>NW_024070187.1:65474670-66182173 GCF_014754425.2 Oryx dammah
GATAGATAGATAGATAGATAGATAGATAGATAGATAGATAGATAGATTAGATGGATAGATAGATACCCAGGGGACATGCAGAACCAGATGTCTAGCAAAACAGTGTAATGAGCCTGACTCAGTATCATTAGTTGCAGGTTAACTAAAACAAGCGAATGTCCTGGCCGCTGTGCCTGAGGCTTTTTTTCTCGGTCAGGTCGACGCCCACGGCAACATTCTTCTCAGTACCCTGGAGATCAGGAACGAGACGAGCGGCTCGGAAGTGCTCACGGGCGTGGGAGACCCCAAGGCCACCATGTACTCCTACGACAGCGCCAGCATCCAGTACCGCAAGCCAATGAGCAGCCGTGAGGGGTACGGGCGCGCGCTGGACCGGCCCGGCGCGCACAGCAAGGGGCGCATCCGCAGACGCGCCTCGCAGCTCAAAGTCAAAATCCCCGACTTGACTGACGTGAATTCCATAGACAAGTGGTCCCGAATGTTCTTCCCCATCACCTTTTCTCTTTTTAACGTCGTTTATTGGCTTTACTATGTACACTAAGGTCTGTCCCAATGGTTCCTAAACGACTTCTTTTCTCTTTTGGTTTTTAACCCCACAGGTCCCTAGCAGCGATACCGCTGTGCTTTTTGAGGTAAGAGATTCAGCCATCCAATTGGTTTTCGGTCTTGCATATCAATTTTATTACTGCACCATGTTTACTTCAAAAAGAAACAAAAACTATTTTTTTCCAGTCTACTGTGGTCCAGGTTATTGGCTCTTTCAGAGCTTTGTTAATTGCCATGTTTACAAACACACACACACAAAGAGAGAAATTAGATAGGTAGATCTTTAGCAGTTCTAGTCGCCCTGGATTTTATTATTTTTTAAATGCAAATGGAAAGAGGGCTTAGCTCTCGGTGTGCATGGCCTCCTGGTAAACTGTAACAATCTCATGCTGCCAAAAAACAATACAATTTCCAGGATCTCAGAAGAAAAAAAAAAACAAAGCCATTGATAAGTTACAGATTTCCAGGAAGAAGGGAAAACAAAAAGGAGCCCAGAAGAAGAAGGAAGATTCCTTTCCACTCTCCATCTTCCCCAGGTCCATTGTAGGAGTCCCTGCTCCACAGAGAAAGAGGGAGAGATAGGCAAGCTGGAACCCAGGTTATACAAACTCAGCCTGCCATCTTCAACCCACCTGTAAGCTGGATATTCTGAAAAATGCTTCCTTCTCAGACTTCCAGAGAGATTTTAAAAATTAACATAAGAATCCAACCTGGTAGTCATTGGGAACATTTTTCTTCTCTTGTTAAGAAAGAGTTTGGGGGGCAGTGACTAATTTTGTAAACTATTTCAAATGAGCAGCCCTGAACTTATTTCCTTAGCCTGGAATCACTTGACCTCATGCCATGAAGCTATGGCCTCACATTGTCCTAGTTCCTCGTTCAGAGATTAAGAGAAAGGGGGCTGGGGCAGGTGGGCTTTGAAGAAGGGAGTGGTAAGAATTTTTGCTTGACAAAAATATTGCCCTTTCCATGAGGAAGGCAAGACTTATGTGCTGTGAACAGGGTGCCTGGGCAGTTACCTGAACTGCCAAATCTTTAATCAAATAGTAGATATTTCTTAGCCTTCCAGAGAGCAGTATCTAATGGTGACAAGCTAGTTGCACAGTGCTAGTTTCTCAGCTAGCACAGTATGCCCCTGCTCTCTGAGCTCTGCATTCCAACATATGAAATGAGTGCGTCAGGAAATGCACATATACCCACTTTAGTATCATTCTCCTTCAAGGCCAGATTTCTGTTTTAAAGAAAACCTTCAAAACAGCAAAACCACAGATAACAACATCACTGAGCCTTCAGACATTTACAACAGCCCCTAAATGACAGCCCTTCATTACTGCTTCTGCCTTATCTCTGCTCATGGGTTACTTTGCTCATCATAGAAGGAGTATTCCCTCAAGAGCTCAACACACAATTCTAATTAAATCCAACCAACTACAGTTGAGATTCATCTCATTTATGTCATTAAAGCCTCATTATTTTTGTGCAGTGTGTGTTCAGCCTGAGTATGTATATAAGAATTCTATATATTCATTTCCAAGACTGAGTGAAACCCAAAGTTGACTGACTAGTCATAAAGGCAATTTGAGACCTGATCTACGAATGTGGTATGAGTTGAGGTAGTAATAGGGAGGTTTGCTTCATTTGATGACCTGGCTTTCTCCCTAAGGCTGATGAGGGCCCCTGTTTACAATAGCATCAGCTGCTAGAGATTATAATCTTAATTGAAAAGAGGAGGCTGAATTTGCACTGATAAATCCAAGGAGAGAGAGTTATAAAGTGTTCTTTTAGAAAGCAAGAGGAAAAGAGAACCCTCAAATAAAAAAAAAAATATTTATGCTATAGATAATATATGTTAGTAAGAAAATAAAAATACTGCTTTTAATTGGACAAATCATTTCAGTGGTTTCATGAGAAATGAATCAGGCATGAGGACCAAATTTCGTTTGTTTTCAGTTGTACAATCTTAGTTCCCTGGTCTAGGAAATCTCCATCCTCTGGGGATGAAGCGATCCATTTCAGAACTCTGATTAGTTAGGTCCTTGACAGGGTGAGATGCTTTTCCATAGTGAAATGCCCAAACAGAGTGAGATGTAGCCATACCAGTGATTGTAAGGTTACTATTCCCAATGACCACCCAGGAACCACCATGTAGTCATTTATTTAAAACACAGGAAGGAAGACTTTTGGCTGATACCTAACAGGAATGAATCATTTTGATATAAAAACTCTTTTAAAAAGTGTTTAAGGATGAAATGCTAATTCAGAAATCTGTTTTTGAATATCTGTTGATCCATGTTCCATAGCAAAACAATTTCTCTTTATTTACTTGTGTGGCTCACTCTTCTTGGAAAAGATTGAGTAATTTATAATTTTATTATTATGATCTTGCCTTAAAAGTCTGAAGAATTTGATGCTTGTAGTTTTAAATGTAAAGAATCTCAGAGAGAAAAAGAACATTTTGAATTCTTATCTCTTATCCTTTGTAAAATGTAAAACTAGTAAGCCTGAATCTATTATCAGGCACAAAATGCTGTTGCAGTATGCCCCTCTGGATGTAGACAGGCACACAAGTAAGACACAAATCCTGTTAAATATCTCTGATTTTAGAGGCAATGACAGCCAGAAAAATTGAAAAGCTGCCCTATTGCTAATTAATAACCTCTGTCCCCACTTCCTTCATCTGGATACTTCCTAGCCAAATCCTCTCCTCCTTGGCCCCCACCCGCTCTCTTTCCAGGCTGGACAGTACACAGAAAAAAATTCTTCTCTGCCTGTCTGCCTTGTCTCGCCCAAACTGATGGACATAAAACATAAAAGTTGCTAGACTTTCTTAAGTACCCTCAAACTGGCCCCCACTCCTGAAAGATTCAGATCATTACCTTTTAGAGGTGTTATTGTTTAAAGGTTTTCTTTTAGCCATGAAAATAGCCATAGTCTCCTAAATTATCCAAGTGGCAGTAGAGGCTAAATATTGCATGGACTCACTCTCTCATGCCACAGTCATGTCCAGGGGACCCGGTGTTCACAAACTGTGATATAAATTGTCATAGACTTAAGCTGTGTGGACCCAGCAGAAATCTCCTCATTCATTTGATAATGATGACTACACACTCATTTCTACTAGTCAAGTTTCTTGACTTAAAATACCAGGGGTGACATGTGCATTATACTCACCAGCTTTGCGAGGCAAAGACCCAGGTAAAGACATATTTTGGGCTTGAATTATCCAGGATTGTTGCCTCCATCCTCTCCATTGCCAAATAGAAACAGCAGACTGGTTGGTAATTCTGTTGACTAAATAATATGTATTTTCATATATGCCATGTTTATTGTGCATTACAATCAATGAAGGATCTTGAAAATGCAAAGAGAAAATGTGGTGCAGAGAATAAAGTTTGGTTTATGGATCCAAGGATAGGCTTTCCTTAAAAAGCACTATGTACAATACACAGAAATGTTGACTAAATTCCATCTTTCTAAAATCAATGACTACTTTATAAATATTCATTTCAGAAAGAGCTCAATCAAAATTTGCCAAGTGAAACAAACAAACAAACTAAAAAAAAAAGATCTATTTATAATGCTAGAAGGAAAAGAGCTCCAAGATTTCTTATATGGACCATTTTGAATAGTATTTTACAAAGGGTGGTGTGCCACAGTTTTTTTTTTTTTTTTTTTTTTTCCTTTTCTGAACAAAATGTAATCAAATATTTATCCCAGGAGCTAGGGTAAAGAAATGGGCAAGCATTTGTTCATGTTGGTTCAATCAGCAGTTACTGGGATGAAGAGGACAGAAAAAAAAACAACAAGATCAGATGCTTGAAAGCAAACAATCAACACAGAGGTGAAGTTGTTAATGGAATGTAGAATATTATGTAAACTTCTTTGTAAATTCTGTACATAGTTCATTGAACTGTTCCTTGTGGTGTGGTGGTCCTCTGCTTCTGGGTGGATGTCTGAAAACTCTGAGCATTGTAAATAATGTCAGCTTAAAAGGCACTTGCTTTTTTTTCATGAAGTGAAATGACTAGTGATTTGGGCCCAAACCAGAATCCTTTTAGCTCTTGCTCTCCCTCTGCCATTGTGTGTATGCACTTGTGTGATTCTGCCAGGTGTCTCTGATCACTGCCTCATGCTCCAACCCCACTGAAAGGGACTGGAGCTGCCAAGAAGGCTGCACCCCTATGGGCCTTGGGAATAGCACACCAGCAGAACCTTAGTGAGCCACTCCTGGAACTATGCCATGAAAAGTAGACGTGTTTTTATCACTCATCCATGGCTACTCATATATTCAGATGTCGAATTACCCAAGCTCTTGAGGGGGTCAGGAATGGAAGATGTGGTCAAAATCCGCAGGGAATCCAAAGCTTCATTTGCACCAATAGCTTTAGCTTCTACCTTCTTTCCTTCCACAAGGTTTCCCAGAACTTTTAACAAGAATATAAATGGATGGATGGTTGATCAGGGTAAACAGTCAAATGTACAAATGATGGGAAGGAGAAAAGGAAGAGATAGCCAACAACATTGATAACAGCAACTGGCTGACTCAAGCCTGAAAGATCCAGAGGTAACCATGTCACTGTTTTTGAAAGGTAAAAAGAAATACTGGTATAAATGGACTGGGGTATTAAGACAAGTCTTTTTCAACTGTTGTGTCAAAGATATGTTTGGTATGTGCTAGTCAAATTTAAGAGAAAATCTCGTAATTAAATGTTCTCAAATATATTTCTCCCAAGTCCTGGTATTCTTGAAAAAGCCTTCAAAATGGTGGGATATTATGCCATAAGATGTGTTTCCATGCAAACTGGCAGTCTCATAAATGGTGATGGTGTCTTCAGAAATTCCGAGCAAGGAGAGGCATAGATTGGTTTCTTGGCAATATTTGAGTGCAAACAACGTTTTTCTTCCAGGTAGAAATTTGGCAAGGCAGGGCTTTTATTGCCAGCATTTTGAGTGCAAGGAGCTATCATGAGACATTTTGGCTCCAGAATGTGCCACCTAGGATCCTCCATCGATGGAGTAAGAAAAATGCCCTATTGAAACTAATCAAGTCAGTTTCTAGGTCCAGAACATATTATGATTTTGCCTAAATCCTGCTTTTTCCAAATAACTGAAATTAACTCAACTGTCAGAAAACTTCATTATTAGAGGCTGCAATTTCACAAACATTTGAAAGGAAATCCTTTTCTGTAGATAAATTGCAAACTGGAAAATACTAAGTGCCTGTAAGGATATGCATCATTTTGTGTTTGTTTTTATTTTTCCAAAGCAAGAATTCCCTTATTCAAACTGAAGAAGTCTAACAGTTCTTTGTTTTGTTTCATTTTTCCTACTTCAAAAGTTCTTGGTACATCAAGGGACTGGCAACCATTCCTAGTTGGCCTCTGTACTTTGCACACCCCAGAGCAATTAGCACTCATCACCAAGGCTTCAACAGGAATTCAGTGTGGGGAAAAAGGAAGTGTTTCTGAATCAGTTGGGTTAGAAGCCAAAGGATAAATAACAGCAACCAGTATTACAGTCTGGCTCCTACTTCTCCCTGGGTTTCCTTTTGAAGAAAAGCCGGGAAAGGGGAACATTTTCTACTGTAATTTTTTAGAGGTGAAAATCATTCAAATATCACATGTTTATGCATTTTGCAAGTCTGGCAATGAAAAGCAGATTTACCTCTTTTGTGTCCATTCCTTCCTGGTGCCATTGCCATCATGCTGCATGCCTTAACCTAATGAAATCAGTTCATTTATTTTTCTTTTTTCATTTCCAAATCCTCATAAGCTGTCTTGTCCGTAAATAGCAGAAAGCCTAAGCTTCTTTGGACTTACACTGCAGATCTTCAATGAAATCTATAGAAACAATGAATGTTAACAATTTCCCCAAATTTTGACTCTTATTGCCTTTGACAGGGCTGTAGAGGTAGGCTGCATAATCACGGCAGCCTCTCCTGAAATGCCTTGGATCATTTCTCTTTTCTGCTTTCCTGCCCCTTATATGGAGGGAGAGTACACATATTAACCTAAACCTTCTCTCTCCCAGGCTGATTTAAAATAAACTGTAAATAAAAATCATTAGCTCAAACCTAGAAAAATTATCTTCACCAAAGTTTGATGATAAGACCATCTCCTTACAGTTGTAATGTTGGGAATTCACACTATATCAATTCTTTTTTGTGTTTATTTATTTGGCTGCATGAGGTCTTAGTGGGCAGCACTCAGGATCTTTGTTGCATCGTGCGGGATCTTTCATTGCGGTACAGGGACTCACTGGTTGTGGCACATGGACTCTGTAGTTGTGGCATGATGGCTTACTTGCCCACAGGCATGTGAGATCTTAGTTCCTGGGGCAGGGATTGAACCCCCGCCTTCTGCATTGCAAGGCGGCTTCTTAACCACTAGACCACCAGGGAAGTCCCTGTATCAATTCTTTTACACCAAACTTGTTTATTCATGTACTTCTTCAGTCTTAATTGTACACCATTTAAAAATCTATTATTATTCCTCCCAGAATGTCTAAACATTTACATAGCATACCACCAGTTACAGGCTATTCTCTAGGAACTTGACCTATTTCCTCCCTTCTGTATCTGATTCCCATTACAGATTTCCACTTCTATGTATTACCCTACCTTCAGCCTTCTAGCAGATATTAAATATAGTTAGTAATTGGACAGGTCATAATGCAAACTGTTTAAAGCGGCCTGATAAAATATGTATAACATCTTTTTCCTCCAGACAACATTTCTACATTTCGAGAACAGAAAGTTTTCCAAATACATACCAAGTGATATGTAGCCTAACATTAAAAAGTTAAGTACAAATGAGCTGCATGGTGGGGAGAAGGAAATTATAGTGAACAGAAAATACCTTGGAATTAGGATTTTGTGATCTTGACTTTACAGCCCAGTTGTGTAACTTTGGACATATCACCAGATGACCTCCAATTCCCCTTCCAGAACTAAATTTCAAAGGGAATTTTAGGGAGGTGCGTTTGTACAAGAGGTGACCAGAAAGATAGAGGAGTCCCATGGCCCCTCCTAACACAGCCCCACAAATTTAGTAATAGTCCTTGTCTCATGTCTTTGGGAGTAAGCCATCTGGTATAAAGTGAACTGAATTCAAAACTTGCTTATATTCCTCTAAATATATATATAGAGAGAATATACAGTTAAATTTTCAGGCAAGTGGCAAAAAAATATTTTATGATTTTAGTAATGATCTCCACTACAATATTGCCCTTTCAGAGCACTGGAGAGTCTCAGATAACATAAATCACCATGCTCTCTATTTTCAGATATCTGGAAGATGTTGACTTCTTAGACCATTCTTTCTAATTCAGTCAGGAAGTGGTCATGAAATGCCCCTCCTGAGTGGAAAAGCCAACTTCTAAGCCGCATCTGAGCAGAAATACTGTTACAGCGCCCATCAGTGTCCCGGCCCCCCCAGACACCATTGCTGTCATGTAAGGGGAATAAGCAGATAGGGCTGAGTTCTCAGGCGAGAAACAGCTGCTCCTCTGTTGGAAAAGATTTCAGGTCTGTTATCCACTCTCTTTGCCCCACTTCTCCCACCTCTTCTCATCCCCCACTTTAATAATTAAATCTGCCAAATGTTTTAGGCACAGCCATGGCAAAAACTGAAAGTTTACTTACTGAATTGCAATCAGCATCTGTAGCTATTCATATTTTTTAGAGCATGCATCCTCCCCATTCCAATCTCTGAACATTGAGCTTTCTGCACTGGGATGTTCTTAACTTTTTTTCCCTATTTTATAAGATAACTTTCCACCTCTCAACTTCCCTGATTCTCCTGAGAGCCCCTGGCCATTCAAAACTGTTAAGACTGCCTAGAAATTCTTCCCTTCCATCATCGTAGGCCAGTCTATGAAGGAGACAGTCTCTTTTTTGTAAAGTTAACTTAATATTCTGCCCCTCAACCTCATATACTCTATAAAAATTTCCTGTGTGAAGATGTACTCATCACTGAGGCATCCCAGGTGGCTCAGTGGTAAGGAATCTACCTGCCAAGCAGGAACTGTGGATTCAATCCTTGGGTTGGGAAGATCCCCTGGAGATGGAAATGGTACCCACTCCAGTATTCATGCCTGAACAATCCCAGGGACAGAGGAGCCTGGAGGGCTACAGTCTATGGGGTCGCAAAAGAGTCAGACATGACTTAGGGACTAAATAACTACAACAACTCATCACTTCTCTTAAAGAATTGAGCAAAAACTACTTTTTCTGGTTTCCCTACTTTTTACCTAGAGATGGTTTCATATTTAATCTTTTTCAAAAACAGAAGCAGTCCTAAATCTTCACATTTTCACCAAGTTGAGATTAGTACTTATTAACATGTATATCAATTAGAATTCATTCAGAAGCAAGTTAACAAAAGATACTAAAAGTAACTTTAGCAATCAAAATGTTATCTCATATAACAGTAAGTTAGAAGTAGGGTAGTTACTGGATTCATTGTTTCAATAGCCCAATGGTGTCATTTAGGACCCAAGTCTCTTCCCTAACCAGCTCTTCTTAACCCTGTATGTTATCAGCACCCATTATGGTTGCAAAGTAGCTACACTCATGCACTCATCTCAAGTGGAAGAAATATAGGAAAGCTCTGCTTTGGGTTTCTTTTTAAGAGCAAGGCCATCTTTCCCAAAACACTCCCCCCCCGACACCAACAGTTTTCTCTTTTGTCCCATTTGCCAGGGTTGGAGTACACACTCATTCCTGGACCAGTCTCTGGTAAAAGGAATGGGATTATCATGACTGGTTTACAACATTAACCACCCCTGCTCCCACCTACCCCCCCCCCCTCCCACCCCCTCACCCCACTCTTACCCCCCCCCACCCCCCACCGCACCCCCGTCTGGGGCAAAGGGGTGGGATGGAAAATATTTAACAAAAAGATGGAAGAATGGCTTTTGGCTAGATACCTAATGACTGTCACACGGTCTAAGGCATCAGAAAATACTTTCCCACCCATAATTTCCTAATATGACCTTCACTACAGTGTTGTGAATATGATGACAATACCAGGATCTGGAAATAAAGGCTCAAATAGGCTAAGTGATTAACCCAAGATCTGATAACTATTAGTATTCAACCTGTTTTTCTTGGCTCCAAAGGCAAAGATTTTTCCGCTCACTACACTGTCTGGAATTAATCTTTTTACCATGATGATCCAGGTTGTGGACAGTCCAAAGATAGTGGAGAATAGGGGAAAAGAGAGTAATTTCCCCTCTCAACAGGTCTATACTATGCCCAGTAAACACTCTTGCTCTTTTTTTTTTTTAATCCTTCTCCTCCATCCTTCCTCCATCCCTCACACAAAAGCCTTTCATTATTCTCTTGAGAGAACATGCAGGACTAGTTTGTGCCACAACTAAGTAGCCTGAAGTGTGCCCGTTTGCTTGAGATAGTGCCAGTGTATAATTATTAGTAGATCATTTCACTCTCAAAACTGTCCATTTAGATGAGCTATACAGTCATGCTAATTATGAGGTCTCATAATTCCCACATCTGGAGGATATGGGAAATATTAATGTTAACATTAACACCTTGGAGAAAATCTGGCTCCCTATGAATCCTTCATTCATGATTGACCTCAGTCTTCTTCATCACTCATGCTCATTTCATTTCTCACCATTCCCCTTCCTCAGCTTCAAGCAAGCTAATCCGCAGGCTTTCTCTTCCTTTCCAAAGCAATGGTCACCTATCATCCCAAAATGTTCTCGTTGCTGTCCTTGAATTTTTACATTTAGCCTTCAATGCCCAGATTTGCCTCCTCCCGGCCCCTCTCTTATGTTGGAGTATGAATCAGGCCAACATCATCCTACCATCTGTCCATGGTAGAGTCTGTACCTGCTTATTTAATAACTTATGTTGCTAAATGCAGCCATAGAGGAGCACATTTCCATAATGGATGTTACTTCAGGATTATACACAATACCTGTGAGACACGTGTCACCTACACCCTCCCCCAAGTTATTTTTAGTCCCATAGAGCCTATGTCTACAACCTCTAAATGGATTTTTTTTTAATGCAGTCAAAATTGCAATTGAATCCATGTTAGGGTCTGTGCCAAGTGGTCATTGAGATTTTTTTCATTGCTTATGACTATACAAATCCTAACACCACTATTCTCGATCCTGCCAGTCTAGCAGATCTTGACATCCTAGGCTAATTACTGCTGCTTTTCCTTTATGGAAAAAGGAAATTTTTATTCAAAGTTTCATTTTCCCCTAATTTACCCAAGGCTAGCTTATTAAAAGCTTTGAATTTAGATTCTATGAGGTGTTTACTCTTGAAGCTGGGACTATACTGCATAATCAGAACATTCCAATGTGAATTCTAGAGAATCCTCCCAGAGTATGGCATACCAAATTCCAAGAAATAAATAGAAGGTTTAAAACTATCTAAGGGGGATGGGCAGTTCTTGACATGCACCACTGTCCCTCCTCAAGACTGCATAAAACAGATGTGCAGAGAAATACCTCTTCTGCCCCTCTCCTTTCAACTGTTAACTTCCCTGGTCTCCTGTTACATATAGTATTTACTTATTTGTATAAAAATATCATCTGCAACCCTTGCCTCAGAGTGGCAACCAGCCATCCCAGTTTTACTAGATAATGTATTTTTCCACTTGATATTTCCCCAATTACATTGAATTGCAGTATATCCGCTTTTTTTTTTTAAGCTAATCAATTTCATGTTAATATGTTTCCTACATCTTTTGAAATACTCACTGGATAAAGCTTGAACTATTTTGTATTTTGCAACAATGTCCCCAAGACCCTTAGGGGGAAGTCCCTTGATTATGCATCTATTCATTGACTGTGTTGCTCAACTCCTTATTTTAGAGAGGATCAATAACTCCCTTGATAAAAATAAAGTGGCATTCTTACAAAGTCAAGACTGCATGAGGGTTTTGGAAATCCCAAATGATATTAATGTTTACACGGACCTTTTTTTTTTTTACATCTTTAAGTAAGCTTTTTGTTTTTGACCACCAGGCAGCATTTTGTGCCATTGTGATGGAATCCTACTAACTAATGTGAAATAATGTGTCATGTCATTTAAAAGGTTAATGAAAATGTAAAGTGGAAGCTTTAATACCATCTCAATACAAATAAAACTGCTTTTGAGAGAAACTCATCTGGGTTAGGATGGCTTGCTTGAAAATTCTCCTGGCTGTCGGTCATCTCTGAATAATTATTTCACTCCTCTGATTTTACCCAAGGAAACTCAACTTGAGGCAAAGATCTTTATATGATGATTCAAGAGGTTTGGGAAAGCAGGACTCACTAGGGTAAAGATTGGGAAAATTACTATCTTGCCAGCAATGGAACACCTCTTTGGCTACCACCCTACCTAAAACTTGATTGAATCCAAACATGAACTGAACTTTCCTGCTATTTTAATTCACAGCCCACTGTACTACATAGCTGGATCTTTCAAAAGCAGGTGCTACATGTATACAGAAAGAAATGCATACCTTCTGTTGCCTCTCAAAATCCATTATGCTAAACTCACCAAATATGTTAGAATATGTTACCTGTTTTGATCCTTGTGTTTTTTTCAGTCTCCACTAATCATTTTGCTGAATTGTCTACTACCCTCCTATTGAACAGGAATTAGCTAATTCATTTCCTGAATGGTATTACAGTTCTTGTAAATAACCCCTTTCTCCATCTCTATTTTTCAGCTGGCAGAACTTTAATTACAAAGGTATATAAATTATACTATTTTAATGTTCTTTTGCTCTTTCGACATAAGCATTTGCTTTCATACATAAGCAGATATTTTGTATACCTACCAGACCACTAAAAAGCTAAATGGCAAGAATGAGTATTTCTGGAAACATAAAAATATTAATGCAGTGAGACTGTCAAGAAAGAAAAGGTACACTCCTTACTTTTATAATTCAACTTCCTATTTTGTATCAGTATATGCTGTATTTTCTGATTGAAACTGCTGTTCTAATGAAACTTGTGATTTTCTGTAGTTTGCTTTATACATTTGAAATCAAACTTTCATACAGTGTGCTTGATTTGTACCCTTTCTGTTAGGGATTTGATTAAATATCCTAACCATTTCCTGAATTCCTTTTTACATGCTTTAAGTATTTGACATTAGGCTCTCTCAAAAATGATCTCTGGATAAAATCCATGAAGCCTGTAGACTGTGATTTATACACATGTAAGAAATAGGTTTTCCTCTTAGCAGTGAATCAGTGACTAAGAAGCGGTTCAGTGTCTTCTGATTCCTGACCCTTCTACCCTTCACGGCCTTTTTTCTATTCATCACTCATTGAGTAATCGTGTATTCTTCTAAAATGCAAACTCAACTTCATGCAATCAGGTATGGACACAAGAAATGCTTGTGCTCTCGATTTCAGGACTAACAGTCTCATACCCTAGCAGTCACGGGACTGTAGTTTACTCAATATTTTGTTAATAATGTGGCTTTGCTATAAAATAAGTTGCTGTTTTCTTTGCTTTGGTACTACAAGGTTTTCAATGTTGCAGCAAATGAAAGGAAGAAAACATGTTTGAAGGCTGGTGTCAAAAACCATCAGCTATACTTAACAAAAGCCGTTGTGCAGCTTCTGAAATGTAGTTTACTGTTGTAAATATGTACAATTTATGTTAGCCTGTTAATTCCTAAAACACAAATAAAACTTTTTTATTAAAAATGCCTACATATAAAAAGTTTACTTTGTACTGTTTAAAAACATGCAAGATTTCAGGCATATCTTTTTATAATCGTTAAAAATGTTTAAATTCTGAATCTATTGTTTAGGAGCTTTTATTATAAAATTTAATACAAAACAAAATCCCTTTATTTGGAAGAAATTATTTGCAGTATTATCCAACAATTGGGGAAAAAAATACCAGCACTTTTCCAGGAGCTTATTTCTATACCACTTTGATTTTTTTTTTTTAATATTCTTTAAGATAACATGCCTTACAAACATTTGAACATATGAAGTGTTTATATATTAGGGAATTAAAAAGAAGAAATGAAGTTTCCTTGTATTTAAAAAATGATGCCTAATATGAATTTTAATAGCATCCATTTGTGAGGTGCATTATGTCATTTTTCTTTTAAAAATCTCCACTGTAAATAAGAATAGTAGAGTCGGCCTATTTGTCAGTCTTTCCTAATTTGAAGACTTCCAACTTCTGAACTCATTCTCTCCCTTCACAAATAATAATATGTTGACAATAAAATAATGAACTGACAAAAGGTGTGAAGCTCATTTATCCATTAATTGGTGATTAGTAGAACAGCATTTCAGTAAGAGTTTAAATTCCAGCCTAGAGATAGATGGCTTTAACTTCCATCCAGCAAAAACTGAGAATCCGCACTTATATCATCAGAGATTTGACCTGTAGAGTAACAGGGTTTAGACATTCAACACTTTGCTACTATTTCCCGAAGATGACGTAATACAATGGGAGAGATAAATGGCCACCCAGTTTTAAACTAGAAAATAGCAAGCATATATGTAGCATGTTTAGGAGTTACTATAAGGATTATAGATCTAAGAAGCTAGTGAAAGGTAGGTATTTGTATGTGTGTGTGTGTGTGCGTGCGTGTGTGTGTGTGTTGTCACTAGTACCAGCCAAGGATACAGAGAAATTGGAACCCTTGTGTACTGTTGATGGCAATGTAAAATGATGTCATGGTTATGGAAAACAGTATGGAGATTTCTTAAAAACAGACCTACCATGTCATTCAACAATGTCAAGGTATTTATCCAGAATAATTGGAAATAGGCTCTCAAAAAGATATCTGTGCTCCTATGCTAACTGCAGCATTTGTCACAATAGCCAAGAGGTGAAAAACCACTTAACCGTCCATTGATAGACTAATGAATGTTTTTTGTAGTATATACATATAAAAGGATATTATTCAGCATTTCAGAAAAGAAGGAAATCCTGGAGACATTATGGTAAACATATGAAATATGCTAGTTATAGAACAAAGGCTGCATGATTCCACTTATATGAAATATCAAAAAGTAGTCCAATTCTTGAAAGAGAAAGCAGAATGGGGATCGTTAAAGACTGGAGCAGGGAGAAACAGGGAGCTGTTGTTCAGGGACAGTGTTTCAATGCTGTGCAGCAATGCAGGTAGAGTTAACGATATTGTGAAAAAGTGAGTCACTTAGTCATGTCCAACTCTTTGCAACCCCATGGACTGTAGCCCACCAGGCTCCTTGGTCCATGGAATTCTCCAGGCAAGAATACTGGAGTGGGTAGCCATTCCTTTCTCCAGAAGATCTTCCTGACCCAGAGATCAAACGTGGATCTCCTGCATTTTAGGCAGACTGTTTACCATCGACATGTATTGCAAGCTTAAACATTTGTTAAAGAGAGTAGACTTCTTGTTTATGTTTTTTAACCACAATTTTTTTAAAAAAAATAAAGAAATGCAAAGTGGTATGACCACTTTGAAATAGTTTGACAGTATCTTACAACATTAAATACGATTGTGCAAAATGGTCCAGCAATCACATTCCAGGGTATTAGTTTGAAAACTTATGTCCACATAAACACCTGCCTGTGCATGGTTACAACAGCTATATTCATAACTGCCCCCCCCAAATGAAAAGAACCAATTTCCTTCAATAGGTGAGTATAAATGGTGGTATATCTATACAATGAGGTATTATTCAAAGGGAAAACAGAAATGAATTATTGAGGCAAAAAGACCTGGAAGAAAAGCATACCTACACTAAGTGAAAGAAGCCAGTCTGAAAAGACTATACACTATATGATCCCAATCACGTGACATTCTGAAAAAGGCAAAACTATAAAGACTTTAAGAAAAAGCACTAGCTGTCTGGGGAGCAGAGGAAGGTGGAGAGGGATGAATTGATAAAAACATTTTTAGGGTGTTGAACTATTCTGTAGAGTCAGAACATGTGTTAGTTCACAACCTCAAGTGCAATCTGAAACCAGCCCCCCAACTGCCATCCACACAGGGCAAAGAGAGAACGAAGAAAGAGATGAGCCACTCCAGAGGGGCAGGTGGTGCTTTTAACAGACAAGGCAAAGTACGAGACTGGTCCTGGGCAACTAGGTCTCTGCAACCCGCCCACATCTTAAAAGTTAACACAGAAGCTTTACCTGAGTTTAGTCACATATACCATCCAGGCAGTCTCAGTACCTCATTATCATCTCTAGGCAGCATCCTTGGGGCCGCTTCTGGCAGTGGAAAAAGCAAGCAGAATGCATATTCCAAGGGCAGGGGAAGGGGTAAGGAGACTCTTGTTTCCTGGGTCCAGCTCTCAGAGCAACAGGTGGTCAAATCCTCTTGACCTCCCTCAGCAACACGACATCAGGCATTCGTCACAACTCAGAACCGTTCAACACAAAGAACAAACCTTAATATATGCGAATTTAAATTTAAGAAGTTGGAGGATCCCAATAAAGAAGATAGAGTATGGCCAAAAACAATCTAACCATATTACAAATGTATACAACCACCTCAGGAAGGCAGTGGGAAGAAAAGGTATTGACCTCAGTGACTTAGAAATGAGTGAAGTCTGTAAAACTAAAGCCAAAAGGAGTATATCCTTCTAAAAAACAGTTCTCTCCACCAAAGGGGTACAGATTAACAATTTGAATACTGCTATGTACATTCTGGAGTTGAACAACTAAGCGAATGGCTGGTGGATGGTGGGAGTCAGGTTTCTCACTGCTGGAATGTGAATTTATAGATAAGGAAGGGTAGCCAACTAGAACCATCCCTGTGGTAATGAATTAGAGTTGGAGGCATCAGGATGAACTCACATGCAGCTTAATATACAGATGATTAAATAAAGAAATATTTCTAGATATATGCTTATACATAGGTTAGTTTACATGCATGTATTTTTTGTTCGTCAGCTGAGAGGACCCAAAAGAAACAACAGTGAGCACACATCTCGTTCGGTTTCTAATACCATTCTTCAGTGAACTTAACCAGTGCTTTTGGAAGAAATGGTTGATTGGGACTGAGCAGGACACTGACAAGGTGAATGTCGAGCATCTTGTATTGACAGAAATACAAGGAGATAATATAAAACAAATAAATAAAATCCACCTCCACTGACAGGAGTACATCAAAAGGACAAAGGAACCAAGTGGAGAGCTCCAAATGGCCAATGCTGGAACAATTTAAGTAATAAAATAAGTGATACCAGATTATAACCCAAAGTATAAATATCCATGAGTCCATACTATAGAAGTAAATGATCAAATTAATAAATAGGAGAGAAGAGACAAATCTATGTAGAAGAAACCCAAAAGATTTATGTAAATATTCTGACTCAAGGAGAGAGAGCCCAATTCCTTTAGTTTGAGCAACAGTGACTTCCTTCCAAGAAGACAGTATGGAAAGAGGAGAAATAAAGAATAACTTAACAGTGAAAAAAACTTAACACTACCTCAACCAGGTGATCAAGGTCAATGTCAAGTAGTAAATATTATTAGGATCATGTACCCTTGAAATGATGTGATGTAAATGGCCTTTTACCTCTGTGGTCTTCCACCCCAAAACCCGTAACTGCAGTGTAAATAGGAGAAAAATTTTAAACTCCAATAGAGAAGCATCATGCAAAGTATCTCAGCCACATTCCTCAAACTGTTGAGGTCATCAAAAACAAGGAAAGTATGGGAAATTATCACAGCAAGAGATGCCTAAGGAGACATGACAAACATGAAATGGAATTCTGCAACAGAAAAAGGATATTACGTAAAAACGTAGGAAATCTGAATAAACCATAGAATTTAGTTAATAATAATGTATTGATATTAGTTCATCAACTGTAACAAAGTGAAAGTTGCTCAGTTGTGTCCGACTCTTTGTGACCCCGTGGACTATACAGTCCATGGAATGCCTCAAGCCAGAATACTGGAGTGGGTAGCCTTTCCCTTTTCCAGGGGATCTTTCCAACACAGGGATTGAACCCAGGTCTCCCGCAATGCAGGCAGATTCCTTACCAGCTGAGTCACAAGGGAAGCCCAAGAATACTGGAGTGGGTAGCTTATCCCTTCTCCAGAGGATCTTCCTGACCCAAGAATTTAATCGGGATCTCCTGCATGCAGGCGGATTCCCTGAGCTATCAGGGGAGCCCAACTATATCAAATGTACCATACTAATATAAAATGTTAATAATAGGGGAAACTGGATGTGGTGTATATGAGATCTCTTTGTAATATATGCTTGATTTTTCTCTATATCCCAAACTATCCTAAAAAAATAAACTATTAGAGAACAAGATGGTGGAGGAGCAGGTGGACGTGGAGTACATCTCTCTCCACGGATACATCAGGAATACACCTTCAGACACAGAAGTGCATGCAAGACACCAGCTGACAGCGGACAGGAGTGCCTGATCAGAGGAAAAGGATATATAGAACCATGCAAAACTTGGCAGGACGAAAGATCTAGGGGGAAGAACAGGAGTGTTACTAGGACTGGACCTGCCCTCAGTGGGTGGGGGAACTGAAGCAGGGGTCCGATCCCCACATCGGGGCACTGGCTGAGTCAGAGGAGAACCATTTAAGGCTGAGAGTGAAACAGCTGATCTGTGGCAGCCTAAATGGAATGAGAATCAGACAGTCCTCGCCGCAGCCATATGTACCCAGGGATGCAGGGCCCCTAGAATGTGAAGCGGCTGGGAGCTGGAGCTTAGAGATTGAGGAGCAATCCCAAGGCAAGGGCTACTGTTGACTGCTGAGAGATGGACGGAGGGGATGTGAGGGAGGAGACTGTGGAGGGAAATGCCTGTGGAGGAAACCAGACAGCCAAGGAAGCAAGGCAATACCGCTGAGTCACGAGTAGAGGGTAGAGCCATCACCCTAGCCTCTCTGTCCCCACATGCCAGCACTGGCAGCTGAATCATAGAGGTTGGTCCATCAGGAGCCTGACACATCCAACTATAGACTGGGACCCCACCCAGTTTAGTTCAGTTTAGTCGTTCAGTCATATCCAACTCTTTACGAGCCCATGGACTGCAGCACAGAGGATTCCCTGTCCATCACCAACTCCCAGAGCTTGCTCAAACTCACATTCATCTACTAGGTGATATCATCCAACCATGTCATCCTCTGTCCTTCCTGTCTCCTCCTGCCTGCAGTCTTTCCCAGCATCAGGGTTTTTTCCAGTGAGTCAGTTCTTCACATCAGGTGACCAAAGGATTGGAGTTTCAGCTGTAGCATCAGTCCTTCCAATGAACATTCAGGACTGATTTCTTTAGGATTGACTGGTTTGATCTCCTTACAGTCCAAGGGACTCTCAAGAGTCTTCTCCAACACCATAGTTCAAAAGCATCAATTCTTTGATGTTCTTTATGGTCCAACTCTACATCCATACATGACTACTGGAAAAGCCATAGCTTTGACTAGATGAAACTTTGTTGGCAAAGTAATGTCTCTGCTTTTTAATATGCTGTCTAGGTTGGTCATAACTTTTCTTCCACGGAACAAGTGTCTTAATTTCATGCCTGCAGTCACAATCTGCAGTGATTTTGGAGCCCAAGAAAATAAAGTCTCTCTCTGTTTTCCCTATTTCCCCATCTATTTGCCATGAAGTGATGGGACCAGATGCCATGATCTTACTTTTCTGAATGTTGAGCTTTAAGCCAACTTTTCACTTTCCTCTTTCACTTTCATCAAGAGGCTCTTAGTTCTTCACTTTCTGCCATAAGGGTGGTGTCATATGCATATCTGAGGTTATAGATTTTTCTCCCAGCAATCTTGATTCCAGCTTGTGCTTCATCCAGCCGGGCATTTCCCATGGTGTGCTCTGCATATAAGTTAAATAAACAGGGTGACAATACACAGCCTTGACATACTCCTTTCTGATTTGGAATGAGTCCATTGTCCCTGTCCAGTTCTAACTGTTGCTTCTGGACCTGCACACAGATTTTTCAGGAGGCAGGTCAGGTGATCTGGTATTCCCATCTCTTTCAGAATTTTTCACAGTTTTTTGTGATCCACACAGTTGAAGGCTTTGGCATAGTCAATAAAGCAGAAATAGACGTTTTTCTGGAACTCTTGCTTTTTCGATGATCCAGCAGATGTTGGCAGTTTGATCTCTGGTTCCTCCACCTTTTCTAAAAGCAGCTTGAATATCTGGAAGTTCACGGTTCACGTATTGTTATATCCTGGCTTGGAGAATTTTGAGCAGTACTTTGCTAGCGTGTGAGATGAATGCAATTGTGCAGTAGTTTGAGCATTCTTTAGCATTGCCTTTCTTAGGAATTGGAATGAAAACTGACCATTTCCAGTCCTGTGGCCACTGCTGAGTTTTCCAAATTTGCTGGCATATTGAATGCAGCACTTTCACAGCATCATCTTTTAGGATTTGAAATAGCTCAACTGGAATTCTATCACCTCCACTAGCTTTGTTCATAGTGATGCTTACTAAGGCCCACTTGACTTCACATTCCAGAATGCCTGGCTCTAGGTGAGTGATTATACCATCATGGTTATCTGATTCATGAAGATCTTTTTTTTGTATAGCTCTTCTGTGGACTCTTGCCGCCTCTTCTTTATATCTTCTGCTTCTGTTAGGTCCATACCATTTCTGTCCTTTATTGTGCCCATGTTTGCATGTAATATTCCCTTGGTATCTCTTATTATCTTGACAAGATCTCTAGACTTTCCCATTCTGTTGTTTACCTCTATTTCTTTGCACTGATCACTGAGGACGTCTTTCTTATCGCTCCTTCTTATTCTTTGTAACTCTGCATTCAAATGGGTATATCTTTCCTTTTCTCCTTTGCCTTTTGCTTCTCTTCTTTTCTCAGCTACTTGTAAGGCCCCCTCAGACAACCATGTTGCCTTTTTGCATTTCTTTTTCCTGGGGATGGTCCTGATCCCTGCCTCCTGTACGATGTCATGAACCTCTGTCCATAGTTCTTCAGGCACTCTGTCTATCAGATCTAATCCCGTGAATCTATTTGTCACTTCCACTGTATAATTTTAAGGGATTTGATTTAGATCATACCTAAATGGTCTAGTGGTTTTCCCTACTTTCTTCAACTTAAATCTGACTTTCATACCCTTTTAGAGCACTATCATTTCCTGCTGCTGAGCAGCCAACTCCCTTGAGTACCTAGTGCTGCTAGATCCCCTGTGACCCAAGGAGCTGCACCACCTCCACACCTGGCCCTCACTGGGGCAGACCCAAGTCCTCCAGGGAAGTCTCTGGAGCAAACCCCATTGGACGACCCACATGCAGAGGTGGAAATAAAACCACAACTGAAACCCAGGTGCAGTGTGGCTAAGGAAGAAGTCTCAAAACCTTCCCACCAGCTGTACAAGCTACAGATTAAATCCACATGACCAACTAGGCAGACTCTGTGTTTATAGAATATATAAAAGAACACAAAGAGTTCACACAAAAGAAAATGCACTCGTTCTGGTAGCTGTGCACATTGGAGGCAAGAACACACAGGAACAGGACCAGCTTAGAATCTGAGCTGCCCCCACAGCAGGTCCAGAGACCAGCAGTGTTGGAGGGCATCCTAGGGAGGTGAGGTGGACTGTGACTTCCAGCGAGGGAAAGGATCCTGACAGCAGTGATTCAAGAAAAACAGTTACTATTCTTTTGACTTATTCTGTAGTTTCTTTTTCCTTTTCCCACCACGCCCTCTGTTGTACTTGTCAATTTTATTGGCACTATGAAATCTAATTGAGCTTTTCAGGTTTTTTTATTTCAATCACACATTTTATTGTTGTTATAAACCTCTGCCTCTACATTGGGCTTTTGTAGTTTTGTGGAGTTTCCTTTTTTTTTTTCCTCTCTTTAATTTTTTTAAACTTATTTTACATTTATTCCTTTGTTTGCTTTTCCTATTGTTCTTTTCCTCTTGCAGTTAATCTTTTATGTATATAAATCTTTATCTAATTCTATTTAACTTTGCATATCTATTCTTTTTCTTTCTTTCCTTTCTGCTCAACATATTTGTTAGTTTTGCTTTCACTGCTTTACTCGGCACCTTGTTTTAGTTTTGTTTTCCAGTTTGTGCTTTAGTCAGTTTTGTTCTTAATTGGTATATGTAAATTTTGGTTTCCTTTGTTTGCTGGGTCAATCTATTGTACTTTATTTTTGTTGGATCGTTTTGATTTTGCTTATGGATGTGTATGTATATATTCCATTATTTTAATTATTGTTTGCCTGATTTTCTAATTGTCATTTCTCTGGGGTTCATCCTTGGTTTCTCATTTTGGGTATTTGTTTTAATCTCACTTAATGCCATAACAAACCATTTGTAGAATCTTTGTACCTCACCAGAGATCAAGCCCTGACCCTTTGGAATGGGAGCACTGACTCCAAGACCCTAGACTACCAGAGAACTAACTGTAGGGAGTATCAAATAGTGAGAACTCATCCAAAGGAAACCACTTGAATAGAAGACCCTGCATAACCCAACCACGAGTAGTGCCCTGTACAGGAGGCCTCATCCAAAGAACAAACAGAACAAAAATACAAACCCAATCATCAGCAGACAGGATTACCACCTTACTCAGCCTGGCTCATCAGAAGAAAAAAAAAAAAAAAAAAAACCTCAGCACAAATCTCATGCTATACGAAGCTTACACAAACCACTGCACCAACCTTCAGTTCAGTTCAGTCATTCAGTTGTGTCCGACTCTTTGTGACCCCATGAATCGCAGCACACCAGGCCTCCCTGTCCATCACCAACTCCCAGAGTATATACCCAAACTCATGTCCATTGAGTTGGTGATGCCATCCAACCATCTCATCCTCTGTCATCCCCTTCTCCTCTTGGCCTCAATCTTTTCCAGCATCAGGGTCTTTTCAAATGAGTCAGCTCTTCGCATCAGGTGGCCAAAGTATTGGAGTTCCAGCTTGAACATCGGTCCTTCCAATGAACACCCAGGATTCTAGGATTGACTGGTTGGATCTCCTTGCAGTCCAAGGCACTCTCAAGAGTCTTCTCCAACACCACAGTTCAAAAGCATCAATTCTTCAGTGCTCAGCTTTCTTTATAGTCCAACTCTCACATCCATACATGACTGCTGGAAAAATCATAGTCTTAACTAGACAAACAACTGTTGACAAAGTAATGTCTCTGCTTTTTAATATGATGTCTAGGTTGGTCATAACTTCCCTTCCAAGGAGTAAGCGTCTTTTAATTTCATGGCTGCAATCAACATCTGCAGTGATTTTGGAGCCCCCAAAATAAAGTCTCTGTTTCCACTGTTTCACTATTTGCCATGATGTGATGGCACCAGATGCCATGATCTTAGTTTTCTGAATGTTGAGCTTTAAGCCAACTTTTTCGCTCTCCTCTTTCACTTTCATGAAAAGGCTCCTTAGTTGTTCTTCACTTTCTGCGATAAGGGTGGTGTCATCTGCATATCTGAGGTTGTTGATATTTCTCCTGGCAATCTTGATTCCAGCCTGTGCTTCTTCCAACCCATCATTTCTCAGGATGTACTCTGCATAGAAGCTAAATAAGTAGGGTGACAATACACAGCCTTGACATACTCCTTTTCCTATTTGGAAAAGTCTGTTGTTCCATGTCCAGTTCTAACTGTTGCTTCCTTCTCAAGAGGCAGATCAGGTGCTCTGGTATTCCCATCTCTTGAAGAATTTTCCACAGTTTATTGTGATCCACACAGTCAAAGGCTTTGGCATAGTCAAGAAAGCAGAAGTAGATATTTTTCTGGAACTCTCTTGCTTTTTTGATGATCCAGCAGATGTTGGCAATTTGATCTCTGTTTCCTCTGCCTTTTCTAAAACCAGCTTGAACATCTGGAAGTTCACAGTTCACCTATTGCTGAAGCCTGGCTTGGAGAATTTTGAGCATTACTTTGCTAGCACGTGAGCGCAACTGTGTGGTAGTTTGAGCATTCTTCGGCATTGCCTTTCTTTGGGATTGGAATGAAAGCTGACTTTTTCCAGTCCTGTGGCCACTGCTGAGTTTTCCAAATTTGCTGGCATACTGAGAGTGGCACTTTCACAGCATCATCTTTTAGGATTTGAAATAGCTCAACTGCAATTCCATCACCTCCACTAGCTTTGTTCATAGTGATGCTTCCTAAGGCCCACTTGACTTCACATTCCAGGATGTCTGGCTCTAGGTGAGTGATCACACTATCGTGATTATCTGGGTTGGGAAGCCCTTTTTTGTACAGTTCTTCTGTGTACTCTTGCCACCTCTTCTTAATATCTTCTGCTTCTCTTAGGTCCATACCATTTCTGTCCTTTATTGTGCCCATCTTTGCATGAAATGTTCCCTTGGTATCTCTGATTTTGTTGAACAGATCTGTAGTCTTTCCCATTCTGTTGCTTTCTTCTATTTCTTTGCATTGATCGCTGAGGAAGGCTTTCTTATCTCTCCTTGCTATTCTTTGGAACTCTGCATTCAAATGGGTATACCTTTCCTTTTCTCCTCTGCTTTTCTCTTCTTTTCTCAGCTATTTGTAAGGCCTCCTCAGACAGCCATTTTGCTTTTTTGCATTTCTTTTTCTTGGAGATGGTTTTGATCCCTGTCTCCTGTACAGTGGCACGAATGTCCATCCATAGTTCAGCAGGCACTCTATCAGATCTAGTCCCTTAAATCTATTTCTCACTTCCACTGTATAATCGTAAGGGATTTGATTTAGGTCATACCTGAATGGTCTAGGCATCAACCTTAGGAGGGCAGAAACCAAAAGTAAGAAACAATTCAACTCTAAAACCTGGGAAAAGGAGAGCTCAAACAGTAAGTTTAAAGATATATATATATATATCTGCATATATATATATATGGCAGAGATATACTGCACAAATGAAGAAACAAACTAGAAGCACAGAAGTCCAGATAAATGAAGAGGAAATAGGCAAACTACCTGAAAAAGGATTCAGACTGAGAGTAAAGATGACCAAAACCTTGAAAACAGAATGGAGAAAAAACAGGAATCAATTAACAAAGACCTAGAAGAATTGAGGAATAAACATACAGAGACTAACAACACAATTACTGAAATTAAAAATACTCTAGAAGGAATCAAAAGCCTCCTAAGGTTGGTGCCTAGACCATTCAGGTATGACCTAAATAAAATCCCTTACAATTATACAGTGAAAGTGAGAAATATATTTAAGGGACTAGATCTGATAAGAGTGCCTGATGAACTATGGATGGACATTCATTACATCGTACAGGAGACGGGGATCAAAATACCTGAAGAAGAATGAATCAGTGAGTTGGAAGATAAAATGGTGGAAATAATTTCTGAACAGCAGAATAAAGTAAAAAGAATGAAAATAACTGAGGATAGTCTCAGAGACCTCTGGGTCAATATCAAATGCACCAACATTCAAATTACAGGGGTCACAGAAGAAGAGAAAAAGAAAGGGTATGAGAAAATTTTTGAAGAGATTATAGTTGAAAATTTCCCCAACATGGAAAAGGAAATAGTCAATCAGGTCCAAGAGGCACTAAGAGTCCTATACAGGATAAATCCAAGGAGAAACACACAAAGACACATACTAATCAAACTAACAAAGATTAAATACAAATAAAGAATATTAAAGGCTGCAACTGAGAAGCAACAAATAACATACAAGGGAAACCCCATGCACTTAACAGCTGATCTTTCAGCAGAAACCTTGCAGGCCAAAAGGGAATGGCAGGATATATTTAAAGTACTGAAAGGGAAAAATCTACAACCAAGATTACTCTACCCGGCAAGTATCTCATTCAAAATTGAGGGGAAAATCAAAAGCTTTTCAGACAAGCAAAAGTTAAGAGAATTTAGTACCACCAAACCAGCTTTACAAAAAATCTTAAAACGACTTATATGGTCAAGAAATACAAGAGATGAAAAAGATCTAAAAAATCAAAACCCCAAACAATTAAGAAAAATGACAATAGAAACATATATATCAATAATTACTTTAAATGTAAATGGATTACATGCTCCAACCAAAAGACACAGACTGGCTGAACAGATACAAAAACAAGACCTATATATATGCTGTGTACAAGAAACCCACTTCAGACCTAGAGACACATATAGACTGAAAGTGAGAGGATGGAAAAATATATTCCATGCAAATGGAAAGCAAAAGAAAGCTGGAGTAGCAATCCTCATATCAGACAAAATAGACCTTAAAATAAAGAAGATTACAAGAAATAAGGAAGGACACTACATAATGATCAAGGGATCAATCCAAGAGGAAGACATAACAATAGTAAATATCTATGCACCCAACACAGGAACACCTCAATACATAAGACAAACACTAACAGACATAAAGGGAGAAATTCACAGTATACAATAATAGTACTAGGAGACTTTAACACCCCACTCACACTAATAGACAGATCATCGAAACAGAAAATTAATAAGGAAACACAAGTCTTAAATGATACATTAGATGAGGTGGATCTCATTAATATCTTCAGGACATTCCATCCAAATGCAGAAGAATGCACCTTCTTCTCAAGTACACATGGAACATTCTCCAGGATAGACATCTTGGGTCACAGATCAAACCTCAGTAAATTTAGGAAAATTGAAATTGTTACCAGGCATCTTTTTCTACCACAATTCTATAAGACTAGATAGCAATTACAATTTTAAAAAAACTAAAAAACATGAATACATGGAGATTAAACAATACGTTTCTAAATAACCAACAGGTTACTGAAGAAATCAAAAGGGAAATAAAAAAATTTCTAGAAACAAATGACAATGAAAACATGATAATTCAAAAACTATGGGATGCAGCAAAAGCAGTTCTAAGAGGGAAGTTTATAGCAATACAGTTATACCTCAAGAAAAAAGAAAAACATAGAATATACAACCTAACTTTACACCTAAAACAACTGGAAAAAGAACAACAACAACAAAAAAAAAAACCAAAATTAGTAGAAGGAAAGAAATCATAAAGATCCAAGCTGAAATAAACAATAGTAGAGATTAATAAAACTAAAAGCTGGTTCTTTGAGAAGATAAAGAAAATTGACAAACCTTTAGCCAGATACATCAAGGGAAAGAAAGAAGAATCAAATCAACAAAACTAGAAATGAAAAAGGAGAGGTTACAACAGACAATGCAGAAATACAAAGGATTATAAGAGACTATTATGAACAACTATATGGCAATAAAATAGATAACCTGGAAGAAATGGACAGATTCCTAGAAAAGTTCAGTCTTCCAAGACTAAACCAGGAAGAAACAGAAATTATGAACAACCCAATTATAAGCACCAAAATTTAAACTTGGATCAAACATCTCCCAAAAAAACAAAAGCCCAGGACCAGATGGCTTCACAGAGTTCTATCAAACATTTAGAGAAGAGCTAATGTCTATCCTTATAAACCTCTTTCAAAAAATTGCAGAGAAAGGAACACTTCCACACTCATTCTACGAGGGCACCATCACCCTGATATCAAAACCAAAGACAACACAGAAAAAGAAAACTACAGGCCAGGTTCGATGCAAAAATCCTCAACAAAATTTTAGCAAACAGAATTCAGCAACACATCAAAAAGTTCATACACCATGATCAAGTTGGATTTATTCCAGGGATGCAAGGATTCTTTCATATATGTAAATCAATCAATGTGATATACCATATTAACAAATTGAAAGATAAAAACCATATGATTATCTCAATAGATGCAGCAAAAGCCTTTGACAAAATTCAGCATCCACTTATGATTAAAACTCTTCAATAAATGGTCACAGAAGGAACCTACCTCAACATAGTAAAAGTCATACATGATAAGCTTACAGCAAACATTATTCTCAGTGGTGAAAAACTGAAAGCATTCCGCCTAAGATCAGGAATAAGACAAGGGTGTCCACTTTCACCACTATTATTCAACATAGTTCTGGAAGTCCTAGCGACAGCAATCAGAGAAGAAAAACAAAAGGAATCCAGATGGCAAAAGAAGAATTAAAGCTCTCACTGTCTGCAGATGACATGATACGGTACCTAGAAAACCCTAGTGTTAGAAAATTACTAGAGCTAATCAAGTGAATTCAGCGAAGTTTCAGGATACAAAATCAACACACAGAAATCACTTGCATTTCTATATACTAACAATGAAAAATCAGAAAGAGAAATTAAGGAATCAATCCCATTCACCACTGCAAAAAAAAAAAAAGAATATCTAGGAATAAACTTACCTAAGGAGACAAAAGAACTGTACACAGAAAATTATGAGACACTAATGAAAGAAATCAAAGATGACATAAACAGATGGAGAGATATTCCATGTTCCTTGGTACAAAGAATCAGTATTGTGAAATAACTACACTACCAAATGCAATCTATAGATTCAATGTGATCCCTACCAAATTACCAATGGCATTTTTCACAGAACTAGAACAAAAAATTTTCACAATTTATATGGAAACACAAAAGACCCCAAAGAGCCAAAGCAGTTTTGAGAAAGAATGGAGCTGGAGGAATCAACCTTCCTGAGTTCAGATACTACAAAGCAGCAGTCATCAAGACAGTATGGTACTGGCACAAAATCAGAATATAGATGAATGGAACAAGAGAGAAAGCCCAGAAATAAACCCATGCACCTATGGGTGCCTTATTTTTGACAAAAGAGGCAAGAATATACAATGGGGAAAAGACAGCCTCTTGGGAAAACTGGACAGCTACATGTAAAACAATGTAATTATAACACCTCCTGACACCACATACAAAGATCAACTCAAAATGGATTAAAGACCTAAATTAAGACCAGAAACTACAGAACTCTTAGAGAAAAACACAGGCAGAACACTCGATACATAAATCAAAGCAAGATCCTCTGACCCATCTCCTACAGTAATGCAAATAAAAACAAAAGTAAACAAGTGGGGCCTGATTAAACTTAAAAGCTTTTGCACACCAAAGGAAACTATAAGCAAGGTGAAGAGACAGCCTTCAGAATAGGAGAAAATAATAGCAAATGAAACAACTGACAAAGGATTAATTTCCAAAATATACAAACAGCTCATACAACTCAATACCAGAAAAAACAAACAATCCAATCAAAAACTGAGAAAAGATCTAAACAGACATTTCTCCAAAGACATACAGATGGCTAACAAACACATGAAAAGATGCTCAACATCGCTCATTATTAGAGAAAAGCAAATCAAAACTACAATGAGATATGACCTCACACCGGTCAGAATGGCCATCATCAAAAAGTCTACAAACAATAAATGCTGGAGAGGGTGGAGAAAAGGGAATGCTCTTGCGTTCTCTCTTGGTGAGAATGTAAATTGATACAGCCACTATGGAAGACGGTATGGCGATTCCTTAAAAAACTAGGAATGACCCAGCAATCCCACTTCTAGGCATATACCCTGAGGAAAACAAAACTGAAAAAGACACATGTATCTCATTTTCCCATGCAGCACTATTTACAATAGCTAGAACATGAAAGCAACCTAGACGTCCATTGACAGATGAATGGATGAAGGTTGTGGTACATATACAGAATGCAGTATTACTCAGCCATAAAATGGTATGCATTTGAGTCCATTCTAATGAGGTGGATGAACCTAGAACCATTATACAGAGTGAAGTTAATCAGAAAGAGAACAATAATATTGTATATTAATGCATATATACAGAATCTAAAAAGATGGTAATTTATTTGCAGGGCAACAATGGAGAAACAGACATAGAGAACAAACTTATGGACATGGGGAGAGGGGAGGAGAGGGTGAGATGTATGGAAAGAGTAACATGGAAGCTTACATCACCCTATGTAAAATAGATAGCCAACAGGAATTTCCTGTATGACTCAGGAAACTCAAACAGGGGCTCTGTATCAACCTAGATGGGTGGGATGTGGAGGGAGACGGGAGGTTGAAGAAGGAGGAGATATAAGTATACATTAGGCTGATTCATGTTGAGGTTCGACAGAAAACAAAACTCTGTAGAGCAATTATCTTTCAATTAAAAAATAAATAAACTATTAAAAATGAAAAAAAAGATAAGCCACAAATTAGAATACTTATTTTCAAGGCATATATGTGATAAAATTTATATTCAGGCTATGTAAAAAAATTCCCCAAATTCAAAAATAAGAAAACAATCAAATTTTTAAATGGCAACAGATCTAAACAGAGACTTCACCAAAGATGTACAGATGACAAAAAAGCCCATGAAGACATTCAACATCATTAGCCATTCAGGAAAAGAATATTATTAAAACCACAATGAGATACCACAACACACCTATTCAGTTCAGTCAATTCAGTTCAGTCGCTCAGTCGTGTCTGACTCTCAGCGACCTCATGAATCTCAGCATGCCAGACCTCCCTGTCCATCACCAACTCCCGGAGTTCACCAAAACTCATGTCCATCAAGTCCGTGATGCCATCCAGCCATCTCATCCTCTGTCGTCCCCGTCTCCTCCTGCCCCCAATCCCTCCCAGCATCAGAGTCTTTTCCAATGAGTCAACTCTTCTCATGAGGTGGCCAAAGTATTGGAGTTTCAGCTTTAGCATCATTCCTTCCAAAGAACACCCAGGACTGATCTCCTTTAGAACGCACTGGTTGGATCTCCTTGCAGTCCAAGGGACTTTCAAGAGTCCTCTCCAACACCACAGTTCAAAAGCATCAATTCTTCAGCACTCAGCTTTCTTCACAGTCCAACTCTCACATCCATACATGACCACTGGAAAAACCATAGCCTTGACTAGATGGACCTTTGTTGGCAAAGTAATGTCTCTGCTTTTGAATATGCTATCTAGGATGGTCATAACTTTTCTTCCAAGGAGTAAGCATCTTTTAATTTCATGGCTGCAATCACCATCTGCAGTGATTTTGGAGCCCAAAAAAATAAAGTCTTAACACTGTTTCCACTGTTTCCCCATCTATTTCCCATGAAGTGATGGGACCAGATTTTTTTTTTTTTTTAACACACCTATTAGAACAGTTGAAATTAAAAAGACTGGCCACACCAAGTGGTAGCAAGGAGGTGGAGGTGGAATTCTCATAGACTGTGGCATGGAATGTAAGATGGTAAAAAATAGTTTGAAAAGATAAACATACACCTACCGCATGATCCAGCTATTTCACACCTAAGTATTTACTTCCAAAAGAAAGCATATGTCCATACAAAGACATACAAGAATGTTCACAGCATTCTGTGTATTTTAATAGCCAAAAATTGTAAACAACCAAAATATCCATTAACAGGTGAACAGATAAACAAATGATGGTGGAATTCTACAACAGAATAGTTCTCAACAATAAAATGGAAATCAACTACTGTTAAATGTTGTAATATGGAAGAACTCAAAATAATAATTAAAGAAGCCAGATTACACACAAAAAAGAACATGCTGTATGATTCCATTTAAATTCTGGAAAATGTGAACTAATCTATAGTGGCAGGAAGTAGATCAGTGGTTATCTAGGAACAAAGTGGGCAAGAAGCAAGGATTACAACGAAACAGGATGACACTTTTAGGAATGATTGGCTGCTCACCATCTTGATTGATGTGATGCTTTCCCGTGCTCAGGTGCTCTGTCGTCTCTGACTCTTTGCAGCCCTGGGGACTGTAGCCCACCAGGTTCCTCTAACCATCATATTTCCCAGGCAAGAATACTGGAGTGGGTTGCCATTTCCTACTCCAGAAGCTTTCCTGGGTATGTATATGTGAAAACTGCTCGGACTGTCCACTTTAAATATGTGAGGTTTATTTCAGTCATATTTCAACAAAGTATTTAAATATGCTAATACAGTAATAATGTAGTGAGAGGACTAAGAAGAGTAAGGGTTTTTTCCTTCTCAAAGGAAGGACTGTGTGGAGAGATGAAATTCAGAAGGACCTTAGATCAGTCAGTATTATTGGAAGTGCTCGTCTGCAAGCTGTTACTAGTGGTGGTGGTGCTTTAGTCACTGAAGTCGTATCTGACTTTTGTCAGATACCCCATGGACTGTAGCCCACCAGGCTCCTCTGTCCATGGGATTCTCCAGGCAAGAATACTGGAGTAGACTGTCATTTCCTCCTCCACTGTTACTGGTACACAACAGCATAAGGAATTTGCACAAGAAGGTAAATCAACTACTACCTCCCTAAGCACACTGGTTGGTTCAGCTGATATTTTTTTTTTTTATGGCCAAGATTTCTCAATGAAAAAAAGCAGTATATTGAAGAACATTCTGGCACAAACTCCACATCTAATCACCAAGCTGTAACAAACAGTTCAGAGTGGCATTATCTAGACCACACTGACATTTATTAATCTCCCTAAACCTATATACTCATCTGTGTGAGAATAAAAGGGATTGCTCTGAACACCTCAAATAACAGTCTGATGCTCTAACGAGTTATAAAGCTTGCAAAACAGCAGGTACCAATGATGCATCATACGGCATTATGTAGGAATTAATTTGAAAATACAGCAAAACATAAAGATAATATATTTTTATTTGCTCAGAATGCTTGTTTCTAAAGGTCACTGAAATTAAAAATGGTTTGCTTTCCAATGAAGTTGTTAACATCCAGAACTTCATTAAGTTTACACCAAATTAAGAGTTTACAATAAACAGGGACCTATATAGTCTTAGCAGATATCGGAGTAATAAGGTATACACTATGCAGTGACACATATTCTTTTTAACAGAGCATAGTCTCCTGAACAGACACAGAAATGCAGAAGTAAGTAACAGTGTTGTTTTCACTTTTATCTATGCTCGAATATAATATTTTAGTTCCTAGAATTCAAAACTGTTCACCCAGATTTAGTTGTTTTTTTTTTTCCTTCCTGTTCAAGTCTGTAGAGCTTCTCTATAAAATTTTACATTTTATAACTTTTCCTTTGAAATATGAGAAAAGCATGGAATCTCCTGAGTTAGATGCAGTTTATACATTCTTTAAAAATTACTTTTAAAAAATATCACAAGTGAACAACCAAATATATCCGTAACAAACATCCTTGCTATTCACATAGTTCTTTAAGCAATACTCAAGTATATTTGTGCTTGTATGTTTACATTACTTTAGAGTCTATTTTTAGCTTACCATAAAACTGTATCTATAAAGCCTTTTCAAATATTTAATAAATGAAGCAAAACAGTCATTATGAAAATATAAACTGTGTTTATAGCCTTTTCATCTTTCATGTTTTTATGCATTTCCTGTCAACCATATAATTTCCTTTTCTTTAGGGATGCTGATAAATTGTTGTCTTTATAATCTCAACACTGCTGCTTTCTCAGCTGGCCATTCAGATTTTCTGAACACACGGTATTCTCTCTGTGCATCAGTTGTACCAGTGGAATCTGATAATGTTGGTATTCATCATTTCCAGTTATTTCAACTGCAGGACCACCTTCAAACACAAAATGGAGGAAGGGCAGCAATCAGATTATACCAGAATGATGCCAGTAGATGCTGAATGAGATGCTTTGAAATCTCTGAAGAAGGGCCTGGAGAACTAACAAGAGTAACACAAAAAACACAGGCCTGCAACCATCCACGGTTCAGACTCATTCGACATTTACACCAGAACCCGCCACACACCCCTTCAGACATGCAGCCCCATCAAAAGGCAAGGCAGGCTACCAGTTTATTACTGGGCATGTGGACAAGTCATCAGGCACTGTGCTGCCCAAGTGACTGCCGAAGATGAAGTATACCGGGGTTTCAAAAAGATGGACACAAGATGGGTTAGTGTCAAGAGAGGTGGTAAGGATAACTGACTTTAGTCCTTGAGACACAATCACTAGAGATGATGCTCAGCAACAGGGAAAGGAACATACATAAAGCAGATAATTATTTTTTATGTCTTCTTCACAGCAGCGGTTTCTACTGTTTAAATATCACTGTTCTCATTAGTTAAACATCAGAATTATTACTATTATTTAGACATTCCTTTGTAAATGAAAGCTTTTGGTCCTTCATTAGTTTCTCTCAAACTGATATTTTCATAACTATAAATGATATTTTGTCTCCCGAACTTAAATTATCTACCATTCATCCAGTTAAGTAAAACAATCTTGTCTTCAAAATCTTAACTATTTTTAATCATTAAATCTCTTCAGAACTAGCTAATTTCACAGCCCCAAGATAAAAAAAAAAAATTTTTATCATTAATGGAGACTAGAGCAAAACAAATTTAGCTGTTAATTCCTTAAAATATAACTACTTGACAAATTATGTTCTAGTAATGCAAATCAACAATAAATGTAATGTCTAAAATGAGAGATGCAGAACGTATCAACAAAGCATCTTCTGTGCTTGACATAAAATATCAGGAACAAAGCAAACTTTAAATGGAAATGATTAGCTTTTCTTATATTGCTCCAGTGGGATCGATCAAAACTTAAACATTTTGAAGCACACAACAAAATTAAAACACATACCTTATTAGCTGCTTCCAAGGAATTTATTAGCTTCTGCAGCTCTTCTTTGCTCATTTCAACAGAATATGGCTTGACTTCACCATTTTCTTTTACATCTAGATAAAGGTTTAAAAGTGGCATTTGTAATGAAGCAATCTTGTCACTAGAAAGTGCAAGCTGTTTAAAATGAGAAAAGTAGTAATTAATAAGTAGTTTTAAAAAGGAATATACTAAATATGCATCAGAGCTTATGAACAACACATTAAAAAAAAAGTACTCTTGTTTACTATGAAGTACACAGAAATATGAAAGGAATAAAGGGTATTAAACGCATGCCAAACCAGCATATATTTGAACAGAAAAAGAAAGAAGAGTGAATGAGAACAAGAAATAGTTTAGGGACAACTAGTTGGGATTCTGTGGTAGGAGTAGATAGCTAGACCAGTGCTATAGCTCAGAAGTACCAAATGGGTCCAAGAAACAGAGAATTCTTAAAGAAGTGTAATGACACCAAAAGGACAGAAGTCCATGTACAAAGATAAAACTAAAAACATGCTGCAGCTCAGAAATTAAGATGTATAAATAATGAGTAGTTAACTCTCCATTAAACTCTTGACAAATGTTATCAAGATACCACCTTCAATTAGAGTCAGTTAACAAAAATATGACTTTTCCCTCTTACACTCTCCGTCTAAAATCAGTAGCTGAGAGGAAATGGAAGAACCAAATGTTTATGATACTAAAGCTTTTTGAAACAAGCGTCATAGCTTCACTGGCAGATGGCAAAGAGAAACTCAATTTTCCTGGAATTTGAGCCAGGAACCCCATAATAACTGAATTTTGGAGTGCAACCACTTGTAAAAAATTGACTGGGGCAATGATAAAGGGCTCCTTCTCGGTGGTATATATACTACAGGACCAAATAAACCTTCACACAACTCCTCCATTTTCTCTCTCCAAAATACAGGACTCAGCATATCTGAGATCACCTTCAGGTTGCCCACCTCATCGTTAATTCTCTTCACTATTTCCAATAAGTGGTTTCTTAGCCTATGCTTGAGTACCAGCAATGAGGATGAGTGTGCTAACTCAAAAAGAGGTTAGAATAATTTTCAGACAGTCACAGGGATTAGATTATTATTTAAGTTGAAATTCAACCTATTTCACTGTAAATCATATACTTTAGCCCTGTCCTATTCCCCAAAGCCACAAAGCACATATCTACTCCTTCATCCACATGTCTTAAAACTTCAGTTAGTTAAATTCATTATAACTGTAATGTCATTATACACGGTTTAGATGTCTGCAGTGCAAGCTAACACAAAGGACGTAATTTTAATTATCTTTGATATATTTTTAAGACAATGTATCTCAAAAACACATTTTAGGTATCAGTTCAGTTCAGTCGCTCATTAATGTCCAACTCTTTGCAACCCCATGAATTGCAGCAAGCCAGGCCTCCCTGTCCATCACCAACTTCAGGAGTTCACTCAGACTCATGTCCATCGAGTCACTGATGCCATCCAGCCATCTCATCCTCGTTCGTCCCCTTTTCCTCCTGCCCCCAATCCCTCCCAGCATCAGAGTCTTTTCCAATGAGTCAACTCTTCGCATCAGGTGGCCAAAATATTGGAGTTTCAGCTTTAGCATCATTCCTTCCAAAGAACACCCAGGACTGATCTCCTTTAGAATGGACTGGTTTGATCTCCTTGCAGTCCAAGGGACTTTCAAGAGTCTTCTCCAACACCACACTTCAAAAGCATCAATTCTTCGGCACTCAGCTTTCTTCACAGTCCAACTCTCACATCCATACATGACCACTGGAAAAACCATAGCCTTGACTAGATGGACCTTTGTTGGCAAAGTAATGTCTCTGCTTTTTAATATACTATCTAGGTTGGTCATAACTTTCCTTCCAAGGAGTAAGCATCTTTTAATTTCATGGCTACAATCACCATCTGCAGTGATTTTGGAGCCCCAAAAAATAAAGTCTGACACTGTTTCCATTGTTTCCCCATCTATTTCCCATGAAGTGATGGGACCAAATGCCATGATCTTTGTTTTCTGAATGTTGAGCTTTAAGCCAACTTTTTCATTCTCCTCTCTCACTTTCAAGAGGCTTTCTAGTTCCTCTTCACTTTCTGCCATAAGGGTGGTGTCATCTGCATATCTGAGGTTATTGATATTTCTCCTGGCAATCTTGATTCCAGCTTGTGCTTCTTCCAACCCAGCGTTTCTCATGATGTACTCTGCATGTATGTTAAATAAGCAGGGTGACAATATACAGCCTTGACGTACTCCTTTTCCTATTTGGAACTAGTCTGTTGTTCCATGTCCAGTTCTAACTGTTGCTTTCTGACCTGCATACAGATTTCTCAAGAGGCAGGTCATGGTGGTCTGGTATTCCCATCTTTCAGAATTTTCCACAGTTTTGTGATCCACACAATCAAAGGCTTTGGCATAGTCAATAAAGCAGAAATAGATGTTTTTCTGGAACTCTCTTCCTTTTTCCATGATCCATTTTAGGTATATAATATTACAAAAAAAATAATGTATTCAAAAAGTGAAACAGAAGTATTCTCCTCCTGAAAACACTCCTGTTGGACTCTTTGTGACTCCATGGTCTGTAGCCCACCAGGCTCCTCTGTTCATAGGATTCTCCAGCAAGAATACTAGACTGGATTGCCATTTCCCTCTCCAAATAAAAAATACAGATACTCATAAATAAATATATTCTCACCTTTATCTGCCAATCAAAATCCTGTAGTTGTGCAGAGGAAATAGCAACTATTTCTGCCAACAGAGTCTTCTTGATTTCATCTTTCCTACTTTTTAAGCATTTCATGATAGCTTCTTGATGAGATGAATTCAACTGATTCAACTGTTGAGATATCTATGAAAATAAAAATAAATGGTTAGAAAATAAGTGAAAAGGCCTTTCTGTTTAAAATGTAAACAAGTTGCATTCTCATTTCATATAATCTTTAAAATGGGAGTAAATGGGGAAAAAATACTAATATAACTATAAAAAGAATAAGATGAGGATGCATAACCAGTAAACAAGAAATTTTAACAAAGTTTTGCAAAACAGAAAGGAAAAGGGCTGATTGATGAGCCAACATGGGAGTGAATACATTGAAAACCACTAAAGCTGATTTACCTATATTAATATATAATACAAAATAGACTTTAAGGCAGAAAGACTTACAAGAAATAGAACAAGATAGTAAAGGGGTTATTCAACAGAAATAAACAACAATCACAAATTTGTGTTCACCTAATATAACATGGCCTCAAAATATATAAAGCAGTGAAACTCGGCAGAAAAAGCAAAATGGGTAAATCAACTTTCATAGAGATGCTAACACACCTCTCAGTAATGGATGGAAAGAGAAAGCACTGTAAAGATACAGCACTGAGAAACCCTTTCTACTTAATCTCACTACACATAGAACACTACCCCCTACAACTGAAAAGTACATATTATCTTCAAATGTATATGGAACATTACCCGAAAATGAACCATACGTTGAGCCGTGTCACAAACCACAAGAGATTTCAAAGAACTGGAATCATATTCATTATATTTTTGAGTCATTGTGTAATTAAATCAGAACTGAACAAAACTTTTCCAAATATTTTAAAATTAAGCAGCATGGTAACACAGTACTAAGTGACGAAGTAAATCTTGCATAAACTCTTTCATAGAAAAAAGAAAACAACAACTTCCTAACCCATTCCACAAGATGGGAATAAAACTTGATATTCTGACAAAAACATTACAGGCAAAAAATTATGGGCCAAGATTACTCAAACATAGATGAAAAAAATCCTAATCAAACATTGGCAAATCAAAACAAATTTAAAAAGAATAATATATCATGACCAAGTTGGATTTATTTTGGTTAAGTTAGTTTAACATTCAAAAATCAATGTAAGACATCACATTAACAAAATAAAGGTGAAGATATAAATTCAGGAAAAAAAGAATTTTATAAAATTCAATACCTATCAATTCTCAGCAAAGTAAGAATCGGTGGAAGCTTCTTTAATCTAATCATTGATACCAATAAAATCATACAGCTAACATAGTAAATTGTGAAATACTGAACACATACATTCTCCCTAAAGTTAAACAAGGCACTGCTTTTTTCTTCTTTTCTTTTCTAAAACTGTCCTGAAGACATTAGGCAGTGCAATAAGAGGGAAAAAAGAAATAAAAGCTATTAAAATTGAAAAAGAAAATGATTACATACCAAACAAAACTCCCCCTCAAATTTACAAACCATTATATATAATAGATAGGGGCTTCCATGGTGGCTCATATGATAAATAATTTGCCTGAAATACAGAAGACTTGGGTTCTTTCCCTGGGTCAGGAAGATACTCTGGAGAAGGGAATGGTTACCCACTCCAGTATTTCTTGCCTAGAGAATTCCATGGACAGAGAAGCCTGGTGGGCTACAGTCCATGGTGTTGAAAGAGTTGGACAAGACTGAGCAACTTACACTTCTATATAGTAAATAGATTTAGAAAGATTGCTGGACACAGAGTAAGTATACAAAAACCAACTTGGGTTTCCACATACTAGCAATATGCAATTGGAGAACAAAATTTAATAACATCCGAAACATCAGTTACTTAGAAATAAATACAACAAAACATTTGTGAGACCTCTACAATGAGAACTACAAAATGAGAGAGAGAAACTGAAGCTAATCTAAATAAACAGAAGGTAATACCAAGTTCATAGATCACAAGGCTCAATATTGCTGTCAATTCTCTCCAAAATAGTCTAGAGACTCAGTGCAACCCATGCTGTGGACTTAATGTCCCCTCAAAATTCATATTAAAACTCTGACCCTCAAGATAGTATCTAGAAATGGGGCCTTTGACACAAAATCAGGCTTAGATGAGGTGATGAAGGTAAGACCCTCATGATGGGATCAGTTCCCTTAGAAGAAACATCAGAGAGTTTTCTCCCTCTCTCTCTGCACCTGCCCCGCGCTCCCCACAGCCATTAGAGGACACAGTGAGAAGGCAAAAATCTTTGGCAAGGAAAAAGCCCTCCCTCATCAGGGGCCAGAATAAGCAAGTGCCTTAATTTTGTGCTCCCTAAACTCTAGAACTGTGAGAAATTAATTCCTCTTATTTAAGCTATCCATTTTAAGGTATTTTGTTGTGGCAGCCCAAGCTAATACTCTCCATCAAAATTCCAGCGAGTGTTTTGGTTAAAATTGACTGATTTTAAAATGTACCTGAAATTATGGAGGATATAGAAAAATCAAAGCTATCTTGAAGAAATACAAGGTTGAAGGTCTTCTACTATCAGATATCAAAATTTAATGTAATGCAGCTCTAATTATACCGTAATTTAAGCCATTGTGATATGGGTAAATACAGGCAAACAGACTAATGGAGTAGAAAAAGAGTCCAGATACAGACCCAAACATATATGGTCACCTGCATTTCCAAGAAAGGCTGCACAGCAATTCTATGGGGTAAGGATGGTCATTTCAACAAGTGGATATCATATGGAAAAATCTCAACTTAATACTTACTCCATATACCAATAGTAATTCAAATATATCACTGACATAAATAAAAGCTAGAACAATCAAACCACTACAAAAAAATATATGAAAATGTTTTCATGATTTTGGCACAAACATTCCTTAAACACAGTATTAACATCACCAACCATCAAAAGAAAATATTGACAAATTGGACTTGATTAAAATTCAGAACTTCTATTCAACAAAAGACACTAGGAAGAAACTAAAAAGACAAGCAACATAATAGAAGATATTTAAAATACACATATCCAAGAATGCATATTCAGAATATCATCCAAATCAAAATGATAAATATATATAATTTCATTTCTCCCCAAGTGAGCAACCTACACAAACATGCCCAAATTACTTTTGACAAAGGTACAAAAGGAAAGATAATGGAAAGATACCCCATGACCCTGCAGTTTTACTTTAAGACTTCTAGAAAAGCTGACCAATTTATGTATAACAAGACACATACAAAATGTTTGTAGCAGCACTATTCATAATAATGAAAGGGGCAATGATCTAACTGGTCATCAGTAGGGAGACAGAAAAATAAGTCTTACTAATGCCTATCACCAAATACTACAAGGAGATGACACACATAAACCAGATCAATACTTTTTAACATTGATAAATCTAAAACACAGTATTGCTGAAAAAATTATACATGTATACATACATTACCACTCACAAGTTACACATTTAAACAGCTCAAATAACTGTATATATTGCTTAAAGATGCAAACATTCATACACTAGGGAATACGAAACACGCATACAAATTCACTAGTGGTTTTTTCTATTTGAAGGGTAATATTTACATGTATTTATAATGCCTTATTTCTAAAACACACACACACAAACCTGAAATACATAAAGTAAAATGTTAACAATTGTTTAATTGTGGTAATGGGAATATAGGTATCACTTATATACCTTTTAATTTTCTTCCACGATTTAAATGTTTCACAATTTAAAATAAGACAACCAATCAGAAACGAAAGTACAAAAACCCAAAACTTCCACAGATTTTTCCACTTACTCACAATTATTAGGTTTTTATTGATATCACAAAGAGTCGGACACGACTGAGCGACTGAGCTGGAACTGATTTTATACACTTGGACCTCCCTGGTGGCTCAGATGGTAAAGAATCTGTCTGCAATGCGGGAGATGTGCGTTCAATCCCTGGGTCGGGGAGATCCCCTGGAGAAGGGAACGGCTACCTACTCCAGTATTCTCGCCTGGAGAATTCCATGGGCAGAGAAGCCTGGCGAGTTATAGTTCATGGGGTCGCAAAGAGTCAGATAGGACTGAGTGACTAACACTGTCACTTTTCATTATACACTTACTGAGGATGTATTACATGGTACCCTAAACACCAAAATTAAAAAAAAAATCTGAACATGAATTATCAAGGTATCGAAATCTGGAGCAAAGTTACCTCCTCGTCAGATAAATTTTTACCAACTACAGCTTTGAAAAAGGTGGTAATGTCTTCTAGAACATGCATCCATTCTGTTGAATCCCAAACACTGTGATAATCCTGGTAGAGAGGATAAGTTCGGCCACAAATGCCATCAATTATTTTGTGAAGAAGCTAGAGAGAAAAAACGAGAGAGTAATAAATGTAATTATAAGTAAAATTATAAAACAGATTTATCTTCCTTGTAGCAAATAAATGCTATTGGCAGAAGTTCATGTTATCTGCAGAAAAGCTGAGGCTGAAAAGCAACTATCTTTAACATTATTTTATTAACTAAAAGTCAGAGCTACACACACACACACACACACACTTTCCATAATTTTGTCCACCTTCAGAAACTAAAATAATTTTACAGACATGCTGTTGTTTCTCCAATGTTCCTAAAAGGAAGATGGTAAGTGCAGCAGTTTCTCCTTGGGATTCCTTAGACTTCATATTTATACCAATAACCAAAAAACAAGGTATGAGTCTTAGAGCAAAGTCTTTCAACTGTAAATCTACAAACCCTTCTCTCCATTTTCCATAGCACCCATACTTAATTTCTTTCAGTCCACTCCAAAAAAAATCTCTCATTGACTTACTTTCTCTTTTTCACATTTCTTTCTCTATACCCTAGCTTAATGCCAGCAATGGAAATCCTAACACATATATAACTGAACATGTTATTAAATCTGTGGCTTTTGGAACAAAACTGGCTAGTCTGAATCTTATTCCCACTATTTACTAGTTTTGCCAAGTTACTTAAAGATTCTTTGCTGGTTTCCTCATGTGTAAAATGAGGATATCATCTACCCCCATAATGTTGTTTAAAGGATTGAAGAAGGATACATGCAAATCACTTGGCACACTCCTGACATTAAACATTGCTTCCCATTGTTATCCTTCTTTTTACTAGTTGTAATTATCATCATCACTATTACTACTGGTACTAACATATATCATAACATCCACACCTCTAACATATATTAACTGAGTACCTACTGTATCACCACTACTCTAGGCAAGTGATCAATACAGTTTTCTTTCTCAAGAGATATTTGCGTGTTGTAAGAAGAGTACCTGAATCCAAATAGCTTGGAAATGCATTTAAACAGCAAGGAGGCTTCCAACTCTTTTCTCCTGGATCATGTTCCAGTGAATTTTAAGCAAAAACTCCTTTTCTGTAACACCATAGTTATTGGAACAGAGATGAGTAACTGGTGACCCTAATTCCAAACGATGGCTAATGCACTATGTGAACAGAACTTTTATTTACCGTAAATTAACCAGCAACATTTTCAATTTGAAATCATTCGAAATTCTCTGCCTACACTTCACCTTATCCCAAACTGTCCCCAGTGCTAAAGTAAAACCCAGAACTCAAACTAAAAACTAAGAGCACTATGTTTTTGGAACATAGTCTTTTAAATTAATTCACAAATATGTAATGAGCACTTCATTCCAGTTATTAAATAGGTTAATGCAAATACAAAGAAAAAATAACTATAATAGCTAGCATTTATAGAGCCCTAATTATATACCAAACACTGTGCTGATCTTCACTACAACCCTCTAAAGTAAGTCTTGCTATTATCCTCATTTTACAAATGAGGAAACTGAGGATAAATAAGGTCCTATCATATCAGAGTCTCAGGACATTAGAGAAAACTAATATAATCAATAAGTATATATAATTTAGGATGATAGGAGTTATAATTAAAGTTTACAGAGGGTACAAAGGAGCACAGAAGAGAAAAGTATGTCTTAAAATAATGAATAGTTAGCCAAACAGGAGCAGGGTATTTCTAGTCACAACAGCTGCACGTTGACAGGATAAACTGCATGGCGCAGTTTGGAAGATGGCAGCATACAAAGCTGGAGAGGTGGCAGAGACCAAACCATAAAGGGCTTTGTATACAATGCAGAAGAGCCCAGACTGTAAGCAACCTATTCACATATTTGCATTATCTTTCCATAAATCTGCCAGCAGGTCAGGAGATACAAGGAAAGAAAAGGGCAAGAGGTTGAGTCCAAAGACCCCGCCCCCCACTTCCATTTACTTACCATCAAGAGATTAAAAGGGAGGTGATAAATTGTTAGGGACACTCAAACTGGAGGCAGCAGAGAGGTAAAGGAGATCTGAAAAGGATGATACTCAGAATTTCAGGTTTAATGACAGTAAGTGGTGGTATCACAAACCAAATTTGAGGCTACAGCCACAGAAGGAGAAAGTCAGGGAGAAAGACAAGAGCTAAGCCAAGTATACACTGAATTTGAGGTACCTGTGGGTGTATCTAAGCAGAAGCCTGATACTCAAAAGAGATTTTTAGATCCAGAGATTCAGGAGTCACCCACGTACCTGGCAGTGAAGGTTACGGGCCTATCTAAGTAGTATGCAGGTAGGATGAAGACAGGAGCAGAAAGCTAATACAAGACTTAGAGTCAACAGATCTGAGCATCTGTTTCCACTTTGCCACTTACTAGTTTGATAACTTTGGGTACATTACCCAAACCCCCTATAGACATTTCAGTTTTCTCATTTGTACAGTCAGAGAAAAGTTAAGATCTTTTTATCCTGGCAAGATAAGTAAGTTTATTACTTTCTATCTCCTCCACACTATTCCCATTATAAATGGAACAAAGAAAAAAGAAAGGCAGAGATTTGGGGCTTATAAAAGCTGGCTACCACATAGCCCTCTATCATATTAGCAGGCTAAGCCCTCGTCCCAAGCGGGCTAAGCCCTTGTCCCCAACTTTCATCCACTGTAAATGAAACAGATTTGTGATTTATTCAAAATTACATATCATAGAAACTAAAAGCCAGCCCACCAGAGCCTGGGATCCAGAGCTTGGTCACAATGATAAAGCTGAATTTAGTAAACATTAATTGATTCCTTCCTTTAGCAAATACTGATTAAGAACCCACCTGGGGCCAGACATAATTCTCAAGAAGCGGGTATATAAACAAAGTATCTACCCTGAAGGAGTTCAGAATAAAAGAGACTAGTGGCAAGAGGACCAGTTAGGAAGTTGTGTTCAAGGAAGACTTGATTAGGCTGAAACTGCTGGGGAACAGAAAAAGATGGGAGTAAGCATAGTAACATATTAATAATAATACAAAGCATTAGTCAGTTCTCTTAAGTCAGAGGGCAAAGGACCACGGCTCCCAGAGCTCAGGCTGAAACTCTATTTTGCATATGCTGCCTTTTCTTTTACATGGCTGGCAAATTTCTTTCAAGTCTTATACTTGGGGCACCAAGGGTTTTTTAACTTGAAAGTTCAAGGAAGAAAAAACACTTCTCAGTTAGATTTTCCTCTTACAGTAACCAGTGGGTTTTCTTCCTTTCACAATTCACAGACAAAATTTCGCTGTATGTATTTACTGTCTCCACATTTCTCTCACCCTTCACACTAAAAATCCGCTGCTGTCAAAAACAATTATAAACTGCCAGTACCTTTGGTATTAAGGCTAAACCCAGGAGTATAGTACACAGAGGCTCCTGACTGCTCCTCACTTGTTCAGCCAGTCTCCCTGCTCTACTTCTCACTCTGAACTTTGGCCTCTAAAACTACAGCAGGTCCTCAAGCTCCCTGGGGCTGCCTTTCTTCTAGTCTTCATAAGTGCTGTCCCTTGGCCTGAAATACTCTCTCCCCCCAGCCCATCTGGTTGCTCCTCATCCTTCAGGAACTCAACCTAGAAACCTAGGCAGATGCTCTAGAAAATGTTCCCTTGCCCCTTCTAACCAGAGTTGCTAACCCTCCTACAAACTGATTACTGGATAAATCATTAATTCAGTTATCCATTTATTCAGTTTGGTTTCCTCACTAGTTGACAAGGTCCACCAGGGTATGGACTGTCTCATTCACCATTTTACCTTATCCCATAGGGCATTAAGCACATAGTTCAGTGAAGTGTTGGCTGAACAAGTGAATAAGGCTGCTTCTTCCCAGATTCTCATAAACTAGGTTCCTTCCTAGACTGGAGGGGCCAACATGTATGTCACGTCTTGAAGTAACGTCCACGTGGGACGACCCTACCTGTAAGTCTCCCAGTCTGGAGTAACACATCAGTTTTTTTCTGCCACTCACCAAGAATTACGGCCTGCCTCTCTAGGTCACCATGGTTAGTCCCATCACCTAGCACCAGTGCTCCTGGCGCATGGGGAATGTTGTGGAGGTTCTGCTGAAACAGTGAATGCATGAAACACGTACAAGAGGTCTGTAAACCACCCCCTCCAGCTTTCAAGCTGGCGACTCCGCACTCCCCAGTCCGGGGTCACTTGGTGCCGGCCGCTCCCGGGGAACGGATAGGTGGTCCCCGCTGCGGTGGGCGGGGGGGGGGGGGGGGGCCGGCGCCCCGGCGGGCGTCTGCATGCAAAACCCCTGGAGGGGCCACTGGAAGCCGAAGCACGGACGAGGCGTCCCAAGCCTCGGACTTCACTCTCCAGAGAACACGGGGTGGGGCGAGGGAGCACCCAAAATCACACCCGGTCCTCTTCCCCTCCCCAGGCACCAGGAGCGAGCCTCCCAAAGGCATCGGGATGAGGCCTACCCTTACGCCAGGCCTTCCAGGAGCCTGGCCCGCGCAGCCGGCCCCTGCGCCCTCCTCACCTGCAAGCCCCGCTCTGCGGGAAGCTTCTGCAGCCGCCACAAGGGTGTCTCCTCTTCCGGCTCCATCCCTGCGAGAAGCTGGGGGCTGGGTCACCTGACCAGTCCCGGCGTAAGAACGGCTACGGCTCGAACACGTGACCAGCCGGGCCGGATGGGCGGGGCGGGCTCGGAGACGCTGGAGCCCTTGTGCGCGTGCGCAGAGGGGGAGGCTTCGCTTTCTCCGAAATCAGAGAAAATCGTTTCTGCCTGTGGCAACATTGGTTAAACACCCTTCTGGTATTACAATGAAGATGCATTCGCAGATCTCTCAGAGCAATTTGGCACCTTTATTCAGAGTTGTATTAAACTTTCTATGCACACTTAGAATGCAAAATAAGGGTAACTATATTTGGAAGGCAAACTGATTTGGAAAGTATCCTGATTTGGAAGGTCAATTTGCTTCCTACCATGCACGAGGTTCTTCATAGATTATCCTATGAAGTTACTATTTTCATCCTTATTTCCAAATAAGACCAGAGAAATTACTAGGGTTGTTAGATTTAGCAAATAAAAATGCCAAATTCCCAGTTAAACGTGAAATTGTAGATAATATTTTCTTATAAGTGTGTCTTAAATATTGCATGGGACATACACTAAAAAAAGTATTCTTTATATGAAATTCAAATTTAACCAGGTATCTTGTATTTTATCTGTCAACCCTAAAAGTCCCCCCAAAACCCGAGCTAAGAGCTCAGCCTGAAGTAAATGAAATCAGATTCTAGAGCCAGACTCAAAGTTGGACTGAACCTAAAACCCAGAGCGCCTGTGATTAACTCTCATTATAGCTTTTACTTCAATCAGATTCTGGAGAATTCGGTAATAAATAAGATAGCCTCTGCGAGCCAGAAGTTTCCAGGAGCACAGTAAATATAAGACAGAAACAGGAATTACAATCTAAACAATAGTAAAAGTGGTACAAGCTGCTAAAGCATACCACTGGAAAGTATTTTAATCTGTGGATTGTACAGAAAAAGAACTACTTAATGACATTCTTCAAAGGTTAGCACAAAGGCTTTCTCTACTTTATGCCCACCTCTTGAATTTCATGGCTGTCTCTCTCTTTAAAAATTTACCACTTTCTAGTTCTTAATATAGGTAGACATATATAACCTTCATTGTCCTAGCTGAAACATAATTATCTTAACACACTTTGTCTTTATGCATAGGTGCTCCCCAAGTAATAGTTAATAAGTGAGAAAGAATCCGGAAAATGGGCTCATATACATCAATTAGTAAATCTGAGGGTGGGGTCTGTTTTCTAAAAAAAAAAAAAAAGACTGAATCTTACATGTTGTAACAGAATAAAAATATTTATCAAGCATCTACTATATGCCAAAAAATTATATATATTTCATTTTATTAATCTTCCCTACAACGTTGTGTTGTAGACATTCTCCCAGTTTTAAAAATGAGGACTCAATATTGGTGACATAATATCAACCCTGTTTAAGGTCACAAAGGTGGTACTCATGACCTATTATATATCCGTGGACTGATAAGGCCTATGACCTTGAGTTATAATCCGAATGGCAAAGAATAAAAAGCAAAATTATAAATATAAAATATCAGTGAAACTTTGAAACAGCATTCCCACATATTGCTGTTGAAAATATAGAATAGTAACATTTTCCTGGAGGGTTGTGATTGCATATATAGACTTCAAAATGTACCTACTCCTGGACCCAAGAATTCCAGTTTTAGAAATATAAGACATGTTTCGCTCTGAGGATATGGGTCTGTTAGTTACTATGGTAATAAATTATTGGCCTAATAAATTACAATGCAGCATAAAAATCCACAAAAAAGGGATTATGTAGAAAAATATTTGGTAAACTTGCTCTACACTACTGGGAAAAAAGTTCAGTTTCAAAACTACTTGTACAATGGTATGATTTGTACTGTATATGGTATGGCATGGATACTTGTAGTGTATAAATTCCTGGCATGTGTGTGTCAGTCGCTCAGTCGTATCCGACTCTTGCGACCCCATGGACTGTAGACCACCAGGCTCCTCTGTCCAAGGGATTCTCGAGGCAAGAGTACTGGAGAGGGTTGCCATTTTCTTCTATGGTGATCTTTCATTTTGGGGATTACGGGTGACTTTCACTTTTAGTTTTTCTAAACTTTTATTCAAAGTTTTATTTAAAATGGTTTAATGGTAACTATGATAAATTATAATTCCACCTATTCCCTTTAATTTTGGTTTGAAAATTAGACAAATCTTACCGGAACTTATCCTCTTCTTTCAGCATCTTGCTAATACCACCAATATAACTTGATAGTAATGTTTTCCGATCTCATTGTCTAGAACAGTCTCAGTTGGCTCAGATTCTGCCTTCCACATTTTCAAAGGCACTGCATAACATGAATTGTAGCTTTTCAGCCTGCCGCCATCCACTAACATAAATCGAATATTCTAGCTGATGTTACAGTACCTCTGGGGTCTCCCCAGGTGGTGCTAGTGGTAAAGAACCCACCGGCCAGTGCAGGAGACAGTAAGAGACTCAGGTTTGATCCTTGGGTCGAGAAGATTCCCTGGAGGAGGGCGTGGCAACCCACTCCAGTATTCTTGCCAGGAGAACCCCATGCACAGAGGAGCCTGGCGGGCTACAGGCCATAGGGTCTCAAAGAGTGAGACATGACTGAAGCAGCTTAGCACACACGTATAGTACTTCCTGCACCTTATATCGATTTCTGCCTTTGTCAGAGTAGGTTAATTACTTTAACAAAACACCACCAAAATTTTGGTAGTTTATCATAATATTTATTTATTTCTTCCTAAATGTATGTCAGTTTAATACAGGTATAGGTGGTTAGGTGGCTGTTTTATTCTCTAAGACCTCAGTTCTATCTGTTCAGTCAATGGGGAAAGAGCCTATGAAAGAAGGAAATGTTTATGTGCCAGATTTAGAAAAGGGAAACATCATTTCTACCCGTTTCTATTAGCCAGAACCCACCCAGTTTCATGGCAACAGTTAACTGTAAGAGAATCTGGAAACTATAGTTTAGCTGTGTGCCCAAAAAGAAACGGAGTTTGGCAAACAAGTTCTCTCTACTACAATCATGCTTTTTAAAAGACAGCTGAGAATGTCTAATAGATATGTCAGCAGTGTTATCATTCTCCTTCATATTTTTATTTGGAACAATCATGCTTGATAGCTTCCTGTTAAAGTGGAATATAAAACCAGGCTCCAACTGGCATCTTTACCTGCCTCACATTAGTATGGATTCAGGTTCATATTAAGAGGAGGATCTGAGAGGTTAATAATTCAATCAACCCCTTTTTGTGTTATTGCCACAATTAGGTTAGATTAAAATCTGTGATTCTTGAAGTTATATCTGAGAGAAATCAAGGAGGTGAAACTGACTAGTTGGCTATTAAGGTAAAGCTCTGGGTTATACTTTTTTCGAGTTATTTCAAGAAAAGGTCCAGTCTTTGATTTTTTTAGGTCCCCAGACTGTATTTTGTCTTTTCACTCAGAAGATACTGACTTACTCTAACTGAACTCTCAAGAGACTGATAAACCAGAATGTTACACAATAGGAATTCCTTCTCCTCAGTGTATTCTCTCTTGAAAAGAAAAAAAATTTTTTTAGATCTTCTTTCCATTAAATGCCATACCCTTATCATTGCTTCTTATAGACTCTTAACCAAGATTTAGGAAATACTCTATTCTGAGGGTTACTCTGGGAATTTCTATTCCCCATCATTGTGGGTCAAATCTTACTGGTAAATTTCAAATCATAACTTTCTATTGTCCCTAAATTCTGAGCTCCCTACTTTCACCCATGAACTAGCATTAGCTTCAATAATTACAATTCCTGAAAAATGTTTGAGGAATCAAGAAAAGCAATTAACTCATTATCCAGAGTTGAAGGCATCCTTATCCTTTAATAAGAGACATTGTAATTTTCTACATCTATTTCTCAGCTCATACCTGCTTTTCAAGTTATCCTGTGCCTTAAAGTTGACTAATTTGTTCATCTTAATTAAACATGTGGCAATATAGATGTGCTTAGTGATTTGCATTGCAATCTGTGTAAAATTATTCCTGTTCATAAATTTCTGAAAGCAAAGAGGCTTCAAGTTTAAAAAAGTTTAATTACTACCTTATAACTATACAGATTGGTTCTATTACACTGAAATAAGTTATAGATAGCTAATTTGTAAAGATTTGAAAGATATTGGGCTTCATTTTGTCTCTATAAACTCAGATTTGACTGCCTAGAAAAAGTTTCTTATAAATCAGCTCAGTAAATGTCTCATTTCATTCTGGTGAATGAGCTTAATAAATGGAAAGTATCTTTCTTTTTGACCTTTATATAATTAAGAAATCCTTTTTTGTGTTAGTCGCTCAGTCTGACTCTCTACAACCCCATAGACTGTAGCCTCTGTGCATGGAATTCTTGAAGCAAGAATACTGGAGTTGATTGTCATACCCTTCTCCAGGGGATCTTCCCCACCCTGAAATAGGATTGAACCTACTTCTTTTATGTCTCCTGCCTTGATAGGAGGATTCTTTGCCACTAGCACCACCAAAAAAATGCTTTTGTGTGTTAGTCACTTAGTTGTATCCAACTCTTTTCAATCCCAAGGACTGTAGCCCTCCAGGCTCCTGTGTCCATGGAATTCTCCAGGCAAGAATATTGGAGTGGGTTGCCATTTCCTTCTCAAAGAAATGCTTTTAACATTTCCTTATAACATATTTATCAAAGAAATATTCTTATAACTTAAGTCATCTGAGTTCTCCATTAAAGTGATCTTTGAAACAGACGTTTCGTTTGAAGTAGGGCAATAAAGATTGCACATAACAGTTATTCCAGTGTAGCACTAACGGATACAGAGACTAAAAGCTTTGAAATCATTCTGTTAAAGTGAAATATTTGAGTGAACTGCAATTTTGGAACTTAGACGTAATACACTGTAATCCACACTTTGTCCTCGAGGGTTGGCAGTCTTAGAATGGCATGTCAAGTGTTCCATTAGTCTTTCTGATAAAGGTTCTATGCCTGCAAGAGCTCCCTTTTCTCAGTTGCCACCTCTTTTAATCACTGTGCTGAAAGCCTCCACATCTGTGAGCTGTTATGATTTTAGCCAATGGTTCTTAATCAAGATAGCTCGTTAGAGTCACCCTGGAGAATTTTTGAGTGATGCATTTTTTACTTTAAATGTGCTATACTTTTGTTTTTGAAATAGCTTTGTCACTTTCATACCATATATTTTGCCACAGTTCACTGGGGCTTTCCAAATTTGTACAGGTCTGCAATCAACACCACAATTTAGTTTGAGAACACTACCATGGCCCCCCAAAATGTCCTTTGTGGCTGTTTGTAGATAATCACATGTGTGTATGCACTGTCACTTCAGCCTGAGCTGGACTTTTGTGACCCCATGGACTGTAGTCCGCTAGGCTCTTCTGTCCATGGAATTTTCCAGGCAAGAATACTGGAGTGGGTTGCCGTTTCCTCTTCCTGCCATGGGATCCTCCTGAGCCCTGGATCAAACCCACGTCTCCTCTGTCTCCTGCATTGGCAGGCAGATTCTTTATCCCCAGTCATCTGGGAAGCCCAGTTAATAGTGTGAGGGCTTTCAAAAAAATAATAGCCAAACCTAACCCTTAGACCAACAACATCAGAATCTTTCTGTGGGTAAAACACCAACATTATTTTGTTGTTACAAAACAGCCCAAATTATTTTAATGTAAATCAGTAAATCCACTGATTTGAACAACACTTAGTAGAAGAGGTGAGAAACTGGAAAATGTAGTGCCTGCCTGTGTGCTTAGTCACTCCAGCTGTGTTCGACTCTTTGCCACCCATGGACTGTAGTCCGCCAGGCTCCCCTGTCCATGGGATTTCTCAGGCAAGAATGTTGGACTGGGTGGCCATTCTCGTCTCCAGGGGATCTTCCTGACTCAGGGATCGAACCTGGATCTCTCGCATTGTGGGCAGATTCTTTACCATTTGAGCCACCAGGGAAGCCCCAGAAAGTGTAGACATGACCCCATACTAACCCAGAGATCTGGCCAACTTAGACCAATGTTGTCTCAATAAAAGCAGAACACAGTAGCAAAAACCTTTAGAACATCAAGGGACCTGTGGTGTTTTTTTTTTTTTTATCACACTAGTTTTTTTTTTTTTTTCCCCTATTGTTTAATTTGCTTAGAATCTTCTCTCCATCCACCTGCAGCTCCCTCCATGCATATTTAAGTGCACAAGATGAAGTCAGACACATTCCCCAGAGAATTTTAATTGCTGCCTCACCTGTGTTTCCATAACTCTTTTAACAAACTTGCTTATCATCTTTTGCATTGCAATGCAGCTGTTTGTATACAGTCTGCTTCTCTCACTGTTCCCAGAGCTCCTTGAAAACCAGAGGCCATGACACATTCATTTCCATATTCCAGACAGTGTCTGGCATGAAGCAGACTCCCCATAAGTGTTGAATTCAGAAATAGAAGAGGAGATTAAAAAGAGAAAGTGTGAAAAGCTTAGGCAGTGATTCAAGTGAACCTTGACTGCAAATTAGAATCAACTTAGGAGCTTTGCACACTCCCTAGGACCAGATTGCACCCAGACAATTAAGTCAGAATCTCTAGGGAGGGAACTGCCTGTTCCCCCAGCAGTATTTTTTTTTCAGCTGCCCATGTGATTCTCCTGATATGTAGCTGAAATTGAGAACATAGGTTAAAGACTTAAAGCAGCAGTCTCTAACCTTTTTGATACCAGAGACAGGTTTCATGGAAGATAATTTTTCAACAGACCTGGGGTGGATGGAGGGAGATGATTTGGGGATGATTCAAGCACAAAATATATTTATTGTGCAATTTGTTTTTATTATTATTACATCAGATCCACCTCAGATCATCAGGCATTAGATCCCAGAGGTTGGGGACCCCTGCCTTAAAGGATGGTCCAAAATTGCCCCCTTGACCAAAATAGTCTGCCCCATTGCCTGAGATGCTTAAATTATTTGCTGCTAGTTTACCAGAAGTGAGCTCAGAAATATAGGTGGATTAATAGATATCTGTTTAACATATATAAAAACCCCTAGCAAGCCCAAGAAAGAACACTGGGATTCATATAAATTACTAAAGTCTGAGTACTTCCCACTTGACCTCTCAAGAACCGTTATGAGACATATAGGAGTCAACTTGCGTAGAAAATTGAAAGTGTCAAAGCAAAAACTGCACAGAACAATGTTGAGCAGGCAAGGAAGACTTTATTCAGGGCTCTTACAATAGGAGAGGGAGAAACCAGAATTCAGCTCCACTGACACAAAGGGCAGGAAGATTTTTAAGTGCTAGAGTGTGAGTCAGAACACACGACATCTGTATTTACTAACGGGCTTTACCCAAAGGAAAAGTAAACTTTCTTGTATCTTTGTGACAAGAGGCAATTCTCGAAATTGGGCTCCTACCCTTTTACAGAGAAGGAGAGATAGTAATACTGTCTCTTTTAATGATTACATCCCAGAGAGATGGCTCACAAGCTCTTGAGAATGATATTCCTAAAATGTAAAACTGCCAAGAGACTTTTTCTTTTTTTTAATTACGTCTCAATGGGAAAAGAGAGTAACTATAATAATAACAAGTTTTCTAAAGAAAATTCTCTCTGAAAGTGGAAGTCAGGGGCTTCGTCAGGAGGAAGCCTCTCTCAAGCTTAGCCAAGCTGGGAAATTTTAAGGCTGTTGCTGCTGCTGCTGCTGCGTTGTGTCTGACTTCAGTTGTGTCCGACTCTATGTGACCCCATTGACGGCAACTCACCAGGCTCCCCTGTCCCTGGGATTCTCCAGGCAAGAGTACTGGAGTGGGTTTCCATTGCCTTCTCCAAATTTTAAGGCAGTCTTGGTCAAAAGACTAATAGATCACTTTGAAACATGGAGAGTGAGAAGCCCAGAATGGCTGCCCAAGAAATGCCTCCACACAGAGCTTGCAGCAGCAAAGTGTAGCAATGAGAGTGTTGGACAATCGGAAGAACCAGAAGAGGTTCCCTGGTGGCTCAGACAGTAAAGAATCCGCCTGCGTTGCAGGAGACCTGGGCTTAATCCCTGGGTTAGGAAGATCCCCTGGAAGAGGGCATGACAACCCTCTCCAGAATTCTTGCTTAGAGTATCCCCATGAACAGAGGGATCTGGTGGGCTGCAGTTCATGGGGTCACAAAGAGTCAGACTTTGCGCACAAAAGGGGAAGCCAGAAAAGGACTTAGGAGACTTTTGGAAACAAAATATTTTGCGGTTTTCCTCTCCCTGCTGCTTCTGCTGTTAAGTCACGTCAGTCGTGTCCGACTCTGTGCGACCCCACAGACAGAAGCCCACCAGGCTCCCCTGTCCCTGGGATTCTCCAGGCAAGAACACTGGAGTGGGTTGCCATTTCCTTCTCCAATGCATGAAAGTGAAAAGTGAAAGTGAAGTCAATCAGTCGTGTCCAACCCTTAGCGACCCCATGGACTGTAGCCCATGATGCTCCTCCCTCCATGGGATTTCCCAGGCAAGAGTACTGGAGTGGGGTGCCATTGCCTTCTCCTTCCTCTCCCTAGTCAGGTTGATATCCAGCAAATACAAAAAGAAATGATTCCTTCCTCACCTCCTTCTTCTTCTTGAAGGAACTCTCAAGTTTACATTCCACCCTGCCCTTCAGCTGTGCAGGAAAATATCCACAGCTGTAGTCACCAGCTATCCTGAAAAGGTCATTCTAGCTGGTTAATTGGCTTACTTGGTGAGGTCCATTCAAATGTTGTATCTGTCCACATACTCATTCCAAGATTGGTTTGACAAAAGAGGAAGTCATAGGGAAGTCTGCTCTACACTTGTTCCAACAGTGTGAGCTGTTGGGGAGACTAATTTTGATTTTATCGCAGAATCGTTGGAGTTTTGTTTTTATTTTTTGTAGGTTCTGATTTTTTCCCATCTTCTGTCTTCCTGCTTCTCCTTCCTCATGGATGATTCATGATACTACTGATACATACTCTCTTCTGCCTGAATACATCAGTTTTTAACCTTTAATCAGCTTTACTCAGCATTCCTCAAACTCAGTTGTATGTCTTCAGGGGTATAATCTTTTAAGCCAATTTACTATTCTTAATTGCACTTAAAGATATTTTCTCATTTTAGTTCAAGCTAGATTTAGTTAGGGATTCCCTGGTGGCTCACTGGTAAAGAATCTGTCTGCCAATGAAGGAAATGTGGGTTTGATCCCTGGATCAGGAAGATCTCCTAGAAAAGGAAATGGCAACCTACTGCAGTACTTTTGTCTGGGAAATCCCATGGACAGAGGAGCCTGGCAGGCTACAATCTATGGGGTCACAAAAGAGTCAGACATGAGTAGCAACTCAACAACAACAAACAACAAATTTAGTTAAGGAAAACACTATTTTTGTTTTTCTTCCTGGGAAAAATAGATTATTCAGCATATTTTTAAAACTCAAGGAATTGCAGTAGGGAGTTTTTGTTTTGTTTTAATGAACTAATTACCACAATGTAAAGAGCATTTCATCAATAGAAGAATTATAAATTAAATAATGTATAGTCATATACGAGAATGCCGTATGTACTTTAAAAAATGAACTTATTTATTACATCAGTGAGAATAGATGTAGATTTTTAAAATATACTGTTTAGTTGGAAAAAAAGGATGTGGAACTTGTTTACATACCACATAACCATCATTTACAGTAAAGTACAAAAAAGTAGCAACATATATATATATGGATGTGGAAGGTTACACAACACATAGATGTAGCTTCTGGAAATTAGACTTCAAGTAATATTAAAAAGGACTTTAGTGATCACTATAAAAAGAACCGAGATTAGAAACACATAATCCAAAATGGTAATTATAATTCATTCCGAAAGGTAGGATAGGTAAATTTGTTCTACAACCTTTGTATTTTTCTAGATCACTTAAATTTTACAAAAAGAAAACCGAAATGAAAACAGAGCTCACATGATAGATCTAAGCCAGGAGCTCAGAAGAAGGGAAACTCACTGTCAAGATGACCAGAGATATTCTGGTAATGGAATAAGCAGGATTTGGAAGATGGATTGAATGTCCACAGGCAGAAATGGATGAACACAGCAATTTGGTTGCAAGGAATTATACGAAGCAAAAAGGCAGATAATAAAATCCCATGTCAGTCTATATCCAAAAATTAGTAATTTTTAAATCAAAATTTGATACTAAAAATAAAGAAATTTCTATATAGAGTATTAGGAATATTTAGGTCCAAAGTGAAGCAGATAATTTTCTAAGCTAAAACTTCTTTTCACATTGTGGCTAAATTATAAAGCAGAGCAAGAGGAAACAAGAACTCAAATAATTATAGTGTGAGAAGCCAAACTAACCTTGGAAGGCATCTAATTCAACTTACTTTTACAAAAGAGGAAATGGAGGCCTTCAGAAGTTCAAATCACCCAGTGGTCCAGCCCAATACAGACTCAAAATATAACACCAACATCAATTGAACACAGTTCAATAAGGCTAATCATGTCTTGACTATCTTTGATGGTGAAGTAGTTATCCACTTGACATGCTGGAATGTAGGGAGAATGATGAGGAGTAATTGTAGTGTATGCCATAGTAAGTTTTAAAAGTTTATGGATAAAACACAGACACTTTTATAAATTCATTTTTGTTAAATTCACTTTAATCTATTTTAGGCAAAGAAAGATCATTTTAAAATTCAAAGAGATTTTAGCATAGATTAAATTATGTAAATTGAGAGAGAAAAAAGGGTCATAATATAAGCCCTCTGTCTTAGCATCTATAAAAGCTCATTTAATGGAATTGTGTACATTATATAATATTTTTAAGAATTCTTATAAAAACTCTATACCAATGACAGCATATGGATTTTATGCAAACAGTAATTAACCTATCACAGCTTTCCTCGTGGCTCAGTGGTAAAGAATCCACCTGCAATGCAGGAGACGTGGGTTTGATACTCAGGTTAGATCCCTGGGTCAGCAAGATCCCCCTAGAGAAGGAAATGACAACCCACTCCAGTATTCTTGCCTGGGAAATCCTATGGACGGAGGAGCCTGGCGGGCTACAGTCCACAGTGTTGCCAAGAGTCAGGCATGAGTTAGCGACTAAATCACCAAATAACCTACTGAGGGACCATGTGAAAGATCGCTCAGAACCTAGCAGGCCTGAAAGGCACACTGCACATCATAGCGCCTTCTTTTAAGAAAAGAAGCATTTAAAAATCTGATATAGTAATAGGATTCATTACCAGGCTCCTCTAGTAATGAGCTTCTCTAGGGTATTTGAAATAAAATTTGACATACGGAAATTCAATAAACACAATTTTTAAGCAACATTGTTTTGGTAAAGAAATAAATATTAAGAAGGCAATAGCAACCCACTCCAGTACTCTTGCCTGGAAAATCCCATAGATGGAGAAACCTGGTAGGCTGCAGTCCATAGGGTCGCTAAGAGTCGGGCACGACTAAGCGAATTCAATTTCACTTTTCACTTTCATGCATTGGAGAAGGAAATGGCAACCCACTCCAGTATTCTTGCCTGGAGAATCCCAGGGACAGAGGAGCCTAATGGGCTGCCATCTATGGGGTCGCACAGAGTCGGACACAACTGAAGCAACTTAGCAGCAGCAGCAGCAGCAGCAGTACTCACTGTGGGTTCAGTATGTGTCTCCTTGATGAAAGATGGTTCAAATTAGTCTAACATTAACCACTATACCTTGGGTGAACTTAAGCAGTAACCATTTTCAGAGGAGTCATCAAGGCCAGCATGTGTCAACAGAAGCTGTCTCAGGCCCAGCAAGGGAGTGAGACCCTTGACGGTCTAGCCAGCCTTCATCCTGCCTCTCATTTCTGCCTGTTTCATCTACAAAGGCAATTGTTAGGATATTTTTTAGATTCTTTCCTTCCTTCCCCTAATACTTCAGCAGATGCCCTGAACTTCCAATTAGTAGCTCATTAACAACCTTTTGAGTCAATTAGAGATAAAATAAGGGGTCAGATCCAGCATGTGAGAATTGAATAGGCCAGCCTAAACCTTGCTCTTCTGTTTTAGCAGTGCTTGTTTACATATCTGATCCCCTTGCATTCCACAGGGCCCTTGATTTGCATATCTTTAAAGTCTATTTTCTTATTGTTGGCCCACAGGGGTTCTCACAACTGTCTCGGCCAATCTTAGGTAAGATCTTATGTTCCAAATGGTAATCTCAGTGTCCAAGAGGAAGAAAGATACTGATTTTGTTTTACTTTTTAATGTATATTTATAGTTTAAAAGCAATAATAAAAAGAAGACCCATATACCCACCTGTTAGGGTAAATTTTATGTGTCAGTGTAGCCAGGCCACAATACCCAGATGCTAGGTCAAACATTATTCTAGGTGTTTCTTTCAAGATTATTTTTTAGATTTGATTAACTTTAAATCACCTTACTTTGAGTGAAGCAAATTAACCTCCATAATGTGGGTGAGCCTCATTCAATCAATTGAAAGCCTTAAAAGAAAAACACTGGTCTCCCTCAAAAGAGAGAATTCTGGAAGCAGACTGCCTTTGGACTCAAACTCCAACATCAGCTCTTCCCTGGATCTCTGGCCTGCCAACCAACCTTGCAGATTTGGGATTTAACAGCCTCCACATTCACGTGAGCAACTCCTAAAAATCTTTCAGTCTCTCTCTTTCCCTCATTATGTATTTATATCCATTGTATTGGCTCTATTTCTCCCCAGAATCCTAACACAGCACCGCTGAGTTTAAGAAACAATGAGACATCCTCAGTACCTTTGAAGTCCACTGTGTGCCCTCCCCCTGCCCCAGTTTTATTGACTTTCTGTTGTAATTTTCTTAGTAATGGAATTTTTTTAAATATATTTAATTTTTGGCTGTGCTGGGTCTTCATTGCTGCGTGGACTTTTCTCTAGTTATGGCGAGTGGGGGCTACTCCCTAGCTGTGGTTCAAGGGCTTCTCATTATAGTGGCTTTCCTTGTTGCAGAGTTCAAGCTCTAGGGCACAGAGGGTTCAGTAGTTGCAGCGCGTGAGCTCCGTAGTTGTAGTTTGGGGCTCTAGGACACAGGCTCAGTAGTTGTGGTGCACAGACTTAGTTGCTCCGTGGCATGTGGAATCTTCCTGGACCAGGGACCCAATCAGTTTCCGATGCATTGAAAGGCAGATTCTTAACCACTGGCCCACCAGGGAAGCCCCAGTAGTGGAGATTCTTGATCAGCAAAATCACTCAAAGAAGGAATTTGCTATTTTATCCAGTAGATGACAGGAAAGTCACTAGATTCAGTGTGGAAACTTGCACTATTTAACAATATTGTGTTAGTTTCAGGTGCATAGCAAAGTGATTCAGTTACACATATACAAGTATATGTTCTTTTTCAAGTTCTTTCTCATTTAGGTTATTACAGAATGTTGGGCAGAGTTCCCAGTGCTATACAGTAGGACCTTGTTGGTTATGTATTTTAAATATAACACTGTATACATATCAATCCAAAACTCCCAATCTATCCCTCTCTCCAACTTTCTCCCCCCTCACCATAACCAAGTTAGTTCTCTAAGTCTCTGAGTCTGTTTCTGCTTTGTAAATAGGTTCATTTGTATCATTTTTCTTAACAGATTCTGCATATAAGCAATATCATATGATATTGTCTTTCTGTCTGCTTTATAATAATCTCCAGGTCCATCCATGTTGCTGTAAATGGCATAATTTCATCCTTTTTAATGGCTAATACTCCATTTTATGTATGTACCACATATTCTTTGTCCATTCATCTGATGATGGACATTTAGGTTGCTTCCAGGTCTTGGCTATTGTAGACAGTTCTGCAATGAACACTGGAGTGTATGTATCCTTCTGAACCATGTTTTTTTCTTGCTGATAATGTCACTTTTTAATCACCACTTAAGTTGCATATTATCTGTCAGACCAAAAGTTCAGCAGCTAGAATTCTGCTTGTCAGCCTGCCCAGGTTGGGGTTCTTCCCAAGGGCTCAGGACCGTTTGAATGACCCCGTTACTCAGAGCAGTATCATCCCTGCAGGCCACACAACCTCGATTGTCGGCTGGAGCTCTGACAAGAAAGAAACAAGAAAGATTGGACCATGCAAAGACTCTTGAATGCACCACTTCCTTTCCACACCGCTTCCTTGTTTCAGGCCTCCGTTTCATCTCTCTCACTCTGCAGTATCTCTCCTGCCCATCACTTTTAGATCAGCTTATTATAGCACATGTGTGACCACATCACTCACTCTTCTTGAAACCTTCAGAGTCCTAATTCTCTTTCTCTCCTTCTCTACTGGTCACATAAAATTTAAAACACACACACACACACACACACACACACACATGAATGTGCCATACATGCCACTGTCTTTGTGTTTTTCCTCTTGTTTGTTTTGTATTTTGTCAGAGGTGGCATTCCAACTCATGATATCCACTCAGATGACATCCCATATAAAATTTTTGCTAGTTCCCTATCATTTATGCTCCCATAACACTTGAATCATACCTCCATTATAAACACTTATTCCATTAGCACCTTGCAAACTGCTGTTAAAGTTCTGTGGTGGTATTTAAAGGGTGAGGGTAGAAGATGACCCTTAATGAAAACCATCATGCTCTACTTGGAATTATCCAGCCCTTACAAGGGTTAATTTAATTTTATTTTTTTCTAAGCCAATCAAGTGGGCCTGGAATTTTCTTTTCTAATGATTAGTCCCAAGAGGTTCCAGGGTCTCTTGCTAATCAGCTTCTAGTGTGCTGCCCCACTAGTTGCCAGAGTTGCCTTGACATGAGTGAACCTCAGCTGTGGGCATCTCAGAGCCTGATAGAGATATAGGAAGGAGAAACAAAAGCAGCAGGGTAGAAAGAAGGGGACACAGCCTTGGAGGTACCAGGATGACTTTGCCATCAGGAAGAAGTGGTGGGCTGACAACTGGAAATGTACATATAAAGCTCAGTAGAGGGTAAAAGAAGTTTGGAGGTCCTCAGCCTAGAGACCAAAACTAAATCCATGAAAATGAATGTGATTATCAGGGTAGTCTTTAGAAATATCACTTTGTTTTTGTTGTTGTTTAGTTTCTAAGTCCTGTACAACTCTTTGTGACCCCCCATGGACTGTACCAGGCTCTTCTGTCCATGGGATTTCCCAGGCAAGAATACTGGAGTGGTTTGCCATTTCCTTCTCCAGGGGATCTTCCTGACCCAAGGATCAAAACCATGTCTCCTGCATTGGCAGGTGGATTCTTTACCACTGAGCCAACAGGGAAGCCTCAGAAATATCACTTATATCTAGGATAAAAGAAGATGAGCCAAACAAGTCTAATTTTTTTTTTTTTCTTTAAAGCCAGAAAGAACACCAGAAACTCCTTGGGGGAGGAGTTCCTGTAATGTGGAATGGTTATCAGTGAGTTCTGACAATGGAGACTGAGAAAGACAGTGAATTGACAATTGGAATTGTGACATTTGATAAGTTTCAGGGGAGAAAAAAGAAACCAGACCACAAGGGCTTAAGAAGTTAGGAAGTCTTTAAGACATGTTCCAGTGAACTTTGGTAAGGTAGTAAAGAGATTAAAAAAAGAGATAAAAATCATAGTTTGTTCTGAAGAAACAGCAGAATCAAGGGAAAGATTTTTTTTTCTCTTCTTTCAATACACTTCCTGCCTTCTCTTCTTCTTTCTTTCTTTTTTCTCCTCTTCCTTCTTCCCCTCAGTGTACAGAAGCTATATATTCCACCTCTAAATTAAATATTTGTAGGCTGATGGGAATAATCCATAAAAAAGTAGTGATTGAAAGAGAGATAATAGTTGATAACATAAATCCCTGGCCAAGAGCTGGCAGCCAGAGATAATCGACTTCTTTCTCTAAATAAGGAAGGATGCTTTACATTGAAATCTAGGAATCAGCAAGATACATACTCCAAAGTGTCTTAGATCCATTTCGGTACATTGCATAATTCCCTGTTATGAATGAAGATGGTGAGACTGGGTTTAGACTGGTGCCTGGCACTTGATGGTGCTCAGTAAATATTTGTTAGAAGAGGAGAGCTTGGCTCAGAATGTGATAAGGAATTGTTTAAAGACAAAAGCAAAACCAAAAGAGTGTGGATTCTATTGAGTTAACTAAAGTTTTCAGAGGAGCCATTTGGCTTACTTTCATCACATTCTCCTGCAACACAATCCAGAATCATACAGGGAAAAGCAGCTGGTAGTCTCTCCAGGGCTGAGGACTGGCAAGGTAGATTTGTGTCAAAGAAAAGGGGTAGTGGAACCAGGAGCTGACTGTTATCCTGTAGGAAGTCCTTGAGATATGGAGCCAAAACTGTGAAACCATCATAGAGATGACCAGCTTTGTCAGACCAAAGTCACCAATACCTGTAAAAATCTCCCTGCTGATCACATGAAGATAAATGTAAGTCCTATTCTGTGGGAGAGGGCAAGGGTGGGATGATTTGGGAGAATGGCATTGAAACATGTATAATATCATATGTGAAATGAATCGCCAGTCCATGTTCGATGCAGGATACAGGATGCTTGGGGCTGGTGCACTGGGATGACCCAGAGGGATGGTATGGGAAGGGAGGTGGGAGGGGGGTTCAGTATGGGGAACATGTGTACACTCATGGCGGATTCATGTTGATGTATGGCAAAACCAATACAATATTGTAAAGTAATTAGCCTCCAATTAAAATAAGTAAACTTATATTAAAATAAATAAATAAAATTCTGATCAGGGATTTTAAAATATGCTGGAATTTTAAAATAAAAATCTACACTAAAAAAATAAGTCCTAAATATGATAGCCATATAACCTACTGAATTGTTCCTCTATCTGAAATACTTCCTCTTATTTCTCCTCTCATTTGGCTGATTTCTTTCCATCCTGCAGATAACAGGTTAGGTATCATTTGCTCCAGGAAGTCTTACCTGCCCATATCTAGCACATAAACTTTTCCCATTATAGTGGTTTTCATAATACATTACAATTGGCTGACAATTGCTCTTGTTTTTGATGAGACTACATGTTAAAGCTGAAACTCCAGTACTTTGGCCACCTCATGTGAAGAGTTGACTCATTGGAAAAGACTCTGATGCTGGGAGGGATTGGGTGCAGGAGGAAAGGGGGATGGCAGAGGATGGGATGGCTGGATGGCATCACTGACTCGATGGACGTGAGTCTGAGTGAACTCCAGGAGTTGGTGATGGACAGGGAGGCCTGGCATGTTGCAGTTTATGGGGCCGCAAAGAGTCAGACACGACTGAGTGACTGAACTGAATTGAACAAGCCAATGACATCAAAGACTTCTTTTACTCTTGGGTCCTTAGCACTTAGCCAGCCACACAGTAAGCTGTTGGTAAGTATTGAATAAGTATATAAAGCCCCTGCACACTTTTTGCTAGCTGAAAAAGATAGTCAGTGCTAGGCTCCCAGAGAGGGAGATATTCTAAACCAGGGGTAATGAAACAAGAATTATGAGGTTTAGACTTCCTCCTGGATTGTGGCTCAGTCTCTGGCAGTGTAAAAGGAGACCTCTTCCAGGGTAATAGACTCCCACATAGAATTGTATAAAGGAAGACCACTTCCAGGAGGTCTCCAACATGGAACTGAAGTCCATTTTTCCATTTGCAAAGTGCCCATCTCCCAGTGGTAAGTATAAGAGCTTGAGTTTGAAGAACAGGGAATCCCTATTAACTTCACAAAGCTTCAGCCTTGTCAAGAAAGCAAGGGGTATGGCTGAATTTGGTCATCTTTCTCTCCTCCTAAGAGTGGGATTACCTTGCTATACCTCATTTTTAAAAATTCTGGTATTGAGGTATATAAATATAAGTCTGGCCCCCTGTTTCATTTCTGAGCATCTAACTTAAAAAAAAATCTCAAGATGTCTGAAATCTATATTTGTCCCCACAATACTTGTGCTTTGAATGTGTCATTGAACTGCCTGATGAGTGTCTAGGCTGGGAAGCAAATGAGGTTCTCAAAAGGTTAATAAAGGAGCAGGATGAGTCTGTGGCTACAGAGGGTTGATTTTCAGAGTTCAGAACTTGGATCTTTCCACCTCCAATATTGACAGGATGATGGAAACTAAGGCATACAAGGGTGACAGTTCTGCAAACTTCACTTTGAACTTTGAAATCATTTTTAAATTTTGGTATATTTTACAAGATTCAGTAAAGATAATAGGTTTAGTTGCTAAGTCATGTCCGACTCTTGCAAACACACGGACTGCAGCCTGCTAGGCTCCTTTGTCCATGGGATTCTCCAGGCAAGAAGACTGGAGTGGGTTGCCATTTCCTTCTCCAGGGGAGCTTCCCAACCCAGGAATCGAACCCGAATCTCCTGCATTGCAGGCATATTCTTTAATGACTGAGCTATGAGGGAAGTCTTAAAGATAATCAAAGACTGAAGTATTTCTTAACTTACTAAAGTATATAAATGAGAGATAGAAGGCAAAGTAAAGGTTTACAACTATATAATAGGCAATCCCAGCTGGTGACATTGCTTCATGTTTATCATCTTTTCTCTGGTTGCCTCCTCTCAGGCATAGGCATTCCTCTTCAATTCCCCTGATTCTATTAAAATGAGCCAGTGAACATAACAGACTTTTTTATTTAATAAACGTTGGAGGATAATACAGTACAGATTTTGGTCACTTCTCATGTGTTGCATACACAGAAAATCATACTTGTACAGCCTAATGAGATAAAATAATTTGATCTACATAGGGCTTGGTACAAAATTCCATTGCATTTTAAACTATAACAGAATCATAATAGATTTTAAAATTCCAAGTATTGGGGAAGATTTTCAAGACTTTGACTTTATATAAAATTTTTATGAAACATTTAAAATTTTTATTGAGTATCTCTTGCTTGATTTGAACCTTTTTTTCCTTGTAGATATTTTTTAGTTGGGATATAATTCAGGTAATATAAAATTCACTTGTTTAATGTAAATATCCCTTTTAAGTATTTTTAGTAGACTCATACAGTCACCATCACTGTATATTTTCAGAACATTTTTTTTCACCCCAGTTAGAACTCTTGTAGTCATTGGCAGTCACTGCCTATTCTCCTCTCTTCCCAGGCCCTGGCAACTGCTATTCTACTTTCTGCCTCTGTGGATTTACCTATTCTGTGCATTTCATAAAAACAAAATCATACAATATGTGGCCTGTTATGTTTGGTCTCTTTGTATGAGCATTTTTATAAAAGGTTTTCTGTTTGAAATGGTTACATATAATTTTGGGTAAATGTACAATTTCTTCAAATTCTTGATAATTGCCATCAGTGAGAAACTATTTTTAAAACCATATAAGAATTTTTAAGAGTAGAAATTATATTTCAAGGCACTGATAGTTTTTCCTTTAATTAATCTAACCATATGAAATTGCTATTTTAGGATGTCAAAACTGGTTGAATATTGGCAGATGCATATGGATCAACCTTGTTTCACTGGAAAATATTGAAATTCTTTGTGATAATGTGAAGGATTTTGCATCCAGTTCAGTTTTTCATGTCAAGCTCTAATTTGCAGAACATATGTCTTAAGGACCACATGGGCCACAGCCTTGTCTAACTCAATGAAACTATGAGCCATGCTGTGTAGGGCCACTCAAGATGGACAGGTCATGGTGGAGAGTTCTGACAAAACGTGGTCTGTGGGGGGTGCTCTGCAGAAAGAGAGAGGCAGTGGAACTTCCCTCCGCAAAGCTGAGGGGTCCGGAGGAGAGGTGAGCCTGCTGTCCACCAACCCAGCCCCTCGGTGAGTGAGAGACAGTCAGACGTGACAGGGGTTCCGTCTAAGCAGTTCCGCTTTATTGTCGTAAGCTCTTGGGGAGGGAGTTGCGAGAGACTGTCCATAGTTGCACCAATCACATTAAAGGTCAACTCGTCATGTGCCATCATTATAACAGGAATCCATGGTGATCACGCGCTGTCTATGTGCACGGAAATCAAGAGAGCCAATCAAAAGTTTTGACAGACAACTTAGGCCGCGCCCTCATCTCTTCCGCCAGGGGCCATCTTAGCTCTAAACCACAAAGCTAGCCCTTCTTTTTAAGGTTTCCCATTTAGGGACCCACAGTGGTCCACTGGAGAAGGGAATGACAAACCACTTCAGTATTCTTGCCTTGAGACCTCCATGAATAGTATGAAAAGGCAAAAAGATAGGACACTGAAAGATGAATTCCTCAGGTCAGTAGCTGCCCAGTATGCTACTGGAGAAGAGTGGGGAAATAACTCCAGAAAGAATGAAAATACGGAGCCAAAGTGAAAACAATGCCCGGTTGTGGATGTGACTGGTGATGGAAGTAAGTCTGATGCTGTAAAGAGCAGTATTTCATAGGAACCTGGAATGTTAGGTCCATGAATCAGGGTAAATTAGAAGTGATCAAACAGGAGATGGCAAGAGTGAACATCGACATTTTAGGAATCAGTGAACTAAAATGGACTGGAATCGGTGAATGGAATCCAGATGACCATTATATCTACTACTGTGGGCAAGAATCCCTTAGAAGAAGTGGAGTAGCCCTCATAGTCAACAAAAGAGTCCAAAATGCAGTACTTGGATGCAATCTCAAAAATGACAGAATGATGTCTGTTCGTTTCCAAGGCAAACCATTCAATATCAGAGTAATCCAAGTCTATGCCCCAACCAGTAATGCTGAACAAGCTGAAATTGAATGGTTCTATGAGATCTACAAGACCTTTTAAAATAACACCCCCAAAAAGATGTCCTTTCCATCACAGGGGACTGGAATGCAAAAGTAGGAAGTCAAGAGATAACTGGAGTAACAGGCAAATTTGGCCTTGGAGTATGAAATGAAACAGGACAAAGGCCAACAGAGTTGTATGAAGAGAATGCATTGATTAGCAAACACCCTCTTCCAACAGCACAAGAGAAGACTATACAAATGGATATCATCAGATGGTTAATACCAAAATCAGATTGATTATATTCTTTGCAGCCAAAAATGGAGAAGCTCTATACAGCCATCGAAAACAAGATCAGGAGGTGACTGTGGCTCCGATCATGAATTCCTTATTGCCAAATTCAGATTTACGTTGAAGAAAGTAGGGAAAACCACTAGACCATTCCATTATGACCTAAATCCCTTACGATTATACAGTGAAAGTGACAAATAGATTCAAGGGATTAAATCTGATAAACAGAGTGCCTAAAGAACTATGGATGGAGGTTCCTGACATCGTACAGAAGGCAGTGATCAAGACCATCTCCAAGAAAAAGAAATGCAAAAAGGCAACATGGTTGACACCACCCTATGGCAGAAAGTGAAGAGGAACTAAAGTGCCTCTTGATGAAAGTGAAAGAGGTGAGTGAAAAAGCTGGCTTAAAACTCAACATTCTGAAAACTAAGATCATGGCATCCAGTCCCATCACTTAATGGCAAGTAGGGAAACAATGGAAACAGTGTCAGACATTATTTTCTTGGGCTCCAAAGTCACTGCAGATGGTGACTGCAGCCATGAAATTAAAAGACACTTGCTCCTTGGAAGAAAAGCTATGACCAACCTAGACAGCATATTAAAAAGCAGAGACGTTACTTTGCCAACAAAAGTCCATCTAGTCAAAGCTATGGCTTTTCCAGTAGTCATGTATGGATATGAGAGTTGGACCATAAAGAAAGCTGAGCACTGAAGAATTGATGCTTTTGAACTGTGGTGTTGAAGAAGACTCTTGAGAATCCCCTGGACTGCAAGGAGACAAACCTAGAGGAAATCAGTCCTGAATGTTCATTTGAAGGACAGATGCTGAAGCTGAAGTTCCAATACTTTGGCCACCTGATGAGAAGAGCAGACTCACTGAAAAAGACCCTGATCCTGGGAAGATTGAAGGCAGGAGGAGAAGGGGACAACAGAGGATGAGATGGTTGGATGGCATCACTGACTCAATGGACATGAGTTTGAGCAAGCTCTGGGAGTTGCTGATGCACAGGGAAGCCTGGTGTGCTGCAGTCCATGCAAAGAGTTAGACATGAATGAGGGACTAAACTGACTGACGTCTTAAGCAGCAGTGGGCCTCCACATCTGAAAATGGAGAGAGGTATCAAAAGAAAGAACTGGGAACAGGCCTATGCTTCCTTACCCTCCTCACCAGCACCACCTAACATTCCCTGAGGCCAGCTGCTGTGTTTTTTGAACCTTGCAAACAGGTTACCCTTTCATCAGCTCCATGGGATCCTGTTCCATGATGAGTTCTAGACCCCATAGGTCCCATGGAGCTGCTCAGGGGCCGAGAGATTATATCACAGTATAACCATAGCCTATTGTCTGGGGAACTCTGATTTGTAAGGTATATAGCACCACAGCAAAGCAAACAGCTTAATAGTTGGTTTTAGATATCACTTTCTTAAAGTCTATCAGTTGTGGCTGCTCACAGAATTTGTCATTGGCCTTCTTACACATCTGGCTCAAGATTGTATGCCATTCCTTAGAGGCCAGATCCTGTCTTCTTTCTCTCTGGGTAGAGTTATTGCTTATCCTCTTATCTTTCCAAAGCCCTCACACTCCTACCTGGTCTGGGCAGTGGGGGAAATACATCATATTTAGAGAAAAGTATATGTACTTCTTTATCTCAATTACATCTAAATTCAGAATAAAGCTCTGGAGCCAACTTTTGTATAAGTAAGGGACTGAAGAATTGTCTTTCTCCTTCATTGCAGGTGAATTCTGGACCACTGAGCCACCAGGAAAGCCCAAATTATCTTTCTTAAAGTAAAAGACCATCAATCCATGTGAGGAATTCTGCTACCATCCTATCAGGCACTTATCACATTACAAACAGGTTCCAGAAGGAGTTAATGGACATATCTAGAAGTCTGAGACCAGCTTGAATCGCTGCCGTTATGGAGACTCTCTTGTTGATATTCTGTGTGATCATTGCATTTTAAGGGTTTTTATAAGATGAAAAGCCAATGTTCTCATGTGGAACAAAGTGATTCAGCTGATGAAAAGGTAAAGTGACAGTGTTAGTCGCTCAGTGGAGTCCAACTGTTTGTGACCCCACGGATTGTAACCTGCCAGGCTCCTCTGTCCATGGGATTCTCCAGACAAGAATACTGGAGTGAGTTGCCATTCCCTTCTCCAGGGGCCTTCCCCACCCAGGGATCAAACCAGGGTCTCCTGCATTTGCAGGCAGATTCTTTACCATCTGAGCCACCAGGAAAGCCCATGTAAAGGGAAGGAAATTTAATTCCTCTTTTTAACAAATGCACAAATATAAAATTAAGGCATAAATTTACAATCAGTAATAATGATGTATATATTGTTATTTCTTAAAAATATAGAATTTCTACTCTCATCAAGGCAGTTATAGTCATAGGATGGTTTTTACCTCTCCCTGTCCCCCAAAATCATTTAATATGCACCTTCCTAATTCACCGAATGCTATGCTGAATAGTCCACGATAGAATATGGGTTCTCCAGCTTTTCACTTACTAGCTTTTCTGTCTTGGGGAAGTCACTTTATCTCTCGGTACCTCAGATTCTTATCTCTAAATAAACACTGAACTCATAGGGATAATATGAGGATTAAATAAGGTAGTAGATGTTCTCAAACTCTTGAGAACAGTGCCTAAAAGAATTGTTTTTTACTAGTGCTCAGCAAATATTAAGGAAAAGAAAAAAGAGAAAAAAAAAATCTGGTGATGATGTGACCAAAATCAGAGCTCATCTATGAGGCATAAGCCCTTATTGCTTGAGGCATTGAACTCTTTTTTTTTTTTTTGCCAAAAGTTGGAAAGCCAATCCTGGGAAATACTCATCTGTACTTGAGTCATACTTTGTTAATAAGATAACTAATACAGAGAAGAAGTGGTTGATGAATCCTGAAAAATCAGCTGTGTCACTTTAGGGAACACTGTTACATGTGAAATATTTGGAGGCAAACAAAAAACACACACATAGTTTCATATATTACATGTTACAGTAGTGGTCTGAAAGGAGGAACGTTTCTTGTTCACATCTGGATAAGAGGCGTCATCAGTCGTAGGAAGAATCATGATTACTGTTTTGTTTAAAAAAAATGTTTTCTGATAAAGTCTTAGTCAGTTCACTGCTGCCATGGTAATCTTTGAGTATGTTTAAGAGGGGAAAGTAGAAGTCAGAGAATTGATAACTATCATATATTACGTTCCTACTTTTTGCTTTACACAGTGATGAGCACTGCAGCTATATGACTTGATGTAATCTTACACTGAGGTAGGTATTATTGGAATCATTTCACCTGTGGAGCTTAGTGATGGTACCCAAGAATATACATCTAAAAATAACAGAGCCAAGATTTAAAGCCAGGTTAAACCTAGGCACTTGACTCCTATGCCATATTTCCTACTGGCAGTTAGTTACAAAGTTGTTGATACTGATGTACTACTAATTACAAATAATTTTCCAGTTGGAAAAGATGAAATTTCCTTACATCCATACTATATATTTTGAATATTTTCTCCTAAAACTTCATGAGGAGATGGGCATATAAAATCTGAAAATATTTCTGAAATTAAAAGAAAATAACCATTTTAAGTTTAGCAATGGTATATGGATTAATACTTACATTTTGGTAGCCAATGTATTTAATCAAAGATTTTATGGAATTTTTTAACAAAATGGAAGCAACCCTATGAGAAACGTTAGATACTAGAGGAACATTTGGAAAAAAACTGAAACTCACATTAATCGTGGTTATTTGCAAATATATTCATAAGTATTGATTTCTTCTTCCAATTTTACTGAGACACAATTGACATACAGCATTGTATAAGTTTATGGAGAAGGAAATGGCAGCCCACTCCAGTATTCTTGCCACAGACAGAGAAGCCTGGTGGGCTACAGTCCTTGGGGTCTCAGAAGAGTCAGGCACAGACATAGGGTCTAAACAACAACTGCACCAACTGTATAAATTTAAGGTGTGCAGCATAATGATTTGACTTACACACATCATGAAATGATTACCCCAATAAGTTTAGTGACCATCCATCATCTCATATAGGTAGAAAAATAAAAGAAAAAATACTTTTTTCTTGTGATGAGAACTGGTAGGATTAGCTTTTAACAACTTTCATATATATAACATGCAGCCATGCAGCCATGTTACATGTATTAATCATGTTGTTCATTACATCCCTAGGACTTAGTCATCTTATAATTGAAGGTGGTACCTTTTGACCACCTTCATCACCATACAAAGATATTATATTATTACCGACTATATTCCCTGTACTGTGCATTTCATCCCTGTGATTCATTTCATAACTAGAAGTTTGTACCTCTTAAATTCCCTCAACCATTTCACTAAAGTATTAATTTTTAAAACATAATTAAATACATTTAAATCAAATGGGATACATGCTCCTTGCATTCAGTCAAATGTTATAGAAACAAAAAGAAAGCTGGTAATGTCCCCTCTTTTACTTCTCATTCTTCATCCTTTCCCTCTGAGTAAACAATTTTGCGTGTCTTAACATCATATTTTATGTTTATATTAAGTTCCATTTATAATACATTTTATATTTAATATACGTAAATATATATGAACAAATTGTATTACAAAGTGTTTTACATTATCCTGCTACTGCATTTTTTAACTTAAATATAATGTAGATTTTCATCTAAGACAATTTAAATCTAAGCCAGTGATTCTCAACCTTTGCTACAGATTAGAATCACATGGAGAGCTTTAAACAAATAAAAGAGATTGCTTGAAGTCCATCCCCAGAGATTCAGATTTAATTGGCTTGGGTGGGGCCTTGGCATCAAGATCCTCAGTTGACTCTGATGTGTAACTTGTTAGAACCCGATTTAAGCAATCCAAACTGGCTGCAAATACCAGCTCCCTGCCTGAATTGTCCTGGTATGCATCCTCTCAAGAAAGCCCTCCACTGAGATTATTTCAGCATCAGTGCTGAGGGGAAATTACAGAAAGCTCTCCCCAGGAAGTTTGGCTATCAGAAAAATTGCTTCATCTTTTATATCATTTAGAGAGAGTCTAATGATTGTAAAAAGGGTTACCAGGGCCAGGAATTTCAAAGACCACGAGATTGACACTCTGGTCTACTAGGCTAGGCTTATCCCAGAACTGACAAAACTTGCCTGCAAGAAAGAGTTTCCTGAATTGGCTATCGCAGGAAGCCACACCCAGAACTTGTTTCTCCTTGTCTGGGAGAGGCACCTCCTCTGTAGGTGCAGGAACTTGTTCGGCCTCTCCAGCTTGACCTTGCAAGTCTCCTAGCTCCATGGTTTTGTACCGATGGGCTCTTCACTATTAGCGAAACGTTCGTACTATCATTTAGTTTTCTTCACTCTTGCCACATATTTAAACGTTTGAGAAACTGGAAGATAAATATACAAAAAAAGTTGTGGAGAGATTTGCCCCTCTTTATCTTCGTGGGATAAAACAAGTGGCAGCCAGTGATTCTTACTATTTGGTCTGTGTTATTGTTCTGCCTTCTCTGCATGCCCTTTCCCTTTCTCAAGGCACTTCGCAGGTGAGAAGTGTTGAGAGAGTTGATGGGTTGTTGGAATTTACTTGGAAGTAAAATATATTTTTAAAGCTGTGAGTTTTAAGCTAGCAGACCATGGCAGCACAGAGCCATATCATTCTGGGTGAAGAAGGGGATAGAAGGTCAAGGAGTGAGAAGAAAGCCCAAATAATTTTTTTTTTTCTCAATCTTTTCTAGTTAACATCAATATTAAGTATTTAGATTTGACCCTTTTACCCTCCAAAAATAATTCCCAAGAGTTTCAAGTTTAGGTAAATGAATGAACTGTTAAACAGAATTTCAGCGATACAAAAATAAACCGAACACCTAAGCAGGCAGGTTCTGGGTTACTGGGAGACATCTGCATCAAGCAGACAGGAAGCTCCCGCCAACAGCTGGAGCTGGGAAACCCCTCGGCGGCCATGCCCCGCCCCTTGCACCTGACGTCACGAGAGGTGGGGCGACGAGCGATTGGCCTTCCGCGGAAGCTCGGGCCACTCTGCATCCCTGCGGAAAGGGGAGGCGGAGCAGCGGAGGCGGGCCGCCGGGAGCAGAAGGTTGCCAGCTCGCCCGGGCTGGGCTCCGGTTTTGGCAGCTGACTTTGAGAGCCGTCTGAGAAGTGTTTTGTTGGGTTTTTTCCTTCAAAGCCAAATGGCTGGCGTAGAAGCATAACCCGCTTCCTCTCTTCGGATCTGTGCTTGGTTCTTCTCTTGCATCTTGGGACTTGTGACCATCATGCTGTGATGTGTGCCCAGAGAGAAACTGGTAAGGGTGAACCAGCGAGCCGCTTTGACGGTTTCCCTGCCTGCCTTTTCACTACTCTTTTCCTCTGTTTCTTTACTCTGTCCTCTGCCTCCCGCAATAGTGGTGTTCAAACGGATGAAGTACCTCAAAACTGGACTTTGTAGCTTTGTTAAACTTTAAAAAGAAGAATCTTACACTATTTTCAGTCACTTGATTACAGGAGAGGGATGACTTTTCTGAATGCTGGGTTTTATGAAAAGATAAGTTATGCATACACACCCTTTGTCATCTCATTGTGAAATCGAACAGTTTAAAGCAATTTTGGCTCTGTTTCAAATACAATGAATAGAATAGGGATTGAAATTTTTACCCAGTAGATAAACCACGGATTGATTCCTTAGGAAGAAAAAGGTGTTTGTGTTGGAGCTTGCCCAGAAATAGTTTTTACAGGAGCCCTACCAAAAAGCCCTCAATTTTCCATGCAAACACTAATTTTGCAGAGCTTCATTGTTGTTTGGGGCACCCTTTACTTTACATTGTAAAACCTGTGATCATACTTTATACAGCAGAGAGACATCTGGTTGGTTAGTGAAACCCTCCATTCTGGAAGGTCAGGCTCCCTGTGCCTTCAGAAATCATGTATTTAAACTATTCATAATCATAAGGGCACGTCTATTCGGGTATCTAGAGTATTATCTAAATAAAACCAAAGATTTTTCTTGCTTCTTTTCACATAAGTTCTTTTCAAGGAGAAAAACAATTTCGTAGTCTGAGGGCAAGTCTCTGACTCTAATCAACCTTGAAGGAGGACCCACAAGGATAGGGCACTCCTTATCCACCAATGTTACTATATCCGAAAAGTAACTCCAGAGTAGATAATATTTTGAAATTCGGCTAGGTCACCGTTTCTGGGAAGAGTACCATCAGAAAGAGATATTTGGTGGCTTGTTTAGAGCCAATGTGTAGCACATCATCATTGTAACGGTAAATTCATTCACTGCCCAGGTGTAAGCACTCATTCCAGTTTACCCCACAAAGTAATCTCTCTCCTTCTGAACTCTTCTGTCCATGATACAGATACATATTACCTACATTGTGATAATTTATCACAAAGAGATCATGCTATATAACTTGAAAAACAACTCTCCAACATTCAAAACCTTTTAGACAGTTTTAAAAAGTAACACTGTAACTGCTAAACATTTGTTAAGTTGTATGAAAAAGAGGGAGAATCTGAGCAGTCTAAAATAGGATGTCAGTACTGTTTGACCTTTGCCTAATAACTGAATATTTGTTCAATACGATTGCTTGGTGACTAAATAGAATTTGAATGGGATATCATTTATTTTGATGTCAGTAAATGGAGGAAACGTTTAGAATTTGATTATAATTTGTAATAGAACAGAGATGATACATCTGTTAGACAAATGGACTTAGAATTAACTTGAAAAATTAAGAGGTAAAAAATGCCCACATATTCAAGCCGTCTCTACAGACCTTATTGTCTGATCTAGTTGAAAGTAGTCTTTTAAATGAGGCAAAACCAAAGAAAATGCTACAAACAAGATCACTTGAGGATCCTCAAAACTCAAAGCATTAGCAGCTGTGCAGGTTTCCTTTTCATCTGAAATAGGTTTCTTGTGAGTATATTCTCTTAAAACATCATTCCCTTCCTCCCTTCTGTGAAAGAATTTCAATCTGAAATTGATAGAATGAATGATTTCCCTCATGTGCCTTTAGGAAAGCGAAGCTTAAAGACTGGGAGACCAATTTCCCATAAATGCCGGATTTACAGAGGGCTTCCCTGGTGGCTCAGACGGTAAAGAATCTGCCTGCAATGCGGGAGACCTTGGTTTGATCCCTAGGTTGGGAAGATCCCCTGGAGGAAGGCATGGCAGTCCACTCCAGTATTCTTGCCTGGAGAATCCCCATGGACAGAGGAGCCCAGCGGGGTACAGTCCATGGGGTTGTAGACACCATGGAATGACTAAGCACACACACACACACAGAAGTCGATAATTTGGAATTTTCTTAAATGTCAAGGAGTTAATCGGAAGTTTTGCCTTTTATCAGCATTGGAAAGTTTTTGCTTATGATTTCCAGGGTAAAAAATAAGTGACCCAGGTCAGGTTGGTGTCCAAAAAACGAGTTACATTGAGTTTCTCTTGTATGATTAGACTGGTCGTATCTGCTCAGGGAATTTTCAAAGCAGGTCTCCATTTATTTTGACTTTTTAACACTCACTGAACTCTCTCGGTACATGCCCTGCCCATAAACACAGCCTGTTCCAAACCCTGCCTGCTTCCCCGGTGGCTCAGTGGTAAAGCCTGTGACGCAGGAGATGTGGGTTCAATCCCTAGGTGGGGTAAATCTCCTGGAGAAGGAAATGGCAACTGACTCCAGTATTCTTGCCTGGGAAATCCCATGGACAGAGGAGCCTGGTGGGCTACATTCCATGGGGTTCCAAAGAGTCGCACACGACTAAGCTACTAAACAACAACATTTCAAATCCTCAGTGAACTCACTTCTGGCTTGCCATAGTTCAAGTGTCCCAAATTGTAATTCCTCTGTTATTCCCAAATAAAGTCGTTTCTTTGAGCATGCCTCTCAATTTACCTCTTTACTAAGATGGAATTTCTACTGTAGATGGATTTATTTCATTTTAGAAACCATCTTAGTCATAGAAACAGTACTTTTCACAAAGCTAGTATCACAGTTAGAGGAAAAGTAATGGTGGTACTAGTTTTGTAAAAGAGTGTGTCCCTATGGACTACAGACCATCAGGTTTCTCTGTTCATGGGATTTCTTCCCTTAATTTATTTTGCTAAAATCTACTTACTCCATTTACGACCATTCTGAAAGAGGAAGATGAGTACAACTACAGTTCTGTTAAAAAACAAAACTTAAAAAATTTCAACTCTTTATGTAGGATAAATAATTTAAAAAATATTATTTTGGTTATAAGGAAGGTGAAAATTAGCCTTAAATTATCCAAAAATGTGAAGTCTTTCTTCAGTTTAGTGAATGAAGTCGCTCAGTAGTGTCCGACTCTTTGCAATCCTATGACCATGGCCCGCCAGGTTCCTCAGTTTGTGGAATTTTCCAGGCAAGAATACTGGAGTAGGTTGTCATTTCCTTCTTCAGGGGATCTTCCCCACCCAGGGATTGAACCCAGGTCTCCTGTATTGAGGACATATACTTTACTGTCTGAACCACCAGGGAAGCATTCTTCAGTTTGTAGTACTCATAATTACTTAGCACTATGTTTAAAAATTCTCATTCCTCTTACAGACTATAATAATACATGGAAAGATCTACTAAAAATCTTAACTGTCCTTTCTTCTTTGCTAAAGTCTTTCATATAGAGGTATTCTCAAATAGTTTAATGACATATTCTACTAATCTGTGATGTCCTTCAGCCAACAGATTAACCTTGCCATGTTAGAAAAATGCCTGTCTTTTAAAAAATTTTTATTGAAGAATAGTTGACTTACAATATCATTAGTTTCAAGTGTGCAATATAATGATTCAATATTTTATACATTATGCATGAAGTTATTACAATATTATTGTTTTCTCTGTGCTATGCATTATATCCCTGACTTATTTTATGAGGTAGTTTGCACCTCTTAATCCTCTTCACCTGTTTGATCCATTCCCCCCTCCCTTCCTGCAACCACTAATTTCTTCTCTATATTTGAGTCTCTCTGCTGTGTTATATTTGTTTGTTACTTTATTAAATTTCATATATAACTAAAAACATACAGTATTCTTCTTTTTTCTGACTTATTTTACTAAGAAAAATAACCTCTAGGTCCATCCTTGTTGTCACAAATGGCAAGATTTCATTATTTTTTTTATGGCTGAGTAATCTTCCATTGTGCGTATATACCACATCTTTTGATTTTTTTTTTTTAATTTTTTTTTTTTTTTATTACAAAGGACAAAACAAACTTTATTGTGAAAGAAAGACATTTAGGGGAAAGAAATTTCATTAGTAATTAAAGTCATGCACAATAATGCAAGTAAAATCATTTTTAACGGTTGACTTTTCATCCATTAATCTAATAAAAATCATTAACTATGGTCTGCCAGTCTATGTAGAAGCACGCACATGTTAAGACTTGTTCAGTTCAGTTCAGTTCAGTTAAGTCACTCAGTTGTGTCCAACTCTTTGCGACCCCATGAATTGCAGCACGCCAGGCCTCCCTGTCCATCACCAACTCCTAGAGTTCACCCAAACTCAACATCTATCAAGTCAGTGATGCCATCCAGCCATCTCATCCTCTGTCATCCCCTTCTCCTCCTGCCCTTAATCCCTCCCAGCATCAGAGTCTTTTCCAATGAGTCGACACTTTGCATGAGGTGGCCAAAGTATTGGAGTCAGCTTTAGCAGCAGTTCTTCCAAAGAACACCCAGGGCTGATCTCCTTCAGGATGGACTGGTTGGATCTCCTTGCAGTCCAAGGGACTCTCAAGAGTCTTCTCCAACACCACAGTTCAAAAGCATCAATTCTTTGGCACTCAGCCTTCTTCACAGTCCAATTCTCATATCCATACATGACCACTGGAAAAAACATAGCCTTGACTAGACGGACCTTAGTTGGCAAAGTAATGTCTCTGCTTTTGAATATGCTATCTAGGTTGGTCATAATTTTCCTTCCAAGGAGTAAGTGTCTTTTAATTTCATAGCTGCAATCATCATCTTCAGTGATTTTGGAGCCCCCAAAAATAAACTCTGCCACTTTTTCCACTGTTTCCCTATCTATTTCCCATGAAGTGATGGGACCAGATGCCATGATCTTCGTTTTCTGAATGTTGAGCTTTAAGCCAACTTTTTCACTCTCCTCTTTCACTTTCATCAAGAGGTTTTTTAGTTCCTCTTCACTTTCTGCCACTAAGGTGGTATCATCTGCATATCTGAAGTTATGGATATTTCTCCCTCCCGACAATCTTGATTCCAGCTTGTGCTTCTTCCAGTCCAGCATTTCTCATCTTTTGTATTCATCCATTTATTGAGGAACACTTAGGTTACTTTCATGTCTTGGCTATTGTAAATAATGCTTCAGTGAACATTGGGGTGCATGTATCTTTAGTGTTTTAATTTGGGGGGGATAAATACCTAGAAGTGGAATAGCTAAGCATGTGGTGGTGGTGGTTGTTCAGTCATGTCTGACTCTCTGTGACCCTATGGACTGCAGCGTGCCAACCTTCCCTGGCCTTCACTATCTCGCGGAGTTTGCTCCAGCTCATGTTGATTGGGTTGGTGATGTCATCCAGCCTTCTCATCCTCTGTCACCTCCTTCTCCTCCTGCCCTCAATCTTTCCTGGCATCAGTCTTTTCCAATAGAGCCAGCTCTTCGCATCACCAAAGTGTGGAACTTCATCATCAGTCCTTCCAATGAATATTCAGGACCGATTTCCTTTGACTGACTGGTTTGATCTCTTTGCTGTCTAAGGGACTCTCAAGAGTCTTCTCCAATACCACAGTTCAAAAGCATGATTCTTGGGTGCTCGTGCTTCTTTATGGTCCAAGTCTCTCATCCATACATGACTACTGGAAAAATCAGAGCTTTGACTAGATGGACCTTTGTTGGCAAAGCTATGTCTCTGCTTTTTAGTTCTGTTTTTGAGAGGACTCTATTGTTTTCCAGAGTGACAATGCCGATTTACATTTCAATTAACAGTGCACAAACATTCCCTTTTCTATACATTCTCACCAATACTTGATGTTTCTTTTCAATGATAGCCATTTTGATAGGTGTGAGGTAATAGCTCATTGTGGTTTTGATTTGCATTTCTCTTCTGAATAGTGATGCTGAGCATCTTTTCAAATGCTTGGTCATCTGTATGTTTTCTTTGAAAAATACCTATTTAGAGTCTGCATTTTTTAGTCAGACTAGCTTTACTTTTTGATACTGAGTTGTATGAGTTTTTTTAAAAAATATATTTTGGATATTAACCCCTTATCAGACATATCATTTACAAATACCTTCTCCCACTCAGTAAGTTGTATTTTCATTTTGTTGATGGTTTCCTTTTTTGTGAAATAGCTTTTTCATTTGATGTGGTCCCACTTACTTTTGCTTTTTGTTGCCCTTTCCCAAGGAGACATATCCATAAAAAATATTTCTAGGACTGATATAAAAGTATACTGCCTGTGTTTTTTTCTAGGAGTTTTTGGTATCCGGTCTTAGTAGAAACCTTTCACTTTCCAAGTTTATTTTTGGTTTATTTTTCATCCTTTCACATGTGATTGTCCAGTTTTCCTAACACAACTTATTGGAGAGGCTGTCTTTTCCTCATTGTATATTTATGCCTCCTTTGTCAGACATGTTACGTCTCTTTAGTTGTGTCCAACTCTTTGCAACCATTGTAGCCCACTAGTTCCCTCTGTTCATGGGATTCTCCAGGTGAGAATACTGGAGTGGGTTGCCATTTCCTTGTCTAGGGGATCTTCCTGACCCAGGGATCAGACCCAAGTTTCTTACATCTCCCGCATTGCCCAGCGGGATCTTAACCACTAATGCCACCTGGGAAGCCCCCTTTGTCAGGGAGTAATCAATTGACCAGATGTGGGTGGGCTTCTTTCTGGGTTCTCTATTCTGTTCCATTAACCCATGTGTCTGTTTTTGTGTGAGTATCATACTGTTTTTATTACTGTAGCTTTGTAGTATAGTCTGAAGTCACGGAGCATGATGCCTCTAGTTTTGTTCTTTTTCTCAAGATTGCTTTGGCTAGTCAGGATTTTTTGTAGTGCATACATATTTTAGGGTTACTTATTCTAGTTCTGTGAAAAAATGCTGTGGATGAATTGATAGATATTGCATTGAATATGTAGATTGTTTTGGAAAGTACATTCATTTTAACAATATTCTTGTGATCCATGAACACAATATATCATTCCATTTATTGGGGTCAACTTCAGTTTCTTTTATAAAGGTCTTATATTTTTCAGAGTACAGGTCTTTCATTTTCTTTGGATTTATTCCTGGCTATTTTATTCTTTTTGATGCAATTGTAAATGAGATCAGTAGCTCATTTTTATTGTATAAAAACGCAACAGATTTCTGTGTATTAATTTTGTATCCTACAATTTTACTAAATTTATTCTAGTTTTTCTTTTTTGGTGGAGTTGTTAGAATTTTCTGTATATAATATCATGTCATCTACTAGTGACAGTTTTAATACTTCTCTCCCAGTTGTATGTCTTTTATTTTTCTTTTCTGATTGTGTAACTTGGGACTTCCAGTACTATGTTGAATAAAAACGGGAGCGTGGTCATACTTGTCTTATTCCTGATTGTAGAGGGAAAAGTCATAGCTTTTCACTATTGAATAGGATTAGCTGTTGGTTTGTCATAAATGGACTTTCCTATGTTGAGGTATGTTCCCCCTATACTCACTTTGTTGAGAATTTTTATCATAAATATATATTTTAAATAATATCCTATTCCTTTGAATATAATTTTTTCATCTTAGTAGGTAAAGACTTATTACTAGATATCCTTCTTAATTTCCCATCATTCCTTAATTTGTACTTGAAACGCAAACCATATTGAACTACACAGTGTTATGTAACACTGGGTTACAGGGTTTTCCAGCTGCCTTACCTTTATTCATATTTTCTTTTCTAAAATTTATAGATCTCATATCTGATTCTAGAAATTTCCCAAGACTCAGTTAAAGTTCTGTCTCTTGGGCAGCCTACCCTACTTTTCTGTCTTCCAGTCTCATGTCATGTATTCTCCTAAGATGTTCTAGTTCCGTAAAGGTATGTACTGCATGATTAGTGTGACTTATTTATTTTATTTTTGTTGAATTGAGTATTTTGACTGGTTCTGGGCATGTTTATTCATTCTCAAAAGCACCAGCACTGTGCCTATAAGACAAGGTAAAGGAAATGAACACTCAAAGGTAAGCTCCTAGAAGACAGAGATTTTTGTCTGTTTTGTTCTCTGATTACTGTTACCTGTTACAATGCCGGCATAATAGTGGAAGCTCAGCAAACATTAGTTGGAAGAATGAAGTTGAGCACTTTCAGTGTGCTGGACAAGTACTGGTGCATTGATTTCATAAACCTCCTTTTAAAACAGTGAGAGGCTGAGTAGTATTCCATGGTATATAGTACACATAAAAAGGATCACATGTGAGTCAGTTCTAATGAGGTGGATGGATCTAGAGCCTATTATGCAGAGTGAAGTAAGTCAGAAAGAGACAAGCAAATGTATATTAACATGTATCAGTGGAATCTAGAAAAATGGTACTGATGAACCTGTTTGCAGGGCAGCAATGGAGACGCAGACATGGAAAACAGACTTGTGGACGCAATAGGGGAGGAGGAGAGAGGGTCACTGAAACACGTACTTTACCATATGTAAAATAGACAGCCAGTGGGAATTTGCTTTATGATGTTGGGAACTCAAACCTGGTGCTCTGTGATAACCTAGAGGGGTGAGTTGGGGTGGGAGGAGCAGGGGATGCTCAAGAGAGTGGGGACATATGTATACCTATGGCTGATTCATGTTGATGTTTAGCGGAAACTAACACAATCGTGTAAACCAGTTGTCCTCCAGTTAAAAAGCAAAAAATTGTCGTTTAAATGAAAAAAAGTATGAGGCCTATGATTTTATTTCCATTTTACAGATGAGGGAACTGAGGCTCAGGCTAAGAGCTTGTGATACTGACTGAGAATCTGAGTGTCAGTACCATTGGAACTCTTTAGAGCCTGTGTTTTTTCTACTAACTGCAGATGCATCTGCTGTTTTGAAAACAGCTGATTATAATATCACTTTTAATTCAAATGGATGTGTTTTGGAGGATGGAGGGCATCTAGTAATTATTGGAACTGACCACTTATCATGAATCCAATTTCTAATTCCAGTGAACACCATCCATTTCTTTTTAATACCATTTGTAGTTTTCATCTATCTCTTATTGCTATGTATATACTGTACTCAGTAACACTTAACTTGCAAGCTTTGGGGACAGTTTAAATATAGTCATCCCTCCCTGCCCTTAGCCCTTAGTGGCTCAGACTGTAAAGAATCTGCCTGCAATCCAGGAGACCAGGTTTGATCTCTGGGTCGGGAAGATCCTTTGGAGAACGGAATGGCAACCCAATTCTTACCTGGAGAATTCCATGGTTGGAGGAGCCTGATGGTCTACAGTCCCTGGGATCGCAAAGAGTCAGACACAATTGAGTGACTAACACTTACTTACGTATCCCTGCCTATCTGTGCGAGGTTGGTTCCAGAACCCACTGTGGATATCAAAATCCACAGATGTTCAGAATGCAGAGTTGACCCTTCATATCATCAGTTCCGTAATTCAGCGAGCCATGGTTGGTGTAGTACTGTATTTATTGAAAGCCATCAGCATATAAGTGGACATATGCAGTTCAAACTCATGTTGTTCAAGGGTCAAGTGTATGTATGTTGAGACAGTTTAAGTAATTGACATATGTAATCTGTGCTTCTGTTACTTTGTCATGTGCTGAGGTTATTTTTATCCATTGTGGAATTATCTATGAAATATTTATATCATATTTTAGTGACCAAAATACGTCCAGAATTGAATCTTAAAAAAAGGTTTTAGAAATGAATTAAACCTCTTGTTCATTATACTGGAATATTTTTTTAATAATTCAACTAAAATAATACCTGTCTTCATCATTTATCCAGTAATGCCACAAGCTTAAAAATTATAGTCTTTCATGTGTTTATTTGGTTTATAATTTAATAGCTCAGGTTAATGATCTGCAAGAGGCCTTTGGAAAACATTTGTGGTCTGTTTAGTTTTATGAGTATATACATTCTTTCAATGCCTAAATTCTTTCCATTTTAGCTGCAAATAACTCCACTTCCCAGTTTATGCTTTTTTCCTCTTATTATTCCATATTCTTTTAAGCGTTTTATTTTCTTTTGCTTTTTACAAATTTCCATGATGACTAATCCAGAAAATAATTGCCCTACTTTTTATGTATAAAAAAGTAGTTTCACTAATTATTTAAATAATGTATGCATCATGGGGGAGTAAATGAATAGTTGCATAAAAATGATACTTAATAGTAATGAATCCATGGAGAATATATACTTTAAAAATCAGTCTCTCTAAAACAGTCACAGATATAGAAAACAAACAAACTTATGGTTACCAAAGGGAAGGAGTAGGGGGAGGGATAAATTCCATAAATTATGGAATTAGCAGATACACACCACTCCATGTAAAATAGATATGGATTTACTGTGTAGGACAGGGAATGGTATTCAGTATCTTGTAATAACCTATAATAGGAAAGGATTTTTAAAAAGGAACTATATATATGACTGAGTCACTTTACTATACATCTGAAACTAACACAATATTGTAAATCAACTATATTCAATAAAAAATAAAATTTTTAAAAGGTACAAAAAAATCTCTTTAGAGCAAATTTGGGTTGCCTAGGCTCATGGTTTTAAGTCTGGTCCCCAGTGTGAGAGCATCAGCATCATTCGAATTTATTAGAACTGCCAGTTCATAGGCCCCACTGCCGACTGACTGAATCAAATTGGGGCGAGAGTGTGTGTACCAGGTGGAATCTGTGCTTTCACAAACTTTACAGTGATTCAGATCTCTGGCAGTTTGAGGACACAGGCTTAGGCCTAAGAATCTTAAGATTTCTTTATTTTGTTATTTTACTTAATTTTAAAATTGTTATTTGATGTATAGTTGATTTACAATATTAGTTTCCTGTATGCAACATAGTGATTCAGTATTTTTATTGATTACACTCCATTTACAGTTGTTATTAAATGTTGGCTGTATTTCCTGTGCTGTACAGTCTCTGCCCTTGCAGCTTTTTTATACATAGTAGTTTCTGCCTCTTAATCCCCTATCCCTGTCTTGCCCTTTTTCCTTCCCTCTCCCTGCTGGTAACAACTAATTTGTTCTCTATATCTGTGAGTCTTTTTCTGTTTTGTTATATTTGTTCTTTTTCATCTTTTGGATTCCATGTGTCAGTGATAACATACAGGATTTTCTCTGCCTGACCTAACAGCATAATAACCTGTAGGTCCACTCATGTTGTGGCAAATGACAGAATTTCACTATTTTTTATGGCTAAGTAATAGTCCATTTTCAGTGTGTGTATGCGTGCATGTACCACATCTTTATCAGTTTATCTGTTGATGGACACTTAAGTTGGTTCTGTATTTTAGCTATTATAAATTCTGCAATGAACATAGATCTTTTTGAATTAGGATTTTCATTTTCTTCAAATACATAGTCAGGAGTGGAATGGGTGGATCATATGCTAGTTTTTTGAAGAACCTCTATACTGTTTTCCACTGGGCTGCTGCACAAGTTTATATTCCCACCGAGAGTGTACCGGGATTCCCTTTTCTCCACACCCTCATCAACATTGTTATTTGTAGACTTTTTGGCGATAGACGTTCTGACGGGCGTAAGATGACACCTCATTTTAATTTATATTTCTCTGATTAGTGATGTTGAGTGTTTTTTCATGTGCCTGTTGACCATCTTTGTCTTCTTTGGATTTCAAAAATCAGGTGGAATTGACCAAGTAGAATCACACCAAAGCACCCCACTCCATCATTCAACAATACTTTTTTCCACACTTTTTTCATTGCTTGACTCTTATCCTCTTAAAAATCAAATTCTTTTTTGATGAGTACTCATTCCCTGGACGCATAGTGTACCACAGTGAACCTGACTGGACATTAATTTATTTAAAAAAATACTCATTGAGTACTTGCTATGTGCTAGGCATTTTCCAGTTAGTTACAGGTGAAAGCAGTGTACCAGATGGTCTCATAGAGGAAACAGACATGAAAATAATAATTATAGCTCATTCCTCTATCTTTTGAATAATCTTTTAAAGCTTATCTTGAGGATCACAATACAGTGTGTTTATTATGTTTTACACACACAAAAATACACACTTCATCACAGAGCTTAAGGTTGCAGTCTTTGTATGAATGAATAAAGATAACACACTAGGCGATTTGTATTCTTCTGCCAGTTTAAAAAGATACTTTGTAGTTTTCAAAATGAGCACTTATCTGGGGTTTAGCTCCACTTACTTATCTATTGGTTAGTGTTCTAATGCTCTCAGTATTTGCTGTTCTGAAGCCTGGCCATAAACATCTCAAAGTTTGTCCCAAAGGAATTGATCTCTGAAGTATTTCAGGCAATGAATGAGGGAATCGCATGAACTGCTTGCAGGATCCCTCTCCTGGACTGTGTGGTCTTTGAAGACAAGAACCACAGAGTTTACACATAACTTTTCATCATTTTGGTTGTAATGCCTGGACAGTACTTTGCTGACATATGGTAGCCTTTCGGTAGCTATTTATTAAACAAATGTGTAAGGAAAAGCAATCTCTGAATGAGAATAGGTTTCACTAAAATAAGTCTTCTGTTTCTATATTACTGCTTTCTGAAGACCACTGAGATGGTTAATTTAGTTTATTTGTTCTAAAGTAGTTGGAAATATGAGTTCAAATTTCATAGAGGCAGATATTTGGGCAGCCAAGGGAGACACAAACCTATGAAAATAGTCATGAACATTCAAAACAAAGTCTTCAACTGCTGGTTGAAAACCTATAGATATGCCTCTGAAGACCCTGAAGGCATCACTATATAGAGTACTTTACAATAATTGGTTCTTTGAGCATTTTGGTGATGAATTCTCAGAAAGAAAAACTTATTCAAAATGTTGTATAAAATGTAGGAACATTGAGAACACAATGATTTCTATCATGAAGAAGTTATTTTGATATTTAAGGGATAAACTTTAAACCTCTTGAAAAAAATAGGGTACTCAGAAGAACTTCCTTCCTGAGAGATTTAGAACAATGAAATTCAAATACCTCAGCTATTTTTAAAAATAGGTTCTATTTGTTTTATTTCCCCTTTTATGTCTTTTTTGTTGCAGAGTCGTCTTAGCAGCCATTTTAGGGTTACCTGCTAAAGATCTTCATTCAAAATATAATAATTTTAGCATATATAATAAAAGCTATAATACCATGAGATAACTAAGCTTATATTACTTCTAGAGGTGGTATGTATAAGATTGTTAGAGGTATTCTGGTTGTTACTGCATATAAGAGAGGTGTTATTTTAGTCATTTGTTCATATGTCTATTCCACAAATATGTGTTGGAAGCCTGCTCTGGGTGTCATACTGTTCTAAGTGTAGGTTACATCAGTGGACAAAGGAGATAGAAATTTCTACTCTGGAAGGGGAGACAAGAACTAAAATACAAAAAAATTATAGATTGTTAGAAAATGATTAAGTTTATGAAAAATAAGAAAGGGAAAAAGTATAAATTGCTGAGACAAGGCTGTGTAAGGAGTGGAATGAAGGAGGGGCAGAGGAATGGATTGGAGAGGACATTGGGAGGTAGGTGTGTGTGCCCTTCATGGCTTTTATTATAATTAACATGGTAGCCTTTCAGTTCAGTTCAGTTGCTCAGTCATGTCTGACTCTTTGCGACCCTGTGAACCACAGCACGCCAGGCTTCTCTGTCCATCACCAACTCCTAGAGCCTACCCAAACTCACGTCCATTGAGTCAGTGACGCCATCCAACCATCTCATCCTCTGTTGTCCCCTTCTCCTCCTGTCCTCAGTCTTTCCCAGCACCAGGGTCTTTTCCAGTGAGTCAGCTCTTCGCATCATGTGGCCAAAGTATTGGAGTTTCAGCTTCAACATCAGTCTTTCCAATGAATATTCAGGACTGATTTCCTTCAGGATGGACTGGTTGGATCTCCTTGCAGTCCAAGGGACTCTCAAGAGTCTTCTCCAACACCACAGTTCAAAAGCATCAATTCTTCGGTGCTCAGCTTTCTTTATAGTCCAACTCTCACATCCATACATGACTGTTGGAAAAACCATAGCTTTGACTAGATGGACCTTTGTTGGCAGAGTAATGTCTCTGCTTTTTAATATGCTGTCTAGGTTGGTCATACCTTCCAAGGAATAAGTCATTTAGGTTCCAAATGAAGTGTTAACAGGGCAGGTTCGGGTGTTGGACTCAGGTGATAGTGGTGGAGTGATGCCAAGTGGTGAGAATCCAGATATACTTGGAAGGTGATGGTGGTGATGCTCAGTCATGTCCAACTCTTTGCGGCCCCATGGACTGTAACCTGCCAGGTTTCTCTGTCCGTGGAATTTCCCAGAAAAGAATACTGGAACGGGTTGCCATTTCCTACTCCAGGGGATCTTCCCAACCAAGGGATTGAACTGACGTTTCTTGCGTCTCCTGCATTCGCAGACAGATTCTTTACCACTGAGCCATCCAGGAAGCCCCATATTCAGAAGATAGAGTCAGCAAAATCTACTGACTATGTGGGTTGTGAGACACAGGACCCTGGATGATCCAGAGGCCTTTGGGCTCAGGGTCCTAGAAGGTGGAGCTACATTCAACTAACTGAGAAAACTAATCTGTGGAATAAGCAGGTTTTGGTGGGGATAGTATCAGGAGTTCCATTTTACACATGTTACCATTTGATGGTGAGCCCAGATGGAGATGAGCTGACTAGTTGGCAATCAGAAGTACATATCTGGAAATTAGGAAGAGATCCAGTCTGTGCTGGAGGGTGGTTATATGGTGGGGAATCTGTAGAGGTTCTCTTCTGAGGGCTTTGACTTTCCCAGTAAAATAGAAATATGGTCTTCAGCAGAGAGGGAGCTGTTGGAAATTAGAGGAGAAAGTCTAAAACAGTTGTCTGTAAAAGTGGGAAAGTGAAGAGACTAGAAATGCTGTATGACTGCAGTTGGCATATCTGGTCAACTAGTAGTTCATGGTCAAGAATTTAAAGTAACCCTAAGCCTGCTTATTTGCCACCATATCTTTGCACAAGTTGTTACTTCTAGCCCCCTGGCATGTTTATAAGAATATTGCTGCTATCACAAAGGCAAAACATAAAAAAAAAATGAAGTGACACTTTTCAGGGACCTTGTGTATTTCTCTTCGCCACTTTCAACTTTTCAATATTGGAACAGAGTATGTAGAGATTCAGATCAAACTGATTTGAGTTGGCCAGGAAGTTCACTTGGGTTTTCTGTAAGCTGTAACTAGGGTTTGTCCAAGAAAGAAGTGAAAGAGGAGCTAAGAGGCTGAGAGACTATACAAAGAAGTGATAGTGGTGTTGACCACAACATTGAGACTAAGTAGGGAAGTGTGGCCATGCAAGAATGAAAGGCAGTGAGAAGGTGGGGGAGGAGCAGCTGCTTGAAGGTCCCTGTGGGGTCAGAGAATATGGAAGGCAGAATGTAAATGAATCATTTATCTGAAACACATGTTATGTGTATATACTGAATCATGTTTCAAATATATGGAAACTTTCTATTGAAGGCATCTAATACATTTTTTAAACTTAAATGCAAATTTAAGTTTAAATTTGAATCTGTTAACTTCAGTTTTGCAAATGAAGTATGCCTTCAGTATTTTTTCCTTCTAAGTGACTTTTCCTTATCCTAGTCCTTTGGAGAGGCTCTGTGCCTCTGCCAACCTGTTGCTCAAGTGCTTTTGCCCTGTGTCAGAGCCTCCTAATAACTACAGAGGCTTATTTGCAGTAGCCTTGGGTGAGTTTCTCACTCTGAGCCTCAGTTTCCTCATTTAAGTGGGGATAATAATTTGTCCTTTATTGTAAGAACTAACATTAATGTGTATTTATACCTTGCACAGAACTTGACATGTCTTAAAAAATGGTAGATATTGTTATCATCTTAGGCTTGTAGAATGAATCATATTTTATTAGTTGAATAACTGAATCTCAAAAACTTGCTGTTCTGTCATTTCAGTAACATGTTATTTTAGAAGCATCTAGGATTATCAGTGTCAAAACATTGTATTAACGATTGCTATCATTAACCTTTTAAAAATTGTTTTTAATTGGAGGATAATTGCTTTTCAGTACTGTGTTGGTTTCTGCCGTACAGCAACATGAACAGCCATAGGTATACATATGTCCCCTCCCTCCCGCCTCCACCCCGACCCACCCCTCTAGGTTGTCACACAGCACTGTCACACACTCCCTGCATCGTATAGCAAGTTTCCACTGGCTCTCTGTTTTACATATGATAATATATATGTTTCAAAGCTGCTGTCTCAAATTGTCCCACTCTCTCCTTGCCCCACTGTGTCCACAAGTTTGTGCTGTCTGTCTCCACTGCTGCCCTGCAAGTGGTTCATTTAGTACCATTTTTCTAGGTTCTGTGTCTGTGTGTGTTCATATATGATATTTGTTTTTCTCTTTCTGACTTGCTTCACTCTGTGTAATAGGCTCTAGGTTCATCCACCTCATTTGAACCGACTCAAATATGTTCCTTTTTATGGCTGAGTAATATCCCATTGCATATATGTACCACAGCTTCTTTAGCCATTTCTGGGTTGTTGGGCATCTAGGTTGCGTCCATGTCTTGGCTATTGTAAATGGGTCTGTGATGAACATTGGGGTACATGTGTCTTTTTCAGTTATGATTTCCTCAGGGAATATGCCCAGCGGTGGGGTTGCTGTGTCATATGGTAGTTTTATTTCGAGTTTTTTAAGGAATCTCCATGCTGTTCTCCATAGTGGTGGTATCAATTTACCTTCCCACCAAGCAGCACAAGAGGGTTGCCTTTTCTCCACACTCTCTCCAGCACTTATTGTTTGTAGATTTTTTGATGATGGTCATTCTGACCAGTGTGAGGTGATGCCTCATTGTAGTTTTGATTTGCATTCCTCTAATAATGAGCAATGTTGAGCATCTTTTCATGTGTTTATTAGCATCTTTATGTCTTCTTGACTTCCCTGATGGCTCAGTTGGGAAAGAATCCGCCTGCAGTGCAGGAGTCCCGGGTTTGATTCCTGGATCAGAAAGATCCACGGGAGAAGGGAAAGGCTACCCACTCCAGTATTCTAAGAATTCCCCTGTGGCTCAGCTGGTAAAGAATCCACCTGCAATGCAGGAGACCTGGGTTCGATCCCTTGGTTGGGAAGATCCCCTGGAGAAGGGAAAGGCTACCCACTCCTGTATTCTAAGAATTGCCCTGTGGCTCAGCTGGTAAAGAATCCACCTGCAATGCAGGAGACCTGGGTTCGATCCCTTGGTTGGGAAGATCCCCTATAGAAGGGAAAGGCTACCCACTCCAGAATTCTGACCTAGGGAATTCCATGGACTGTATAGTACATGGGGGGTTGCAAAGAGTTGGACACAACGAGCGACTTTCACTTCATTTCATGTCGTCTTTGGATAAATGTCTGTTCAGATATTCTGCCCATATTTTGATTGGGTTGTTTATCTGGTTATTGAGCTGCATGAGCTGCTTATATATTTTGGAGATTTATCCTTTGTCAGTTGTTTCATTTGCTGTTGTTTGCTCCCATTATGAAAATTGTCTTTTCACCTTGTTTATAGCTTCCTTTGCTGTGCAACAGCTTTTAATTAGGTCCCATTTGCTTGTTTTTATTGCCAGTACTCTAGAAAGTGAGTCATAGAAGATCTTGCTGTGGTTTATGTCCAAGAGTGTTGTGCTTCTGTTTTCCCCTAAGAGTTTTATAGTTTCTGGTCTTACATTTAGGTCTTTAATCCATTTTGAGTTGATCCCTCTGTATGGTGTTAGGAAGTATTCCAGTTTCATTCTTTTACACGTAGCTGCCCAGTTTTCCCAGCACCATTTATTGAAGAGACTGTCTTTGCCTCATTTTATATTCTTGGCTCCTTTGTCAGAGATAAGGTGCCCATTGGTGCATGGGTTTATCTCTGGGCTTTCTATCTTGTTCCAGGTCTATATTTCTGGGTTTTGTGCCAGTATCATACTGTCTTGATGACTATAACTTTGTAGTATAGTTTGAAGTCAGGGTGGTTGATTCCTCCATCTCCATTCTTCTTTCTCAAGATGCTTTGGCTATTTGGGGTCTTTTGTGTTCCCATACAAATTGTGAAAATTTTTTTTTGTTGTTGTTCTAGTTCTGTGAATATAGCATTGATACTTTCATAGGGATTGCATTGAAAGTATAGATTGCTTTGGATACTGTAGTTGTTTTCACAATATTGATTCTTTCTACCCAAGAACATGGTATATCTCTCCATCTGTTTGTTTCATCTGTGATTTCTTTCATCAGTGTTTTATAGTTTTCTGCATACAAGACTTTTGTTTCTTTAGGTATGTTTATTACTAGGTATTTTATCTTTTTGTTGCAGTGGTGAATGGATTATTTCCTTAATTTCTCTTTCTGATATTTTTGTTGTTAGTGTATAGGAATGTAAGGGATTTCTTTGTATTAATTTTATATCTTATGACTTTAATACGTTCATTGATTAGCTCTAGTAATTTCCTGGTGGCATCTTTAGGGTTTTCTATGTATAGTATTACTTCTTTTCCATCCTGGATTCCTTTTATTTTTCTTTGCTGTGCCTCCAAAACTATGTTGAATAATAGTGGCAGGACTGGGTCCCCTTATCTTGTCCTTATTAACCTTTTAATGTATGTTGATTTTTTTTTCAGCTTTAAGAATAGACTAAGAGAGTGGGAACTCACTATGAGTATAGGTGAGATTTTTTTTTAGTTCCCAATAACAAAGGTACATGAATATACATGCATCACTTACCTGTAGTTTTGCTAGCTTAATTCAGTTTTGAGTCAAAGCATCAGACAGAGGTGACTCATTTAGGTGTGTTATTCCTTCAGAAAAAAAGTTGAGATATATTAAAAAGAGATAGATATTTAAGTGTCTATATATTGACATATATGTTTCAGTGTCTATATATTGGGAGATATATATATATATATGTATGTGTGTGTGTGTGTAGGCTTTATTCTCACACAGGAGAATTGAAAAAACTCTTTGTATTTAATATAAGTTTGGAACACTAAGAATGGATAAATTTTTCTATATAAAACAATGCATTTCTTTACCCCAGTTATATTTTATACTGCTATCTTCTTTCTGGGGCTTCCCTCATAGCTCAGTTGGTAAAGAATCCACCTGCAATGCAGGAGACCCCAGTTCAGTTCCTGGGTCAGGAAGCTCTCCTGCAGAAGGGATAGGCTACCCAAATAAAAATGTTGTATTTGAAAATTCTAATTTGACTCATCAACAATGATATAAGCCTGTCACTTTTTGCTCTGCTTGGCCCCCTCCCTTATTCTGGGCTAGAGGCTGCTGCTCTGATGTAAATAGAACTGTATTGTTTGTTTCTGTCTCCCCACTATTAACCATTGAGTCTATTTTTCAGGCCATGGTTCTTGAATGAATTGGGACTGAGTGAGCTTGATTTAAGCATTCTTTTCTAGAAAGGGGTATGTGCTTAAGTAAAATGGACTTTTTCCTGTTTAGCATCCTAAAAATGATAGAACTGTCACAAAGATTTTTTTAGTGGTCAAAGTGAAAGATACTTAGTTTCTTATATTCTCATGTAGCACTTCCTTTCATGATACTAACCACCAGGTATCAAAAGTAATAGTTCAGTGCTTTTGGTGATGTATTACCCTTGCCTGGCCTTAATATGGAGCAAGCATCTTATCTGCAATGATTTTGGAGCCCCCCAAATAAAATCTGTCACTGTTTCCATTATTTCTCCATCTATTTGCCACGAAGTGATGGGACTAGACGCCAGGATCTTAGTTTTTTGAATGTTGGGTTTTAAGCCAGCTTTTTCACTCTCCTCTTTCACTTTCATCAAGAAGCTCTTTAGTTTCTCTTCACTTTCTTGACTTCACACTCCAGGATGTCTGACTTTAGGTGAGTGATCAGACCATTGTGGTTATCTGAGTCATTAAGATCTTTTTTTTTTTTTTTTTTGTCTTTTTGGGCTCCAAAATCACTGCAAATGATGACTGCAGCCATGAAATTATAAGACACTTGCTCCTTGGAAGAAAAGCTATGATGAGCCTAGACAGCATATTAAAAAGCAGAGACATTACTCTGCCAGCAAAGGTCTGTCTAGTCAAAGCTATGGCTTTTCCGGTAGTTATGTATGGATGTGAGAATTGGACCATAAACAAGGCTGAGTGCCGAAGAACTGATGCTTTTGAGCTGTGGTGTTGGAGAAGACTCTTGAGAGTCCCTTGGACTGCAAGGAGATCCAACCTAAAGGATCCAGTCCATCCTAAAGGAAGTCAGTCCTGAATATTCATGGGAAGGACTGATGCTGAAACTGAAACTCCAATACTTTGGCCACCTGATGCGAAGAACTGACTCACTAGAAAAGACCCTGATGCTGGGAAAGATTGAGGCAGGAGGAGAAGGGGATGACAGAGGATGAGATGGTTGGATGGCATCACTGATGCAATGGAAATGAATTTGAGCAAGCTGTGGGAGTTGGTGATGGACAGGGAAGCCTGGCGTGCTGCAGTCTATGGGGTTGCAAAGAGTAGGATACCACTGAGTGACTGAATTGAACTCTGTGTATTCTTGCCACCTCTTCTTAATACCTTCTGCTTCTATTAGGTCCATACCATTTCTGCCCTTTATTGTGCCCATCTTTGCATGAAATCATCCCTTGGTATCTAATCTTCTTGAAGAGATCTCTAGTTTTTCCTATTCTATTGTTTTCCTCCTTTTCTTTCCATTGATAATTTAAGAAGGCTTTCTTCTCTCTCCTTGCTGTACATTGGAACTCTACATTCAGATGGATGTATCTTTCCTCTTCTCCTTTGCTTTTTGCTTCTCTTTTCTCAGCTATTTGTAAGGCCTCCTCGGACAACCATTTTGCCTTTTTGCATTTCTTCTTGTTGGGGATGGTTTTGATCACCACCTCCGGTGCAGTGTTACGGACCTCTGTTCATAGTTCTTCAGGCACTCTATCAGATCTAACCCCTTGAATCTATTTGTCACTTCCAGTGTATAATCGTAAGGGATTTGATTTAGGTCATACCTGAATGGTCTAGTGGTTTTCCTTACTTTCTTCAATTTAAGCCTGAAATTTTCAATAAGGAGTTCAATGTCTGAGCCACAGTCAGCTCCCAGTCTTGTTTTTGCTGACTGTATAGAGCTTCTCCATCTTTGGCTACAAAGAATATAATCAGTCTGATTTCAGTATTGACCATCTGGTGATGCCCATGTGTAGAGTCTTCTTTTGTGTTGTTGGAAGAGGGTATTTACTATGACCAGTGCATTCTCTTGGCAAAACTCTGTTAGCCTTTGCCATGCTTCATTTTGTACTCCAAGGCCAAACTTTCCTGTTTCCAGATATCTCTTGACTTCCTAGTTTGCATTCCAGTCCCTTATAATGAAAAGGACATCTTTTGGGGGTGTTAGTTCTGAAAGGTCTTGTAGATCTTCACAGAACTGTTCAGCTTCTTTGGCATTTGTGGTTGGCGCATAGACTTGGATTACTGTAAATAGAATAGTATTAGAATAGTATAGAATGGTGTTTCTCAAAGTGGGTCCCAGGACTAGCATACCAGCACTACTTGGAAACTTGTTAAACATGTAGATTCTAGATCCCCAGCCTAGATTTGCTGTATCAGACTCAGGGGTGTGTCTCAAGACTTCCTGATGCATCCTGGCGTTTGACATCCACAAAAGGCATCTTGAAATGACTATGCACAAACGTGTTTTTCTTTTTAGGGCGAGTGAGCTCGTGTATATATTTCAAGTTGTTTGTTGGCTGGTGATGGGATGATCTCAGAAATTTTAAAATACCTACTGGACTCAAGGGAGTTCATTATCCTGTATTTACCTTTGGTTATCTGCCCTGCTGCAAGCTTCATTAAGCATTCATTAAGGGAAACGGGGTTTTTGAGAACTGACTGCTTTCAAGTACATTTATGTATAAGAGGGAACATAGTATGATATGTAATTTTAGGTATGCTCTTATTGAATGATTAGCTTTTATATCGTCTAGAAAAATATACCCTGGTTAGAAATAATTTAGCTTAAAATGATTATATTTGATTATTTTTAATTTTATATATAAGTAGGATTGTGTAGTTGGAAAGGCATGCCTTTGGAATCAAAAATTGTATGTCTTGAGTTCTGGAAACCTTCCTTGACTTCTTGTTTCTTCTTCTGAAAAACGGAAATAAAACTCCACACCACGTTGTGAAATTTAAATGACATGAAAAATTTATTTCATAAGCAGTAATAATCCTTGCAGAATTGCTTGTACTTATTCTCTAAGCAGATCTTGGTTTATGTTTATTTCTGAACTTAATTGATTTTAGGCTTAAAATTGATAGCTTGTAATTTTCACAACTTCGTTTATTTTTTAGGCTCTGGAGTAAAATGAATATTGGCTCATGTAGCATCATGCAGGCCTAATGTTAAGCTCAGGTGCTTTGTTGTTCAGTCACTCAATTGTGTCCGACTCTTTTTAACCCCATGAGCTGCAGCACAGCGGGCTTCCTTGTCCTTCACCATCTCTTGGAGTTTGCTCAAACTCATGTCCATTGAGTTGGTGATGCCATCCAACCATCTTCTCTGTCATCCCCTTCTCCTCCTACCTTCAGGCTTTCCAAGCATCAGGGTCTTTTCCAGTGACTCGGCTCTTTGCATTAGGTGACCAGAAGTGTTGTAGCTTCAGCTTCTGTATCAGTCCTTCTAGTGAATATTCAGAGTTGATTTCCTTTAGGATAGACTGGCTTGATCTCCTTGCTGTCCAAGGGACTCTCAAGAGTCTTCTCCAGTACCACAGTTTGAAGGCATCAGTTCTTTGGCTCATCTATATACTCTCACATCTATACAAGGGCAGTTTTAGACTGTTGCATAGCTATTATTTACAACTTCTTCCTTCAAAAAGTTTAATTAAAAAAATATTTTTACTTCAAGAAAATTAGAGATACCAAGGGGACATTTCATGTAAAGATGGGCACAATAAAGGACATAAACGGTAAAGATCTAACAGAAGCAGAAGATATTAAAAAGAGGTGGCAAGAATACACAGAACTATACAAAAAAGATTTTAATGACCTGGATAACCACGATGGTGTGATCACTCACCTAGAGCCAGGCATCTTGGAGTGTGACATCAAGTGGGCCTTAGGAAGCATCACTAAAACAAAGCAAGTGGAGGTGATGGAATTCCAGCTGAGCTGTTTAAAATCCTAAAAGATGATGCTGTGAAAGTATTGCACCCAATATGCCAGCAAATTTGGAAAACTCAGCAGTGGCCACAGGACTGGAAAAGGTCAGTTTTCATTCCAATCTCAAAGAAAGACAATGCCAAAGAATGCTCAAACTACCGCACAGTTGTAGTCAGTTCACACGTTGGCAATGTCATGCTCAGAATCCTCCAAGCTGTGCTTCAGCACTGAATGAACCGAGAACTTCCAGTTGTACAAGCTGATTTATCAAAGGCAGAGGAACCAGAGATCAAATTGCCTACATCTGCTGGATCATAGAAAAGCAAGAGAATTCCAGAAAAACTATTTCTACTTCCCCAGCTATGCTTAAGCCTTTGACATGTGGATCACAGCAAACTGTGGAAAATTCTTCAAGAGATGGGAATACCAGAACACCTTACCTGATTTCCTGAGAAATCTGTATGCAGGTCAAGATGCAACAGTTAGAAATGGACACAGAACAATGGACTGGTTCCAAATTGGGAAAGGAGTACGTCAAGGCTGTCTATTGTCACCCCGCTTATTTATCTTATTTGAAGAGTACATCATGCAAAATGCTGGGCTGGATGAAGCATAAACTGGAATCCAGATTGCCGGCAGAAATATCCATAACCTCAGATATGCAGATGACACCATCCTTATCACAGAATGCAAAAGAAACCAAGGAGCCTCTTGATGAAGGTGAAAGAGGGTAGTGAAAAAGCTGGCTTAACATCAAAAAAACTAAGATAATAGCATCTGGTTCCATCACTTCATGGCAAACAGATGGGGAAACAATGGTAACAGTGACAAACTTTATTTTCTTGGGCTCCAAAATCACTGTGGACACTGACTGCAGCCATGAAATTAAAAGACGCTTGCTCTTTGGGAGAAAAGCTATGAGAAACCTAGGCAGTATATTAAAAAGCAGAAACATTACTTTGCCAACAAAGGTTCATCTAGTGAAAGCTATGGTTTTTCCAGTATCATGTATGGATGTGAGAATTGAACCATAAAGAAGGCTAAGCACCAAAGAATTGATGCTTTTGAACTGTGGTGTTGGAGAAGACTCTTGACAGTTTTTTGGACTGCAAGATCAAACCTGTCAATCCTAAAGGAAATCAACCCTGAATATTCATTGGAAGGGCTGATTCTGAAGTTCCAAACCTTTGGTGAGCTAATGTAAAGAGTCAGCTCATTAGAAAAGACCCTGATGCTGGGAGAGATTGAAAGGAGGAGGAGATGGGAACGACAGAGGATGAGATGGTTGGATGAATCACCAACTCAATGAACATGACTTTGAGCAAGCTCTGAGAGTTGGAGGAGGACAGGGAAGCCTGGTGTGCTGTGATCTATGGGGTCACAAAGAGTTGGACACGACCAAGTGACTGAACAACATCACATTTTTACTATAACAAAAGAAAAGTTAATAATTTCCGTTTTCTTTTTATTCCCTCCTCGAGATAACCAATATTAATAGACTTGTGTGAATTTTTCTGTACTTGCATTCATGTCCTTGCAAATGTATATGAACATGCACACATTGAGGCAGTTTGTGTTAAGGCCGGTCAATGGAAGATTCAGTGATGCTGTAAGAAATAAAACCTAGACTATGAATCTGTGTTGCAGGAGGACCAGTCCTTGGTTACTAATCAGTAGACTCTTTTGTGTCAATGTGACCCTCTTGCAGCCTAAGAAATCGAAAAGGCTTAATTCCAGGTTGTTGTTTCTTGATGGGCTCCTCATTCTCCACAATTGACAAAGCTCCTAAGTAGTCATAACTTCATGAGAAACTAGGCAGGTGATAGGAGCTACAGCCACTCAGATCTTTCAGATCCTATTTACTCATTAGGGCGGTAAACCAAAGTGAAACTTGAACTGTGTCCAAGTTCTTCTCACCATTCTTTGAACCCAGGTCTTTCGTATTAGTCTGTTCTTCATTCGTTTTTGCAAATTTTGGATTATTACATTTACATTTCTCTGTCATTTGTTTTATTCCTTTTCTGCTTTAGTACCTAAATAGTTATCAGTCCAGGTCAATGGTTAGAGAAATGTTTTTTTTTAATATATGCATAATATCCCATAATGTGGATGTTATAATTTAGTTAGCTGTTCTCTAGTTGACTTTCATGATATTTCCAGGCTGTTGGTGCAAAAAAAACCCAACTACAGTATACATTCTTGTACATATAGGTAAGACTCCCCAAAGTGGAATTTCTGTTAGTTGCTGGTATTGTTGTTTAGTCATTCGGTCGTGTCTGACTGTTTGTGACCATGAGGACTACCCCATGGACTGTACAGGCTCCTCTGTCTATAGAATTTTCTGGGCAAGATGACTGGGGTGGGTTCCATTTCCTCCTCCCGGGGATCTTCCCTCCCCAAGAATTGAACCTGTATCTCAGAGTCTCCTGCATTACAGTGGATTCTTTTACCACTGAGCCGCTGGGAAAGCCCATTGCTCCATCAGTATTCATATGCATTTAAAATTTTAAGAGATACTATCAATTTGGGGGGCATGAGAGAGGGTAAAAGAGGAGGAAGATTGTAGTAGTTTTCACTCCCATTGTCCAGGGGGTTGTTTATACCTATCCTCACCAGCACAGGCTATAATTATTTTAATATTTATCAGTCATATGGATAAAACAGTATCTCCATTATACCTTCGGTTTGCAACCTTCTGGTGACTAGTGAGGCTTGAGAGTCTCTTCATATTTATTGGCTCTTTGGATGTCCTCTTTTGAGAATTGCTTATTCATATTCTGTACCCAATTTTATTGGCCTTTTTATTTTTCTCTTATAAATTTGTATGACTGATTTGGTTACTCGGAATATTAAGAGCTTGCCATCATTATGCGGAGAAGGCAATGGCACCCCACTCCAGTACTCTTGCCTGGAAAATCCCAAGGACGGAGGAGCCTGGTAGGCTGCAGTCCATGGGGTCGCGAAGAGTCGGACACGACTGAGCGACTTCACTTTGACTTTTCACTTTCATGCATTGGAGAAGGAAGTGGCAACCCACTCCAGTATTCTTGCCTGGAGAATCCCAGGGACGGGGGAGCCTGGTGGGCTGCCGTCTATGGGGTCGCACAGAATTGGACATGACTGAAGCGACTTAGCAGCAGCAGCCATCATTATGAGCTGCATTTGTCTCTTGATTTTATTTATGATTTTTGCTATATAAGATAGATGATAGATAAGTGAATAGTCAAACCATTTGTCTTTACTACTCTCTCGCTTTGGAAAGTTTTTCTCAGCTAACAGTAATAAAATATCTTTCTAAATTTTCTTCTGGTAAATTTATTGTAATTTTTGTATTTTAAGTTTTTAATCTAGAGATTTGTTTTTAACTTAAGTTATTAAATTAAACATTTATTAAAATTTTAATAAAAGATATATTTTTAATGTATAGAGTAGGAATTTAGCTTTCTGTTTTCAAGATGAATGTCAGTTTATTCCAGAGTTGTTAAATTACCATTTTCCAATTTGAAATTCCACTTTTCCATATGTTATCTTCCTGTTTATAAAAGCATCTAGTTTTGGCCCTCTGTATTAATTTTCTATAGATTACCACAGTTTAGTGCTTAAAACAATCCCAGCTTATTAGTGTATAATTCCATAGATCAGAAGTCCAGGAACAGTGAGGTTGGGTTTGTTGCTCAGGTCTCAAAGTCTGAGGTTAGGATGGGTAAGGATTCACTTACAGCCTTATTGAGATTGCTGGCAGAATCAGTTCCTGTGGTTGTAGGACCTAGGTCTCTGTTTCCTTGCTGGCTGTCAGTGAAGGATGCTATCAACCCTTTGAGACCACCAGCAGTTGTTCTTTTGAATTGTATTTCATTTGCTAAATTTTATTGTTTCCCCAAGAATACTCATAAGCGAAAGTAGTTTATAATTTTCTTGTGGCAGTTATAAAGTTTATGCATACATGTTTTAGTACATACAGATATTTATATGATGGTGATAAATAATTATTACAATAAAACATTTTTTTTTCCAACCATATAGTTGCCTTGCTATGAGGTAGTATTGCAGGTTTGGTATATGTAGCATTTGTTTTGTATTCATCTCATGCCAAATCCTCTCTCCTAGTATCAACATGTATTAAGAATCTTGATCTTTGGATCTATGGTCATATTAATTAACTTTTAAATCCCAGATAAAATGCTAATGTGTTAGTTAAAGCAAGTTGTACAGAGTCAGGTGGCCTTTGAATTCGTATTTCTGGGTAATATTACGCTTCAAGTGGCCATGCTGAGCCCAGGAACATGCAGTCCTTTTCATATAGTTAATCTTTTTAAAAAATTTTTATTTGTTTTTAATTGGAGGATGATTGCTTTACAATATTGTGTTTGTTTCTGCCATATATCAACATCAATCAGCCATAGGTTTATGTATGACCCCTCCCTCTTGAACCTACCTCCCACCCCATCCCACCTCCATATAGTTTAACTTTGAGTGGTATTTTTCCATCACTAACCACCAGCAAGTTTGTTGTAATCCATTTTACAACAAACTACTACTAATTTTCATATAGTAGTAGTTTGCTCTTAAACTAAAAATGAAATTAGAAATGGAGATTTTAATAAAACCTATGTAAACTGTAGTGTTTTCTTTTTTAATGAAATAATCTTCTATCTTTTAAGGACAGAAGCTCATTCAGGAGTGATGTATCAGATCTAAAACGTTCTTTCTTATTCCAAGTGATGATGAATGACCTTTAGGTACCTAGTTCTTGTTATGTTTAAAAAATTGCGTTAATTTTCAAGGGTTAGTGGCAGAGGATGAGATCAAATAAAGCATGGAGCCTTTTGGTTTGCTAGTAGAAAACCATGACAAATCAACTCTTCATGGAGTGGGAAAAGACTTTGAATGATGAATGATGTTCTTGAAAAATTCTGAAAATGCTTCACATGAAGTTGCTCGTTAGCGCTTTTGTCTGTCAGGGTGCTCTCTTTATCCTTTGGGGATAGTTGAGAGCGTGTTGCTCTGCTCAGCTAGTTGGTTGCCTGGCAGACTCTCCAGCTCAGTGAAAGAACTAAGTTGCTAAAGCTGTGTGACCAGGTGGTTGAGTGTGAGTTACATGCACTTTAAGAAATGAAACATCAGTGAATAATTTGGTATAGTCGTTACTATCAATACTATACATAACATTCTCAATTAACACTTCTGAAAAAATACTATGGTTGAGAAAACATTTCCCAGATTATCACTACAGTTGTTAATCTTTACTTAATACTTACATGCTTCCCACACTGCTCTAAGAGCTTTACATATATTAACTCACTGAATCCTCACAAGTCTTTAACTGAGGTTAGGTGGCAAGTGGAGGTGCCAGGAATTGATGTCGGTGTCTGGCTCCTGAGTCTATGCTCTTGATCACAATTATACACTTATTGATCTTACAAATCTAGTAGGACAGAATGATTTCCTAAAAAAGTCCTTCAGACTTGGAGAAGCAGACTCCTTCTACTAATAAAGACAGAATGATGCAGTCAAAGCTGAAAGTGGATTATTTCTGTTGCCTTAAACTTTCATCTTTTCCTTTTGTGGAAGGAAGGCCAGGCTGAGCCATGAAAAAGGAAACTGTCTTTTTGTTTATATTTCCCTTCTATTACTTTTCTGTAAACTTCAGTGATCAGCCATTTGTTGATCATCTCACTTTGAGCAGGCATTAGTTAGACTCTTTGGAGTCTGGAAAGGACTTATCTATGTTCCCTGACTTTGAAAAATGAAGCTACCTGCAGTGATGGCACCCCACTCCAGTACTCTTGCCTGGAAAATCCCATGGATGGAGGAGCCTGGTGGGCTGCAGTCCATGGGGTCGCTAAGAGTCAGACACGACTGAGCGACTTCACTTTCATGCATTGGAGAAGGAAATGGCAACCCACTCCAGTGTTCTTGCCTGGAGAATCCCAGGGACAGGGGAGCCTGGTGGGCTGCCGTCTGTGGGGTCGCACAGAGTCGGACACGACTGAAGCGACTTAGCAGCAGCAGCAGCATAGATTGCAATGCCTGAGTCATGCTCAGGTTTGTGATGGGAGCAGAGAAGGGGTCAACGTACCGTATCTCCTGTGTGGATCCTTCATCTCTCCCTCTCAAAGGTAAAGCCAAAAGTCTAGAGGGTGAAGAGAGGCTTATGTGGTGAGTTGCTATATGATTGATCAGCCTGCCACAAAGAGAGGGCAGATTTGCCCCAAGGTGCAGGGTGTAGGATATACTTGGCAACCTCCTTGGTAAGTCACCTGGGTACTTATTAAATTCCACATTTGTGGGCCCCATTTGATAGCCTCTGAATCAGAATCTCCAGGGGAGGGACCTAGGGAATGCTGATTAACAGGGCCCCCAGGGCATTCTTGTTGGGGGAGCTTGGAAAACACCACAGGAGTGGAATACAGTTTGTTCACAAGCATAGAGTGAATTGTAGAGTTAATGGTTGAGGATGAGATCAGATGATATAAAGGTCATTTTATGTCTTGCCTGTCTTTTGTGATTGGATCTCTATTTGTATCCTACTGAATGTTGCTCACTTTGCAAGTATCATTAGATATATTGAACAGAGCATTTACTTAGACTTGGACAACCTTAATTTGCAAGCAATATATTGAAAGTTTGGACTTCAGCCCAATTTACAGGGTTTGCAACCTTGACTTATGTTCAGAAACAGCCAAGGAGAAGAGTGGGGAAAAGAATGACTATTGTTTATCTACTGTGTGCCCCATGACACTTGATGGTGCCTCCTTGTGTTCCTTAGCCAGCTGAGGCTAATAGGTTAATTATGTGGGCCACATAGCTGTTAAGTGACGCAACTGATAGTCAAACCTGGGTCTATAGAGGAGAAATTTGATTTGTTAAAAAGTGATGATAAGAGTGTTCATTCACTCAGTTAAAATTGGTGAACCAGAAAAAGCAGGATTAGGATGAAGAGCTATGGTAAAAAAAACTCCGATGTTCGCTACCATGTGAAAATATATGCCCAGTGTTCTGTACTTTTTTTCTTTTTAAAAGAAGTCAATTATCGGTATTTTATGTGAATTTCTCCATTTTAAAATTTTAGTCCTATATTCAAAATGTGTAAAACAATGTGTTTGCCAACACCATGATACAGAATACATCATTAGGTAGAAATTTGCTTAAGGGCTACTGGCCTGTGACTTCTAGATGAACTAATCTCTAAAGTCTAAACTTTAAAATGTCAAGATTCTTGCTGTGATTTACGGTGATTTGCTGTCCCTTCATATCTTAAAGGAAAAATTCCGTGAACATTTATGTGAAAGTAATAATGAAGCTTTTTCTAAATATTTGTATACTTTTAAGTTTGCTGAGGTAAATGGAGAAAGATGAAAAAGCTGCTTCTGGCTTCTTGCTACTGGGGAAAGTATTGGCCTCTCCTGGGCCTTTAGTCCAACTACTGTGTTTTGGTTGCTTTCTACCATCAGAGGATCTATGTATCCACTCTTCCATGTGTGCTTCCAACCCATGAGGAGCCATGTGCAATCGGTATCTTTCCAAAGTGTATAAAGCGGCATGTTAGTGGACCTTGAAACCAATTTGGTGCCAGCTTGAACAGTATTAAAATGAGAGAGATTGAGAAAGAGAACAGGGTAGGATAGAAGATGCTTGCATGGCAAGTAGGAAGGGCAAGAATTGCTTTGTAGTACTATTGTTTCAGCTATATATGTGTATGTGTTGCATAATAGAATGTATTTCCCACTGTCCTAGCAGTTAGATTTTGAAAGCTCTGAGCTAGAGTGACTAAGTAGATTCCTTGGTCATTCCCCTTGAATCTAAGATGGTATAAATTCTAAGCTGGAAATCTGAAAGGATTTTCACCACATGTTAATTACCTCCACACTTGTGACTCCATGGACTGTATAGCCCACCAGACTCCTCCGTCCTTGGGATTCTCCAGGCAAGAACACTGGAGATCAATCCTTTAATCCAGTCATTAATTTTCAGGCAAGAGTGGCCGTGACGAAGGGAAGCAGGGTCGTTACAAGATGGCAAGTCACATGGCCTTAGAGAGTAGGACAGAGACTCCATGACTGAGAGAGGATGCTGAGGACACTGAGCCAGTCCAAATTCTGTGTTACTGAAATTCCTAGAGGATGAAAAGGGGAAAGGGGGAAGATAGTATGAGTTAGAAGAGCACCTAATGCAAGTTTAAGGGCACTGGAGAGGCTCAGAGGAAGGTGGACCTGGGGATACTTTGGCAGTGAAACATTTCCCATTTGTAGAATTGCCTCTTTGGAACTGAGTGAATGGGGAAAGGTGACCTGAAGTTAACACTTTCCACATGTTGTATTTGCTTCATCATTTCTAAGTTTGCATTCTCAAGAGACTCTTGTGAAATTTAAAAATCTAAGTAGAATCTAGATTGTTGTATGAGATTGAGGGCCCTAGCAGGATGCACACTCCTGTGTCTTAAGAGTTTAATTGTAAATGCAAACTCTTAAGGTTTCCAGAAATAATGAAAAGTTGTATTAGTTTCAGCCTTCTAAAAATTAAGTTTTGTCATAATGGTCACCTGTTGGGATGAAATACATGAAAAGTGTTTAGTGCTTATATTAAGCATTTTACATTATCTACTGATTCATCAATAAAGCACTATCTTACATCCTTATTCTGGGAAAATTTCTGGATATCTTATGAACCACATTAAGCTCTCCAGCTCTCATTACTTCTTATAGGTTAAGAAGCTAATTTATATACAGTTGACCCTTGAACAATGCAGGTTGGAACTGCAGGGATCCACTTAAACTAGGATATTTTTCAGTAGTAAATGTTTACAATATTACCAAATCCTAGCTGGTTGAGTCTGCAGATGCCTGGAAACTGGAAATGCAAGGCCAAGTACAAGTTATATGTGGATTTTCTACAATGAGGAGCGTGGGCACCCAAGCCCCCATGTTGTTATGCAGCACCTATACTGAAGTGAAAAACAGGCTTTTCAATCTACTTCAGAGATAGATTAAAACATTATATTAAAAAAGGACTACTTTGACCAGTCTACTTTGATTTAGCTCTCTATGGACAGATATTTTAGAGAGCAAACTCCAAAGGACAGCAAACCGATGGGGTAGAACTTTTTTTTGTCTTGTTTCTATTCCTAGTATACAACTATGAAACTGACTTTTTGGATATTTTCTCTCACTGATAGTAGATGCTGTCTATTATGGGTCCAAATTCCAGGCACAAATACACACATTTGGAGGCTATTGTGTTCTTCCCATTAAAGGGGATTTTCTGCCTCTTACTTGTTTTCATTAAGTTTTAAAGATCTGATGAATTCTTGTGAGATTATTTGTGATTCAACTTATTTTCTATAAGTACAGTGATAGTGATGCTGCATAACTGTAATCTCTTGGTTTGCTTAAGGACCAATATAGAGTAAATAAGTGTATTAGCTGAATGGATTGTTAAAAATATCGATTCACTAGAATTACTAGAATAGGACCAAATCTTCCAGTGCTGCTACATATTGATTTATGATTTCAGATCCATGAAAGCTGGATATAATTTTAATATCCTTAGGGGGATAATTCTATATCTGATTAGTTATTATACTTTAGAGAAAATAATAGACATGTTATAAACTTAAAATGAAGCTTAGAAAGGAAGGAAGCTTAGAGAATTTGCCCGAACTACTTCATTACCTTGAAGACTCTTTTGCACTTGAGATTGCATTTATATATTTACATACCTATTGCCTCACCTAGACCCTGAGATTCTGGAGATGAGGCTCCAGGTCTCTGTATTTCTAATCTCAGGTACTTTCTACCACGTAACCTAGTTTTTCTGCAGATGCGGTCATGAACCACCTGAATCCAATTCATCAGGGGGGTTTTGTTACCAGTACAGATTATCAGGACATTCCCACAGATTTACTAAAAATCTCCAGAAGTGAACTCCACCCTAAAATGATCAAGTAAATGCAGTGAGATTGATAATGCAAGAATAGACATCAAGGCTTCCAGACCTTGCCCTCCAATCTCCTCGCCTACTCAGTGAACTTTTACTGGCTATCTACTAAGTACCAGTTACTCTGGATGTGAAGTTAAATGAAGCACATTAACAGTTAAAGACAGACTGAGTTGGAAAGATTTGATTTGAATCAACCTTATCTACATGCTAACCATGTAAATTTCAGCAAGTCACTTAACTTCCCTAAACCTATTTCCTCTTTTGTGAAGTAAAATAATGACGGTCATAAGATTAATGTAAATACTAAATAAGATCAGTTCAGTCACTCAGTCGTGTCTGACTCTTTGCAACCCCATAGACTGCAATATGCTAGACTTCCCTGTCTATCACCAACTCCCAGAGCTTGCTCAAATTCACATCCATTGAGTTGCTGATACCATCCAACCATCTCATCCTCTGTCATCCCCTTATCCTCCTGCCTTCAATCTTTCCCAGCATAAGGGTCTTTTCCAGTGACCCTGATGAGTCCAGTGAGTCAGTTCTTCGCATCAGGTGGCCAATGTATTGAAGTTTCAGCTTCAGCATCAGTCCTTCCAATGGACATTCGGGACTGATTTCCTTTAGGATTGACCGGTTGGATCTCCTTAAATACTTTTGCAAAGTGCTTGGAATAGAGTATGCTCTTTGAACATTAGAGTTTTGTTTTTTTTTTTTCTTAATGAGCTCATGTTCTAGGAAGGGCTGACTTCCTTGGAAAATACACACTCGAAAATAGAGAAAATAAGGGAAGAGATGTAAGAGATTTTGTTTTCTATCAAGCCACCCCAAAACTTGGTATAACTTTTATTGACTCAGAGTGTGATGGGTTGACAGTGGGAGTAGAGTTCAGTTGGGACAGCTCATCTCTGCTCTAGATTGTATCACCTAGGCACACTCAGGTGTTGTCAGTCTGCTGGCACTCAGTGGCCTCACCCCTATGTTGATAGGAGCAGTGGTTGCTAAGTGGGTCATGAGTACTCATCATGAGTACTGCCAGCCTGGGCTAGACATGTGGTTGTGGCCGCTGGGTTCTCAAGAGCAGTGGGAAAGGAGTTGTCAAGGGAGTCCCATGAGCAGGCACTTTGCAAGCCTCTGCTTGTATCAGGTTTACTAGTGATTCATTAGTCAAAGCAAGCCACGAGACCAGGCCTAGATTCAGCAGGTAGAGAAAGACATCACCACTTCATGGGTAAAGGGGTGCGACTACAGGGATGGAAAGCATTTGTGGCTCTTTTTGTAATCTGCACAGGCTTTACCGATTGCTTCCTCCGTATCAGACTTCATGCTAGGTGATTTATATGTTATTCCCTTAATCCTCCCAACAGTCTCCTGACATGTGTGATAATCCCATTTCAAGGATGAGAAAATTGATTAGATAAATTGAAACTTGTACACATTCAGTTCAGTTCAGTTCAGTCCGTCAGTCGTGTCCGACTCTTTGCGACCCCATGAATCGCAGCATGCCAGGCCTCCCTGTTGATCACCAACTCCCGGAGTTCACCCAGACTCACGTCCATCGAGTCTGTGATGCCATCCAGCCATCTCATCCTCAGTCGTCCCCTTCTCCTCCTGCCCCCAATCCCTCCCAGCATCAGAGTCTTTTCCAATGAGTCAACTCTTCGCATGAAGTGGCCAAAGTACTGGAGTTTCAGCTTTAGCATCATTCCTTCCAAAGAAACCCCAGGGTTGATCTCATTCAGAATGGACTGGTTGGATCTCCTTGCAGTCCAAGGGACTCTCAAGAGTCTTCTCCAACACCACAGTTCAAAAGCATCAACTCTTCGGTGCTCAGCCTTCTTCACAGTCCAACTCTCACATCCATACATGACCACAGGAAAAATCATAGCCTTGACTAGACAGACTTTAGTCGGCAAAGTAATGTCTCTGCTTTTGAATATACTATCTAGGTTGGTCATAACTTTTCTTCCTAGGAGTAAGCGTCTTTTAATTTCATGGCTGCAATCACCATCTGCAGTGATTTCGGAGCCCCCCAAGATAAAGTCTGACACTGTTTCCATTGTTTCCCCATTTATTTCCCATGAAGGACCAGATGCCATGATCTTCGTTTTCTGAATGTTGAGCTTTAAGCCAACTTTTTCACTCTCCTCTTTCACTTTCACCAAGAGGCTTTTTATCTCCTCTTCACTTTCTGCCATAAGGGTGGTGTCATCTGCATATCTGAGGTTATTAATATTTCTCCCGGCAATCTTGATTCCAGCTTGTGTTTCTTCCAGTCCAGCGTTTCTCATGATGTACTATGCATAGAAGTTAAATAAGCAGGGTGACAATATACAGCCTTGACGTACTCCTTTTCCTATTTGAAACCAGTCTGTTGTTCCTAACCAGTCCAGTTCTAACTGTTGCTTCCTGACCTGCATACAGATTTCTCAAGAGGCAGGTCAGGTGGTCTGGTATTCCCATCTCTTTCAGAATTTTCCACAGTTTATTGTGATCCACACAGTCAAAGGCTTTGGCATAGTCAATAAAGCAGAAGTAGATGTTTTTCTGGAACTCTCTTGCTTTTTCCATGATCCAGCAGATGTTGGCAATTTGATCTCTGGTTCCTCTGCCTTTTCTAAAACCAGCTTGAACATCAGGGAGTTCATGGTTCACGTATTGCTGAAGGCTGGCTTGGAGAATTTTGAGCATTACTTTACTAGTATGTGAGATGAGTGCATTAAGCACAAAGTTTTTGTCTCAACTTGTGGAGTGGCCTTTTGGGTGCTATCTCTTGTTGGTTAGGTGATCAGCCCACAAGACAGAAGGTGTATGCTCTATTTCGTTAAGATTTGGTTAAAATGGACTTTTAGTGACTTGTTTTACTCTCATATTGCTACCTTCTAGACTAAATAAGGCTTCTCAGGTGGCTCAGAGGTAAAGTATCCACCTACAATGTGGGAGACACGGGTTTGATCCCTGGGTTGGAAAGATCCCTTGGAGGAGGAAATGGCAACCCTCTCCAGTATTCTTGCCCAGAAAATCCCATGGACAGAGGGGCCTGGCAGGCTACAGTCCATGGGGTCGCAAAAGAGTCAGACACGACTGAGCAACTAAATGATAAAATAATACTAAATAAACTGTTGAGTCATTTGTTTTAGTATAGAAAAAATTTAATCTTACTAACATTACTGTTCTTTAAGACTTTCCAGAAGTTTATGAGAATTGTTTTAATGAGTTTTTCTTTGTTTTGCCAGATCACCTATGCAACCTGGCTCTCCCTGCATTTTGGACATGACCGAACCTCTTCAATGGGCCAGGTATCACTGGCAGCGGCTGATCGGCCGTACGAACACAGACGATGATGAGAGACCATACAGCTATTCCTCTTTGCTTGCCTGCGGGGGCAAGTCCTCCCAGACCCCCAAACTGGCAGGAAAGCATCGGGTTGTTGTTCCCCACCTCCAGCCCTTCAAGGAGGAGTATGAAAAGTTCTCTGGAACCTACGTGAATAACAGAATACGGACCACAAAGTACACGCTGTTGAATTTTGTGCCGAGAAATTTGTTTGAACAATTTCACAGGTACTTTTATTTTTTGGGGAAAAAAAACTTAGAATGTTCTTTGTCATTCTGATTGATATATAAGATATTTCATTTTCATAATGTCTGTTACCTAAGCCTAACGCTTGTGACATTATCTTTGATGATTCTGGTAGGGCCCATTGTGGAATGATGACTCCTTACATTCATATAACACTTTAGGACTAATAAAATGCTTTCTTGTGACAGGAGAAGATATTGTTATCTTCATATTACAGATAAGGAAACTAAGTTTGGCCCTGTAGTTTAACCAATGTCCTGCCAGAAGTGAATGAGGGGCTATGACCTTCAGTCTATTCACTCTTGCTTTTGTGTTCTGTCCATTAAAAGAATATCAATTCTGCATTTAAATTTGACTTATATCCTTTTCTTCTTTTTTAAAAAATATTTATTTATTTTACTCCTTTGGCTGCTCTGGGTCCCAGTTACAGTACATGGGATCTTAAATCTTCATTGTGGCATAAGGAATCTTTAGTTGCAGCATGTGGGATCTTGTTCCCTGACCAGGGATTGAACCTGGGCACCTTGCATTGGGAGCAGGGAGTCTTAGCCACTAGCTCCTAGCTTTTTCTTCCGCATAAAATGAGGGAATAGAGCTATGAAGTAAATACACATGTAAGTGGTAAGATGAGGTAAAGCAGATATAATTCAGTGTAATATGTATTTACTGAAGCCCTTTCATCAGGTTAAGTATTGAAGGAAATGCAAGGTTACGTGAAGCTTCGTTCCTTATGGAGCCTTATATTTAGCAAGGGCAGGAAGATGTGTATACAGTGAAAAGACACAGCAGATGTGGTGAGTGCTATGAGGTGCTGCCAACTAGGATGGAAGCCTCAAAAAGAGAAATACTGCTATTAGCCAGAGCAATAGAAAGTGGCATGTGAAGTTAATTATGAAGGTTGAGGTTTTCAAGGCAGAGATATCTGTAAAGCACATTTCAGATGGAGGAAGGAATACAAAGAAAAGCAGAATGGCAGTGGCATAGAAGATTTGCTGGAGGCCTGGGAAGTAGTCCTCTGTGACTGATACTGTTAGAGGCTAATTGAAAGCAGGACAGAACATTTAGGAAGCTGCTGCATACATCTTGGCAAGCTGTGACAGAGACCTGAATGTAGAACAATGTGGGGTTGAAAAAGAGGATAATCTATTACAGATACTGTGGATAGATGTAAGGAATTAAGTGAAGGGAGTGAAAAGATGATGTGAGCAAATTGAGTTATGATGACCAGGATTATTAAGAGAAAAAAGAAAGACAGGAATAACAGGAAGGTTGGATCAAAGGTTATGTTGTTTTGTAAATGTTGAGATGCTAATGTGAGTATAGAGATTCTCAGCATTTATTGCTGTTTTTTCCAGGATTATTCATTTCACATATATTCATCCTCATTTTTTAATCTCTGTATATTCCATGCAGTTATGGAACTGGATATAGTTAAAGAACAGATGTGAATTTGTCGAATTAATGGTTTTAACTACTATGGATGTTTCTGTCTTGGGTGGAGTTTGCAGTTGTGCCCATGATAGAATTAGAACCTGGAACCTGAACAGAGTTCAGGGCCCAGTCCTATACATATAGATGCAGTTAACCTGGGGTGCTGCAGTCCATGGGGTCGCAAAGAGTCAGACATGACTGAGCAACTGAACTGAACTGTGCATGCAAATCATTGAAGCCACAGAAGAAGCAAAAACGGTTGCAAGTAGCCAAAATTTCAGCGTAAGAGGAATTGGAGGTGAGAAATGAGGAATGTGTGTAGATTATTTTGAGAAGTTTGGCCGTGGGAAAAATATGTGATAAAAATTCAAGGGACCATGCAAAGTTGAGATTTAGTTTCTTTCTTTTAAGGAAACAGGCTGCTTGCATTTGCCTTAGGGTCCAGTGGGAAGTATTTGATTATATAAAAGAGAGAAGTAGTTCCTTAAAAAGTAGTTCTCAGTAATGTGAAAGCAGAAATGGAAGCGTTGATCTCAGGGAAAAATAAACCCTCAGGATTTTCTAATTATTTTGAACCTTGTTTGAATCTAATGTTTGGACAATCAAATTAACTTCGGAACATTAGAGTTAATTTTTTGTTTTTGCAATGCATTAACTTTGAATTTCCTCTTAAGTTTTTTGAACCTTTTAAAAGAAAGTAGTACTTCCTATTGTGCTTTATTATGTTACACAACTAACAATGGTCACACTGCAATATTGACTATAATAGATTTAATAAATGATACCTCATATTTATTAGAGTATGTCCAACCAGATGTCTGCAGGGATAATAACTTGTTAATTCAGATGTGGTAGATTTCACTAGTTCTGTTTTGTAGCAACCAAAATCAACTGATAGAAACTTGTGGGAAAACACCGTCGGGTCTTTGGCCTCTTTTGTTCCAGGCTTTGCTTGCTTTGTTAACATCTCCTTGTGTGTGTTTGGGTTTCAGAGTCGCCAATTTATATTTCCTGTTTCTAGTTGTTCTGAACTGGGTGCCTTTGGTAGAAGCCTTCCAAAAAGAAATTACTATGCTGCCTCTGGTGGTTGTCCTTACAATTATTGCAATTAAAGATGGCTTGGAAGATTACCGAAAATACAAAATTGACAAACAGATCAACAACCTAGTAACTAAAGTTTATAGTAGGTAAGTGTAACAGGAGCTATGCTGGGGAATATACATGCATCATTTAGAAACGTGCAGAATGTTACTCTTCACCTCTTAGATGTGACTGGGACACTTTTGGGGGTGAGATGGTGTTTTTAACTAATATTTATTAAAATTCGAGTGCATGCAATTCAGGATCATAGGAAAACAATAAACACATTAAACCATTGTCAACCAGATGTTGATAAAGTAAAAGCTTCTATAATTTAGGTATAAGTAGAGCTGAAAGAATTAAACTTCAAACCATAAGAAGGAAAGCAAGCAGATAGCTTTTAACCCTAGATATTTACAACTTGGGATTAAGAGGATGGGATATGAAATATATGAATGAATATGGAAAACAAGATGGGATATGAGAGAAGGTGAGTTTCTTGTGGAGGAAAGGAATTGTGAGATACAGAGAAGTGCATTCTTTTTTGTAAACAAAGCAAGAAGCCTATAAAACCCTTCCTGTTGCAGCAGCAACTGAGGGCATTCATATTAGGAGGACTTATAAGGAGCATACTTGCTCTGTTGGAGACTTCTATTTCAAGCATTTATGAAATAGCCTGTGTAGCCAAGAGTGAAATCCATTAAGGTGAGTGTTTAACTGTGCTGTATATTAATGACTACATTTACAAGTTATGTCCAGAGACAACTATTTATAATGCTGGGATGCATTCCTTGAAGTCGTACATATTGTGTGTGGTAGGAAAATGCAGGGCAGTTTACAAAATTGGGATTGTTCTACATAAATTGTTTCTATTCTATTCTTTTAGCCTAATTTACGTCATAAATATTTCCCATGTCTTTATCCATCAAGAAAGCACTTTTAATAGCTGCATTGTAATAAGACTCTAAGATAATTTAAATATTTCCCACATTTATATAATTTTGAAAATGTATCAGTGCCTATTCTTACACAGAAGTATTGAAGATCTATGATTATTTCCCCATTATAATTAGGAATGGAATTAATATATCAAAGAGGAGAATATATTTTTTAATTTGTTAAAGTATAGTTATGTTAATTTCTACTGTACAGCAGATTCAGTTATACATATATAGACGTTGTTTTTCATATTCTTTTTCATTGTGATTTATTATAGTGCTTCCCTTGTAGTTCAGTTGGTAAGTGATTTATTATAGAATATCAAATATAGTTCCCTGTGCTATACAGTGGGACCTTGTTATTTATCCATTCTATAAATAGTAGTTTGTATCAGCTAATCTCAAACTCTGAATCCTTCTTTCTCCCACCTTCCTCCTCTTTGGCATCCACAAGTTTGTTCTCTGTGTCTGGGAGTCTGTTTCTATTTCACAGATAAATTCATTTGTGTTATATTTTAGATTCCATATATAAGTGATATATCTTTCTTTCTGACTTACTTCACTTGGTATGATCTGCACCTGCATCCATGTTGCTGTCAATGGAATTATTTCATTCTTTTTTATGACTGAGTTGTATTGCATTGTGTGTATATGTATGTGTGAATATACATATTTTACTTTCTTTATCCATTCACTTGTCAGTAGACGCTTAGGTTACTTCCATGTCTTGGCTGTTGTAAAAAGAGTGTTGCTATGAACATTGGGATGCATTGTATCTTTTCAGATTACTATTTTCTGTGGATATATGCCTAAGTGGGATTGCTGGATCGTGTGGTCGCTCTATTTTTAGTTTTTTAAGGAACCTCCATACTGGTTGCATTAATTTACATTCCCACCAACAGTGTGGGATGGCTCCCTTTTCAAGGAGCAATATTTTTAAGTCCTTATTCACGTGGCCTTTGTGACTGCCAATGCCAAGTTTATAAGATTAATTCTCTGAAGTTCCTTTTCATGAGAAATGTATCTACGTCTTAAAAAGTTATCATTAAGGATAGACTTATGAAATTCTCATTGTGTTTGCTGCTTTACAAATAAGGTTTTGGTGTCACGTTTTTTCATTTCAGAGTTTGGAAAGTTTATGGAGTATTCTGAGGATAATGAGTAGGTTAATTTGGCCTGAGGGTAGTGGCCCAGTAAAAGGGCTGTAATTAGAAATAAGAGGATCCCCTGGTGACTCGGTGGTAAAGAATTCACCTGCCAGTGCAGGAGATGTGGGTTCAGTCCTTGGGTGAGGAAGATGCCCCCAGAGAAGGAAATGGCAACCTATTCCAGTATTCTTGCCTGGGAAATCCTATGGACAGAGGAGCCTGGCAGGCCACGGTTCTTGGGTTGCAAAGAGTCAAACATGACTTAGCGACTAAAGAACAACAATAAGAAATAAAAGGGGAGTTTGAGGCCTGCTATGGAGGGATGTCATGCCCAGGCTACTGCTTACACACTGAATAAAAGAGCTCTTCAGAGAAATACAATCAATAGGAATAAGATTTATTATAAGGAATTGGCTCGTGGGATTGTGGAGGCTAAGAAGTCCCTTTGCGACTCTTTGCGACCCCATGGATTGTAGCCTGCCAGAGAATTGTCTGTCGTGTAGTTTGAAGGCCAGAGAGTGATGGTGTAGATTCCAATCCATGTCTGTAGGCCTGAGAACCAGGAATGTCCAGCGCAGATCAGTGTACCGGATCAGTCAGGCAGAGAGTGAATTCAGCCTTCCTTGGCCTTTTTGTTCTATTCAAGCCCTCAACAAATTGGATGATGCACACCTATACTGGGAAAGGCCATCTGCTTTACTCAGTTCACCAATTCAAATGTTCATCTCTACCAGAAACAACCCCAGAGACATCTAGAAATAATATTTAACCAGGTACCTGGGCATCCTCTCAACCAGTGAAGTTGACTCATAAAATTAACCATCACAGATATTTTCCTTGAGTGGTACAGAATCCACGTTTTGAGCCAAGAAACGGCATAGTAAAACTTGTGCTTTAAGGAATATTGGTCAGTTTGGGTCATAAGAATGGCTTCTTTATGGATCTTCCTCTGCTAATCAGTCCAGGGCACTACCAGAAGTATGTGCTAAGTGTAGGAAGGAATTCATAGAAAAGATACTGTGTAGAAGGGCCCAGTGGAATTTGGTGAACTTTTGTGATTTTTTTTTTTTTTCAGATTTGTAGGGTAAAAAATACTGCTGATAGAAATAGGGAGCGTTAAGTTCATCTAAGGTAGAATGAACTAGAAACGATAGCAAGACAGGCATCCCAGAGGAATGTCCAGTGGGCAAATAGGAACATATGACAGAATTTCTGGAGGGAAGGAAAGGCTGCAGAGAGAAATTTCAAAGTCATCAGTCCGTTTAGAGGGGATTCTGAAGTTAGGAGTTTGACTTAAATCCTCAAGGAAGAACATGGAATGAGATAAAAGACTGAGGTTTGAGTTCAAAGATAGGCACCTATTTCAGCCTTTGGAGAAACTTCACAAGTATTGTTTGACAGGTGCTACTCTTCTGAGATCCCAAAGCATGTGGCATATTTCTTGGGTTGACTTCAGTGCTCTGATACAGAGCCAACATTCATAAGAGAGTAATTCCTAATCTGTCAAACTTATAAAATAACCTGTTATATTTTAGTTTGCAAGTCAGAATAAAACATATCTCGGTTTAAAAGTATAGTTTTAAACCGAGAAGTAAACAGAAGTATATTCTGAACACATTCAAGGCTCACTTGACTAAGAGTTCAACCAGATGACATAATTTTTTTTTGTTTGGGGAGAAAAATAACTCAAAGCCTTGTCCTGATAATAGAGCTGTCTTTCATTTTATATGAGCAAATGATTCTCTGAAGAAGTGATACTTAAGCTGGTATATGTAGAAATCTGAATTTTGTTTGTTATTAGAATTATTCAGTGGCTTTCCCAAAATTTGTTTTAAAGACTTATTGAAGCGAAGTAACTTTTTTCTCTTTTGTGAGATACTGTGTATGCTCTGTGTGTGTTTATTAGTTGTTCAGTCGTGTGCAACTCTTTGTGACCCTGTGGACTGTGTAGCCTGCCAGGCTCCTCTGTCCATGGAATTCTCCAGGCAAGAATACTGGAGTGGGTTGCCATTCCCATCTCCAGGGGATCTTCCCCACCCAGGGATTGAACCCAGGTCTCTCTCACTGCAGGCAGATTCTTTACCATCTGAGCCACCAGGGAAATCCCAAAGATGCTGTGAACTGTACTTAAATAAGAAAATATTCCCTTTTTTCTTATATAGTCTAAGGGGAACCAGAAAAAAATGATGTGTTGTGTAGAAAATAAAATATTAAAAAGCCATGGTTTTTAAATTCATAGATCACCTTACTGAAACAGTGCTATGAATCATTTAGTGACATTTAAATGCTTTCATATGCCAGGGACAGAGAGATGAAATGCTGATACAATCTCTGCCTTCAAAACATGGCTATAGGAAGTAGAATTTTACAGTGATTATCTGAAGGACAAAATCCATATTTTGACCAATTTTACGATTACTCAGTATCAAATTTAGCAAATGGGGAGAATATTTCTTATATATTTTTAAATACAAATTCTTGTACATAAATTCTAATTTTTAGTGTGAGGTTAGAGTTGATTGCTGTATATTTGCTTTTTAGGGTTGCTCTAAAAAGTTCTAATTCTCATACTTAGTAGCTGTATTGTCTTGGGAAAAATTATGTAAACTAGCTAAATTCCAGTTTCTTTCATCATGAATAAAATAGTATCAAACAGTAAGCATAGCACCTACCGCTGTCTAAGTGCTAAGTAGTGTGCTCAGTCACTTGTTTGTGTCCGACTCTTTGTGACTTCCTGGACTGTAGCCTGCCAGGCCCCTCTGTCCATGGGGATTCTCCAGGCAAGAATACTAGAGTGGGTTGCCATGATCTCCTCCAGGGGATCTTCCCAACCCAGGGATCGAACCCAGGTCTCCTGCATTGCAGGCAGATTCTTTACCATCTGAGCCTCCAGGGAAGCCCACTAAGTAAAAATCAGCTATTACAATTATTGTGGGTCAATAACAACTATAAGCTAGAGTCTATATTTGTTACATGATCAAGTCATTTAATCAATAATTGAGAATTTAGTAAAACACTGTGTGCTTGGTGTCTCAGTTGCATTCAGCTCTCTATGGCCCCATGGACTGTAGCCTGCCAGGCTCCTCTGTCCATGAAATTTTCCTGGCAAGAATACTGGAGTGGGTTGCGATTTCCTCCTCTAGGGGATCTTCCCAAATAGGGATCAAACTCACATCTCTCTCATCTCCTGCTTTGGCAGGCAGATTCTTTACCACTGCACTACTTGGGAACCCCTTTATTACAATTTCCTAATGGGAGACATACAGTTTTTTTCTCAGGTGTCCTTTGGATCTGTTTTAGATGATTTGCATATAAACTTGAAGATGAGAGGTAATATTCATTTCAGTTGTTTTAAAGTCTAGTCTGAGATATCATTTTATGATTGCATTTCATAATAGAATCTGGTAATTCTTTTTTATTTATTAACTGTTATTCTATGTAATTTGCCTATTTTTTGTTATTGTAGAAGAAATAATGCTTACATTCCAATGCCTACCCCTCACTGTTCTTGGAACAAATTATAAGAATATAGAGAAATAAAGATTGTCTATTTATTGTTATTCATTTAAGTTAATGTACTAACTTAAATTCCTGTGAAATACAAAGAAATTACTTTAAAGTACTAATTATTTCTTAGTAAAAGTAAGTTGAAAATATGGGGTCATTAAACTTTGCAAGCTTTTGCAAGAAGCATTAACATTTTTATGCAGATAATTTGGTTCTCATTTGTGAGACTGTGGTCTTTCACAAGGTGCTTAATTTTATTTGGGAAAGTATCATTGGGAAATAACTAGAAAAAAGTATCATTGGGAAATGCTAGAACAGAAAGTAAACATTTAAACCCTATTACACCTCAATTAAGTTAGAATGAACTATTATCGAAAACTTCACATTCTTAAGATTGCCTTTAAAATGGCAGCCATTTGGTAAGGTTTTAAGATTTGCTTCAAGTATATTAGAAGTGTGTTGAAAATAAAACTGTTCAATCATCTGACAAATTTAGGTGCATACTGTGTTGCAGGCACTGAGAGATTTAGAGGTTTAAACAAAAAACAAAGTGCCTGCCATCCAAGAATTACATTGTTTTCTGATCTTTAAAAATCACCATATTGTTAGTGTTTCCGTGTGTGCTTCAGTTCAGTTCAGTCGTTCAGTCGTGTCCGACTCTTTGTGACCCCATGGACTGCAGCACACCAGGCCTCCCTGTCCATCACCAACGCCCAGAGTTTACCCAAACTCATGTCCATTGATTCGGTGATGCCATCCAACCATCTCATTCTCTGTTGTCCCCTTCTCCTCCTGCCTTGTCTTAGTCATGTCTAACTCTTGCAACCCTTTGGACTGCAGCCCTCCAGACTTCTCTGTCCATGGGATTTTTTTTTAGCAGGAATACTGGAGTGGGTTGCCATTTCCCTCTCCAAGAGATGTTCCCAACCCAGGAATCGAATTGGCATCTCCCATGTCTCCTGCATTGCAGGCGGAGTCTTTACCCATTGAGCCATTTGGGATGTTGGGAGTTTTAAAATACTAGCTGATGTTAATATTTTAGCATTATCTCATAAATCCATGGTATTTCATTATTCTTGGAACTAAATATTAGTGGCCTTCTAAGGTATTAACCTTATTTATGTGTGACAATTTCTAGAGTAGTTCTTGAAATTCACTTTCTAATACATAGTTAATCCATATTCTATTTGGTGGTCATTGGTAAGTTGTTATAACTGGGAGTAAAGTCCAGTATTTGAGAGGTGGACTCTGGAGCTACTTGCCTTGTTTTAATCCCAGAAATACTAGAAACTGTGTGACCTTGAACTAGTTACTTAACCTGCCTAAGCCAGTTTTTCTCATTTGTAAGAGGTGGGGAGTGGGGCATAGTGCATTCATAGTACCAACTACATAACATTGATATAAAAATTAAATGATTTATGAATTGATAAAGCCTCCAATAAATGTCTGGGTTGGTCATAACTTTCCTTCCAAAGAGTACCTGTCTTTTAATTTCATGGCTGCAGTCACCATCTGCAGTGATTTTGGAGCCCCCCAAAATAAAGTCAGTTACCTAGACAGTATATTAAAAAGCACAGACATTACGTTGTCAACAGAGGTCCGTCTAGTCAAGGCTATGGTTTTTCCAGTAGTCATGTATGGATGTGAGAGTTGGACTGTAAAGAAAGCTGAGCACCAAAGAATTGATACTTTTGAATTATGGTGTTGGAGAAGACTCTTGAGAGTCCTTTGGACTGTAGCCAGATCCAGCCAGTCCATCCTAAAGGAGATCAGGCCTGGATGTTCATTGGAAGGACTGATGCTGAAGCTGAAACTCCAATACTTTGGCCACCTGATGCAAAGAGCTGACTCATTTGAAAAGACCTTGATGCTGGGAAGGATTGAGGGCAGGCGGAGAAGGGACAACAGAGAATGAGATGGTTGGATGGCATCACCGACTCAATGGACATGGGTTTGCGTGAACCCTGAGAATTGTTAATGGACAGGGGTTCTGGTGTGCTGTGGTTCATGGGGTCACAAAGAGTCGGACACGACTGAGCAACTGAACTGAACCAATAAATCTGAGCTTCTCTGTGCCAGTGATATTCATTATATGAATTGTTTTTAGTGTTTATTTCAGAGAAATACTGATGAACGTCAAAAAGAAAAATTCATTCATAATCCCACTCTTTAGATTTGTTAAAGTAGGACATAGCAGTCCACATTTTCCACCTTTTCACCTCTCTGCAGCAACTCCCACCAGTGGAATTACTATTAATAATTGAATATATTCTTCCTAAATTTCCCCAGTGCTTCTGTATTGACAGAAAAGCTGGGCGACATTGAACAAAATGGGTCTAGAAGCAAAATGGGTAGCTTTCCTCAGCAATCAATGCAAAGAAATAAAGGGAAACAATAGAATAGGAAAGTCTAGAGATCTCTTCAAGAAAATTACAGACACCAAGGGAAAATTTCATGCAAAGATAGGCTCAATAAAGGACAGAAATGGTATGGACCTAACAGAAGCAGAAGCTATTATGAAGAGGTGGCAAGAATACACAGAACTGTCGGGGTCCTACCCCGGTTGGATTCAGGGTATCCCAAGTGTGGTGGCGTCGGCGAAGAGATTTAGAGAGAGACAAAGAAAGAATGTTGCAGATAAGAAAATAGAGGAGAGAAAGAGGCTGATATTCTTTGGTTTACACAGAAAGCCAATAAAGTCCCAGACAAAGGACTTGCTCTGTTCACGGAGGCCGCAGGCGCCCTCCTGGTCTCCCAAGGGAGTGAAGACACAGAGCACCTTCCCTTTCAGGTCTTAGAAGCCCAGGCAGGAAAGTGAACGCAGAGAGCCTCTATGCTCCAAGGGATCAGCCTGAAAAAGAGAGTAAGAGAGAGAAAGAAAGACACAGGGGAACCAGGCTTTCGTGGAAACTGGTCCTGGTCCGTCACTTTATTTTTCAGGGAAGCTTTTATACCTTGACTTGTACATAGAGGGAAATGAAAGGTGTAAAGTCATACAGAGTCAGCCCAAACATGACATCTGTTTTGTCTTTATCGAAACCAGGATTTTTTCTGCATACCTTTCCTGTAAACAATGTTGTGTACATTATCTTCTGGCCTTGGAGGCCTGTGGACATTTTATGACTCTCTTTTGATAAAGGCTGCTCAACCAGAAAACTTATTTTCCCTTGAAATGTTTTTTCTTTTTTTTTTAAATAAGTAAATTTATTTATTTTTTATTTTACTTTACAATTCTGTATTGGTTTTGCCATACATTGACATGAATCCACCACAGGTGTACTCAGAAAGTATTAAACAGAGTTACATTTCTCACAGAGCAAAGGTGCAGTGAGTTACAAGAAAGAGCCAATTAGCTCAAAGGTCTGATGTAGTTAATTCAAGGCTATTGCTTTTCTTAAATTCCAACTACATTAACTATTGCACTCCCAGGTGCACAGTGGATAAGAGATACGGGAACTTAGCAGCAAGCATTGGCTCAACAATGAAATCCTACACCAGCACTATTCTAATAGCTTTTAACTCTTTGAAAGGCTCTATATTTTTAGAGAATGTTTTAGGCTTCCTTTGCCTCTCACAGTTGGGAGGCTGTGAATAATCACAAGTGTAGCTACAAGAGTCTAGATAAACCTGCCAAGCAAGCTAGAATACTAACAGGGGGGGTTGAATTGAAATACTCCTTTCAGGCCCAAGAGACTTATCAACTAGCCCTAAGTTATTTTTTCCAGAGAAAGGTGGTCTGTTAATGTCAGAAGAGTTGGTGAAAGGCATAAAATAGTAAAACAGATTCTGATTTTGGGGTAGATGCTTGAGCAGGCCCAGGGAGTCTCTCAAATCCTGATCCGCCTTTGCCTGTCAGGTCTTCTCCGCATGACCTTTGCCATGGGTGGGATCTCTCGTGGTGGCTCCTGGCAAAGAACTGTACAAAAAAGATCTTCACAACCCAGATAATCACGATGGTGTGATCACCAACCTAGAGCCAGACATCCTGGAAGGCGAAGTCAAGTGGGCCTTAGGAAGCATCACTATGAACAAAGCTAGTGGAGGTGATGGAATTCAATTGAGCTATTTCAAATCCTGAAAGATGATGCTGTGAAAGTGCTGCACTCAACATGCCAGCAAATTTGGAAATTGCAGCAGTGGCCACAGGACTGGAAAAGGTCAGCTTTCATTCCATCCCAAAGAAAGGCAATGCCAAAGAAAGCTCAAACTACCACACAGTTGCACTCATCTCACACGGTAGTCAAGTAATGCTCAAAATTCTCCAAGCCAGGCTTCAGTAGTACGTGAACCATGAACTTCCAGATGTTCAAGCTGGTTTTTAGAAAAGGCAGAGGAACCAGAGATCAAATTGCCAACATCTGCTGGATCATCAAAAAAGCAAGAGAGATCCAGAAAAACATCTATTTCTGCTTTATTGACTATGCCAAAGCCTTTGACTGTGTGGATCACAATAAACTGTGGAAAATTCTGGGAGAGATGGGAATATCAGACCACTTGACCTGCCTCCTGAGAAATCTGTATGCAGGTCAAAAAGCAACAGTTAGAACTGGACATGGAACAACAGACTGTTTCCAAATAGGAAAAGGAGTATGTCAAGGCTATATATTGTTACCCTGCTTATTTAAGTTTTATGCAGAGTACATCATGAGAAATGCAGGGCTAGATGAAGCACAAACAAATCAAGATTGCCAGGAGAAATATCAATAACCTCAGATATGCAGATGGTACCACCCTTATGGCAGAAAGCAAAGAAGAACTAAAGAGCCTCTTGATGAAAGTGAAAGAGGAGAGTGAAAAAATTGGCTTAAAACTCAACATTCAGAAAACTAAGATCAGGTCATCTGGTCCCATCGTTTCATGGCAAATAGGGAAACAGTGGAAACAGTGACAGACTTTATTGGGCTCCAAAATCACTGCAGATGGTGATTGCAGCCATGAAATTAAAAGACACTCCTTGGAAGAAAAGCTATGACCAACCTAGACAGCATATTAAAAAGCAGAGACTACTTTGCCAACAAAGTTCCATCTTGTCAAAGCTATGGTTTTCCCAGTAATCATGTATGGATGTGAGAGCTGGACTATAAAGAAAGCTGAGCGCCAAAGAATTGATGCTTTTGAACTGTGGTGATGGAGAAGACTTTTGAGAGTCCCTTGGACAGCAAGGAGATCCAACCAGCCCATCCTAAAGGAAGTCAGTCCTGAATATTCATTGGAAGGACTGATGTTGAAGCTGAAACTCCAGTACTTTGGCCACCTGATGTGAAGAACTGACTCATTGGAAAAGACTCTGATGCTGGGAGGGATTGGGGGCAGGTGGAGAAGGGGACGACAGAGGATGAGATGGTTGGAAGGTATCACTGACTCAATGGACATGAGTTTGAGTAAACTCCAGGAGTTTGTGATGGCATGTTGCAGTCCATGGGATCGAAGAGAGTTGGACATGACTGAGAGAATGAACTGAGCTGATTGAGTTTACCTGAAGGATGGATTATAAGTGCTATATCCTAAATGGTGAGAGTAATACTGAAGCGACAAATAACAAGTAGATGCAGGAAATTCTAGCTGTAGATTTAGGCTGTGAGAGAAGAAGAAAGTTCTGCTAGTTTTAGTTCTATGTCCGAGAAGGAAATAACACCCTCATTTAGCATCTGCCACACTGATAGATTCTCAAAGCTAGTTAAGATCGGCAATGAACATTGTCGCTTAGCTTGCAGTTTTAAAACATCGTACATACCCGTACCCTGTGGCATTATGCCTCCACTGTCACTCTTGACAGTTACACTATCCCACTTTCTTCACGTGACTCTAGATCACCCTGCAGGATGCACCTCCTCCAGAGGTCAGTGTCCCGGCTATTTGCTCCCAAAAGAACCTGTGCATACCTATCTTATAAAATTGCTGTTTGTGGTTCTTTTCCACATTTTGACTATAGCTTTCTAGGGGAATGACAATAACTTAATCACTTTTGTATTCTTAGCATCTAACATGGTAACTGGGATAAATTAAGATCAGTATGGCTCAGTGGTAGAGAATCTTCAGGATACACAGGTTCAATCCCTGGGTTGAGAAGATCCCCTGGAAGCGGAAATGGTAACCTACATCAGTATTCTTGCCTGGAAAATCCCATGGACAGAAGAGCCTGATGGGCTCCAGTCCATGAGGCCTCAGAGAATCGGGTACCACTGAGTGACTAAGCACACACACAGCCTGCTACTGGGGACATTAGCCACTTTTTAGAATCTAGTATGAACTCCAAATGGGGAATAGTGAAGTTAATTCAGTTGTAAAATTAACCTCATTTGGATTTTGTTCCAATGTAGAGTGGAGAGTAAATAAACTTGTCCCTTAGAAGCATTCTATTTTTAGGTTTGAAAAAAAAATAAAATCTTTAACCCTAGTATTCAAGTCTGTCTTCTCTCTCTACTTTCACAAATTCTCAGCAACTTTCCTTATACCTTTCTTCATAGAAAAAGTAGAGGTCATTAAGCATGAACCAGGTATCTCAGTTCCTTCTTAGGTCATCTTCAGTTGCTTTCTTCCGACTTTACATGAAGCAGTAACTTCCTTCCTTGTAATAGTAGTCCTTTCATCTGTGTTCTTAATTCCATTCCTTGTTACTTCTCGATAGCTTCAACCAGCACTGTCCGTTCTCTCTCCTCTCCCCTACCTTGCCTTCTCCATGAGCTTCTTCCTTGCATGCTGTGTGTGTGTCCAGTTCTCTCTTTTTTTTCTTGCCTGGTTCTTTCATCCTTACTGTCCTTTGCCTTCCCTTCCCTTGCAGTGGCTACTTTCACCCTTTATTCCTTTCAGAGCTAAACTTCATGAAGTAGACTCCTCCTCCAACTTCTAATCATGCCTTAACCCACTGGAGGTCTCACTCACTTCTTTACTCTCCGTGTCAACATTTTCCATATTCCCTACTTAATAGCAGACATCCTAATAACCACATACCACAGACATGATCCCTTTGTGGCTTTTGTTACTCTGATAACTCCCTTTTTAAAAAATTTTTATTTTTAATTGAAGGATAATTGCTTTACAGAATTTTGTTGGTTTCTTCCAGACATCAACATGAATCAGCCATAGGTATACATATGTCCCCTCCCTCTTGAACCTCCCCCCACCATCTTCCTCCCCATCTCACCTCTCTAGGTTGTTACGGAGTACCTGTTTGAGTTCCCTGAGTCATACAGCAAGTTCCTGTTGGCTATCTATTTTACATATGGTAATGTAAGTTTCCATGTTACTCACTCCATACACCCCACCCTCTCCTTGTTCCCTCCCCTTGCCTACCATGTCCATAAGTCTGTTCTCTATGTATGTGTCTCCACTGCTGTTCTGCAAATAATTTCATCAGTATCAGCTTTCTAGATTCCATATATATACATTAGTATACAACATTTATCTTTATTTTTCTGACTTACTTCACTCTGTATAACAGGCTCTATGTTCCTTCCATCTCATTAGAACTGACTCAAATTGTTCCTTTTTATGGCTGAGTAACATTCCATTGTATATATGTACCACAGCTGCTTTATCCATTCATCTGTTAATGGACATCTAGGTTGCTACCATGTTCTAGCTGTTGTAAACAGTGTAAATATTTTTAAATTTCCTTCTTTCTTGATTTCTCCAACATTTCCTCTTGAATCTTACTTCACTGCTTTATCACCTTGAAGTCTCTTTCCCTAAGGAATCCCATATCCTTCAGTCCAGTTCAGTTCAGTTGCTCAGTCGTGTCCGATTCTTTGTGACCCCATGAATCGCAGCACGCCAGGCCTCCCTGTCCATCACCAATTCCCAGAGTTCACTCAAACTCACGTCCATCGAGTCAGTGATACCATCCAGCCATCTCATCCTCTGTCGTCCCCTTCTCCTCCTGCCCCCAGTCCCTCCCAGCATCAGAGTCTTTTCCAGTGAGTCACCTCTTTGCATGAGGTGGCCAAAGCACTGGAGTTTCAGCTTTAGCATCATTCCTTCCAAAGAACACCCAGGACTGATCTTTAGAATGGACTGGTTGGCTCTCCTTGCCTGGTGTCACTTGCACTCTCTGTGCCTAGGACTTGTAGGTACTATATTTCTACTTGTGAACTTCTGATCAAAACCCTCAAAATCTGGACCTCTTCAATTTTATATCCTACTTAAAACTTTTCAAACTAGATTTATTATCTTCCCCATGATGTATCCAGTTACTTCTAAAACCTGGGACATGGTAAAAAAAAAAAAATACCATTCACCATGAAGGTTTGAAACCACAGCATCATTCTTGATAACTTTTTTGTGTATAATAAGTCAGAATACTTGTCTCTAATACCCAAATATGTCTTGATTTAATCTCATTTTATCCATCCTTTTTGCTCCTGTCTTGATTGTAATCATCTTTATCCCTCCCCTGAATTATTTCAATATCTCTCCATTGGTTTCTTGCCATTTCTATTTCTAACCAGCCTGCCACCCAACAGTCCATCCATTGCTCTGCAGCAGGATTTAGCAAGTAGAAATAGGATCATATTTTTCTATGAACCTTTAGTGATTTTCCAGTCTTTTTTTTTTTATGAAATGAAAATCCTTATTTCTAGGAATGGCAGTAGGCCTCAACCTTCAAAATATGATTCCTGCCTACCTGTTGGGTCTTCTGTTTCTTCCCTTCATGGAAGAGTAAACTGATATATTCAAACACTAAAGAAAAATTGTTAAAGCAAACCATTGATTTATCTTTCATGGTAAACTAACAAACTCTTCAGGTAATTAAGGAATTCTTTTAGTTGGATTTAACTTTGTACATAAGGTATTTTGGGAGAATATATCCTGCAAATATTCTTCTTAGCCCTTTGGATGAATTATTTCTTGAAATAACAATATAATTCTGTGTAGCAGAAGTATGTAAGTGTTGGCTTCATATGGCATTTCTATTAATATGATGCATTCATTTTTAATATATAGGTCATATAGCTTTTAGAATATAGCTATCTCGTAAGCTTCTTGACAATGAATTTGAATATTTAGCTCCATAATAGAAAAGAAATCTTTACTTTAAAAATAAGTGCCTTTTTATGACAAATACTAGTTCTTTACAGATACATGGGAGACAATAAGGAAATGAGACAGATCTTTTTAAGTAAGACCTTGTTGGAATCATTGGATGCGAAATGCTGCTTAACGAGTTACATGGTTTTCTGTGATATACATTTCCTATTCTACTCTTAAGGAAAATGCTTTGTGGAATCCAATTCATGCCATTTTTCAAGAAAAGCCATGAAAACTTTGGTAAAACTTTAACACAAACCAGGACATTTAAGGCAAATCAACCTCAATTAATGTGCCTTTCTTTTAAAAAGAATTGAATATATAGAGTGAAAAACTGCACTTTCAAAAAAGGTTTAAAATTCTCATTTTCCTTTCTAGGGATCAGCTATAGCCAACTCAGAACTGTTTTAACCAGTATTTCTATTAAATGATAATTAGGGGTGTTAGTGGGGTGTTCCAGGTGGCTTAAGCAGTAAAGAATCCGCCTGCCAGTGCAGGAGATGCAGGAAGCAGGGGTTCAGTCCCCACGTCGGGAAGATCCCCTGGATTAGGAAATGGCAGCACACTCCAGTATGCTTGCCTGGGAAATCCTATGGACAGAGTCTGGCAGGCTGAAGTCCATGGGGTCGCAAAGAGCTGGACACAACTTAGTGACTGAATACGTACACTGCGGGTGTTAATATGCTGGTATAATGATTTGTCAAATGTCTGGGTGTTTATTTTACTTCTTCTGAGTTTATTTTACTTATCCTATCTACCAGATGAGAAGCTCTCCAAGAGCAGATAATGTGTCTTGTGCACTTTTGGATCCTTGATACCTGACGTGGAGAGCATGCAGGAATTGCCTCATTTATGAATAAACCCATCCAGTGTTAATTTTCTGAGAAGGCAATGGCACCCCACTCCACGACTCTTGCCTGGAAAATCCCATGGACGGAGGAGCCTGGTGGGCTGCAGTCCATGGGGTTGCAAAGAGTCGGACACGACTGAGCGACTTCACTTTCACTTTTCACTTTCCTGCATTGGAGAAGGAAATGGCAACCCACTCCAGTGTTCTTGCCTGGAGAATCCCAGGGACGGGGGAGCCTGGTGGGCTGCCGTCTATGGGGTCGCACAGAGTCGGACACGACTGAAGCGACTTAGCAGCAGCAGTAGCAGCAGCAGCAGTGTTAATTTTAATTTCATTCCAGAATTACTCAATTAACATAATGGTTCAGAATCTCACAGGAAACAAAGAATTGAAAAAATATTTTTTGGATGCTTAGTAACTAAATTTTCAGATGGAGCAAGTTGTGGAATTTAAGTTTTACAAATTCTCTGGCTTCCCCTTTTAGCATTTAACAGATTAAAATCACCCTAATACTTTAAATTATAAACTAAAAAAAAATATTATGTGAGTTTTGGGCTTGAGATTATTTTTAAACAATTTTTTTTTTCAATTTTAGGAAAGAGAAAAAGTATGTGGACAGATGCTGGAAAGATGTTACTGTTGGGGACTTTATTCACCTTTCCTGCAATGAGGTCATTCCTGCAGATATGGTTTTACTCTTTTCTACTGATCCAGATGGAATCTGTCACATTGAGACTTCTGGTCTTGATGGAGAGAGCAATTTAAAACAGAAGCAGGTGGTTCGGAGATATGCAGAGCAGGTAAAAAATGTGTTCTCCATTGGTGATATTAACATTTTCTTTTCAGAAGATGACTGAGCTCATTTTCACAAGTACAGATAAAGAGATGTTGCAAATTTATTTTTACCTTTACAAAATAGAAGTCTCGAGGCTTAATGTAATTCCAGATATCAGTAGAAGTGTGCCATATTTCATAGATAATAGGATATAATGACTTCAGAGTTCAGACATTTCATTCTCACAGTCACATTTCTGGGAACTGAATTTACGAAACCTAAACAGTTTTGGAAAATTCTTTTGTAATAGAAATGATCAACTTCTGTCTTTCTTAAGCTTCTATTTGTATGTTGTTTTATTGAAGCTGGAAATATCATTTGGTTATTGTTCCTAAAATCTGGTAATTACTTATGTATCAAGGCCTTTTAAGACTTTCATAACTTCTCATGCCACAGAGCTCTGACTCTTCACGTGCTATGGAGAGGGAAATAAGAACTTTGAATTTATATTAACACAAGTTTGAGTAAAATTGAAACAGTTCTGTCATTTAATTACTGTGTGGTTTTGGGGAGGTCACTTAAACACTTTATGCCTCAGGTGATTAAAGTGGAAATGATGACACCTCCCTCATAGCCTGTTGTATGATAGAATGAAGTAACATATACAAAAACATCAAGCAAAGTGCCTATCAGTTTTCCTTTCCTTTCTCTGGAAGCACTTAAAATGAGGTATTTTTAAATGTAACTTTTTTTTTTTTTTTACTTGAACTACTATTAAGTCATGTTTCTTACAAACCAAAAATATTGTAACCTCATGATATCCTTATCTTTGGTAAATTTGATCTTGTCACATTAAGCCCATCTTTCTACCTATAGATTAATTTGGATCCTCTGTGATTGTTACTCTTCTCAACTTCCTGTCATTGTCCCATTTGTAATCATTTTCATACTTAAAACATTGGTAAAAATCCTCCACCACTTGGGAGTTACATACCACTAAATACCTACTTTGAGGGGTGATACCAGTTGATTAATCAGCATACTTTACATTCAGTTAAGGGTCAGCTCTCCAGACTCTGATGGCCTCAATTATAATTCTGACTCTGAAAACCTTCTTGTTTTGAAACCTTTAGCAAATTACTGGTCCTTTTTGTGTGTATCTTTCCTCATCTGTTAATTAGGCCTAATTATAGTTTCTAGTGAAGAAAAAAATAGTTAAGATGTTTAAGGGCATAATATAGATTCTAACTCATTAGAAGAACTCAGTAAATATCAATTATTAGCAATCACATGATCATATGACTCATATTTTTCAAATGTTTGCTGATAGACATATCAATACTTTGAGATATGTCAGTAGCATTTATCTCATTATCCAAAAAACCATATAAAAAAGGAAAGGATATAAGGTTGATGTGGCTTGTTCTTAGTGAATCCATGCATTATAGAAGCTGTGCCTATTTTCTGTAAGACACTGTTTATTCACTTGGTTTCATAAAACATTTTAAAATTAGTTTTTGACCTATTACAGAATTTTGTGAGATACATCTAGATTTAATTTTTTAAATAAAATTTGCTGAGATTAAATGCATGCATGCTCAGAGTACTTATTTACATGTATGCATGCATGCTAAGTCACTTCAGTTGTGTCTGACTCTTTGTGATCCTATGGACTGTAGCACGCCAGATTCTTCTGTCCATGGGGTTCTCCAGGCAAGAATACTGGAGTGGGTTGCCATGCCCTCCTCCAGGGGATCTTCCCATAGAGTTGAACCCGTACCTCCTATGTTTCCTGCATTAGCAGGTGGGTTCTTTACCACTAGTGCCACCTGGGAAGCCTGTATTACATGTATATGTGTGTGTGTGTGTTGTGTGTGTGTATATAGATATACACTTAATCTCAGAAACTACCTATATGTTTAAAGAACAACAAGAAAAGTATTTTCAGCTTTTCAGCGTCTTCTTGATAAAAGAGTGTGTATTGTAGGAGAAGCTCCCTCCTGCAGGGAGTCCTGCATGAATTTCAGTGTACGGTTCAGGCATTCTCACCACCTGAAGATATTTATTAGTGCTCTAGGACCATTCTCATCTTATCTATTCATTCATAATTATGTGTGTACTTTCCTTCATTTGTGACATATATTTTGTGACATGAATACCTGTTATCTTAATTGGTGAAAGGATAAACACTTAAATCTCAAGATTTAACCTTTATTTTTTGTGTGGTAATTTTTCAAATATTTATATTTTTAGGACTTTGAAGTTGATCCTGAGAAATTCTCCAGTAGGATAGAATGTGAAAGTCCAAACAATGACCTCAACAGATTCCGAGGCTTCCTGTGAGTGATACAAGACTTTCCTTTGTGGGTGTGAGTGGAATTGTATGTTGCAGTTATATTTAACTGAAAAACAAAACTTTTGTGTACTTATACCCAAGTTAAATCACTAAAAGCTGTAAGTTAAGCCACCTACGCTGCTGCTACTAAGTCACTTCAGTCGTGTCCGACTCTGTGCGACCCCATAGATGGCAGCCCACCAGGCTCCCCCGTCCCTGGGATTCTCCAAGCAAGAACACGAGTGGGTTGCCATTTCCTTCTCCAATGCAAGAAAGTGAAAAGTGAAAGTGAAGTCACTCAGTCATGTCCGACCCTTAGCGACCCCATGGACTGCAGCCTACCAGGCTCCTCTGTCCATAGGATTTTCCAGGCAAGAGTACTGGAGTGGGGTGCCATTGCCTTCTCCTATAAGTTTGGCTTATTTTAATCATTTGATAAATATTTACCTATGTATATTTTTAAAACAACACAAAATCTTGTTCTTAAAATAACCGTAGAATCTCTTTCAGTGATATATGAATGATTTACATGAGCTCCATGTTAAGCCCAAGACATGTTAGTTATTTGGAAGATAGTGTTTGGACAGACATGGCAGCTTAAGTGGCATGACAGGATGGTGTCCTTCTATCTTATTGGAGCAGGTGGGCAACTCAGCTGGTAAAAGTTAGCCAATGACTTTGAAACACATTTAAGAAAAAGTATGGAAATCCACAATAGCATCCATCTGGAGGTTTCCTAGGGCATCTGCATCCCTTTCCAATGGAAGCTAGAATTTAGGGTCTTACGTGATTTCTGGTTGGCTTCTGCCACTTAAGTGCTTTATTTTTTGATCCAAGTTACTGACTCTTTTTATCCTTCCTGATGTTTAAGAGAAGTCAATTAGACCTACTTCATAGTGGTGATCTTATAAGAAGATAGCAGAGAAAAAAGAAGTTCCTAAATCATCTTTTGACACAAGAATCATCCTGATACCAAAAGAGTACAGAGACATTTAAAGGAAGATTTATAGCCCTCATGAACATAGATGCAAAAAGTTTACACAGATGAATAGCAAATCAAAGCAAACCCAACAATAAATAAAAAGAAAAGCAATAATGACTCAGTAGGACTTATACCAAAAATGCAGTGTTGGCTTAACATTAGAAGATCAAACAATGTAATTTATAATATTGGAAAGTGAAGTCGCTCAGTTGTGTCCGACTCTTTGCAACCCCATGGACTGTAGCCTATCAGGCTCCTCCGTCCATGGGATTTTCCAGGCAAGAGTGCTGGAGTGGATTGCCATTTCCTTCTCCAGAGGATCTTCCCGACCCAGGAATCGAACCTGGGTCTCCTGCGTTGCAGGCAGACGCTTTACCATCTGAGCCACCAGGGAAGCCTAATTTATAATATTAGCAAACCATAATTAACAAATGAAAAAGAAAAACCAGGTGAGAATCTCCTGGACATAGAAAAATCTAACTTCCATTGACAAAAAATCTAACTTCCATTTTTGCAAACTGAAAATAGAAGGAAACTTACTCTTCTTATTGACAGGCATCTATAAAAACCACACAGCTAGCATCATGCTTGGTGTGCTGTGTGCTTAGTTGCTCAGTCGTGCCCACCTCTTTTTGAATCCATGGACTGTAGCCTGCCAGGCTCCTCTATCCATGGGAATTCTCCAGGCAAGAATACTGGAGTGGTGAATAGTGAAGGACTAAACATCTTTTCCCCTAAGATCGAGAATAAGACATGAATATTATCTCTTACCACTTTTATTCAAGGAGATCCTAGCTAATGTAAAGAAAATGAATAAAAGCAGCAAGTGATAAAGTAGTAAAACTGTCTTTTATTCATTGATGAGATGATGGTCTTTGTAGAAAATGTGATGAAATCTATTAAAAAGCAACTGGAATTAATAGTTTAGCAGTGTTGTAGGAAATAAGATCAATATAAAAATATTAATTGTATTCATGTACATATAAAGAACATTTAGATATCAAAACTTTTTTAAAAATCAATTTACAATAGCGTCAGAAAAAATACTTAAGAATAAATCAGACAAAAGATATGAAAGACCTACATTTTGAAGGCCACTGAACATGATTGAGATAAACTAAAGATGTAACTAAATGGAGAGACATTTGTTGTTCATGCATTAAAACTCAGTGTTGTCAGTTTTTCCCCCAAAATTGATCTGTAGATTCAGTGTAATCCCAATTGAAATTCCAGCAAAGTTATTTATTTTTGAAAGTGAAAGTCGCTCAGTCGTGTCTGACTCTCTGCCACCCCATGGACTATACAGTCCATGGAATTCTCCAGGCCAGAATACTGGAGTGGCAGCCATTCCCTTCTCCAGGGGATCTTCCCAACCCAGGGATTGAACCCAGGTCTCCCTCATTGCAGGTGGATTCTTTACCAGCTGAGACACAAGGGAACCCTAAGAATTCTGGAGTGGGTAGCCTCTCCCTTCCCTTCTCCAGGGGATCTTCCTGAATCAGGAATCAAACCGGGGTCTCCTGCATTGCAGGCAGATTCTTTACCAACTGAGCTATCTGAGAAGTCCGCCCCCCTTCTTTTTAAATTTCATTTTTAGAAACTGGCAAGTTTATTCTAAAAATTTATATGACAGTAGAATCATCTAACTAAAACAACTTTGAAAAAGAAGAACAGATGTGGGGGGCTAAGATCACCAGATTTTGTTTTTAACATAATGATATAACAGTAGGTCAATGGAGTAGATTAGAGTCCAGAAATTGGTCCAGACATTTATGGGCAACTGGATTTTTACAAAGATGAAAAAGCAGTTGAGTGGAGAAAGGTTAGTTGTTTCAACAATGATGCTGCAACAATTATACATCTATATTCAAAAAAATAAACTTCAACCCAGACCTCTGACCACCAAGATTAACTAAAAATGGATCCTGTACTTCACTGTAAACCTGAAATTCTAATACTCCTAGAAGGAAACATAGGGGAAATCTTTGGTATCTTGTGTTATTCAAAGATTTCTTAGATATAACTCCAAAAGTGCAGTTCATAAAAGGACAAAAATAATTAAATAACTTCATCAGTATTAGAGACTTATTCTCTTCAAGTGACACTGCTAAATGAATGAAAACTTATACTGGAAGAAAATAGTTTGCAGTGTGTATATCTCATGAAGGACTTGTGTTTGGAATATATGTCTTTATTTATTATTAAATAAAATGTCTTTATTATTTGCTTATTGTTCAATAAGCAAATGAACAATACAGTTTTTAAATGATCGAAAATATTGGACACTTCACCAAAGACATTAAATACATGGACTTCAGATATCTGTGTGAAAAGATCCAAGTTAAAGCCTTAGGAGTGTAACTCCTCAATTAAAAGGACTGACTGTACCAACTTTTCACAAGAATGTAGAGAAACTAGAATATGCATATACTGCTGGTGGGAATGGAAAAAGCATGATCACTTTAGAAAATAGTTTGGAAATTTCCTAAAAAACTAAATACACACCTACTTTATGATCTGGTTATTCTACTCCTAAGTAGTTAGTCAAGGGAAAACATTTATCCGTATACTAACCTGGACACTAATTTTCAGAGCTGCTTTATTTATTTGGGGCTATTTGAAATAGCCCCAAATATTCCATCAACAGGTAAATGGATAAACAAATGATAGAGCCATACAATGAGTACTACGCTGCAGTGAAAAGGAATCCACTAGTGATATATGCAGCAACATGGATGCATCTCAAAATACTGTTGAGTGAAAGAAGCCAGACAAAAAAGAATATATACTATATGATTTGATTTATGTAATTTCTCAAAAAACAAAGCTAATTCATAGTGATAGAAAGCAGATAGTGGGTGCCTGGGAGAGGGAGGATAGGAAGAAAAGATTACAGAAACACATAAGGAAACCTTAGGGAGCAATGGATATGTTCATTCTTCTAATTGTAGTGATGTTTTCACAAGGGAATCGTCGAAACATCAAATTTTGCACTTTAAATGTGTACAGTATATGTATTTACTGTATGATTCTTGTTATTCTTCAATCAAGTTGTTTAAAATTTTAGAGAATTGTCAAGATGGAAGTTTAGAACACAGTGGTAGCATCTTTAAGTAGCATCTGATTCAGATGGGTGTTGGGGCAGGGACAAGAAGCTATGCAGTGGGCAAAGGGAAAGGATTTAGTTCAGATAAAGAGATAATGCCAGACTTAAACCACCAAAAATAAGAAGATACCAGGCAGACAAGTAAATACAAAGAATTACTGACCTTCTAGGTTGAGGGACCAATACAAGTAATGACATAGGGGCCTGAGACCACAGTGCATTTGTGGAGTCGTAAGTGGTTTAAGTATGTTTGGAGGGTAGGTGAGCTATATAGTAGATCGTAGAGAGGCGAGATGATGAAGGGAAGTTAGCAGATTCTCCTGCCATCAGAAACATGCTCATAAGTTTAAGAAGAATCATTTCCTAGTATTATTTTCTCAACTGCTGACTGTTTATACAATTTCCTGTTGTAATTGGAAGATTTAGTGGTTGTCATTTTTTCTGACCTGGACTTCAACACCTGAGATCCAGGTCAAAAAATACCTTAGAGTCCAGTTTGCACAGCCCCTCACTGGGAACGCTGACTCGCCTGACAAGCTCAGACTAGGTTCTGGCACAGTTCTGGACAGAAAAGAATAGAACTTTAGTCTCTTTCTGTGTGGTCTGGAATATAGTACTCTGCACAGAATCTGAGTCAGAGCATGCATATTTAGTAGAGTCAGCCCAGGTGGATACAGTAATTTTTTGTGAAATAGTGTTTATCTGCTGAACTAGATCCTTACATTTTTCCTGCTGTGTGGCCTATTTTCTAAAATTAACAGAAATTGAGATGTTCAGGCTCACTCTGTATATTATTGATGGCTTCTCTGATCTTCTTACTCTCAGGAAGCATTGACTTTTCCCTGTTTGTGCCCATGTTGTATGCTGAATATCAGATTTCTATCATAATAACTATACTATTGTTATTATACTTAGACATTTCTATATGAATCACCTCCTGTTAAACCACAGAGGCCAAGACTATCTAAGTTTGTTTTTCTGTTCTCAGCATTCAGGTGGGTGTGCTGGGCATATGGTACATATTATATAGGCTCTTGAATGGATGAAGGCTGTAATCAGACAGTCCATGTCTTGCACAGAATCTGAAGGTCCCATATCATGTGTGCCAAATACACACTCATCGAGTGCAGGATGTTTAGAGTTTGGAGCCAGTACAATCAAGATAAAAATTGGGCTTTAACGTAAAGATGGTAAACTAGAGTGATGTAATGGTGAAAAATGAGGATCCTAGGGTAAAAGTTTTAATACACTTAATAAATTTTGTAACTGATGCTTTTGTATATTATATCTGTTCCTGTAAAGGTTCTAGGAATAATAAATGCTATGTTGTTGAGGAGCCTAATCAAGCCTGGGATACATGCCTGAGAATGCTACATGGGAATGTAAATATTGGGATTAATTTCCTCATCTGTAAATCCAGGAAGTATTGATAGAATTAGGTTAAACCCAAGGACATTGCTGGTTCTGACTATGACCCCACAGGTCTCTCTTTGTGCATAAACCCGTATATATGAAGGAATGTAAACACATACCTCTTAAAAGAAAATGCTTTGCAAGTTAGAGGAGTAAAATGACAAAACAGATTTGTCTATTTTCCTCCTCATTTGAAGAGTAGGAAAGCTCTTCAAACTTCTCTTGAAGAGCTTGCTTTCTTCTTTTCCTTGCAAGATAGTAGATATAATGACAATTTCCCTATATATAACAAAGAGGAAACAACTCATAGACTGTAGTCTGTTGCTTAGAAAATAAACTAACCTTAATTCTGAAATTTAGTATGCATTTTCACAAAATATGTGAAATACCTTTTTGCTTATTTTTAAAAATTTTCCAATGAGTCTGCTCTGCATTTTTACCACTATAGTAATTTAATCAAGTGGTTACATTGATTATTTTAAAACTGTTTATTACAGAATATTTCAAATATGCAAAAGTAGGAAGAAAAGTGTAATGAACACCATGCGCCCTCACCCAGTTTTAGCTATTTTATAATTTGCCGACTTTGTTTCAGTTATCCTCCCACTTCCTTCCCTATATGCCCCTGCTGCTGCTGCTGCTGCTGCTAAGTCGCTTCAGTCATGTCCGACTCTGTGCGACCCCGTAGACGGCAGCCCACCAGGCTCCCCCGTCCCTGGGATTCTCCAGGCAAGAACACTGGAGTGGGTTGCCATTTCCTTCTCCAATGCATGAAAGTGAAAAGTGAAAGTGAAGTCGCTCAGTCGTGTCCGACTCTTCATGACCCCATGGACTGTTCCTCCGTCCATGGGATTTTCCAGGCAAGAGTCATCACATCATTTCACTGTAAATACTTCACTGTGAATATACAACAGAAAAAAACTTTATAGAAAAATAGTCATAACATCATTATAACATTTAAGTAAATTAAGAACAATTTCTTGGTAGTATCTAATACCTAGTCTTTGTTTAAATTTCTCCAGTTATCTCAAATTTCTTTATAGTTAATATATTCTAACCAGGATCAAAACAAAGGTATACATGTTGTGTTTAGTTGATATGTCTCTAAATTTCCCTTCTCATTCCCTCCACCACTTCTGCTCCCCTCCCCCCGCGCCCCGCCCCCGCGCCCCCCCCCCCCGCCCCGCATGCCACTCACTTGTTAAATAGACAGAACATTTTGCCTGCAGAGGTTACCCCTGCAGATTTCATAGATTTGGATAACTGCATCCTTGGGTGATGGTTAACATGTTTTTCTGGCCTTGTTTCCTGAAAACTCTTCACAGACATTTAGAATCTGATGAAAGAAATACTGTCTAGAAAATGACAAATTATATGAATGTACATACATAGACAGACACACACAGGGAAATATTGTATACAGTTTCAAAGGCTTCACAGATCCCCTGATGCCACAGACCCCTGTTTGATTCATCCCCATAGAAGCTTGATTAGATTCCCAGGGGGATGAGCAGTTTCTGTCCCTAAACTTCTGGAGGCCTTGATGTCCTGTAGTTACATTAAGATTGGTATTGTCAGCCTTACGCTTTCATTATAAACTTCCCCACCAGCCTTCTTCTACCTAATGATTTTAGTAGCCACTAACTATTACTGCCCAAGAATAATCCTTGATTTCACCAGGACCAAGAGAGTAATTTTCTAATTCCATTAAGAACTTTCCCCTTCTCATTAAGAACTTTTATCAGCTATTAAGTTACTCCCAAATACAGGTTTCCACTATAGAAAATAGTTTTCTTATTTGGATTATCTTTTAGTTTTTGTAGTACTAGTACTTGGCAAACAATGAATGATAGAAAACAGTGTTAGAAACCTGTTGTGTCTTTTTTGGTAGCCAAAGTGGGAAATAACTAGATCAAGCACGTCAAGAGTTGAAACTTTTCCTGTGAACCGCTTAACTTTAATCAAGAAAACTCAAAATTCATAGTGTTTATTTTTACATGCACATTTTGCTCTTTAAAAATCTATATGCTGTCTTTTTTATAGAGAACATTCCAACAAAGAACGCGTGGGTCTCAGTAAAGAGAATTTATTACTTAGAGGATGCACCATTAGAAACACAGAGGCTGTCATGGGCATTGTGGTGTATGCAGGTTGGTTACCCTTCTGACTTTTCACCATTGTCTCCTCTGTGCTTTTCTGCAAGTTAATATTTTCCACTTATTCGAATGCAATCTCTAGCAGCAGAAAGGAAATTTTGTCTTGATAATCTTAATCATTGGTCTCTGTTTTTCTAAATGGGTCACAAATGGAAACTAAATTTAACAAAGTGTATTACATAACTACTTTTCATTAAATTGTCTGCCAGAGAGACTTAAAAATATGATATTTACTACTTGGCTTTAATTTCCACGTTTTCTGAATATTGTGTTACCCATGTAGGCCATGAAACCAAAGCAATGCTGAACAACAGTGGACCGAGATATAAGCGCAGCAAATTAGAAAGAAGAGCAAATACAGACGTCCTCTGGTGTGTCCTACTTTTGGTTATAATGTGTTTAACTGGTGCATTGGGTAGGTAGAATTTGATTATTTGCTGACATCTTTCCCTCAAGATATTCATTTTAAAGTATTATATTTTCAAAATGATATTTATGAATCTAAGTTTGACTCCAGTAAATGGGGGTGGTTATTTGCCAATAATTATTTTCCTCACATCTTCATCTCTCTCATTCTCTAATTGGAAAAGCATTAATATTGATTACATGTGGCCACAGTAATAAAGGGACCTGGGAAGAGATGTAAAGAGAGACAGAGGCAGGAGAACATGTAGTCTTTTGAATTTGAATTTGTTTCTCAAACAGCTGGTGTTCGACCAAAATAAATACTGTCATCTCTCTTTTTTAAGAAATAAAATTCTATATTTGCATAATATATACATAGCATCCTTTTGATGTCTGTGCATTTTTTGAAAGGTCATGGAATCTGGTTGAGCAGATATGAAAACATACCCTTTTTTAATATCCCTGAGCCAGATGGACATATCATATCACCAGTGTTGGCAGGTTTCTATATGTTTTGGACCATGATCATTTTGTTACAGGTAATTTCTATTGAGCTTATCATACAATTTTAAAATCTTTGCTACTTATCCAGCTTTTCATCCTTTCTTTTCTCCCTTTAATGTTTTTAAATTGTTTGGTTCTTCTTAGGTCTTGATTCCCATTTCTCTCTATGTTTCCATTGAAATTGTGAAGCTTGGCCAGATATATTTTATTCAAAGCGATGTGGATTTCTACAATGAGAGAATGGGTTCTACTGTTCAGTGCCGAGCCCTGAACATCACTGAGGATCTTGGACAGATTCAGTACCTCTTTTCTGATAAAACAGGAACCCTCACTGAGAATAAGATGGTTTTTCGAAGATGTAGTGTGGCAGGCTTTGATTACTGCCATGAAGAAAATGGTGAGTGTTGAGTTTCTGTGAAAATCAGCCTTGAGGTTTGTCTTTTTGCATCCACTTAACAGTTTGGTAATTCTGGCACAGAAGTGCGATATTTAATCATTGTGTACTTAATTCCTCCAGATGCTCATGGAGTTTCATTGTTGTCTCTTTAAAAGTTAGTAGGTCAAAAGTTAGTCGAGAGTTAGTGGGTTAAAGTCAAAGTCTGCCTCCGTGATTTTTTTTTTTTTTTGACCATGGTTTCTCTGAAAGGAAAGGAAATTGCTAGCAATTGTAGAAGGTTTGGGGTTAGATACGGTGTCAGTGATACTGCATTATAGATATTTTTGAGAATCTCATGAAACTCTATGGACCACGTGTGTATTAGTCACTCAGTTGTGTCCAACTCTTTGTGACCCCATGGACTGGAGCTCTCCAGGCTCCTCTGTCCATGGGATTCTCCAGGCAAGAATACTGGAGTGGGTTGCCATTCCCTTCTTCTTATGGACCATATCCCTTAAAAAAAATTTTTTTTTAATAATTCCAAAGGGATGACAGTCTTCCCTTAGCCCATCACTCAGCCAATAGGTAACCGTTGGTCCCTGGCTAAGAATACCTATTTTAAGAAGAAATAAGATGAGTAGATAAGAGGAAGTAAATATATAAATTGCAAGTTTTCTTTTAAGAATTGAACTTCGTTAATTTTATTATTTACAAAAGTAAATATAAAAATAATTCTGAGAAGTGACCAAAACATATTAACCTAGAGGTGAACCACTGTTAATAATTTGAATATATAACCATCCATTTCTTTATGTATATTCTTTTTTTTTTTTTTTTTTTACTTTATTTTACTTTACAATACTGTATTGGTTTTGCCATACATCGACATGAATCCACCACGGGTGTATACAAGCTCCCAATCCTGAATCCCCCTCCCACCCCATATCATCTTTATGTATATTCTTATATATGTGAAAATAAATATTTGCACATTTCTTTTATAAGTTATATAATAATATTACTTTGCAATTTGCTTTTTTTATTCCTCAATATCTCATGGGCTTTTTTCTAAGTCAGTTCATGAGTTAACATGAAATTCGTAGAATCACATTGTATGTGATCAAGTTTAGTTTGCTATTATAGCAGTGTGTGTGTGTAAGTCTACGCAATTGTGTCCGACTCTTTGTGACCCCGTGGACTGGAGCCCTCCAGGCTCCTCTGTCCATGGGATTCTCCAGGCAAGAGCACTCATGTGGCTTGCCATGCCCTCCTCCAGGGGAGCTTCCCAAGCCAAGGACTGAAACCCTGTCTTTTATGTCTCCTGCACTCGCAGGCAGGTGCCCTCAGTTGGTAACGAATCCACTTGCAGTGCAGAGGAAGGGTTCGATCCCTGGATTGGGAAGATCCCCTGGAGAAAGGAAAGGCTACCCACTCCAGTATTCTGGCCTGGAGAGTTCCATGGATTGTATGATATAGTCCCTGGGGTCACGAAGAGCTGGACACAACTGAGCAACTTTCACTTTCTTTACTAGTGCCATCTGGGAAACCCGTTATAATAGTACTTGCAATTAACATCACTTATCCATTCAACAAATATTTTGTGAGCTCCCAACATGTGACGTGAGTTTCTGATGTAGCTTACAGTTTAAGGCAAGAAGATAGACAAGATGACAAATTATAATGTACAAAATAAAATTCATCATGCCATATCCATTTCTGTACACATATCTAAAGTTGGTTTTGCTAGATCCAGAAGTATGCACATATAGAATTTTTATAGATCCCACAAAATTTATCTCTAAAGCATAGTGCTAATTTACATTCTCACAACCCAGAATAAGATCTATTTTTCATACCCAACCATAATGGGATGAAGCTATTCTTTTTAATTTGTGAGTTTTGTAGATGCAGTTAGCGTTTCATTGTCTTAATTTTTCTATGATTAGCAATGAGATGCTAACTTTTTATGTTTTTAGCCATTTGAATTTCCTTGACAAAATCTATTTTACATGTCTTCCTATTTTACGAATGAGTTTTTCTTATTCTTAGTAATCTGTAGGAGGATTTTATCTATTAAGGCAGGGTTGCTGTTCAGCTTGTATGTCCCTGTCTAGGCTGTCTCTGGCCAGTGTCCATTTTCATTTGTGCACTTGTATTGAAGCTTTGTTCAATAATTTGAACTATTTGAAAAACAATAATTTGAATACCGATGCTGACATAATTCTTTTCTTCTACATGTGGCAAATACCTCTCTGGTTTGTTATTTATCACTGTATTAGTTTTCTATTGCCACATAACAAGTTACCACAAATTTGATGGCTTCAAATAACATATACTGTCTTATAGCTTCTGTAGGTCAGGAATATGGGTCCAGGTAGCTAGGTCCTCCCTGAATCTCTCAGAAATCTAGGGGTTGGCTGGGGCCATGATCTTACCTGAGGCTCAGGGTCCTCTTCTTAGTTCCCTGGATTTGGAATTGTCAGAGTCTTGAGGTTGTAGGACTGTGGCCCTTGCTTTCTTGCTGGCTGTCAACTTGGGTCTGTTCTGAGTTCATGGAGACAGCCCATCATTCCTTGCCCTGTGACCTCTCCACAGCATGGCAGTCACTTCTTCAAGGCAAGCAGCAGAACCCCTAGCTTTGAATCTCTCTGACCTCAGGGATGTTCTGACACCTCTTTGTACTTGGTGAGGTCATACCACTCTGACTGGACCACTAGTAACATTTTAGTGCTTTTCTTTGGAGTACTTTTTCCTGTAAACATTAATATATGTTTTTTAAACAAAGTGACATCACAGTGTGCTTTGACTTTTATAACCATTTGTCTCAAGACTTCATCATGATTGCCTTTCCATTCTCTTCTTATTTTTCTAATGGTTATGCTGTATCGCATTGTAATAATTGCCACAATTTATGTAACGGAACAACCATTAGTTTAGCTTATCAACAGTCATTTGCTCTAGTAAACAATACTGCAGTGAACATCGCTGGAGTTGAACCCCTATATCCATTTGTGAGATTAGTCTTTTAGGGGAAGTATGTTATAGCAGTCATGTTTCACAAAATATATGGTGGGAAACGCTGTATTATTTTTTGTGGGATTTTAATTTTGTAGCATCTAGGAGAGCTGATACCAGCCCTCTCTTGCCCTGTCCCTCAATATATACACTGCTGCCCGATGAGTACTTCTCTTCTGTGGCCCCTTGTGCAGGGAAGATGCTAAGTGACTGAGAATCAAATGCTGCCAGGACTGACTGTAATTGGTAAGATATCTGTGAACCAACGAGTGTTGCACCACCTCTGGGAGGTGTTGGCATTGCCTGTCCACACCTTTCTACCATATATACATTCAGAGCTCCTAGTCTCTTGTCTGCGAAAGTGAAAGGCGCTCAGTTGTGTCCGATTCTTTGTGACCCCATGGACTATACCGTCCATGGGATTCTCCAGGCCAGAATACTGGAGTGGGTAGCCAGTCCCTTCTCCAGGGGATCTTCCCAATCCAGGGATTGAACCCAGGTCTCCTGCATTGCAGGCGGATTCTTTCCCAGCTGAGCCACAAGGGAAGCCCAAGATTACTGGGGTGGGTAGCCTGTCCCTTCTCTAGGGGATCTTCCCAACCCAGGAGTCAAACTGAGGTCTCCTGCATTGCAGGTGGATTCTTTACCAACTGAGCTCTCAGGGAAGCCCTCAAGAGACAAGTCTCTTGTGTAATGGTTTAAAAACAAGCCTATGCATACAAACACACACCTTCCTCCCCCCCCCCCCCCCCCCCCCCCAGTGCTGAAGGGGATAATGATACAGGCTAGTTTCCCTCAGAACTTAACCCTGAGGCCTTATTTTCACTGAAATGAAAATTAGTTAAGCCTTCAGGACGATTTTCTGTCAAAAGAATTGCCTACGAGATATTTCCATCGAAAATGTTACTGCTGGGAAACAACCCCTTACTCTTATGCAGTTGAACTAAATACATTTGATGACGCCATTTCTTGTTTTAAAGCCTTTCAACTTATAAATTTGTTTCATGGACTAAGCATCAGCAACACCCAGGTGTATCTTAGAAATGCAGAGTCTCGGCCCCTCTTTAAAGTTTCAATTAAAATCTTCATTTAACAATACCTCAGGTGACTTGTATGGATATTAAAATATTTTAACCTCCTTTAAAAGATTTCTGAAAAAGAATGTTAATAATAAACATTTTATTTTAGAATGGTTTTAGATTTACAGGAAAGTTATAAAGGTATTGTGCATTCCAGTATGCTCCTCCTGCCCAGCTTCCCTTGTCTTAACATTTTACATTAGTCTTAAGATACATTAGTCACAAATAATGAGCCCATATTGATATTTCACTGATAACTAAAATCCAGACTTTATTGGGACTTCCTTACTTTTTACCAAACGTCTTTTTTGTCTCAGACCCTGTCCAGGATACCACTTAGTCACCATTTAGGTGCCTCTAGATTTTGAGTTTCTTGGCCTTTCCTTTTTTGGATCTGCCTGTAATGCAGGAGAGCTTGGTTCAAACCCTGGGTCAGGAAGATCCCCTGGAAAAGGGAATAACTACCCACTCCAGTATTCTTGCCTTAGAGAATTCCATGGACAGAGGAGCCTTGCGGGTTACAGTCCAGGGGATCGCAAAGAGTCGAACACATCTGAGCGACTAACGCTTTCACTTTACTTTTCACTTCAAGAATTCACTTCAAAATCCCTCTTGAGGGATTTTGTAGGGTGGCCCTCAATTTGGGTATGTCCGCACAGTGCCTTTATGATGAAGCTTGTAAATTTGGTGGACGTAGTGGCAGCCTTTCAGTTCATTTGCTCAGTCGTGTCCAACTCTTTGTGACCCCATGAATCACAGCACGCCAGGCCTCCCTGTCCATCACCAACTCCCGGAGTTCACTCAGACTCACGTCCATCGAGTCCGTGATGCCATCCAGCCATCTCATCCTCTGTCGTCCCCTGTTCCTCCTGCCCCTAATCCCTCCCAGCATCAGAGTCTTTTCCAATGAGTCAACTCTTCTCATGAGGTGGCCAAAGTACCGGAGTTTCAGCTTTAGCATCATTCCCTCCAAAGAAATCTCAGGGCTGATCTCCTTCAGAATGGACTGGTTGGATCTCCTTGTAGTCCAAGGGACTCTTAAGAGCCTCCTCCAAAAGCACACAAAAGCATCAATTCTTCAGCCCTCAGCCTTCTTCACAGTCCAACTCTCACATCCATACATGGCTACTGGAAAAACCATAGCCTTGACTAGACAGACCTTTGTTGGAAAAGTAATGTCTCTGCTTTTCAATATGCTATCTAGGTTGGTCATAACTTTTCCAAGGAGTAAGCATCTTTTCATTATATGGGTGCAGTCACCATCTGCAGTGATTTTGGAGCCCAAAAGAATAAAGTCTGACACTGTTTCCACTGTTTCCCCATCTATTTCCCATGAAGTGATGGGACCAGATGCCATGATCTTCATTTTCTGAATGTTGAGCTTTCAGCCAACTTTTTCACTCTCCTCTTTCACTTTCATCAAGAGGCTTTTTAGTTCCTCTTTACTTTTCTGCCATAAGGGTGGTGTCATCTGCATGTCTGCGGTTATTGATATTTCTCCCGGCAATCTTGATTCCAGCTTGTGCTTCTTCCAGCCCAGCGTTTCTCATGATGTACTCTGCATATAAGTTAAATAAGCAGGGTGACAATATACAGCCTTGACGTACTCCTTTTCCAGTCTGTTCTTGACGGGCCGGTCATGGTGGAGAGGTCTGACAGTATGTGGCAGCCTTCATTGGTTTCTAAAAACAAGGATTTTGGAATCAAGCCTCCTAAATCTGACTCCCATCTTCACTGCCAGCAAGCTGTGTGATTCTGGGCAAGTGATATAATTTCTCTGGGCTATGATAAAAAAGGATTGGTGATATCAATAGTATCTACTTCAGGGGGGTAATTAAGAGGATAAAAGAAGGTAAATTATGAAAAAGCACTTGGAGACTTCCCTGGTGGTCCAGTAACTAAGACTCTGCACTCCCAATGCCAGGGGCCCAGCTTCACTCCCTGGTCAGGGGAGCTAGATCCCACATGCTGAAACTGAAAGATCCCGTGTGCTGCGACTAAGACCTAGCACAGCCAAATAAGTAAATATATTTTTTAAAAGGCACGTAGAGCATAACACAGAATAAATTCTTTATAAATATTAGTTGCTAATATCGTTGTCATACCTGGATGAAGAAATGGCAACCCACTCCAGTATTCTTGCCTGGAAAATTCCATGGACAGAGGAGCCTGGTGGGATGTAGTCCATAGGGTCACAAAGAGCCAGATACGACTGAGCGACCGAGCACATTGTTGTCGTGTCAAAATAAGAGATAGACTTGTCTGTTGAGAAGCTCATGGTCCAATGTGGGAGGGACGCCTGGAAACATAAAAATACCTTTTTAAGTGTCGTAGGTTTAAATTCAGTGGTGCCTTTCTATATTGTTTTGATTTTCAAGCAGTTAGTTTTGGAGGTGGATTTGCACTGGTCAAGGTTTGGGGCTTTGAAGATATTGGCCTAGAAATTCTTGGAATGCTGGAAATATGAGGAATTAGAATAAAAGGCTTTGTGTCAAGGCTGTGAGGATGATACAGTTGGAAGAAACTCAGCTAAGTGTGCTGTTTACAAGCAGGTGAAAGTTGGAATGCTGGAAATGTTTGTGTAATTAGTTCATAGCAAAATGTTCAATGGAGGATATGGTGATGATGTAGTTGAAAGAAGTTTATCCGAGTGTCCTATGCTTTTCATCCTTGTGTTTGGCCCTTTGGAGAGCACGTTAAAAAGTGTGATAAATGTTTTGTTCCATAGGCTAATGCTCACTTCTTCCAGATATCACATAAATGTAAAATAATAGGCTGTGAACAGATTACTGGATGTTTGAACAGGAGCATTGGAAGAGAAAAGAGATTAGGATTAAATAAGAGAGAAATAAAGTAATTAATGTAGCATCTAACATAGTACCTACCTTGAGACAAAGGAAACATTACAGACTTTGTATATTTTCTCTTACGAGCTGGAAGGCAAGAATTCTCTTGCCGCTTTGAGGTATTCATGGATCTTTTCTAGTCTACTTTAGGAGACACTCTAAAACTCTTGGTGATCATTTGGATAGATTTTTGTTTATCAGTATAATAATACACCTTTGCTTTTCATGCTCAATTTAAAAAAAAAAATTTCAGAGTCTGAAAGTATGGCTTTTAGTAGCTTTGTTTTCTGAATCACATTGTAACTTGTCTATTTATTCTCATGCTGCTGCTACTGCTGCTAAGTGGCTTCAGTCGTGTCCAACTCTGTGCGACCCCATAGACGGCAGCCCACCAGGCTCCGCCGTCCCTGAGATTCTCCAGGCAAGAACACTGGAGTGGGTTGCCATTTCCTTCTCCAATGCACGAAACTGAAAAGTGAAAGTGAAGTCACTCAGTCGTGTCCGACTCTTTGCGACCCCATGGACTGCAGCCTACCAGGCTCCTCTGTCCATGGAATTTTCCAGGCAAGAGTACTGGAGTGAGTTGCCATTGCCTTCTCTGATTTATTTCTCATAGCTTCCCACGAATTATTAAAGATTGAGTTACTCCATGTCTTTTCTTATTTCACTCTTATAGTTTTATCAGTACCTATTGAGCAAGTTCATCCTACAGGAACAGCTAAGCTATCTGGCTGTATACTAATTCCACAGTTCCTTGATGAATACTTCCCCTAATGATGACTATGAGAAATTCCTAAAGTATAACCTTCATGTTTATATATGTTGTATAGTATTTTAATTATTTTAAAATGGTATCACATTATCAGTACGTAAATTTTTTTAGCTACTCAAGCATTTATCAAACTAGCACTATTGACATTTTGGGCTGGATGACTTTGTCTTAATGGGGAGTTGTTTAAGATATTTAGAAGTATTCTTGGCCTTTGCCCACTGCATGGCATAGCACTCCTCCCAAGATGTAATCGCCAAATTGTGAACAGGGATAAATTTGACCCTCATTCAGAATCACTGAGCTAACCTCTTGTATACAAGTAACTGTGTGCTGTGCTGTGCTAAGTCATTTAAGTCGTGTCTGACTCCTTGCAGCCCTATGGACTGTAGCCTGCCAGACTCCTCTGTCCATGTGATTCTCCAGGCAAGATTACTGGAGTGGGTTGCCACGACCTCCTCCAGGGGATCTTCCCAACCCAGGGATCGAAACCCACCTCTCTTATGTCTCCTGCATTGGCAGGTGGGTTCTTTACCACTCATGCCACCTGCGAAGCCCTATAAGTAACTGCTAAGGACATATAGCAGATACTTGTCCGACTTTGGAGTCATGAAAACTCAAATTCAGATCCCAGCTCTACCCACTCTGAATGGTTTACTGTCTTACTCTCCTTAGCTGCAAAGTGAAACAGTGCTAATTTCTAGCCAATAACATTATTTTAAAGATAACGTATATATAGATACAGCTATATGTAGTTGTTTATATAAAGGACTTAGCATAGCATGTACAGTCACAGGCAGTGGTCCTGGCAAGGTGGCCAAGGATCAGCAAAGAAAACTAGGGGAAGTGTGAAAAAGGAAGGGAAAATAATAACAATAAAAAATTAAAAAAAAATAAAGGACCTAGCAAGATGCTTGATGAAAAGGAGGTACTCAGTAAGCGCTAAATGCTCTGTCCTACAGTGGATTTTCCCTTGATGCTAGGTATGTTATTCATATGTCTATTCATACACTTATTCATTTTTCCTATAATGTTTAAACTACACAACATGGACTCATTGAAATCAAGCAGGGAATATTGACCATTGTAATTTTTTGGCTATATTTAGTAACAGTATAGCATGAAGACTCACAGCACTGGCTGTGGAGTTTAATAGAACTGGATATAAAACTGATCTGTATCACTCTCATGAGATGGGGAAACTTACTTAATTTTTATTTATTTATAAAATGAAGGTATTGATAATATCTACCTCAGAAGGTTGTTACAGTGATTAAATGAGACAAATAACTGGCACATAGTAACATTTAGCAGTACATCTAAGCTATAAAGTGGTACCAGAGAGTGGGATGAAACAGAGGTCTTCAGTGAGGAACTAGGATTAAGGTAAGTAGAAAAGAGAATGGCTATCTTAGGCAAAAGGCACGAGTAAGAATGGAGAACCTCAGAGTATTTGGGATGCAATAAATATATCTGTTTTTGAAGTTCAAAAGACATATAGGGAAATAGTTTGTATTTTTTAAGGCAGAGAATATAATAAAATTACAGAACTGCAGAATTGGAAAGGATCTTAAAGTCATTGAGTCCAAATCGTTCATTTTTTCCGTAAGAAAACGGAGGCCTAGAAAGGCAAGTGATTTGCTGGAAGCCACTTACTCTTTGAAAGAGTTAGTCCTAGAACACAGAATCACCATGTTGCCTCTTAGTCTCTCCTTGTCCTTAAAAAAACATAGACAAAAGCTATTAAAATAAATAGAATATGCAGTTTCTCTTTATTTTATAAATTAACTTCCTGAAAGCCATACCTATTCAGTAGCTAGAATTGGCATGAATACAGATAACGAGCAATCCAAACAAGCACGTAGTTTTTGATTGTCTACTCTCTATTCCAGACACTGGACATAATGATAAACAAGACAGACAAGGCCGCTCATCTCATAGAACTTCTGTTGGAGAAAATTCAGTTCAGTTCAGTCGCTCAGTCCCGACTCTTTGCGACCCCCTGAATTGCAGCACGCCACACCTCCCTGTCCATCACCAACTCCTGGAGTTCACTCAAACTCACATCCATTGAGTCGGTGATGCCATCCAGCCATCTCATCCTCTGTTGTTCCCTTCTCCTCCTGCCCCCAATCCTTCCCAGCGTCAGAGTCTTTTCCAGTGAGTCAACTCTTTGCGTGAGGTGGCCAAAGTACTGGAGTTTCAGCTTTAGCATCATTCCTTCCAAAGAACACCCAGGACTGATCTTTAGAATGGACTGGTTGGATATCCTTGCAGTCCAAGAGACTCTCAAGAGTCTTTTCCACCACCACAGTCCAAAAGCATCAATTCTTCTGCGCTCAGCTTTCTTCACAGTCCAACTCTTACATCCATACATGACCACAGGAAAAATCATAGCCTTGACTAGATAGACCTTTGTTGGCAAAGTAATGTCTCTGCTTTTGAATATGCTATCTAGGTTGCTCATAACTTTTCTTCCAAGGAGTAAGCGTCTTTTAATTTCATGGCTGCAATCACCATCTGCAGTGATTCTGGAGCCCCCCAAAATAAAGTCTGACACTGTTTCCACTGTTTCCCCATCTATTTCCCATGAAGTGATGGGACCGGATGCCATGATCTTCATTTTCTAGATGTTGAGCTTGAAGCCAACTTTTTCACTCGCCACTTTCACTTTCATCAAGAGGCTTTTTAGCTCCTCTTTACTTTCTGCCATAAGGGTGGTAAAATCTGCATATCTGAGGTTATTGATATTTCTCCCAGCAATCCTGATTCCAGCTTGCGCTTCTTCCAGCCCAGCGTTTCTCATGATGTACTCTGCATAGAAGTTAAATAAGCAGGGTGACAATATACAGCCTTGACATACTCCTTTCCCAATTTGGAACCAGTCTGTTCTTCCATATCCAGTTTTAACTGTTGCTTCTTTACCTGCATACAGATTTCCCAGGAGACAGGTCAGGTGGTCTGGTATTCCCATCTCTCTCATAATTTTCCACAGTTTGTTGGGACCCACACAGCCAAAGGCTCTGGCATAGTCAATAAAACAGAAATAGATGTTTTACTGGAACTCTCTTGCTTTTTCTGTGATCCAGCGAATGTTGGCAATTTGATCTCTGGTTCCTCTGCCTTTACCAAATCCAGCTTGAACATCTGGAAGTTCACGGTTCACATACTGTTGAAGCCTGGCTTGGAGAATTTTGAGCATTACTTACTAGCATGTGAGAAGAGTGCAATTGTGCGGTAGTTTGAGCATTCTTTGGCATTGCCTTTCTTTGGGATTGAAATGAAAACTGACCTTTTCCAGTCCTATGGCCACTGCTGAGTTTTCCAAATTTGCTGACATATTGAGTGCAGCACTTGCACAGCTTCACAAGTTAATTGATTTTTAAATAAAAAATATTAAAAATTGTTTTGCAGAGAATTAAAATGGGCTGATTGGGCTTCCCTAGTAGTGTGGATGGTAAAGAATCTGCCTGCAGTGCAGGTGACCTGGGTTTGATCCCTGGGTTGGGAATGTCCCCTGGAGTAGGAAATGGCACCACACTTCAGTATTTTTCCCTGAAGAATCCCATGGTCAGAGGAGCCTGGCGGGCTACAGTCTATAGGGTCTCAAAGAGTTGGACACGACTAACATTTACTTACACTTTATGATATAGAATGAACTGAAAGTACTTTGAATAGGATGGTTGAGCAAGGCCTCTCTAGGGGGTATATCAGAGCCTAGATCTGAATGACTTGGTTTTTGAATTCAGGAGTAAAAGCCTTCCAGTCAGATGGAGCAGCTAGTATAGGGGCCCTCAGACAGAAATGAGCTTGAAAGTTTTCAAAGTAAAGAAAGGCAGTGAGGCTAGATTTAGTGTAGAAGAGAGGCCAGAAAAGTTAGGTCATCAGAGGCTAGATCATTTTGAGTTATGTACGCCAAGATAAGGAATTCAGATTTTATTCAAAGTGAACTGTGAAGCCACTAGAAAGTTTTGTGTGGGCAGTAGTATGATTTGCTCTCTCTTTGGAAGATCAGTCTAGCTACTGTTTCAGGAGTGGAGTACATAGAGCAAGGAGGCCAGTCAGGAGGCTATTGTTCTGGTCCATTTGGGAGATGATGGTGAGTTGGATCAAGGTGATGGAGATGAAGAGAGTTTTAGGTATTTGGGATATATTTTAGATGAATAATAGACAGCTGTTGGTGATGCTTTCAATACTAGGGATAAGGGAGATGAGAAATCAAGGATAATCCTAGATTTTTGGTATAAATAGCTAGGTAGATATGTAGGTTTCATTTACAGAGATGAGAAAGAGTGATTTGACAGGAGCCCGGGGGAATAGAAGGAGCAGTCTATATTTACTGTATCAAATTTAAGATGCCCCTTATTTATTCAACTAGTATTTTTTGAGTATCAACCCCTGCCCTGGGTTTTAGGAATATCATATTAACAAAAGGCAAAATTCTCTGCCCTTTTGGAGTTTATATTCTAATGGATGATTCAAAGAATTGAAAATAAGGCCTATGATGTATAGATGGTGGTAAGTTCTGAGGTAGGCTATATAATGAACATTGTGGTTAGATCTGAGAAGTCTTCACTGACAAAGGGACATGACTTCAAGGAGACTTGAAGCAGGGTAAGGGAGTGAACCATGCAGATATGTGCCAGAAATGTGCACAGATTAATAGTTTAAAGATGGGACCAGATGACACCAGAGAGGAAGAGTATGTAGGTGGTGAAGGAAGGAACTCATGTGGCTTCTCTCATTGCTGCTACTTTTCTCAATGATACAAGTTCATTAATTCAGAGTATTGAAGGAGTTTGGAAGCCAAGTTTAAAAGAGGAGCTCATGTGAAATAGCTGTTTAAGAAAATGCTTGATGTATTCGACCTGCAAGTGTTTCATCTCAGGGAATGACCCAGTGTGGTTTTCTTTCCCTCAGCCAAGAGATTGGAATCCTATCAGGAAGCTGCCTCTGAAGATGAAGATTCTGCCGACACTCCCAGTGGCTCCCTCAGCAATATGGCGAAACCGAGGGCCCCCAGCTGCAGGACAGTTCACAATCAGCCTTTAGGAAGTATCTCCTCGAATCATCTTACTGGGAGCTGTTTTGCTCTAGAAAGTAGAGAAGGAGCCAGTGAAGTGCCTCATTCCAGACAGGCTGCTTTCAGTAGCCCCATTGTAAGTGTGAATGCGTGACTTGAAACTTGTCTGTCTGTGATGAATAATGAAAGAACATTCTCATAATTATAATAGAGCCACACACTGTTGTCTTTTCTCCCTGAGAAGAGACTGTGTAAGTTCAGTCTGATTGCCACACATTCACAATATCTTAATTTTGGAGATCAGTGTCAAGAGATAGTATACCATTTCTGAAAAACATGTTTCTGGTCAAGGTCAATCACTTCTGAGCCCGGAGAAAGCTGCCTTGCTTTAATGAGCATGGCTCACTTTCAGAACCAGCACAACTTAGCAGAGGTATCTCATACACTGGTAAGTGTGTCTAATTGATCGAGAAATCAGAGGCCTTTCAGTATCCTCCGAGGCCTTTTTATCTCTTTGTAATCCTCCCCGAAATCCCACCAAATCTGCATCCTTTTCTCCATTCCTAGTCCTCAGCAGATCATTTTCTAGTGTTTCTATTTCGGAGCTCAAGAGGGTGTGTTCTTAAGTCCTGGGACGAAAATATGGAGGAAGAACCATGTGGAAAATGAGAAAGAGGAAAGATGCTGTGAGAAAGAATTAGAAATAAAAACTTTTGCTGCACTTAAAATCACTGATAAAATTTCAGCTGCCTTCTCTGCCCTCCATATTTTGTTAACTTTTCCTTATCCTCATTCAAGATGAGGATTCCCTAGCCATGAGACTGGTAAGCAGTTGGTGATCTCTGAAATAGGTGACATAACAAGAAATAAACAGTTTTGGGACGACTTTTGTTTCTGCAGTGAATTTATCTAGACTTTCATAGTAGAGATGCGATCTGAGTATACCCCAGGGATCTCATTTGTCCTAGAAAGGCCTTGAGGGGAATCTGGCTCCTTTCAAAGTTCCAACAAATAGGGCAATTTAGAATCGAGGAAGATCATTTCACTGAAACTCATCCAATGCATTTCTTTGGCTCTAAGGATATAATACCTGTTATATCCTATCATTACCATATGTCAAGCTATTCCAAACATCTGGACTTAATTTTTCTCCAATCTCTGAGAAAAAAAAAGGAAAGAATGCATACAAGCTCTTCTCTGTACTCATTTTCAGGCTATATCAGAAGTAGATATCTGTTTTCTTCTGTTTTATCAGTTTTGCCCATTACTCTGCTGATCTTTTACCTTTTCCAGGCACCTGCAGTTAACCCCATGTTGACTCATGTTTACTTGGAAGTCAGGGATACTAATGACCAGGTGGGACTGTGCCATGGCCTCCCTCTCAGTTTCCCAGTCCAGCCTCACTCTCTTCGTAGAACAAAGGATTATTTCCTAATTTGGAGTCATTATGGTTTTTGTACCATTTCCCCTGTCTAAAATTCATTCTCCCCTCACCACCTACCTCTATCTACCAGATCTCATGAAATACTTCTTTAAATATCATTTCTTCCAAAGACTTCTCAGACTCTTTATTTCTAAGTTCTGTTTACACAGTCCCTCCTGTCCTTCAGTCCCTTAGTCCTCATATCATTGGCCTTATTTCTGCCTCTGATGTGGACCTTGCTCCTTGAGAGCAAGGACTTCATCACTTTGAATCCTCCGCATCTAAGGTCAGAGCCTCCCATGTCTGCTCTCAGTGAAGTATCATTATTTGAAGCTGCTCAACAGGCTCAGTCTTCCTGTTCAATCTGTTTTGACTTACCTTATACTCCAGTTCCGTGTGTTGTGCTGATTATACAGCTGCTCTGGGGTTGCTGCATTGTTTTGTGTTTTGAATACCAGACCCTTACATATAGGATGACGAGGTCTTCCTTGAGATACGAGACCATCTCTCATACTTGCTCTAGACAAGCTAATTCTATCCTTCTCGGAAATTAAAGATTATTTTGAGAAAACTGTAGATCCTTTAACCTGAAAAGCTGACATCTGTGAAAATTGTACATATGATACTAAAAGTCTGTTCATGTATCCCAGGTTGTAGAACACCAGTGTAAAAGCACAATGAGGGCTGTGATGTCTGGAAGTGAAAAGTTGTTAAGATGGTGCCCTTCATGTGGGAGGCAAGGGGAGAGTCAGAGAGTGAGGGTCCGAGGCAGAGGGCTGGCAAAGGTGTGCCAGCCTCAGGAGTTAGAATGACATTGAGGACCTTGAGTCGTGATTCACATGACCTACTTTAGAAATAGAAACCTTGACTTTGTGAGTCAGTGTTTTTATGCTTCTTTAATCCTCGAGAAGTTTTCATTCAGCAAGCATGCTATTCGTTCTACCTGGAGTGCTGTCCTCCTAGGTCTTTATATGGCTGTTTCCTTTCTTTTCACTGAGGTCTCAGCTCAGATGTCACCTCCTCAGTAAATCTTGTTCAGTTGCTAAGCCATGTCAGACTCTTTGTGACCCCATGAACTGTAGCATGGCAGGCTTCCCTGTCCTTCACTATCTCCTGGAGTTTGCTCAGACTCATATCTATTGAGTCAGTGATGCTATCCAACCATCTCACCTCTGTCATCCCCTTTTCCTCCTGCCCTCAATCTTTTCCAGCATCAGGGTCTTTTCCAGTAGTTAGCTCTTTGCATCCAGTGGCCAGAGTATTAGAGCTTCCGCATCAGTCCTTCCAGTGAATATTCAGGGTTGATTTCATTTAGGGTTGACTGGTTTGATCTCCTTGCCGTCCAAGGGACTCTCAAGAGTCTTCTCCAACACCACAGTTCAAAAACATCAATTCTTCAATATGGTAGTAAGATTCAGTAAATTTCACTGACCACCCAATCCAAAGTATGTTCCATCTCCTGCACACTTGTCTGGATCTAGAACTATCTATTTATAGGTTAATTATCTCCCCCACCTGGGATGTCAGTTCCATGTACCCAGGATCCCATATATTCTGTGCACCCCTCTCTCCTTGAGGTGTTGCTGATACCATAGATCAATAATAAATATTTATGGAGTAAATATTCCATAAGTGGAGTAATGGAAGATAATGACATAATACTAGAGCCTGGGATATAAAACGGATAAGACACATCCCCAGCTTTCAGCTTTGCTTTTGATAGAGGAGGCAGACATAAAAGTAAATAGAGGTAATCCTGTATTGAAGATGCAGTAATGGTAGTTAATCCATAGTATTAAAAAGGCACAAAGAAGAGAGTCATCAACTCTGTGGGGATGAGAAGGGATCAAGAAAAGCTGCACAAAAGAGGTAAAACTGATTTTATGATTACACTAATGAGTAGAGGGTTACACAGTAGAAAAGGAAGGAAAAGCACTCAGGGCAGACAGTATGTAGCGTGTGCAAAGGCTCAGAACCACGCAACTGGGGAGAGCGTAGTGGGGCAGAGGAGCTGTGCAGGTGTGGCTGTTGGCCGTTGTCTTTTCTCATAGGTCTTTGGTATTTAGGAATCTGAGGCAGAAGGCATTTGTATCTATATTTAAGCCAAAGTTGTCCAGATGGAGTGCTGAGTCCCTAAGACTGGAGTGAGGGCAGCAGCAGGGAATGAGATAAAAACCTTAGGTACAGGTGACAGGAGAGGAGCAGAGTGCAGTGTTGGGCTTCCCAGGTGGCTCAGTGGTAAAGAATCGCCTGCCAAGCAGGCAACATGGGTTTGATCCCTGGGTGGGGAAGATCCCCTGGAGAAGGAAATGGCAACCAACTCCAGGGAAATTTGCCCGGGAAATTCCATGAACAGAGGAGGCTGGTGGGCTACAGTCCATGCGGTTGCAAAGAGCTGGACACGACTCAGCAACTGAACAACAGGGCACAGTGTTAGACCTTGGTCAATGTTATCTCCCACATGGAGTATCTTTGTTCATTATTAAACTTTGGACATTTTCGAATTTGCACAAAGTGGGTCCAAGTCATTCTCGGTTTGAAAACAGAGTTAACGTTCAGTACATAGTTAGTTCAGTTGCTCAGTCGTGTCCGACTCTTTGCCACCCCAGGAATCGCAGCACGCCAGGCCTCCCTGTCCATCACCAACTCCCAGAGTTCACTCAGACTCACGTCCATCGAGTCCGTGATGCCATCCAGCCATCTCATCCTCTGTGGTCCCCTTCTCCTCCTGCCCCCAATCCCTCCCAGCATCAGAGTCTTTTCCAATGAGTCAACTCTTCTCATGAGGTGGCCAGAGTACTGGAGTTTCAGCTTTAGCATCATTCCTTCCAAAGAAATCCCAGGGCTGATCTCCTTCAGAATGGACTGGTTGGATCTCCTTGCAGTCCAAGGGACTCTCAAGAGTCTTCTCCAACACCACAGTTCAAAAGCATCAATTTTTCGGCACTCGGCCTTCTTCACAGTCCAACTCTCACATCCATACATGACCACTGGCAGACACTTTGAGAAAGCAAAGAGAAGTCTTGGCCAGTGTTTGTTTTAATTGGGTTTGCACAGGGGGGACATACAGAAAGAGATGAAGGAAGGAAAGTAGGAAAGGGAGGGGAGAGGGGGAGAAAGAAAGGTGAATGTGAAATCTGCAGTCTGGTAAGAAGACATTATATGAATCATGGCAGCAAATGTAAGGTTTCAAATAGCCAGATGCTAGGACTAAGATGTTGTACTCCCACCATGAAACAGATAAGGCTTACTTTAAATATGGGAAGCTGTCTACATCATGTTCTGTAGTCTCTAATTAAGAGTATTCAATTTTTCACAGTGTAAAAAAAATGTCTATTTGAGGTCAAATGGGAGAGGGTTATATCTTTGTTTTCTAAGAATAACATCTTTTTAATGTTATCAACCCCCTTCTTTATGGAATATAAAGCCAGCAAATGTTTGTTAGTAATGTACAGCAATAAAATTTTATAGCTTATCCACGTGCCAGGTACTGACACAGGTGCTGAGTTAGGAATCCAAAAATCTATAAGATATGTTTAAAAAAATCCATAAAAAATAATAAAATAATGCCTTTTGTAGCAACATGGATAGAGATTATCATACTAAATGCAGTAAGTCAGACAGAAACAAGTATCATGTGATATTCAGTTCAGTTCAGCCGCTCAGTCATGTCCGACTCTTTGCAACCCATGAATCGCAGCACGCCAGGCCTCCCTGTCCATCACCAACTCCTGGAGTTCACTCAGACTCATGTCCATCGAGTCCGTGATGCCATCCAGCCATCTCATCCTCTGTCGTCCCCTTCTCCTCCTGCCCCCAATCCCTCCCAGCATCAGAGTCTTTTCCAGTGAGTCAACTCTTCGCATGAGGTGGCCAAAGTACTGGAGTTTCAGCTTTAGCATCATTCCTTCCAAAGAAATCCCAGGGCTGATCTCCTTCAGAATGGACTGGTTGGATCTCCTTGCAGTCCAAGGGACTCTCAAGAGTCTTCTCCAACACCACAGTTCAAAAGCATCAATTCTTCGGCGCTCAGCCTTCTTCACAGTCCAACTCTCACATCCATACATATTGTTTAATCACTCAGTTGTGTCCGAGTCTTTTGTGACCCCATGGAATGTAGCTCGCCAGGCTCCTCAGTCCATAGGATTTCCCAGGCAAGAATACTGGAGTGGGTTGCCATTTCCTTCTCTGAGGGATCTTCCTAACCCTGGATCCAGCCTGAGTCTCCCGCTTGGTAGGTGGATTCTTTACCACTGAGTCACCAGGGAAGCCCGATATCACTTACATGTGAAATCTAAAAAAATGATGCAAATGAGTTTATTATGAAACAGAAATAGACTCACAAACGTAGAAAACAAATTTATGGTTACCAAAGAAGAAAGGGGGAAGGGATAAATTAGGAGCTTGGGATTAAGAGATACAAGCTACTATACATAAAGTTGTGGTTGAATTAAGAGATACAAGCTACCATACATGAAAAGGTCTTGGAACAGACCCTGATGCTGGGAAAGATTGAAGGCAGGAAGAGAAGGGGATGACAGAGGATGAAATGGTTGGATGGCATCACCAACTCCATGGACATGATTTTGAGCAAGCTTCAGGAGTTGGTGATGGACAGGGAAGCCTGGCGTGTTGCAGTCCAGAGGGTCACAAAGAGTCGGACACAACTGAGCAACTGACCTGAATACATAAAATATATAAGCAACAAGGATTTACTGTATAGCTTGGGGAAGTATATTCAATACCAAATAACAACTTAGAATGGAAAAATTTTGAAAAAGAATAGATGTATATATAACTGAATCATTTTGTTGTATACCTGAGACATTGTAAATCAGCTGTTCTTCCATTTTAAAAAGTATGCAAAAATCTATAAGATATAGGTTCCTTCCTTTAAAGGAACTTTCCCTATGGGGAGAGAAGTACATATACATGGAATTATTTAAAACTGGATAGTGTGGATTTGGTTCTTGGGTTAATTCGAGTTCAGGGAAGGCAGGAGCTGTCCATCACAGAAATAAAAAAAGAGCAAAAATCAATTTTGAAATAGAAGGTATCCATGAGGAAGATTTGGATCTTAGAAGAAAAAAAAAAAAAAAAACCCTGTCAAACCATCTTATATATAACAATTGTGTGTGATAACTCTATGCTTCTCCTGAGGTCAGGAACTAAACACCTTAGTCACTCAGTGTTAACTTGTTAGAGACACCAACTAAAGGGAAGAATATGTTGTTCTTGCAGCTTCATTTTGACATGGCTCATTCCTTAAATCTTCTGGGCTCTTCTTTATATATATATATATATTTGATGCTTTTGGGGTCTTGTATGGTCCTGAGTTCCTCACGTCTATTTCGACAATTCTTTTTGTAAATATGGTGTCAATCAGAGTCCCAGCTTTGGTCAGCTCCATGCCTTCTTTTATTCTCATGGCCACAGCATCGGTTCTTAAATTCCCTGAATGACACATTAGATTGATTTATGTCAACAGTGTTTGTCACCAAGATGGAACTTACAACTCTGTCATTAGTCTTAGAGTAACTTCAGAATGAAGTAGAGTCCTGATGTTCTGAAGCCAGTTACTCATCAGTGTGGAGATCATCAGTACAATAAAATCACTGTTTGCCTCTAAGGTCTGTAACTCAATCCTGATCGAGTTCCAAAGAGCAAATGTCTCTTAGAGATAACATTGCCAAAACCTGCATACTGGCTGCTTCTTGGAGATTCCCGGTACCTTATAAACACTCTTAGAAGTGCTACAATAGAGAGACCTATTTAAACATTTCTTAAACTTATTTTAGTATGGAACTCTTTGGAGTTTTGCTTAATATGTATAAACATTTTGAGAAGGATGCCTTTGGAAATACTGCTCCAGCCTATAGCCTCTCTCACACTCACTAGATGCCAGTATCATCATAGCCTTCATCAATTCCATGCAACAAGGTTCCCAAGCATCAGACCTTGCCACTCTCTTGTAACTAACTTTGGCAAGGGGATCCTCAAGGAAGGGATGGTTCTCCAAGTAACTGAGGGCACAGCACAGACTCTTGCTCACTCAGTGTTACTCTGTGTGAGACTTGAGAGGGAATGTGGCCAACTAGTTAATGAGCAGTCGTCAGATTACGAACATTTACAAACTCTGTCAGACACAACATGGTTCAAATTTTTGCTGAGTAAACTATCACAGAACAATAGATGCTGTCTTTAGGTAGAAATTTAAGAATGTCTTTTGACAGCAGAAAACTGGGACCTTTGAAACCCACTGTGAACCAAGTAAACTCCCTGAAAATGAGTGTCATTCCAGAAGAAAAAGGAACATAAAATTATTTCAGTTTATCTTGTGCTGGTCTCGTCTCACTTGTTGTCTCATTTACTTTATACAGCCACCCTCTGAGGTAGGTATACTTCTTAAGGTTATTCAGAAGAAATGAAGCTCAGAGGGTTAAATAAGTAAGTTGCCTGAGGCCCCTAGAGAGCAGGTAGTGGATCTAGAGCCTGAACCCAAACCCAGCCTGTGCTCTTTGCTTGTTGAGCCTGTGTTAAAACTTAACTCCTAAGTGTAAAACGCAAGCCATGATCACTGAGTCTAACATCAAGCATCTCGTTTGAGTCTGTTCTCTCCATCGCCTCTCTTGGCTTTCCTGAAGTCAGTATGCTTTGCCAGCATCCTGGATTCCTCTAGAATACGGTGGCACTTTTTGGAAAACTTGATTCAGAGACGATGATCCCTTTTTTGAGTCATCCGAAAAATTTCTAAAGCAGCTGACTACATATTACAAAATTATAAAGGAATTTCATTCATTAAAGCTAGTACTTCTAAATAAGTGTCAAAAGTACTGTGTTAAACAGAATGAAGTTTTTTCCCCCAATAGTGAAACTTCTTAAAGCCAATTTGTAAAAGGACTTGTACAAAAGAGAAGGCCATAGGTCACAGTTGCCAAATATATTTGATAATCAGAACTCTCTTAGAGGGACCCTTGAATGTTCATCGCTGATTCTCTCTCTTGGTCGAGAAGATCCCCTGGAAGAGAGAATGACAACACACTCCAGTCTTCTTGCCTGGAGAATCCCATGGACAGAAGAACCATGAACAAGGGGGTACAGTCCATAGGGTCGCAAAGAGTTGGACACATCTGAAGCAACTTAGCATAGCAAGCATGGATGTTCATGTCTTGTAAGGTATTACTAGGGAAATACAGATAAACTCTGTTAACCTGCTTATAGTTTTTATTTTGAAGGGTTGGTTTTTAAACAATAGTAGTGACTTGAGCCATAAGATATTTTGTTAAAATAACATAGTATGAATAACATGCTTACTTTTAAAAGAATTAATATTCATCAGTTGCTGTTGGATGAATCTATGCCCAAAGTAGAATCCTACAATAAAATATAGCTCTGCACCGTATATTTCAAAATAAGGAAATACTCGTTCAATTAGAATTTGGTGAAAGGCATTGTCTTTATCTCTTACTTTAATAGTCAAGGTAATCTCCTTTCATATTATGCATTCTGGATTTTCCATTTAATTCTTTGTCTCTTATTTCCTTTTTTTCACTTCCCATGATACCATGTACATCAAATTTTTTTAAAAAGAATAGTTTACTGTCTCATGTTTCATAGATTCTGGTTAGAAATCATGCTTCTTGTGTAGATTTAAAACTCATATTTTTAGATGCTTATTGTGACCACACTTTGTCTCATTGGATATTCAGGAAACAGATGTGATACCAGACACCAGGCTTTTGGACAAGTTTAGTCAGATTACACCTCTGCTCTTCACCCCAACGGATGAGACGATCCCAGATCCACCACTGGAGACTCTGTACATCATCGACTTCTTTATTGCATTGGCAATATGCAACACAGTAGTGGTTTCTGCTCCTAACCAGCCACGGCAAAAGGTAAGACTAATGCAAACGAGGGTCACCTTCCAGAAGAGAACTTTGGGTTTAAATATATTTGTTATGTGCTCTTACTCTGCATGTGTGCTAAGTTGCTTCAGTCATGTCCAAATCTTTGCAACTCCATGGACTGTAGCCTGCCAGGCTCCTCTGTCTATGAGGATTCTACAGGCAAGAATACTGGAGTGGGTTGCCATGCCCTCCTCCAGGGGACCTTCACTACCCAGGAATCAAACTGAAGTTTCTTACATCTAACCTGCATTGGCAGTGGGTTCTTTACCACTTTCCCTACCTGGGAAGCCCATGGTCTTATATGGATTGTAATTAACAATAGTAACAGGTAACAGTTATACATCACTTAACCTGTACTCTGAACTTATGATGTTCTAAGTGATTTATTGGTATTAATAGGTTTAATACTCCCAACAGTCCCATGAGTTAGGTACTATTACTCTGCCGCTGCTGCTAAGTTGCTTCAGTCGTGTCCGTCTCTGTGCAACCCCATAGACGGGCAGCCCGCCAGGCTCCCCTGTCCCCGGGATTATCCGGGCAAGAACACTGGAGTGGGTTGCCATGCCCTCTTCCAGGGGACCTTCCTTACCCAGGGATAGAACTGGAGTTTCTTACATCTAACCTGCATTGGCACATGGGTTCTTTTTACCACTTTCGCCACCTGGGAAGCCCCGTGGTCTTATATGGATTGTAATTAACAATAGTAACAGGTAACATTTATACATCGCTTAACCTGTACTCCGAATTTATGATGTTGCACCCCACTCCAGTACTCTTGCCTGGAAAATCCCATGGATAGAGGAGCCTGGTAGGCTGCAGTCCATGCGGTCGCTAAGAGTCGGACACGACTGAGAGACTTCACTTTGACTTTTCACTTTCAAGCATTGGAGAAGGAAATGGAAACCCACTCCAGTATTCTTGCCTGGAGAACCCCAGGGATGGGGGAGCTGGTGGGCTGCCGTCTATGGGGTTGCACAGAGTCGGACATGACTGAAGCGACTTAGCAGCAGCAGCAAGTGATTTATTGGTATTAATAGGGTTAATACTCCTAACAGTTCCATGAGTTAGGTACTATTACTCTACTACTCCTCATTTTACAGGTAAGCTTAAGTAACTTGCCCAGGGATACAGGACCAGTTCGTTGGGGAAATAGGATTGATCCCAGGGAGTATGGATCCGTGCTACTACACTACTTTGCTTCTAGGAGGATAGCTAATGAGAGCAGTTCTTGGCAAACACTTCATTTTGCTTTACTTTGCCTACCAAATTGAAGCTTTTTGTGAAACTTCTGAGACCTCCAACATATGCACTACATTGAGCAAAATGTATTAGATTCATTATCATGTTTAATGATAATATACCTTTTCACATGCCACTTGGGTAATGTAAACTCAATCACTGGAAGATCCAATACATCTATAATATAACAAGGTTCTGCTGTTCCCACACAAGCTGAATCTTTAAAGTTTCTTTTTAGCTTAGAATTCATGGAAAATTCATTTTCAATTAAAAAGGAAGGCTTGCTTTAGAGATTGGTGATTCACCACTCGCTGTGCTGTCTTCCTTGAGTATAACTATTTCCCCTTTTGCACACATTCACTTAAAATTCAATTTGCAGCACAACCCAATTAAATTTTCATTTTCTATTAGATCATTTTCTCTTGGCAACTTCAGAGGTGGTCAGTTTTAACATAAAAATAACTTCTCATTAAGCTTTCATTTGATCAGAAACTGTATTTTTATAAGATTTCAATTAGACATTTGCTCTTTGAAGTTATCTAGTTAGAGGATAAATCACTGGTTATTCTGTTTTTTCCTCATACAACACCTTTTGATATATATCTGTTTCCAATGCAGACATCTTTTGGTGTTTTCTGCTTAAGAAATATGGTTGTCTTATCCCCAAAGAATGTAATATTCTGTGGCCTGAAAGAAAATCTCTATAGGCATATAAAAGCCTAAGCCTCATGATATTTTAAGGTAGTGATAGCAAGGCAGTGGATAAAGATCTCATTGGAATTCATGTGTAATACAGAAACGTCATCTGTAGTTGAGTTCACTTTTCATTTTTGAGTTGTCAGTAAGTTTGCAAATTGACCAACATGAGTCCCTCAAACTATCATAAAATTAATAATTATTAGGAGAAAATTCTTTAATTCCTTGGACATTTCTATTGTGAAAATTTTACAAATAATCGGTCTTCCCAATTAGTATTAAATTCTAAATTGAATCACTGATAAGAGTTAAGATCTAGAAGAAATCAGAATATGAACAAGAAAAAGTTCTATAAAAGTAGAAATTTGAATTCATATCATGATATTGATAGTCTTCCATAAACTACTTTATTGGCCTATTTTTCTTAAGTCAATTAACCACCTTTTTTGTAATCTGAAAAATGAAAGAAAAAACATTTTGTTAGTCTTTTGATTTACTTTCTTCTACAAATTACTCATTTGTTTTTCTGCTGCTCACACTATTTTTATACCTTTTTCAGTATAGCCCTGTAATCTTTATAAACTTGATATTTAAATATTATATAACATTTTAAGATGTTTCTATTTTGTTATTATTGAATACTTATAATTTTTAAATTATTATTGCTAGGATGCCTATAATAAAGATAATTTTTTATATTAGGTTATTTATCAGAAAAATTTGCTAAAAGTATGCCCACTGCTACCAATATTAGCACACTTTATATCTTTTGCTATGAGCTGTCAGATTTCTTCCTAAATGGTTGTAGAAATTCACAGTGCTACCAACATTAGCACATCTTTTTCATAATGGCTGCTTTTATTTTTATTAATTTTTTTGCATCATTGTTAAATATGAAACAGTTTGCTATATAAGGGAGTAGTAACTTTTCATTGTCCTTTTGTCCCCTAGTTTGACTTCATAGTTGTTATCAACTGCTTTTGACTGTTTTATTGAGACCTTCTCATGTTATCTTTCCTAGGTCGGACTCTCTTCTTTGCGTGGAATACCCATTAAATCTTTGGAAGAGATTAAGAACCTCTTCCAGAGACTGTCTGTCCGAAGGTCGAGTTCACCATCTCTTGCCAGTGGGAAAGAGCCATCTGGAGTCCCAAATGCCTTTGTGAGCAGACTTTCTCTGTTTAATAGAATGAAACCAGCCTCACCTGTGGAGGAAGAGATCTCTCAGATGAGTGAGAGCCTCCAGGGCTCTGATAACTCAGCACGTCCCACAGAAATTGAGAAACAAAACAGCGATGCAGGCATCGCAAATGGCAAGGTGGAAGCCCTCCCTGGACAGCCCTTGACCTCCACCCTGTGTTATGAGGCTGAGAGCCCCGATGAAGCCGCCTTAGTGTACGCTGCCCGGGCTTACCAGTGTACTCTGCAGTCCCGGACCCCAGAGCAGGTCGTGGTGGACTTTGCCGCTTTGGGACCATTAACATTTCAACTCCTACATATCCTGCCCTTCGACTCAGTAAGAAAAAGAATGTCCGTGGTGGTCCGGCACCCCCTTTCCAACCAAGTGGTCGTATATACAAAGGGCGCTGATTCCACAATCATGGAGTTGCTCTCTGTGGCTTCCCCAGGTGGGTTTATGCAGGTCTGAGAAAGAAGTGATGGGAAGGGCTTGGTGATCACAAGGCCTCTCTCAATGGTCTCATAAAGGCAAACAAGCAGATCTGTGAGGATCCATCACACTTGATGAAGTAGGGGAAGCGGCCTAGGATTTGGTGAGAAAGCACCGAAGTTTTGGGGTTCCATAGACCAGGGTAAGAATGTTGTGTAACTCATGGCGGAGGACACAAACGTTTAAAACAATAGAAGTTACACTCAAGTATAGGCTTTCACATTTTTACAAAAACAAATAACATTTGTCCATAGTATAATCAGCAGATAATGGATCAAAGGCGTGTACTATATGCAATATATGCAGTGCCTCTGCTCAGAGCCTAGAAAATGGTAAGTGCTCAGTGGAAGACAGCCAGCATCAGTATAATCACTGTTACTGTCATTATCACCGTTGTGGGAATGGTATTTGTATTAATTTGGGGGCCTTTTTCTCCCCAAGGAGAAAGGAACAAGGGAACGATTTATTCTGAAGGGGTCCCTTTTATAAATGCACATTTAGGATTCAAAACTATGAGGCCTTTGGTTTGTTATGAATTAAGCTTCCATTATTTTTAAAAAATGTCTGTCGTTGGATAAACTGGTAGGAGCACTTGTGTTTCATCAATTATTTCAGATGGACCAGGTCTGGAAAAACAGCAGATGATGATAAGGGAGAAAACCCAGAAGCACTTGGATGACTACGCCAAACGAGGCCTGCGCACTCTCTGTATAGCGAAGAGGGTGAGGCTGCTTGGTGCACCCACTGGCTTCTTTCTTTCCTGTGTTTGACCATCGTTTAATGAAAACAAGCGTGTGTCAAATCCTGATCCAGATATCTGAGAAAGTTCCTGGGCCAGTAGCTTTCTTTTCATATAGCTTCCTTATTCCTTATATATTAGTTGGTTGGAGTTTGTTCTCAAAGTATTTTGCCAGAAAGTTTTCAGTAGATCTGAGTATTTTCATTTGGAAACTGCAGTATGGCTGGGAATAAAAATCCCTGGATCCTACTCTGTGGCTCTCAGTACCTTGTAAATGTCATTCCTTTGTCTTCTAGCATTTTTAATGAATGAGGCCAGAGACAGGCCTTTATTTTCCCCTTAGAAGTTCTTGATATTTTTTTCCTTGTTTGCTTGTACATCTTTATCTGTAAATCCAGATAAATTCCCTAAATATTATCTCAGTTTTGATTATTCTCTATGTAGAAGAATCCTGAGACCTAGTTTTTCCTTTCTACATAAAAAATTATGTAATAAAAAGTAGAGTTCCAACAAGTGATTTGAGGGGTGTTACTACCGAAACCATCCCTGGGAGCCTGGGAGAACCGGAGATACAGAGTCTTTTAAGAGTAAATTTGTCAAGTTTTTTTATGCCCCTTGGCCAGTGAGGCCTGGCTTCAGTACTGACCAAGTCCAGCTGCTCAGCTGTAATGTGTGCTATGTGCCAAGCTGCTTTAGTTGTGTCTGACTCTTTGCAACCCTGTGGACCCACCAGGCTCCTCTGTCCATGGGCTTCTCCAGGCAGGAATGCTGGAGTAGGTTCCCCTTTCCTCCAGGGCACCTTCCTGACCCAGGGGTTGAACCTGCATCTTTTTATGTGTCCTGCATTGCCAGGTTCTTTACCACTAGTGCCACCTGGGAAGCCCACTCAGGTGTAATAAGCCTATGCAAAGCCTTACACCTTTAGATTCCCCTCCCTTATTAATAAGCCAAGACATGCCGAGTCCCATCCCTACAACTACATCCCCAAATGCACACCTGGGTAATGTTTCTGCCTTCAGTGGAGATTCAGCTAGCTCATTGATGAGAGCCATGGCAGGAGAAGATGGGGAAGTCTAGTTAAGGCAGGGAAGGAGAGTCTAGTACGGCCTAGAGCAAGGGAAGAATGTACTACGGGGAAGGGAAGGGAGTCTGCTATCAAGATATAGCTAAGACTTAGTTCCTTGTTTCTTGTCCTTCAATGATTTATCTGTCAGTCCAAGCGTCTGCCTACAATGCGGGAGACCCGGGTTCGATCCCTGGGTCGGGAAGATCCCCTGGAGAAGGAAATGGCAACCCACTCCAGTACTCTTGCCTGGAAAATCCCATGGACTGAGAAGCCTGGTGGGCTACAGTCCATGGGGTCGCAAAGAGTCGGACACGACTGAGCGACTTTCCCTTCCCCTTCCCACACAGGGGAAATACTGGAGGAGAACCAAGCAGGCTGCTCTTGCCAACTCTCTCGCTTCTTCATAACTACCTCCCACCCATTCTGTCATCCTCTCCCTCCCTGGCTCTGAGCCCTGCAGTTAATTTTTGCTGTGTTAGAAGCCAGAGTGTCAATTTTCTGTCCTTCATTGTGAGCTCTAACTAGTAGAGAAGATGGAGAGAAATGGGTAGATCAAAGTATCCATTCTTTAATGACTGTCTGATAATTCCTAAATGATAGAGCTCCTGAGAGAACTGCAGACTGAATTGGAGTCTTAACTGAATTGGAGACTGTAACTAGGTCCTGAGACCAGTGCAGGCATCTCTCATTTCTTTCCCAAATTCTAATTCTTAGGAACTGCCTTAGGAAAAGTAGCATATTTTATAGACTCCAAAGCACTTAATATCAGCTGCAAGGATAATCAAAAGCCTGTCTCACACATGGTTGTAAGAGTGAAGAAATCGAGATCAAAACAGAGCCTCTGCCTTTTCAGCGGAATGATTCTGTCCTAATAAAGATAGAGCCCAGCAGATGTCAGATTCTCCCAAATCAAATTACCTTGTGGGCAAGAATGAGTAGAGAAATTGCCCCACCCCATCAACTCCATGCTGCTTTATAAGAATTGAAAGTAAATTTCTTCTCTACAGCAACCTGAAGACAAAGGAACATGTAGCATTGGTTCTTTCTCTAGGAATTCCACTTAATGTTTTCTTTGGAAGAGAGCTTTCTTGCTTCACTCATTTGGCGTCCTCTTTCTTTTAACCCCTATGAATAACTCACCCCATAAACCAACCATCAAAAGAAATCAAAGGTGGGACTTTCCCAGTGGTCCAGCGGTTAAGACTCCACGCTTCCAATGCAGGGAGTGTGGGTTTGATCCCTAAGTTGGGGAACTAAGATCCCACATGCCGCATGGTGCGGCCAAACAAAACTGCTGCTGCTGTAGCTATGTGACACCTGAAATTGAGTACCTAACACCACTTTCTCAGCTGCACCATTAGAATCCCCCTGGATTTCACTTTCAAGTGGCTCCTTTCTCCTTTCTCTCTGCATAGTTCCTGGTTTAATTAAATAGATTGACCCACTTTCATCTTATGAGTAGAATTTCCCAGAGATGCTGAGCTACAGGGTCCATCCATCCTCAGGGTTTTACTAGTCTGATCACAGAGCTTGGGAGGTTTGCTACTGGGTATGGTATTTGGACCTGGCCTAAGTGAACCCAGAAAGAGGTATACCTAAAATGAGTTCATGGTTTGATGTTTTTCTAGGGTGGGTCCTGATGGTTTTGTCACATAGCCTGCCTCATAGCTTTCCCCCCCTGCCATAGGTCATGAGTGACACTGAATATGCAGAGTGGCTGAGAAATCATTTTTTGGCTGAAACCAGCATTGACAACAGGGAAGAATTACTCCTTGAATCTGCCATGAGGTTGGAGAACAAACTAACTTTACTTGGTAGGTGGACTACGGTGTACTGTCTTAATGGAGAATTTTTTTTAATACTTAATGTCTCTGTATTAGTTATTCACCAGTGCCTTTTTTTCCCACTTTGATATAATAGATATATGTGGTTCTATCCACCCTGTCCAGTTTGATTTCTACCCACCTTCCAATCCTTCCCAGTCCATTTTTGACCACAGTAAACTTGACTTCATTTGTGGTAGGCTCAGCATGATCATCCTTAAGATCATTTAACAATTCAGCACTTAGCATAGAATATAAAGCTGAATAAATACCCTTGGTCAAGAGAAGAGAAATTGGCTTGCCAGGTATTGGATAAGGTTTTTTAGTATATGTTGTCTTTTTGAATCCCACACTACAGATCTGGTTTACATAGAAGAAACTTGGTGCACAGAGCAGTTTAATGACTTGTTCAGAGTCACAGTCTAGTCACTGGCAGAGCTGGGGAGAAGCTCAGAGCTATCCACCCCTCACTCTAGGGCCCATATTCTTTATTCTGTGCCTGCAATTGGACTAAATTTTTTTTTTCTCTCTCTTACTTTTTGGTTTCAGCTAAAAGTTGCACACTTGACACCCCTTGTTTCAGATTGAACTGCATCTTAAAATCACCTGGAGGAGTTTAAACAATACCAGTGCCTACCCACAGAATCTTGATTCAGTTGGCCTGATATATGGCCTGGGTATTTGAATTTTTCAAAGTTCCCCAAGTTGTTCCCAAGAGGCAGTCAAGGTTGAAAAACACAGTTTTAGAGTCTGGACTTCTAGATACTAATATAAATGCTCACACACCAAAATACCAGTCTCTAAGATCCATTCCTCAGGTTCAGAGAAAAGCAATGACCTGACTTGGTCTCTAGCCAGTGGAGTAATGATCTTCCTCCCAAGTCGTTTCTCCGTGACAGTATGAGTGGTCTATAACAGATCCGCTTTTCCTCGTCTGCGCTCCCAAACTCAACATGCTCTGTGGGTTTAGCGCCAAAACTCATTTAGTGGCAAGATCAGGCCTGATTTGATAAGATTGTTTAAAGTATTTATTATCCTAATTAGTGTGATTATTGTAATTTATTATAAGTTTTGCTAAGGAAATATTCATATGCTTGATTACCAGATAAGATATGACTCATGTACCGTGTTACCTAAAAATCTGCAGAGCTTTTGAGTTCCAAAATATAGCTAGTCTCAGTTGTTTTAGAAAAGGAAATTATGGACTTATAGTATGAAAGAGCATTAAAAATAGATATTGTGGGTTACTGACCAGAACATTCTTTAAAAGCCTGTCTTTACCCTTGGGAGTATCATAGAATTGCAAAATTGGGGAGTAAGTTTATATAAGTAACTGAATGAAATCCCCTCAATCCCCCTAGAAGAAAGCTAGCCAGAAGGAGAGCAAGTGAGTTTGATAAACTCATTGATTGCTAAGGCTTTCCTGCCCCAATATTACTTTTTTGTATATGATTTTGATCTGAGGGGTCAACATTTCGTTTGGACCCCTTGAAGCTACTGGAGTGGTTTGCATAGTTCAGAAAAGGATCAGCTAACAGATAGGTTTCCATCATAGTTTAGGCACGGAGAAGGCGATGGCATCCCACTCCAGTACTCTTGCCTGGAAAATCCCATGGACGGAAAAGCCTGGTAGGCTACAGTCCATGGGGTCACAAAGAGTCGGACACGACTGAGTAACCTCACTTTCACTTTTCATTTTCATGCACTGGAGAAGGAAATGGCAACCCACTCCAGTGTTCTTGCCTGGAGAATCCCAGGGACGGGGGAGCCTGGTGGGCTGTCATCTGTGGGGTCGCACAGAGTCGGACACGACTGAAGCAACTTAGCAGCAGCATAGTTTAGGCGAGCTTCAGCTGGCTTTTGTTTCTTACAAGCCCTATTGAACTCCGGTTATTTTTTAGGTGCTACTGGCATTGAAGATCGTCTGCAGGAGGGGGTCCCCGAGGCTATAGAAGCCCTTCACAAAGCTGGAATCAAGATCTGGATGCTGACAGGAGACAAACAGGAGACAGCTGTCAATATTGCTTATGCGTGCAAATTACTGGAGCCAAATGACAAGCTCTTTATCCTCAATACTGAAAGCAAAGTATGTACCCTGAGATTAGCCCAGTCTCCTTTTTTTTTTTTTCCCCCCAAAGCCAGTGGAATACTTGTGATTTCATGACTGTTAGGAGAAAGAAAAACCAATAACCATTAGCTCCTTGATAATTAGTTCTTCTGTCCAGCAGTGGGACTTCTCTGGTGGGTCAGTTGGTAAAGAATCAGGCCTGCAATGCAGGAGACCTGGGTTTGATCCCTGGGTCAGAAAGGTCCCCTGGAGAAGGAAATGGCAACCCACTCCAGTATTCTTGCCTGGAGAATTCCATGGACAGAGAAGCCTGGCCGGCTACAGTCCATTTGGTCAGAGGAGTCAGACACGACTTAGCGACTGTACTGCTAGTACTGTCCAGCAATGTAGCTTGTTTAGTTATTTTAAAAGCTTGGAAGATATAATGATTCAAAGGAAAAAATTCCCATTAAAAGAATTTCCAATGGATTTGCTTCTCTCTTACCCCCATGTTGAATTGTCACTGAGTTGACCAGATTTAGCCCATGATGACAAAATACGTCAAGATGTGAGGCAGGCATCTTCCTCCCTTTCAAGCTGAGGGGAAGTGATTTCTGGTGTAATTGTGTGAATATTTTCCTGATAATTCTAAAATTAGGCTCAGAGGATAATCTTGCCCTCTAGTGGCAAATTTTATATAGTGCACCTGAGAATATCAAAAGTTGAAAGAACTTGAAGGGAAAAAAGTTTTCTCTTCTCCTTTTTTAAGGAGAAGGAATTTAAAAGGTTTGGATTCAGCCTATATTTTCCAGTACCCTCTTCCCTCCAGCCCTGCCACTAATCTCTAACACAAATAATCTAATTAGTGAAAGTGAAGTCGCTCAGTCATGTCCGACTCTTTGCGACCCCATAGACTGTAGCCTACCAGGCTCCTCTGTCCGTGGGATTTTCTGGCAATAGTACTGGAGTGGATTGCCATTTCCTTCTCCAGGGGATTTTCCCAACCCAGGGCTTGAACTCAGGTCTCCCACATTGTAGACAGACGCTTTACCGTCTGAGCCACCAGGGAAGTCCTGTCACTAATCTCTAGCACAGATAATCTAATTAGTTAAACAGGCATTTTATTGAAGATTCTTAATACAGTGGCACTAAGAATTTGTGCATGTTGTATAATTTGCTTGGAAAACCTTCCTCCTTCCTTCCTAAGTTGTCAGGCTCTATCAGTCACGTTCATTTTGCCATAGCAACCTGCCTCTCAGAAGTTGTCTGGAACTTGCCACCCGGATCACATCTTGGGTCTTGGCCACAGGCTACCATGTTTGATTAGCCATGTTTTTATGGCCAGTCGTCAGTCAATACGCAGCTAGATGGTACACTTTGAGGGAAGAGAATTTTCCTTAATACAGACTTAGTTCTCCTTGGCAGTGGACAGTGGCCCGGGAACCCCTAAGCAAAACTAGCAGCCAGATCCCAGTATCAGCAAGGGAGTTAGCACCAGAAAATTCCTGGTCATTTTAGTCACTAAAATGGATGTGCTCTTAAGTCTAGTAAGACCTGGATTCAAATGCTTAGCCTGCCAGTGACCAGGTATGTGACCTTTGGGAGTTAACCACCTGAGTCATTTTCCTTAATGTGAGAGTAGTGCCTATTTCATAGCATTGTTGTGCATATTAAATGGGAAAATATAAATTGTTTAATATGGCCCCTGGCAGATGTAAGAGCTCCCCTGGTGCTTCACTGGTAAAGAACCCGCCTGCCAGTAGGAGATATGAGTTTGATCCCTGGGTTGGGAAGATCCCCCAGAAAAGAAAATGGCAACCTACTCCAGTATTGTCGCCTGGGAAATCACCTGGACAGATGGGTCTGGCGGGCTACAGTCCATAGGGTTGCGAAAGAGTCGGACATGACTTAGCAATTAAACAGCTCGCAACAGGTGAATAGGCATCTTGGTTTTCAATGACTGCAGAGTATGTTACCTTCCAAATGTACCATTTTAATTTAACCAAACTCTAGAGGGTTTTTAAAGATAATTTTTTACTATTACATTTTGAGCCTCTAATGAGCATATTTGATTCAGTGGGGACATTTGAGGTGTATGGGATCAGATTTGTACCCATGGTGAAGGTTGCCAGGTAGCTCCATTTTGAAGTTGAATCTCTTGTTTATTGTGTATGTGGTTGTTAAATCTTTGTTGTGTCCATGTGTGCCTACATATCCATACCTACTTTTCACCTATTTTATTGTGGGTTGAGAAATACTTGATAAAACAGCATTTGAAATAAGAGCAAATAGCCTCTGAGTGAGGAACTCTTTCATGAATAAATATTTTTAGACTGAGTGTATGAACTTATATGCACTGCTCTAGGCTTTTGTTTGTCTCTGTCCTTTGTGTCATTTGACACTGTAGTTTCTGGTTAAATTTATTGTTCTTATTTTGAGTAGAATTCATCAATGAATATTTATTGAGTGACTAACTTGGTCCTCTTTTAGGCGTTATGATGGTTTCAAAAATAAATTAAGAGTGCTCTCTGTCTTCAGAGACCTTCCTAGCCTGGGGTGAGGAGAGTGGAGGGATTGTACGCAATCCAACCGTGATGAGGCCGCTGAGAACAGGACCATAATGTTAGTTTGGTGAGAGTGGGGACTTCCGGTTCATTGACTTGCCCCCAGCATCTAGAATTCTCAGTAAATAGTTAAGTGAATGAGTGAATAAATGTGTTGAATCAAAAAGAAGAGAATAATAATTACTGTTTTAAATTCTGAGTATTGTGCTTTACACTAGGAGCTTTGCATGCATTATTTCACTTATTCCTCACAACAACTGTATAATGTAGACATTTGTATTTTTCAGATTAGAAAGTTGAGGGTGAGAGAGGTTATATAATTTGCCTAAAGCCAAGCACATAGAAAATGGAAGAATGAGACCAGAGTGCACTTGAGATTTATAGTTTGAGAAGTAAACTGCACAAAAATTTGTAAACTGCACACATAAATCTTACACCTATTTCTCAGTTGTATAGTTGGAAGTGAGATGTTCCTCATCCATTTATCCCCTTCCCACATACACACAGAAGTCTCTGCAGAAGAGCTGTGAGGTCTTCAGAAGGACCCTGTTACTCCCTCCCTGGGGTTGCCTGGATGCGGCAGATGTTAAAGAATAGCAGTGATAAATTTAGCTGAAAGTGGCCAGCAAGGGAGCCCCGAGGCTAAATGTCTGTGCCTCTCCTTTCAAGAATGCCTGTGAGATGCTGATGGATACAATTTTGAAAGAACTTCAGAAGAACCCAGCTTCTCCAGAGCAAGCATCGTTGAGTGCGAGTTTACACCAGCCTCCTCCCACCCTGCAGGGCTCAGGGCTGCGGGCTGCACTCATTATCACAGGGAAGACCCTGGAGTTTGCCCTGCAGGAGAGTCTGCAGAAGCAGTTCCTGGAGCTGACTGCTCGCTGCCAAGCTGTGGTCTGCTGCCGAGCCACGCCCCTGCAGAAGAGCGAGGTGGTCAAACTGGTGCGCAGCCACCTCCGGGTGATGACCCTGGCCATCGGTGAGTGGCAGTGGGACCCAGCCCCATGCTTCCCCCTTTCACGTCACACCAAAGGCGGATTCTTCTGCTTATCCTTTCTTCCGTACATCCCTTAGCCCTTCTGTGGGTCTGTCCTTCTCCTCCCTTCTTTCTCTCCATCCCCCGACTGCCTCTCCTTTGCCCTCCATCACCTATTTGGCCCCCTGTTATGAATCAGGTGGTAGAGATGTGACATAGAAAACAACATAATAGGAGTCCGTGTTACATATCAGAGCCCCAGATCACCTGGGTTAGGAGGGTTATGTAGTTAAACGTAGACCTGATAAGTCCCTGAGTTCTACCTTCAAGAAAGTTAAAATCAGGAAAATTAACAATTCATTTATTTATTCGTTCAACAACTGTTTATTGAGTGCCTTCTATGTACCAGGCATTATCCTAGGCAGTGGAGAAAGAGTGTACAAAACCAACAGAGTACCTTTTCTTAAGGAGCTTACCTGTAGGAGGAGGGCAATGAAAGTGAAACAAAACAAAAAGGTATAAAGATTTAAGATGTCAGACAGTGACAAGTGCTATTGAAAAAATTAAAGTCAGGGGGAGGGGGAAGGGGCTGCTATTTAAAATACATTTTTCAGAGATAGTCTAACTGATTAGATGGTATGAGCAGAGACTTGAAGGAGATGATAAAGCAGCCATAGGAGGTCTGCAGGGCGGAGGAGGGTAGTTTCTGGCAGAGAAGACAGTGAAATGTCAGGATATGGACCGTGCTCAGTGTGTCAGACCCAAAGCAGGTTGAGCAAAAGGAAGAGTTTTCTGCAGGTTAATGAAGGGCAGAAACATGGCAGGCAACCAGATCATGTAAAGTCTTGGAGGAATTTGGCTTTTCTCTGTAGAGATAGGGAGCCGCAGGAGGACTTTGGGCAGAGGAGGGACATGAGCTGCCTTAAGTTGAGAAGGGTCACATTGGCTACTGTGTTGGGAGTAACCACTGGGTCACAAGGACATAGGAAGTCCAGTTGAGCAGCTATTGGAATAATTCAGGGAGAAGAGAACTGTGGCTCGAGCCCAAGTGGGAGCAGAGGAGGTGATGGGATGTGATCAGATAATGGACATGGTTTGAAGAAAGAGCTGGTGAAATTTGCTGATGGCCTGGGTATGTTGAAGAATAGTAGGCGTCAAAGGGGAGGAAAGGGTTTATCTCTAAGAATATAAAGGATGGAGCATCCATTTACTGAGATGGAGTCAGGGGAAGCAGGAGTTGGGTCTTACACACATTAAGTTTGAGAAATCCATTAGATGTCAGCAGTGATATTAGACAGGCAGCTGGAGATAAAGTCTGAGATTTTAGCAGTGAGGAGTTGGCTAGAGACATAAATTTGGGAAGTCTAGTGATGATACTTAAAGCCTTGATATTAGATAAGATCACCAAAAATGAATATAAGTGTAAAAGAGAAACAGGGTGAGATTAAGTTCTGTGACACACCAAAATTCAGACATTAGCACAATGAGAACTCAGTCTTCCCTTATAGTCTCTGCTTCTACCTGGATTATTTTCAGTCTCAGGTAGCCTCTCCCCTCAGGATGCTGTTCTAGCCACTGAAAATTCCCACCTTTATATCTCATCCTATTAGCAACCTCAGAGAAATAGTAGTACATGTTTTCAAGTTGCTGGAATAAAGTGTCAGGATTAGGGTGGAATTCTGTTCAACTGTCCTATTGAAAGAACATATAAATGAGTGAATTGTTCAAGGCCCTGGATCCATATGTTCCTGAGGCTAGAGCCCTGGACGTGTCAGTTATATCAATTAAGTTGAATCATGTACCCATCTCTGAACCAATCACTGAGGCCAGGGAACAGATGATGCTAATTCCCCGGGCTTTCTTCAGTTGTCCATCCCAAATCTGGAGATTTGGGTTCGTCCTAACAAAACACATGGACTCAGTCCCCAGGAGAAGGTAGGATACGTCATTAGAAAACAAGTAAAGTTTGCTGGGCAGTTGGGAACAACCAATGTTCATTACCAGTGGGAATGTAATAACTCCTCTTAAGCTTCCCCTGTGTTGAGACAAGGAAATCTATAGCAACCGTAATACCATGTGACAGGTTTACTAGAGACACACTCAGTGGTACTTGAAACCTAAGGAAGGGGCATCATATCTAAAAGAAATATGACGACTTCCCTGGTGGTCCCAGTGGCTAAGAGTCCCCCTGCGAATGCAGGAGACATGAGCTCAATCCCTGGTTCAGGAAGATTCCAGATGCTGTGGGGCAGCTAAGCCAGTGTGCTGCAGCTGCTGAAACCCATGCTCAATGGAGCCTGTACTCCACAGCAGGAGGGGCCACTGCAGAGAAGCCCTCGCACCGTAACTGGAGAGTAGCCCTTGCTCACTGCAGCTAGAGAAAGCCCACACACAGCAACAAAGACCCAGCATAGCCGAAAATAAGCAAATAAGATTATTTAAAAGGAATCTGAGACGGATTTCCCAGAGGAAGTGATATCTAAGCTGAGAGAGCAGTTAAAATCTAGCAAGGTGGGGCAGAGGTGATGAGTGCAGTGTTACAGAGAAACACTAGGTGCAGGGCTAGAAGAAGCAGAGTATATCTGGGAAGTTGGAAGTAGAGTGAGTGACATAGACAAAGGGGAGGCTGGCCCAGGTAAAGGATTTTCAAGTGGTACTGATTTGGAATTCTGATGGCAGTAGGAGGCCACCTTGAATTCCTGCTTAGCCAGCTTCCAGGCAGCTTGGAGACATGGGATAAACCTTGAAGGATTTATTTGTTGGCTTGAGAGGCTGCTACTGATTTGCAGTTTGCATCTTGTCTTTGCTCCTCATCCATTTCTCTTCTCCTGTCTCACGAAGGTGATGGTGCCAACGATGTCAGCATGATTCAAGTGGCAGACATTGGCATTGGTATCTCTGGGCAAGAAGGCATGCAGGTGAGTAGATGTTGCACACCCAAATACCATGAACTTGACCTTCCCATTCAAAGGCAGCCTTCTCCACGGTCACATCTCTGTGGTAGAGTGAGGCTGTCTGCAGCTAGCTCAGAAGTGAGTGACAGGGCATTTATCCATTCATTCGCTCAGTGATTATATACTGGGTGAGTATTATGGTATTTTCCTGGGTAATTTTAACTCACTTGTTCAGTTTTAAAAATAAAACGTTATCTAAATCGTAAGAACATGTGTGTATCTCTGCAATAACTATGACTTGACACTGAGAGCTACTAAGGATTTGAATAAAAGACCTAAAGATCCTAAAGAGAGAGGGAGAAGCGAAGAGAAGATAGGCGAGAATGAGGGAGGTGTGCTTGCCAGTTTTTATGTGTGCATGTGTATGCATTGGATAGTGTTGTAGGCACAAAACTCAGAGCCTTGGCCAAAAGACTGCTTGTCATGATTGGAGCAAGTGCTGCCAAAAGAAAGTGGGCTGTGCGGCTTACGGTTTCCTGAGAATTGTAAACTTTGATGTCTTTACAAAAGATGAGAAATTCAAATACCTCCTTTGCCTGCCATGTTATTAATAGTCACGTGAAGTCATAACTGTATACTTTTTTAGTCTCTTCGTTGAGGAGAAGCAAATGCTCTGTCAGAGTTCTAAGGGAGCTGCTTTCTAGGGAAAGCACACTTGCCGAAATTACATCATGAATAGTAGACCAGAGAGAAGTGTTGTTTCATTGGATCATATTGGAAAGCTGAGTGGTAACTCCAGGCAACCCGTTAAGGCTCTGTATGCATGCGTTTTTGCTTGTTTGGAGAGGGGTTTTTTTTTGGGCGGGGGGGTGTGGGTTAGAGGGGGAGTCTGCATGTAAGGCTTAAACTACATATTTTTAAAATTTTTCTGTAAGTATAGCTGACTTACACTGTTATGTTAGTTTCAATTTTACAGCAAAATGAATCAATTATACATATATCCAACTGTTTTTAGATTCTTTTCCCACATAGGCTATTACAGAGTATTTAGTAGAGCTCCCTGTACTGGGCAATAGATCCTTATTAGTTATCTATTTTATATATGGTATATATATCAGTCCCTACTTCCCAGTTTTGGAGAAGGCACTGGCAACCCACTCCAGTACTCTTGCTTGGAGAATCCCATGGCCGGAGGAGCCTGGTAGGCTGCAGTCCATGGGGTTGCTAGGAGTCGGACACGACTGAGCGACTTCACTTTCACTTTTCCCTTTCATGCATTGGAGAAGGAAATGGCAACCCACTCCAGTGTTCTTGCCTGAGAATCCCAGGGACGGGGGAGCCTGGTGGGTGCTGTCTATGGGGTCACACAGAGTCGGACACGACTGAGCAACTTTACTTTCACATCTCCCAGTTTATCCGTGTCCCCTTACACCCTGGTAACCATAAATTTGTTTTCTACATCTGTGACTTTCTGTATTGCAAATAAGTTCATTTGTACTCTTTTTTTTTTTTTTAGATTGCCACATATGTTTGATATTTGTCTCTGTGTGATTTACTACATTTAAACCACATTTTGACCAGTCTGAGCCTGCTGGAGGTCAGGCTGCCATGCTGTGTCTAACATGTTTTGCTCAGGGTGACATTCTCTCCGCTGTCTCCACAGGCTGTGATGGCCAGCGACTTTGCTGTTTCTCAGTTTAGACATCTCAGCAAGCTCCTCCTCGTCCACGGGCACTGGTGTTATACCCGACTTTCCAACATGATTCTGTATTTTTTCTACAAGAACGTGGTATGTAGCTCCAGAGAATTAATCCTTTTCCCTGTGGCCCTTCCTCTCCTGCTGGTGTAAGGGGTGAAGAGGGAGGGCCCAAAGTTAAGCTTACTTTGCTTGTTGATGTTTGGGAAGCAGCCAGGATGACTCCTGCTGTCTTACTAGGAATAATCTGGTATGTTTCAGCAGCTGATAGCAAATTGCTAGGCTTGTCCATCTGCTAGCATTTTCTATTCCCTATGCATTTAAATTCAATTAAACCCTGTCTGATTCATTTAGAATCCAGTTTTTGACCTTCTGTAAAATGATTGTGACAAGCAGAATTATGAAATGTTTAATGCTGTCTGTCAGAGAATGAAAAGGTTTGCTCCCATGTTACAGGAGATTACTTTAAAAAAAAAAAAAAAAAAACTGTTGTCCCTAATGAATGTCCCATGTGGTATGTTGAAGATGCAGATACAAATGAAATCCTAGGATAGTGCCTTAGCCTATAGAGCTGGCTAGTACCACTAGATAAAGAATTCTATGGCAAGCCTGTAAAATGTGTTTGTACTTGGTAGCTGTAATTCTGAAAAGGGCAGAATTTGATTAGTAAGCATCTTGGCTTTTAGTTTTCAACTTATTGCTTAAATTTCAGTTTTCTCTTTTATAAACCCATGTTGACCTTAGGTTGCTTCACCTAAATCCCTTCTTAGTGGGATGATTAGGTAAATATGTCATGATTTTCAACCAAATTTATTCTTGGTCTTTTAAGTCCATATGTAGCAAGTTAGTAGTAAACAAAAATTTACATCACTATTGAAATACCATCTTTAGGGAAAAGATGACTTTGGGTCATTTTTAGATCTGTGCATGTATGTGTGTGCCTATCATCAGCAGGAACATTTTTTCTTCATCTAGCACAGTGAACTTTTCAGGAAGCTCTTGGTACTTTACTAATTAGAATTAGCATACTTAGTCACCAGAGTACATCATGCAAAATGCCAGGCTGGATGAAGCACAAGTGGAATCCAGATTGCCAGCAGAAATATCAGTAACCTTAGATATGCAGATGACACCACCCTTACAGCAGAAAGCAAAAAACTAAAGAGCCTCTTGATGAAAGTGAAAGAGGAGAGTGAAAAAGTTGGCTTAAAGTTCAACATTCAGAAACTAAGATCATGGCATCTGGTCCCATCACTTCATGGCAAATAGGTGGGGAAACAGTGGAAACAGTGACAGACTTTATTTTCTTGGGCTCCAAAATCACTGCAGATGGTGACTGCCTCCATGAAATTAAAAACACGCTTGCTCCTTGGAAGAAAAGCTATTACCAACCTAGACAGCATATTAAAAAACAGAGACATTACTTTACCAACAAAGGTCCATCTAGTCAAAACTATGGTTTTTCCAGTAGTCATGTATGGATGTGAGAGTTGGACTATAAAGAAAGCTAAGTGCCGAAGAATTGATGCTTTTGAACTGTGGTGTTGGAAAAGACTCTTGAGAGTCCATTGGACTGCAAGGAGATCCAACCAGTCAAACCTAAAGGAAATCAGTCCTGAATATTCATTGGAAGGACTGACGCTAAAACTGAAACTCCAATACTTTGGCCGTCTGATGCAAAGAACTGACTCATTTAAAAAGACCCTGGTGCTGGGAAATATTGAAGGCAGGAGGAGAAGGGGACGATCGAAGATGAGATGGCTAGATAGCATCACCGACTCTATGGACATGAGTTTGAGCAAACTCCGGGAGCTGGTGATGGACAGGGAAGCCTGGAGTGCTGCAGTCCATGGGGTCGCAGAGTCAGACATGACTGAGCGACTGAACTGAGCTGAACATTTAGTCAAAGTGTTAATAAAAAACTTTACAAAAATATTTGAAATGCATAATATCTCTGAGTGTTGACTGTAGGTTAGGCTGTGATGTTAATATAAAATTCCAGGCCTTAGTGGTCTGTGACTTAAGAAAGGAGCCCCTCTCCTAGGTTTCATTTTCATTCTTTGCATTTTTCTACTTCTATTAATATTATAATGCCCTGATTCAGGAGTGGAAAATCCACCTGCAATGTAGACACAAGTTTGATCCCTGGGTCAGTAAGATCCCCTGAAAAAGGAAATGGAAAACCCATTCCAGTATTGCCAGGATAATCCCAGAGGAGGAGCCCAGTGGGTTACACTCCAAGGTTAACAAAGAGTCAGACACGATTTAGCGACTAAACAAACAGCATCAGTTATGATGCAGCCCACTTCACCACTCCCTCCTTTTAACTCCATATTTCTAGCTAATATTAGAAAGGGATGCCTCATGTTCTTGGAGAGAGAGAGAGTTTTATTTGTAGAAAGCGCATCACCAGCGAGCAGGGACCCCATGGTCTTTCTGCTCTGTAAACCCTGATGGCTGTTCACACTGAAATCCTCTCTACTTGTTTCTGCCTCTTTCTTGCCTAGCCAAACAGGGACTGGTTTGTAAACTATGGAGAATAGGGCCTGTATCAGAAGCCATTTGAGTAGCTTAGCTTTCTGAGACTGTGGTTCTTTCATCTTGAACAACTTCGGAGATAGTAATGAAAGCTATGGATTTAGTCCCCAGAATAGCATCCCAAACTGCACATACCCTAAAACCACTATGTTTTCAGGAGCGATGCATAATGCATATCCATGGACCCTAGGCTAAGAAACTCTATTCTAAGGATTGTGACCCCCATCCTAAAGTGTTCCAAGGTACCTATGGTGCCAATAATAATAATACCTTAATCAATGTTAATTAAAAGGCACCTTATTCTTGGCTTGAGAACCCCATGAACAGTATGAAAAGGCAAAAACATAGGACGCTGAGAGATGAACTCCCCAGGTCGGTACATGCCCGGTATGCTACTGGAGATCAGTGGAGAAATAACTCCAGAAAGAATGAAGGGATGGAACCAAAGCAAAAGCAACACCCAGTTGTCCATGTGAATGGTGATAGAAGCAAGGTCTGATGCTGTAAAGAGTGATATTGAATAGGAACTGGAATGTTAGGTCCATGAATCAAGGCAAAGTGGAAGTGGTCAAACAGGAGATGGCAAGAGTGAACGTCAACCTTCTAGGGATCAGTGAACTAAAATGGACTGGAATGGGTGAATTTAACTCAAATGACCATTATTTCTACTACTGCGGGCAGGAATCCCTTCGAGGAAATGGAGTAGCCAACAAAGGAGTCAACAAAGGAGGCCGAAATGCAGTACTTGGATGCAGTCTCAAAAACGACAGCCTGGTTTCTGTTCGTTTCCAAGGCAAACTGTTCAATATCACGGTAATCCAAGTCTATGCCCCGACCAGTAATGCTGAAGAAGCTGAAGTTGAACGGTTCTATGAAGACCTACAAGACATTTTAGAACTAACACCCCAAAAAGATGTCCTTTTCATTATAGGGGACTGGAATGCAAAAGGAGGAGGTCAAGAAACACCTGGAGTAACAGGCAACTTTGGCCCTGGAGTACAGAATGATGCAGGGCAAAGGCTAATAGACTTTTGCCAAGAGAACGCACTGGTCATAGCAAACACCCTCTTCCAACAACACAAGAGAAGACTCTACACATGGATATCACCAGATGGCCAACAGCTAAATCAGATTGATTATATTCTTTGCAGCCAAAGATGGAGAAGCTCTATACAGTCAGCAAAAACAAGACCAGGAGCTGACTGTGACTCAGATCATGAACTCCTTATTACCAAATTCAGACTTAAATTGAAGAAAGTGGGGAAAACCACTAGACCATTCAGGTATGACCTAAATGAAATCCCTTCTGATTATACAGTGGAAGTGAGAAATAGATTTAAGGGACTAGGTCTGATAGAGTACCTGATGAACTGTGGACAGAGGTTCATGACATTGTACAGGAGACAGGGAGCAAGACCATCCCCAAGAAAAAGAAATGCAAAAAAGCAAAATGGCTGTCTGAGGAGGCCTTACAAATAGCTGTGAAAAGAAGAGAAGTGAAGTGAAGTCGCTCAGTCGTGGCCGACTCTTTGCGACCCCGTGGACTGTAGCCCACCAGGCTCCCCCGTCCATGGGATTCTCCAGGCAAGAACACTGGAGTGGGTTACCAAAGAGAAGTGAAAAGCAAAGGAGAAAAGGAAAGATATACCCATTTGCATACAGAGTTCCAAAGAATAGCAAGGAGCAATAAGAAAGCCTTCCTCAGCAACAAATGCAAAGAAATAGAGGAAAACAATAAAATGGGAAAGAGTAGAGATCTCCTCAAGAAAATGAGAGATACCATCTTCATGCAAAGATGGGCTTAATAAAGGACAGAAATGGTAGGGACCTAACAGAAGCAGAAGTTATTAAGAAGAGGTGGCAAGAATACACAGAACTATACAAACAAGATCTTCATGACCCAGATAATTACCATGGTGTGATCACTCACCTAGAGCCAGACATCCTGGAATGTGAAGTCAAGTGGGCCTTAGGAAGCATCACTATGAACAAAGCTAGTGAAGGTGATGAGCTATTCCAGATCCTAAAAGATGATGCTGTCAAAGTGCTGCACTCAATATGCCAGCAAATTTGGAAAACTCAGCAGTGGCCACAGGACTGGAAAAGGTCAGTTTTCATCCCAATCTCAAAGAAAGGCAATGGCAAAGAATGCTCAAACTACTGCACAGTTGTGCTTATCTCACATGCTAGCAAAGTAATGCTCAAAATTCTCCAAGCCAGGCTTTAGCAATATGTGAACTGTGAACTTCCAGATGTTCAAGCTCGTTTTAGAAAAGGCAGAGGAACAAGAGATCAAATTGCCAACATCCATTGGATCATTGAAAAAGCAAAGAGAGTTCCAGAAAAACATCTACTTCTGCTTTATTGACTATGCCAAAGCCTTTGGCTGTGTGGGTCACAATAGACTTTGGAAACTGCAGAAGGAGAAGGGGACGACAGAGGATGAGATGGTTGGATGGCATCATCAACTCAATGGACATGAGTTTGGGTAAACTCCGGGAGTTGGTGATGGACAGAGAGGCCTGGCATGCTGCAGTCCACAGGGTCACAAAGAGTCGGACACGAATGAGCAACTGAACTGAACTAAAAAGGCACTTTATAGTTCATGAGCAGTTTCTAACTGGATCTTGATATTAAGACCTGATGTGGTATAATTCTCTGTCTTTTTCAGACATAGAAACCAAAATTTATAGAGGTTTTTAAAATGACCTAAAGTCATATAGTCATATAGAAAGTGTCCCCTGGGACTTGAAACAAGACCCCCTAAATCTGAGTTGAATGACCTTTCCTGTGTCCTACATTGCTTCAGGGCAGAAAGCTTTTGCTATTGCAGACTTCCTGCACATGAGACAAAATACTGAAACCATGGTGAATGTATGTGCCTGGCCTCTAGGATGACCACCTGTCCTGGTTTGCCTGGGTCTGCCCCTGTTTAAGTCGTGAGAGTACTATGTCCTGAGAAACTCCTTTGCCTCAAGCAAACTGGGATGGTTGCCCACCCACTGGCACCATCCCACTTCACCACAAAAAAAATAATCGAGAACCCAGAAAGCAATTGAATGAACATGTGTTGTGATGGCTGCTACCTGCCAGCGCAAGTCCAGCTTGTCTTCATCTGGAGCTGGAATGTCTCTGTTTGTTTGGATCCTGGCTCTGCCACTTACTTGCCGGGTAACTTTAGGCAAGTTCCTTAGCCTCTCCATGCCTCACTTTCCTCATCTGTAAAATAGGAACAACAATAATTTCCAAGTTGTTAGGAAAATTAAATGAATGATTTATAAAGCTCTTAGAACTATGCGTGCCAGCACCACATAGTAAACTGTCTGTATGTGTGTGTGTGTTTTAATAAAATATTTACCAAAAAAAAAAAAAAAAGCTGTAAGGTCAGCTGTGGTTCTCCATTCTGTCAGCAAAGAAGCTGTACTGAGAGGCTGAGATCACACCATTCAGAACAGCACTGAGTGGTGTAGTCATGGCTCCCATAGCCGACTCTAAGATGCGACTTTTTCTCTTTGTGTCCCTAGGCCTATGTGAACCTCCTTTTCTGGTACCAGTTCTTTTGTGGGTTTTCAGGAACATCCATGACCGACTACTGGGTCTTGATCTTCTTCAACCTCCTTTTCACATCTGCACCTCCCGTCATTTATGGAGTCCTGGAGAAAGACGTGTCTGCAGAGACTCTCATGCAGCTGCCCGAGCTCTACAGAAGTGGCCAGAGGTCAGAGGTGGGTGCTATAGCAAAAACGTGCACACCAATACACAGCCGTCGTCAAAGTCAGGTATCTTCCGGGGTGCTTGGCTCAAATACCCTCATGTATTGAAACGTATCTGAATCATCTGTGTTTGTTTCCAAAGATCTCTGCTAACACAGCAGACATAACAAAGAGAAAACAAAACTGTGAAAGACCTCAGGTGCTTCTAAGAAGAAATCCAGTCTTCAGACCTTACAAATAACGTTATCTAGTATTTCCTAAACCCCTGGCGCCTTCTGTTGGGCAAACTATGAAGTATTCACAGTCCCATTTATCTTCACAAAGCACTTTGAGAGAGAACCTGGTGTTCTTCCCATTCTAAGATGAAGAATCTGAATTTCAAAGGGGCTGAGGAATTTTTCCAGAAATCTCATAGCTATGAAAAAAAAAAAATAGCAGAACTGGGATGGGAACCCTTCTTAGTCTGGTTCTAAAGCCAAAATTAAATTCTTCAGGTTTTACTGTCATGCGGAATAGGGGTATGATCTTATTACCTCCCTCTCCCTAAACCTGTGTCCACCTTCCACTTAATTAACCTCTCAGTCCTGTCCGCCCACCTCCAATATATCCCTTATATCTGTCCCCTCTCCATCCTTCTCTCTGCCCTCATTACCTGTTTCCCATAATATTATCGTCACCAATTAATTGAGCTAGTTGACTCAAAACTCTTTTCTTTCGTCTAGTTCATCTTTTACATAATTAGTAACTATTTTTGAGATAGCCTTATGAACGTTATGTAATGCCTCTTATATGCCAGGCATATATATATGCATACATACATTTATGTATGTAAAGTGCTTAACATACATAAATGTAATTCTCAAAATGACCCTGCAGAATAGATGCTATCGTTAGCCACTCTGTAGATGAGGAAAGTCAGGCACAGGGTGGTAATCCACCCATGTCACCGAGCTCATGGGTGGTGCAGATGAACCCCAGTACCCAAACCGCTGCTGTGTCACCAAAAGAACATTGATGTTATTGTCAGTCCTTGGGTGCTCCCAACCCCTTTGCTATTTAATGGCCAGAAATCCAAAGTGCTCTCATAAGTGCTCAGGATCACAGGGACTGAGGTGGACCAGCAACCTGTAGATACCTGTAAATGGACAAAGCTGAGAGCTTAGTCTTATAAAATATTCTAGCCTTAAGAAGAAGTCTGTGTTAGGCAGGAGTCTTCAGTTTCAGGTGATAGAAAACCAGCTCAAATTGGCTTAATGAAAAATGGAAATATATTGGCCCCATAACTGCAAAATCGAGGACTAATGGTGACATCTATTATTCTTTTTTTAATTTAATTTTTATTTTGTACTGGAGTGTAGTTGATTTACAATGTTGTGTAAGACACCGTTATTCTTAAATCAGCTGTAAATGTGCTGGTTATGACTCCTTGGCTCAGCTGATGGTGACAGTGTTAGTCGCTCAGTCATATCCAACTCTTTGCAACGCCATGGACTGTAGCCTGCCAGGGTCCTCTGTCCATTGGATTCTCAAGGCAAGAATACTGAAGAGGGTTGCCATTCTCTTCTCTAGGGGTTCTTCCCTACCCAGGCATCAAACTCAGGTCTTGTGCATTGGGATTTGAGTCCTATGCTTTTCCCTGTGTGTATTGTTGTGACTAGAAAGATCATTTTCTCATCAACCAGCCCTGGGATATGGATCTTTCCTGAGGACAGAGCTTAACCACATGGACAGGATTGGGAAAGAGGGTTTCCTGTCAAAGGGCTGGAGAAATGAAAATGAGACCCATGGTACGATTCATGCATTGGGTTTCACTGGACTCACTATTCTGAAGACACTGACCCAGAACAGCACATGTTACAAATGATGGGTGATGGTTAGCCTGCGTTTACATTCTGGCTCGGTGGTATGTGACCTTGGTAAGTTACTTAACTTGCCTGTACTCCAGTTTCTTTATTTATGGAGATTATGTGAAGATTAAGTAAAATAATATGTATAAAAGTTCAGCCATATTATACTCTCAATGTTGTTGTCTTTACCCCACCCCTAGACTTAACCAGAAATTTGAGGAAATCCTAAATATAAAATGATGCTTTATTTTTGTCAATCCAACTTTCTTCTGGCTTGAACTGCCTTTCCAGACTGGAGAGTAAGTTAATATCCTCAGGCTCATGGGTATGGGCTTCCCTGATAGCTCAGTTGGTAGAGAGTCTGCCTGCAATGCAGGAGACCCTGGTTCGATTCCAGGGTCAGGAAAGTCGGCTGGAGAAGGGATACACTACCCTCTCCAGTATTCTTGGGCTTCCTTTATGGCTCAGCTTGTAAAGAATCTGCCTGCAATTCGGGAGACCTGGGTTCAATCCCTGGTTTGCTAAGATCCCCTATAGAAGGGAAAGGCTCATGGGGCAGTCAATGCAAGGAGAAGTCAGCTTCCAGGGAGGAGGAAATCCTTACAATTCTTCAGTTTCATCCAATTCATTTCGATCAAAGAACCAAACGGGGTATTCTAACAAAGTCCAATCTGACTTAAGGTTCAAAGCCAGGGGTGCAGGAATGCGTGGCTGATAGCCATGAAGTTGTCCTGCACCCCAGGTCTAAGTTAAATTCCAAGTCCATTGAGGAAAGAAGAATAGAAGGGAGACCTTTAATGTTTTTATAGCTGGTGCTTCAGAAGCCCATTTGTACAGCCTGAAGATTGTAATTGGTCTTTACCCTGGAAGAGTTGAGGTCATTGTTTCCTGTTGTTGAGCCCTGCTATCAGTTCTGTGCACACATTGTTCTACTGAGCTGGCCAGTTTTGTAATACATGGTGATTGCAGGCAGTGTCCCAGCATGTGGCTATCGATAAAAGGTAATTGATTTCATTGATTTAGCTTCCAGAAGAGTTGTCCTTTCTGTGAACTTGGCCTCCAAACAAATTCTGTTTTATGTTTGGGCCATTTCCTGTCTTTGGTGTCATGAAAGATAACTTTCCAGGATTATAGCATCTCTCTCCTTGAAAGGAGATGGGTCTGGAAGGCCACAGTGAGAGGTGTCCCTTCCAAACAGCTGTCATCTATTACCATCTTTCTTCACCCACACAGCCGTCTGGCTTTAACTTCATGTCCAGATTTTTGCCTTTCAGTTTCCAGAGATCTCATGAGTTACTCCTTTCAGCCTCTCATTTGTCTTATCCTTGACACTTCCCTGCCCTGAAGTCCCCTAATTCACATGACTGTGAAGAAAGTGTACTTGTTACCTTTTGGCTCTAGATATTTTGAGCAGCCTCTGTTCCCCTGGAAGCATGGAGCTGTATTTTAACTTACCCCGGAATTGTTCTCTCTTGTCCAGTGACATTTTGGTGGCCCTTTTGACTCTGCTACATTCTCTTCCACCCATTTGATTGTGCTTAGCTTATGGACACTCGAAGAAAGGCAGGTAGAAGATTCCATCATTCCAATGAGAAAATTGTAACAGAAGATACAGGGAAAGGTAGACTGGAAACCATGACTCTTCATCACTTTGATTTTTCCAGAGGACAAAGAGATTAAAAAAACAAAAGAAAAAAAGATAGATGCCTCAAACTTCTTTTGAGGACTGGAAGAATGTATATGGAGATTTCGAACACTTACAAAGCTTTAGAAGACAGCTACCCATTTTGAAGAAAATTTCAGCCTTTTTTCATTTTAAAGGAAATAAGACTAATAACATGTTAAGAAAAGGAAAAAGTAGCTCAAGGATATGATATATGTGTTGTCATTTTTTGTCCATGGCAGATGTCACTAATAAACCATGGCCCTCCATCTTCCTATCAGGTCTGAATGGAGCCTCAGAGTCCTGCACACACAGTATTATTTGTTCAAAATTATCTTTTATTTGAAAACCTGTTTTCAATCATTTGACTAGTATTTATACTTGATCTTTCTCTTTCTGCAGACTTCTGGTAGGAAGGAGTTTAGCACATGAAAAGTTAGGTAAAAATAGTTTATTAATCCAAGAAATATTTCTTGGGTACTTGCTGTTTACCAGGCACTGTTTTAATCACTTGAGTAAAAGAATCTAGGTCCCACTTTCTGAAGCTTGCATTCCGTTGAGAGAAACAGGAAATGATAAGGTAAACAAGATGATTTCTGATTGTAATGAAGGACTTCTAAGGATCCCTGATGTTAATAGTAAATGATAAGTGGACATAACTTTTAGATTGGTCTGGGGTCTATGCCTCTATGAGGAGTGATATTTGAATTAGGATATGAATAATGAAGAACTGGTTGTGTAGGAGGTCTAGGAAGAATTTCTAGCAGAGATAACAGCACATGGAAAACCCTGAGGAAAGAAGGGATTTGGCATATTTGAGAAATAGCTGAAGTCTGTGTGTTGGGAGGATGGTGAATGAAGATTAGACCAGGAGGGTATGACCCTAGAGAGCAGGGATTTCAATGAGAAGACCACACAGGACCTCCTAGATCATAGGAAGGGACTAAGATTGATCCAGTGTTAGACACAATACAAGTTGAGGAGTTCCTTCAGGTTTTTCTTCACCTGTGAACTCATTTTATTCAATTATCACCCCCTCATGCTTTCACTATTACTTACAGCTCTGACCTGTGTCATGAATGAGAGACTGAAGGAATAGAGTTTTCTCTCAGAGAAGCAAAAACAAGCCCTGGCTGGTGGTGTTCCTTGATTTTGCTTTGACCCTTATTAATCTTTCTCCCTCCCCAATATCTGCTTTGTTTTCAGGCATACTTACCCCTCACCTTCTGGATTACTTTGCTGGATGCCTTTTATCAGAGCCTGGTCTGCTTCTTTGTGCCTTACTATGTGAGTCCTTGTTAACTCAAAGGATTTGTTGTTCATGAATAAATGGTGCCTCTCTGTCACTGGTGTCAGCATTTACAATAGGTATATGAGGGTAGATTGCTCATGGAATTAAGTCATTAACTGACTAAATGTAACGCTTTTCTCAAATATGGTAGGGTAGTGGGTTAAATTTGGAGAGAAGTGCCTAGCTGAATCCTTTTGGTTCTCTTTTTAACCCTGTACTGCTTGATAATTTTCATCAATGACTTGAATAAAGTTGAAAGCCTGGTGTATAATTAGATGAGTCAAAATCAGAGAGGCAAAGTCAGAATATGAAAGCTATTATTAGTTAGTGCTGAACTAATTCTACCAGGATGACATTCAGAGTATTAAATTTAAGTAGTATCCCCCAAACTAAAAAAAAAAAAAACCACCCTGTTATGCAGGTAAAAAATAGAAAAAATATGACTAAACAAAGAATTAATAAAATTAATTTAAAAAATTTAGACCAATACCAAGCAGCATGATATAGTTGCCCATTCACCCACCTCCCTCCCCAGAAGAAAACACTAATTTGATCATGGATGGTTAACAAAGGTTCATTAACAAAAAGGGAAAAGGTAATAGTCTTTAAGTTAACAATTTTCATTCTTGATTCAAATAAAACTACTTGAATTTACCCACCTAGAATATTCAAGGTATACTGTATTTCAAGAGGAATATAGGTAAGGCAATCTAAAGTATATTTAGAAAAGAATGACTAGAATTGTAAAATATCAGAAAATGTGTCATGTGAGGAGTACCTTAAGGACTTGAAGACATAAGCATATGAGGGGGGTGGATATTTATTTAACCATGGTAAAAACTCAAGTTAACCATAGTATCTGCTTCAAAGGTTTGCAGCTCTGTTAAGTGAAACATATTTGAAATTTCTCTATACTTCAAAGAATCAGAAACATAAGTAAAAGAATCCAGGAAGATGAATTAAGATTCAGAATAAAAAATAATTCCAACTGAAAAATCCAAAGGTTGGACGGCCTGTCTGGGATTCAGTCTCTTTTTCTAAAAATGTTTATTTATCCTAAATGACCAATTAGGAACACTGAAGAAAGGGACTCAGTCCTCATTTGGGCCATGGAATAAAGTGATAATACACCAGAGTGTGCACAACTCTCCAAGATGACCAGCTTTTATCCTCTCTTTGTAGACCTACCAGGGCTCAGACATTGACATCTTTACATTTGGTAACCCCCTGAACACAGCTGCTCTGTTCGTCATTCTCCTCCATCTGGTGATAGAAAGCAAGAGTTTGGTGAGTGGTTTTCCTGCCTCTGAAGTAGCCTGAAACTGTTGTTGGGGAAATGTCCTCATGCCTAGAAAACAAATGGTAATGAGAAGAGTAATGACTCCAAGGAAGAAGGGTAACTCACAGCCACTCTCGTGGATTGTTGAGTGCTATTACGCTAAGGTTAATGTGCAGCCAGGGGGAGTGGGGAACACCTGCCTCGTCCCCTTGGTGGGGCTCATAGTGTGAATGCTTCATGGTGTGAGTCAGGCTGGAGAAATAATTACCAGCATTGGCCAGCGTTCTTCAAGACTAAGCTGATGCCTTTCAACTAAAATGAAAACAGGTGTTGTGCCTTAATCCTGGTATAGTGACTTTTGTAAGTAATAATTTTATGCTTTTCTCATAAACAAAAAAAAATTTTTTTTCCTCCCTCCAAAAGTTTTACCATTCATTTCATTTATACCTAGGTCTTTCTGAACTTAGTTGCCAACTAAATGAAAAAGTTAAGTCTTTTCTTCAAAGTGATTGCAGGATAGCTGTGAAACAAAGCTAGTACGGACACTGCCTCTGTGATTATTTATGCTGCTCGCTCACTTCCATTGTCATTGTCTGCTGTCGTCGAAGCCTCTGTCATTTCTTCCTGAATTATAGCTACGGCCTCCTTGATCTTCTCACCTTGACTCTTGACTCTGCTGGTCCTTCTCTACAAAGCAACCAAAATCATCCTTTTGAAATATAAAGCATACCTTTTTGCTCTCCTTTGGGTAAAACCCTTCAGTGGCTTCCAGTTTTACTTGGAATAAAATCTAAAAGCCCTAAGACAGCCTATAATGCTTCATGCAGCCACGCCTCCTCTTCTCTCTCCAATGTCATTTCCACTTATTTGCGGACTAGCACCGCACTGGCCCTCTTTTTCTCAGGTACAATGAGCTCATTAGCACATCAGGGTCTTAGCACTGACCATATCTTCTGATGGGAGCATCCCTTGTTTACTTTCGGATCCCTGCACTTTACCCAGGTCAAAAGGTTTTGTTTCTTTGGCTTTTTTTTGGCTTCAGCAAAAATGCTGCTTCTCTCAAGAACTCTTTCCTAACCGTCCATTTTCTCCTATCATCCTCTTACTTTATTCATAATCCTAATAATAATTTATAATTCATTTCATTATGTGATTATACTATTCATGTTTCTTTTCTACATTAGACTGTAGTCTTCTTGAGGGCAGAATTCATGTTTTGTTTACCATTGTATACCAGTATCTAGGACAAGGCTGGCACACAGTAGGTTCTCAAAAAATATTTGAATAAATAAATAATTAAATAACCAATGTTTGGGGGTGATTTAACATTTTACTGGTGATACATTTTATATAGGAAATAGCTGGGTGAAATTACAGTTGTAAATGATATATGACCTTATATCATGAGATTATAATTTTTTAGGTAAGGCTGAATATTTTTGGCATCACACGCTTTGCTTATAACCTTCTATAACCAAACTTTATAAGCCTAAAGTGTTACAAAAAGTTAATATCTGCAGATACCATATGGGAAGAGTAAAGGGAATTCTAGAACTAAAATATTGGGGATTATTTTAGTATCTATTTAATTTCATTTTCAAACCCTTATGTAGATACTTTCGGCTTCTGCCTAAGGAAATGTCGTAAGTTCTGACATCAAAAGGTTTTGCAAAGATGCTAATATGTCAAGTGTCAGTCTGGGTTCAGGGGTTATGAGCAACAGCAGTCTATTTTAGCTAACCTGAGCAAACAGAAAAGTTATTAAAAATACACTGAAGAATCATAGTGAAACAAAACGATGTCATAAGGATTCAGAGTGACTCCAGAGATCCAGGGAACAGAAAGCAATGGATAAGCTTGTCAGGATGGTACTGTAGTCTGAACTGGTCCCAGTCATTTTCTCTCTGCTCTTGCCTCATTTGTTGTGCTCCAAGTTCAGTCCCTAGTGACAGAATTCTATTTCCTTAGCTCCAGTCACAGGCTTTGGCGAAAGAGGAATGTTTTGTCAAGATTGCACATAACTCTGGAAGTCTTCACTAAGAGAAGGGGAGCAAAAGTGACGTGCCAAGAACAATGAGTACTATATAAAGAATATATCATTAAAGAATTGTTTCTCACACTGCAGGGTGGGATAGAGCTCATGGCCTCTGGAAGTCTATTGTCAGTTACAGCCATCCTGAGAATATGAATTGGTTTCCATCACCTTTTACTCACCATCTCACTGTCACTTCTCCCCGCCTCCCTGTTGGTTTTTACCCAGCATCCCTTGACTTTATCTGCATCCATTTATTTAAACAGGTCAACTCCATCAAGTCACTTCTCACTTGCCAAAAGTACTTCTTAAAAGGAAAAAGAAAACCCTGGCAGTAGGGCTCAGTAAGAAGGAAGAACATTTGAGAAAGAAAAAAAACCATTGTCTTCAGAGGCATAAAGATCTTTTTTTAACCAGAGAAGCCCTAGTTGCTTTACAATGTTTTATTTTCTGCTGTACAATAAGGTGAATCAGCTATGAAAGTTAAAGTGTTAGTCACTCAGTCAAGTCCCACTCTTTGAGACCCCTTGGACCATAGCCTGCGAGGCTCCTCTGTCCACGGAATTTTCCAGGCAAGAATACTGGAGTGGGTAGCCATTCCATTCTCCAGGGGATCTTCCCAACTCAGGGATCAAACCTGGATCTATATTTATACATACATTGCCTCCCTCTTGGCACGTCCACCCATCCCACCCCTCTGGGTCACCATGAGCACCGAGCTGAACTCCCCGTGCTGTACAGCAGCTTCCCACTAGCCATCCGTTTTACATATGGCAGTGCTCATATGTCAGTCCCAATCTCCCAGTTAACCCCCCTCCCCGTGTCCACATGTCTATTCCCTATATCTGCGTTGGCATAAGGCTCTTAATTGAGGATTCATCCAACATTTTCTGAGCATTTTGTGCATGTTTACAAAACATGAACTGTTTTTGTGATTTTTGTGACGATATCTATCCTGGAAAAATACTTTGCAAGGTTAAGAAGAAAACAGAGAAAATTGGATCTTGTTTGAGAATTTTAGGCCTAGAAAGTAAAAAAGATTAATAAAAGCATTCTTCACCCAAAAGACTGATAAATACCACCGTGGTGTACACAGTGATTTTAGGTGGAACTGTACACCGCACTAAATAACAGTGACGATTAGATAATGTGAAAGTGACTCTCTTTCATACTTTGGACTATATCAAAAAAGAAGTCTGTTTGGGGCAATCATGTCTTATCACAGTAACTCTTGCTAATTTCCTTTTATAACAAAGATAGATCAGACCCCAGACTCAAAGCTGTCATGATAGAAAATGCAGATATTACATTTAAGGTAGTGATCTGCTTTTCTTTCTAAATAAAATTATTCAGTGAGCCCATTTATAGCAAAATAATAAAAATAATAATGTAAGCTCTGTGTAGGTATGAAGGGGGATAGGTTATAATGTGATATACAAAGATGTGTCTTTTGCTCATGTAGAGTTACTAAGGTTGCAGAGAACTTCAGAGCGATTGTCCTCCAAGGAGTGGCTCAGTGACCCAAGCCATGTCTTAGAGCTGTACCACCTGAAATTATTCCCAAAAAGCACATCTTGGTCAAACATGGAAAGAAAGGAGACAGTATGGAAAATGGCACACCTGCTCTTCCATGCTTCTAACTGGAAAGTTTGCACATCTCTTCCATTCATATTTCTTTGGTCCAAGCAAGACACAGCCATGCTTAATTTCAAGGTAGTGGGGAAATGCGATTCTTTTGAATGTTTATTAGAGGCAGAGAATGAGATATTGGTGAACAACAGTGATATCTACCACCTTAAATGGATAACGTTTGAAGTTCACTGAATTAAGGTGGTATCTCAAAGAAGAAACAGACCACTAAGTGACTATATGGAAAAATAAGGAGAAAATCCTAATACCTCATGGAGCATATGTGTATGTTAGCCACTTAGTTGTGGGGACTCTGCGACCCCATGGACTGCAGTCCACTAGGCTCCTCTGTCCATGGGGTTTCCCAGGCAAACATACTGGAGTAGATTGCCAGTCCCTTCTCCAGGGGATCTTCCTGACCCAGGGGTCGAACCTGGGTCTCCCACACTGTGGGCAGATTCTTTACCGTCTGAGCCATCTGGAAAGCCCAAGCATGGACAGTACAAAACGAGCTAGTCATCAGAATTACTTTGGGGCATTTGATTTCATTTCATATAACTTAAACAGTGACATGAGCTATTCATGAAGGATGCTCTTGTGCTTCAATAGTTTGTGTTTTGTGCACTGATTTGTTATACCATTTACCCACTGCTTAAATACGATGTTTCTTCAAAAGAGCAGGTTTCGCCAGACTGTGAAACTATCAGAGTGTATTCATTTCCCTTCCTGTTCTTATCTTGCAGACTTGGATCCACATGCTGGTCATCGTTGGGAGCATTGTGTCCTATGTTTCCTTCGCCTTGGCTTTTGGAGCCGTGTGTGTCACTTGCAACCCACCGTCCAACCCCTATTGGATTATGCAGGAGCACGTGGCAGATCCAGTGTTCTACTTAGTTTGTGTTCTCACAACCTGTGTTGCTCTTCTGCCCAGGTATGGTATTTGTTTTATCATCAAGAGAGGAAGCAAAATCATAGGTTTAGAATTCTTCTAGCAACTACTAAGAATAGATGATTAAGACCATCATGTTTAGTAGTAGAAAAGTCAGTCTAGGTGGTAGTTAGAATGTTGGTTTTATCTCTTTTACCAGAGTACAAAAGTGGCTTAAGCAAATGAAAAGATTTAGTTCTCTTTCAAGGGAATTTCTAGTCTGCTTGATAGTCCACAGGGATAGGGCAGTTTTGCTTCCCAAAGTTATTGAAGGACTCAGATCCTTTCCTTTGTCTGTTTTGTTCTGCCATCTCCCAAGGGCGTTGCCTTCATTTGCATGACTGAAGCTGGTCACCACCAGTACACTCTGGTCCTGGATCCCTGCCCTGTGTCTCTGCCTACAGGAGGGAGAAAGAGAAGATGGAGGGCGTGTAGCTTTCCAACTTTCCTCTTTTTATTCTTTTTCGTAGTGATATGACCCAGATGTAATGTAATATCCATCATTGCTCATATCCCATCACCTAGAATCTAGGTATGCAGAACTCTGAGTGGCTAAAATCTGGTGGTTTCTAAAAAGGGGAGAATGGGTACTGAGGGACATGTAGCAGTCTCAACTAAAACCTGTAAACTTTGAAAGCTTACCTCCTTTCGGACTTCAGTTATCTTCCTCATTTAACTCCATTTCTCATGTCGATGGAAGTGGCTCAGATGTATGCCTGGGTTTTTAATCTATAGGTTCTTCAGACTCTTTAGAGCTCTTCCCCTTTGTAGTTTTATGTAATCTGTTTAGCTGAAAACACTATAGCAAAGAATTGTTCTCCTTTTATACATATGATATAAACATCAAAATGATGATTTCATATTATTTGCTCACAGGGTTGACAAATTGGCTCACAAGCAACTGAACCGCTGCCTGTTTTTATAAATAACATTTTATTAGAACATAGACATACTTACTAATTTATGTACTGTCTATGGCTGCTTTTGCACTATAATAGCAGAGTTGAATAGTTCCAACACAGACTGTCTGGTGCCCCAAGCCTTACTGTCTGGCCTGTTGGATGAAAGCTTGCCAACCCCAATCTGTAACATCGTCATAAGAAACAATGGGCACAGAGCTTTTGTTGTGGATAGATATCCCTTTTAGAAATGCATAAGAAAACCCCACCTGAGTCATTCCGTGGTGGCTACAATTATATACTTAACAATATCCCTGGTAAACTGAGTTGCTTCTGTAGTTCTCGCTGTTATTACCGCTGTTTTTTCAGATTAAAAACCGACAAGATGAACCTGTAGAATTTATGAAGAAACTCTTAAAGTTATGGGCTTCCCAGGTAGCTGAGACGGTAAAGTGTCTGCCTGTAGTGCGGGAGACCCAGGTTCGATCCCTGGCTTGGGAAGATCCCTGGAGAAGGAAACGGCGACCCACTCCAGTACTCTTGCCTGGAAAATCCCATGGACTGAGGAGCCTGGTGATGGACAGGGGAGCCTGGTGATAGACAGGGAAGCCTGGCATGCGCAGTCCATGGGGTCACAAAGAGTCGGACACGACTGAGCGACTTCACTTTCTTTTCTTTGTAACTTTAAAGTTATAGCCTGAAAACTTTTTTCAAGTGTATTAACAGTACAATTTTACCTATTCTTGTTGTAGTAACCTGAAAAAACAAACAAGCCCAGCAATCCTACTACTGGGCAATATACTCTGAGAAAACCGTAATTGAAAAAGCCACATATACCCCAATATTCATAGCAGCACTATTTACAGTGGCTAGGACATGGAAGCAACCTAGATGTCCATCGATGGATGAATGGATAAAGATGTGATATGTATACACAATGGAATATTCAGCCATAAAAAGGAATGAAATAGTGCCATTTGCAGAGAGGCAGGGGGAGATTTGACACAGATAGGAGAATGCACTTTGACAGATAACAGAAATACCTTGGTCACAAGCCAAGGAATGCCTGCAGCCACCAGAAGCTGGACGAGGCAAGAAATGAATTCTCTACAAGAGGGAGCATGGCCTTTCCAGCACCTTGATTCTGTTGTTCAGTTGTCACTCAGTCATGTCCAACTCTTTGTGACCCAGTGGACTGCACATGCCAGGCTTCCCTGTCCATCACCGACTCCTGGAGCTTGCTCAAACTCATGTCCATCGAGTCAGTGATGCCATCCACCCATCTCATCCTCTGTCATCCCTTTCTCCTGCCTTTAGTTTTGCCCAGCATCAGGGTCTTCTCCAGTGAGGCAGTTCTTCACATCAGATGGCCAAAGTATTAGAGCCTCAGCTTCATCATCAGTCCTTCCAGTGAATATTCAGGGCTGATTTCCTTTATGATGGACTGGTTGGATCTCCTTGCAGTCCAAGGGACTCTCAAGAGTCTTCTCTAACACCACAGTTCAAAAGCATCAATTCTTCAATACTCAGCTTTCTTTACAGTTCAACTCTCACATCCATACATGACTACTGGAAAAACCATAGCTTTGAGTAGATGGACCTTTGTCAGCAAAGTAGTGTTTTTGCTTTTAAATATGATGTCTAGTTTGGTCATAGCTTTTCTTCCAAGGAGCAAGCATCTTTTAATTTTATGGCTGTAGTCACCATCTGCAGTGATTTTGGAGCCCAAGAAAATAAAGTCTGTTACGTTTTCCATTGTTTCCCCATCTATTTGCCATGAAGTGATGGTACTGGATGCCATGATCTTAGTTTTTTGAGTGTTGAGTGTTAAGCCAGCTTTTTCACTCTCCTCTGTCACTTTCATCAAGAGGCTCTTTAGTTCCTCTTCTCTTTCTGCCATAAGGGTGGTGTCATCTAAGTATCTGAGGTTATTGATATTTCTCCCAGCAATCTTGATTCCAGTTTGTGCTTCATTCAGCCCGGCATTTCACATGATGTACTCTGCTTGCAAGTTAAATAGCGTGACAGTACATAGCCTTGACATACTCCTTGCCCAATTTAGAACCAGTCCATTGTTCCATGTCCGGTTCTAACTGTTGCTTTTTGACCTTCATACAGATTTTCTTGTGAGGCAGGTAAGGTGGTCTGGTATTCCCATTTCTTGAAGAATTTTCCACAGTTTGTCATGATCCACACTGTCAAAGGTTTTGCCATAGTGAATAAAGCAGAGATAGATGTTTTTCTGGAACTCTTGCTTTTTCTGTAATCCAGTGGATGCTGGCAATTTGATCTCTGATTCCTCTGCCATTTCTAAATCCTGCTTGAACATCTGGAAGTTCATGGTTCATGAACTGTTTGAAGCCTGGCCTGAAGAATTTTGAGCATTACTTTGCTAGCATGTAGGATGAGTACAATTGTACCTTGAACATTCTTTGGCATTGCCTTTCTTTGGGATTGAGATGAAAACACAGATTTCAGAATTCTTGGCCTGCTGAACTGTGAGAAAATAAGGTTCTGTTGTCCTAAGCCAGCACATTTATGGTGCAGCAGCTATAGAAAACAAATGCAGACTTTCGTATCAGGAAGGTGGGTACTGCTGTAATAAATACCTAAAAATGTGAAATAGGCTTTGAAATTAGATAATGGGCAGGTCCTGGAAAAACTGTGAGGTACATTATAGACTGTTGAATTTTGAGGCATGTATGCAAACTGTCAATAGAACTATGGACATTAAAGTATCTGCTGGTGAAAATTCAGAAGAAAATAGAAAGCATGGTCAGAGAAACCAATATCATCTTGGAAAATACATAAATGGTCATTAATGGAATGTTGCTAGAAATGTGAGTGTTAAAGGTACTGCTGGCAAAGTCTCAGAAGGAAATGAGAAACATTATTGGAAATTGGAGGAAAGGAAATCTTGGCAATATAGTGACAGAAAACTTAGCTGAATTGTGTTCTACTGTTATGTGGAAAGCAGAATTTTAAGTGATGAAGTTGGGTATTTAGCTGAGGAGTTTTCTAAGCAAAGTGTTGAAGGTTGGTCTAGTTTCTTCTTGTTCTTATTTATAGAAACTTAGCAACTGAACAACAACCTGGGAAAATGTGAAGGAAAAGAGATTGAGGGAAGGCACCATTAAGTCCAAAGAAACTAGATTTAGAAAATTCTCAGCCTACCCAGATTTCAAAAGTTGCTAAAATTAGGCAATTTGCTATTGGGAGTATGCTCGAGAGAGAGGGCCAAGAGTGTAGCTGAACAGCCTTTGCTGGTGCTGGAGAGATTGGGTATGTAACTCATGGATCCTCTCAGTCACCTCAACAGTCACCAAGGAAGGAGGTGAGATACACAGGAAAGGTCTGTGGCGGACCCTCTTATCTAATGGCATAAATGCCCATAACATACATTGGAGACTCCACAAGGTTTTTGCAAATGTTCTTGTTATTATTTAGTTGCCAAGTCATCTCTGACTCTTTGCGACCCTGTGAACTGTAGCCCACCAGGCTCCTCTATATTAGAGAGGATTGCCATTTCCTTCTCCAGAGGATCTTCCTGACCGAAGGATTGAGCCCACGTCTCCAGAACTGGCAGGCAGATTATTTACTGCTGAACCACCAGGGAAGCCCCTAAATACTGTCAGCTTGGCCCGAAGGGGTCAAGTTTGTGGTAATTTGTTACAATAGCCATAGAAAACTAGAAGCTAGCATTTTAAAAAATACTGTGCCACCGCTTTGCCTGCTTCACATGTGCTGTCTCACCTAACAGACTATTGACTAGGGGATTGTTGAAGAGACTAACACCTATGGCATTAATACATCTCTGGTCATTAACATGATAACATTAAGACTGTAATGTAGCTCTGTTGGTATCTCTACTTTTATTACAGATTTTATTTCTTATTGGACAGTCAGGAACTCATTATTTTCTCAGTGTTTAATAAACATTAATTTCACATTGTTATCTCCATTTTACAGTTCACTTATCCTCTCTCTTTACCTCAAGAAGGGCCACCAGACCCTTTTACTTTGTCTAATCGGTGAGTATTTTTTGTGGCCCATAATGCATTCAAGGTGAATGTAATTCTGTGATGCTTTTTGTCACCTAGGTTTATATATAGAGTTCTTCAGGGATCCCTCTTTCCATCTCCAATTCTGAGGGCAAAACACTTGGACAGACTGCCTGCAGAGGAGAGGATTGAAGCTCTCAAGAAGTGGAGAGGGACTGGGCAGATGGATCAGTTGACGTCTAAGTATGCTGACCACTCAGCGGTTGAGTCAGAGAGAATACCCATTTATGACCCGTCTGCTGTCTTTGCAGCAATGTCGGCAACTGCTTGTGCTGTTGAGAAAGGAAACTTACCTGTATGTGAAACTGCTTTAGACTTGGACTTCTCTGAAACTAAGGCCTCAGGGATGGCTGGACCCCCAAAGGATTAAAAAAAGCAGGATATCCTCCTTGGAGATGCCAGTATTCCATCAAATTTGGGAAAGCAACTTTGAAGAGGCTCCTTTGCCAAAGCAGCATGACTTGATTTTTCCTTAAGGGACAAGAACATTTTACTGGAAATGTTTGAAAAAGCCTATGTGATGACTTTTACTGTACGTTTGTGGATCCATATGTAATGGACATTAGAATTTGACCTGGACAGAGTTTAGAGAAGTGAAATATTTAATTCAGATTCAAATGCTTTCATGAAACTTTTTGGATTTTGTGAAAGCATTTTAGTTGTTCTATAAATGCAAATATTTTCAAGAGGATTCATTTGGGACATATATTTATTTGCCTCTGCTCATTTCAGTGTTCTCCTGAGGTGGAGTCCTCCTGAGAAAGGGGCGACAGGGATGCCAGGGGTCCATGGAGATGCATTCCTCTCTTGGCTTCTGGTCAAAAGAAGACTTTTTATGAGGTCTGCCTCTGTACACATGCTGTCAGTGAGTTGGTAGAGGCCATAGGTAAGGAAAATGGCATCAATTGAGTCTGGGCCCCCTTGGCAATTTCCTGTATTCTAAAACTGACAGTAGCCTGATCAAAATGAGACAATCAAAACAGTCTTCAGGAGACCATTTGAGGGTTTATCGTCTTTACCCTGTAACTTTTCTGGCATGCAAATACTTTCAAGCTCTTTCAACCTCTAAAAATGAGATATAAACTGACACTGATACAGGTGATCTTCAGGAGAATTCTCTGAGGTTCTTAGATTTGCTTTTAATTACATTAGGATATGAAAGTCTATGCCAAGCCCACTGCTGTTGCAAATCATGTATGCTGGCTTTAATTGGAACAAGAAAACTAGTTTCTACCACAACTGCCGGGCATTATTATAAGATCATGTATTCTTGTCGAGTTCTTTTAAAATTCTGTATCCACTCATTTGAAAATTATCAGCCAACCCAGAACTTCCTTCATGAAATCTCCATGCTAATGTTCTATGTCTGTATCAAGCCCTTCTTAATGACTATTCAGCTGTGTTCTCGGGGCTTAATTTTCTACCTGTTGCCTATTGTTCTGGTCTGATATGTTTTGTAGCCTTCTAATATTATTGCAAATGGTCTTTGATACAGACTGATTTCTAGCATATATCCAAAATCCCATATGGCAAATGGAGGTAGCTATCTGCTTTCTTATGATTTTTTAAACGTTTTCATAAATAACATATATTAAAAGCTGTCATAACTCTGATACTCATCAAATCCAATAGTAATTGGTACCAGAACTGAGAAGGAAAATCCCAAAGCAATACCTTTAAAGAATATTGTTTGACCTATCCTTATACGGAAAAGTCAGTGATGTCGTATCATCTGTTATCTTCATAGCAACTAGCATTTACTCCTTGAGATCATCATCTTCTGATAAATAAAAATTTAGAGATATATTCACGTAAAAAAGATTAGAATCTAAGGAATGAGTCCAAATGACTAAAAAAAGGTCAGTCTGATATAAATTATCTATACACAACAGTTCATGATATGGGTCTACAACTTCTTCAGCAATCCCAGGAACTCTGAAAACTGAAAAAGTTTTCATAAATTAAGCACAAATACAATGTCTTAAATAGATACAAGACTATTTAATATAGTTACTCATATATTTTGCCACAAAAATATTAATAATTTTGTTACTGTGCTACTAAACATTTTAATATTATGCTTTTTAAATTTTTTAAAATTCTGGATTCTGAGACACATCTGGTCCTCAGGCAGAGATTTGGGGTCTTTATAAAGCCTTTAAAGATTCTCATTTCCAAGTGAATAACTCTTATGCAGTTTCCTAAGCTGATGTTCCAGCATTTTCGGTAAGCAGCATATTTTACCAAATTTGGGGGAGCCCAATTTGCTCCTAGTAACCAAGAAAAATTAGCAGTATATATTTGTGATATAATTTTTACCCCAAAAGATTTATAAAGGAATTGGATTAGATTCCCAAAATGTGTTCTAGAAGACAAAAATCCTTATCCTCTTACCAGGGCTAAGGTTTTCCTTGGACACTCAGTGGGTGATTAGAGATTATCGGCAAACTCTTTCAGACTAATCAAAGAGTGAAAGTGAAGTTGCTCAGTCGTGTCTGACTCTTTGCGACCCGTGGACTGTAGCCCACCAAGCTCCTCCATCCATGGGATTCTCCAGGCAAGAATACTGGAGTGGGTTGCCATTTCCTTTTCTAGGGGATCTTCCCGACCCAGGGATCGAACCCAGGTCCCCCACATTGCAGGCAGACGCTTTAACCTCTGCACCACCAGGGACGCCCTTAAATACAAGAATCCAAGTATTATCAAAGATTTCAAGGGAGGAAAGGAAGCCAGGTTGAAAGAAGAAGGGAGGAGGCAGGAGAGGGGGGCGAAAGGGGTGGCCTTACAGACATCTCCTGCCACCTACAGATGCCCAGGCGTTAATGGGACTTTTCCCTGGGCCTCCAGAGAAGGGAGGACTGGAACTCGGCCCTACCAGAAATCAGACCAGACCAGAACCAGAGTTCGAGTTCTCTGCCAAAGAGGAGGTGATCAGTCTCCAATCCTCAGCTCAGGCTGAGGGTCCTTTGACCAGATTCCTGCATCCAGGAGCAGGGGACTAGAAAAACAGGAAAGGATAGGAAGGGTTAAGGAGAGGAAAGAGAGGGAAGGGGAGAGGGGTCAATAAAGTTTCTTGTTCATTACCATTCGGGGCACTCTGGCCAGTTGTCTGCGTCAGGAGGAGACCAGGGACAAAAGGGTCCCAGTTACAGCCGCTGGGTCTGGTCCATTGGCAGGCAAGCTGGCCCCTGAGTACCCCGAGTGGTCAGGATGTCAGTCTCAGCGAAGAATAGTCCCCGCCAGAGTCGCCATTTGTTGCAGGAAGGTAGACCCCTTCCAAGACCCGAAACTGGGCTCTTGTCTAACAAACACTCGGAAATGAATTGTCCGAGGAGACACATCTGCTGGCAAAGCAAGAGATTTTATTGGGAAAGGGCACCCGGGTGGAGAGCAGTAGGGTAGTGGCATTTAAAAGAGCATGTTCCTGGGGGAGTGAGATAAAAGACAGTAAATTTTGATTGGTGGGAAACAGTGCCAACTATAATAGTGGGAAATGTTTTCTGGGGCTTGCTCCATGTTTTACCTCCAATTAAAATTATACCGTTTTATTTGTATTAAGGGTTCTTTAAAATAACTACAGTATATACATTTCACAGAACATAAGTTGAGCATAAGTTGTTCCATTATATAACAGAACTGATGTATGTTCTTAAGCGTTCATACAGTTGTGACCATAATTGAATTGCTGGATTTTACATTCTCGATAGGTTTATACAAACTACAGAACAAGAGATGAATCACACGGAAAGTGTCAAGACAGCTTTGCGAATGTCACCTATGAAACCACATAGGAGAGAGTACAAAACGACATGTATAAAACTGCAGGTAGTCTCCGGGGGTGCTGGGGCAGCCCAGGCTGTGGAGGAAATCCTTTGTTGGTGTTTAGGTGCTCAGTTGTGTCCAACTCTTTGCGACCCCATGGACTGTAGCCTGCCAAGTTCCTCTGTCCATGGGATTTCCCAGGCAAGAATACTGGAGTGGGTTGCCATTTCATTCTCCAGAGGATCTTCCCAACCCAAGGATTGAACCAGTGTCTCCTGCATTTGCAGGAAGATTCTTTACTGCTGAGCTACCAGGAAAGCCCATAAATTAAATTAGGTACATGTAAAAATTTGTGTTTTGAAGGTTTTTAGTGGGAAAAAAATACTTTAACCACCAGTTACTTTATAAATTGATGTGTATCATGACATAGTACTTAAAAGCATATTTAATTTTTAAATTATCATGGGAATAAATGGCAACACCAGCTATTAAATATCTTTTAAGAAAAATTACAAAATGTTTTTCTTCATGCAAAAAATTTTACTGTGCTTTGAAATACATCTCTGTGACCTTATTGGTATGGATGAATAGAGAAAAACTGGAAAATAATTAGGTGTGGGGTAAAATTTAATTTCCTTAAAAAATTACATCTCTCTACTCTAAAGCAAGTCCTCCTTTAGCAAAGTTTAACCTCAACTTCATTGTCACAAAGACAGAAATAAATTTTTCCCACAAATAGTTTTCTAGTTGTCAAAATCTCAGTTGCTTAACTGATACAGAGTGAACAAACCCCAACTCTAGGAAGGATCTATGGAGACTTTCCTATGCAATTACAGCCTGGATTTAAATTCCAAAAGTGCAGTCTTTTCATATCAAGTGCTAATATTGATGTGAAAAGAACTTTGTGGTCAATGGGATTTGCTCTTTCAGCTACCTAAATGGATGCTCTGTCTTTCATAAGTTCTCAGAATTATGCAAACTTTAGAAGAAGAATAATGAATAACTTAAGCATGTAAATTATCTTGGCTTTTCATAAATCAAAAGCAAGCCTCTGATGTTGTTATTGAAATTTGCCACTATGCTCTTATGCTGGAGAAATTTTCATTTTGCTGGCAAAGATTCATTAGCCTGGGTCTCAATGTCCTTTTATGAATGGACAAGAGGAAACTTTCTCTAACCTGTTACCCTGGTGCCTACACTCTCCTCTTTCCCAAGTTGACCATTTCACTTTACAGTTGAGGTTAGGCCTGCCTAGCAGAAGAACAAACTCTGTTTTGCTTTGGTTTTTAAAAGATTTTCATTCAACTTGAAGTAATTGAAAAACAGAACTGAAAAAAAAAACAACCACATAAAATTCGACTGAGACAAACATGAACATTTGCAGTGCACTGTGGAGCATCCCTGTCTATGAAAAGTGCTTCTGTACAGCTCTCTACAGGATGTCCTCCACCGTCGAAAAGGCCATTTTCTTTGAATGTTGCTGGCAAAAGTCTCTGATCATCTTTGGAATTAGTTTAGGAGAAAGGTATGGATGTATATTTGTCTTTCAATCCATTTGACAAAGTATGTCACGTTGCTGTAAACTCCAGGCCCCAGGACTTTGGAAAAGCAGACGGAGCCCCATGAAGTTAAGCCAAATAATGTCCACTGTCCTCCTGGCTTCTCACAAACTAGAGGCCCACCACTGTCACCCTGTAATGAAGAGCAGTGGATGTTAGTCACTGGTATTTCAGAGCCCTCATATGTCCATGCTATCCTGGGGGTAAAATAAAGCCAAACCCAGCTTAACCAATGTCCTGAAAATTTTCAACAAAGGTCTCATTGTCAGTGTGTGAAGGGAACACGCTTTCCCCTACAAAAACAGAACTTCCAAATGAACATTTTAAATCTTGATCTTTTAAAGAATAGAGGTGGCTTGGGAAAGGACTATATTATTTTTTTTCTGTGAAATCGGAGGATATTTTGTCATTTCTTACGCTTAATCAAAATATAGCAAACTTTTTTTTAAATTTAAGTATATCAGGACTGAGTCCCTAACTGATTGAATTCTTTTAATTTTGATCCAGTTTATAAATGTAGAACATGTTCAAGGATAGTTTTCTCACAAAAAATAGTGCTAGAAAAATCTAAAAATAAGTCACTTCCAGGATTCTTCCTGTGTGAATGAATGTATTAAGTAAAACACACTCGGGGTAAGAAAAACTTAATACTTACTATATTTAATAGAAAAGAATTAGCATGCTTAAATAGAAAATACCACATAAAAATTACAGTAAAACTTATTATAATGCATACATAGAGATTTCATTTGCATAGAGATGTTCATTCTTAATATTTAAGTTTAGGTATTACAGTTAAGTGAAAGTGAAGTCGCTCAGTCTTGTCTGACTCTGCGACCCCAGGGACTGTAGCCTACCAAGCTCCTCTGTCCATGGGATTTTCCAGGCAATAGTACTGGAGTGGATTGCCATTTCCTTCTCCAGGGGATCTTCCCAACCCAGGGATTGAACCCGGGTCTCCTGCACTGTAGACAGACGCTTTACCGTCTGAGCCACCAGGGAAGGCTAAATATTTCTTTGAGCCGCTTTTTTTTGGGGGTGGGGTGGGGGGGTGGTCAGCAAGAATACTGGAGTAGGTTGCCATTCCCTTCTCCAGGAGATCTCCCTGACCCAGGGATTGAACCCAGGTCTCCCGCATTGTAGGCAGACACTTTACCATCTGAACCACCAGGGAAGTTATTACAGTTAAGTTTTATTCAGTTTTCTTTGTCTACATATAATTAAGACACTGTGGCTTTAAAAATGCTAATATTTTCTTTATCTGAAAAGACGAAAATATGAGAGATGTGTTCTGCATGGCCTCTAAAGAGAAGGATAGATACTCTAGAAAATAAGTAAGTATGTGGACTCATGACAGATATTTACAAAATACTCCTTGCTTTGCAAGAATTTCAAACTTGGAAGTGTATCTATGGTCCTCCCACTTGATAATGTTGAGAAATAGAAATCTTATTTATTGATGCTCTCCTAAACACCTTCCCTGTATTAAGTTTAATTCTCATGAAATAACTACAGGTTAATAATTATAACAATAATTATTATTTATATGTTACTACTTATATAAATATTTAAATATATAATAATAATTGTTATATCTAATTTACCCCTCCCTGCTTTGGTAACTGTAAGTCTGTTTTCTATGTCTGTGAATCTGTTTCTGTTGTATATATAGATTCATTTGTATTATTTTTTCAGTTCAGTCAGTTGCTCAATCATGTTCGACTCTTTGCAACCCCCATGGACTACAGCACGCCAGGCTTCCCTATCTATCACCAACTCCCAGAGCCTACTCAAACTCATGTCCATAGAGTCAGTGATGCCATCCAACCATCTCATCCTCTGTTGTTTCTTTTCCTCCTGCCTTCAATCTTTCCCAGCATCAGGGTCTTTTCCAATGAGTCAGCTCTTCGCATCAGGTGCCACCAGTTTGTTTTTGCTTCTGTTTCTTTTGCTTTGGGAGGCTGATCTAAAAAAGTATTGCTACAATTTATATCAAAGAATGTTTTACCTATGTAATCTTCTAGGAGTTTTATGGCATGTCTTACATTTAGGTCTTTAAACTGTTTTGAGTTAATTTTTGTATAATTGTAATAATTATGTATAATTATTGTTGTAATTTCATTGATTTACATGTAGCTGTCCAGCTTTCCCAACACCACTTACGGAAGAGATTGTCTTTTCTGCACTGTATTCTTGCCTTAGAGATTGACCATAAATGTGTGGGTTTATTTTTGGCCTCTATCCTATTCCACTGATCCATATGTCTGTTACCATGCTATTTTGATTACTGTAGCTTTGTAGTATTCGAGAAGGCAATGGTACCCCACTCCAGTACTCTTGCCTGGAAAATCCCATGGACGGAGGAGCCTGGTAGGCTGCAGTCCATGGGGTCGCTACAAGTCAGATACGACTGAGCAACTTCACTTTCACTTTTCACTTTGATGCATTAGAGAAGGAAATGGCAACCCACTCCAGTGTTCTTGCCTGGAGAATCCCAGGGAGGGGGGAGCCTGGTGGGCTGCCGTCTGTGGGGTCGCACAGAGTCGGACACGACTGAAGTGACTTAGCAGCAGCATCTTTGTAGTATAATCTGGAATGAGTATGTCTCCAAGTTTTGTTCTTTTTTCTCAGAGTTGCTTTGTCAATTCTGGATCCTCTGTGATTCCACATAAATTTTAGAATTATTTGTTCTAGTTCTATAAAAAAAATGTCACAAGTATTTTGACAGTTCAGTTCAGTCACTCAGTCATGTCTGACTCTTTGTGATCCCCATGGACTGTAGCACGCCAGGCCTCCCTGTCCATCACCAACTCCCAGAGTTTATTCAGAGGTCCATTGAGTCGGTGATACCATCCATCCATCTCTTCCTCTGTCGTCCACTTCTCCTCCCACCTTCAATCTTTCCCAGCATCAGGGTCTTTTCAAATGAGTCAGTTCTTCACTGATCAGGATTTTTTAGCAGGGGTTGCATTAAATATGTAGATTGCTTTGGGTAGTATGACCATTTTTACAATACTAATTCTTTCAATCCTAGAGCATTGGATATCTTTCCATTTCTTTGAATCATCTTCAGTTTTCTCTACAACATTTTAGTTTTCAGTACATAGGGGTTTTCACCTCCTTGGTTAAGTTTATTCTTAGGTATTTTTTAACGTGATTTTAAAAACAATTTTTTTCCATTTTTTTTTTCTTTCTGACATTCCATTTAGTGTAAAGAAATGCAATAGCTTTCTGTATATGAATCTTGTATTCTGTTACCTGGCTGAATTCAGTTATTAGTTCTAATAGTTTTTGTATGGAGATTTTAGGATTCTTTATATAGAGTATCATATCATCTGCAAATAATGACAGTTTTCTTTCCCTTCAAGGTTTTCAGTTTTTCACCATTGGGTATTATGCTGGCTGTAAGTTTGTCACTAATGGCTTTTATTATGTTGAGATATATTCCCTCTATACCCAGTTTGTGGTATGAACGTTAGCAAATTGAAGAATAAAAACTGTATTATCATCTCAATAAATGTAGAAGCAGCTTTGGACAAAACTCCTTACCCATTTTTAAAAAGTGAGCATAGAGGGAACATAATTCAGCATAATAAAGGCATATATGGGGTTCCCTGGTAGCTTAACTGGTAAAGAATCTGCCTGCAATGCAGGAGACCCTGGTTCAGTTCCTGGATCAGGAAGATCCCCTGGAGAGGGGATAGGCTACCCACTCCAGTATTCTTGGGCTTCCCTGGTGGCTCAGTTGGTAAAGAATCTACCTGAAATGTGGGAGACCTGGATTCAATACCTGGGTTGGAAAGATTCCCCTGGAGGAGGACATGGCAACTCACTCCAGTATTCTTGCCTGGAGAATCCCCATGGACAGAGGAGCCTGGTAGGCTACAGTCTGTGGGGTCACAAAGAATCAGACACAACTGAGCACAGCACAGCATGTGACAAACCCACAGCTAAACATCATACTCAGTGGTGAAAAGCTGAAAGCATTTCCTCTAAAATTAGGTTCAAGACAAAGATGTATTCTCTTGCCACTTCTACTCAACATAGTTTTGAGAGTCCCAACAATAGCAGTCAGAGAAGAAAAAGAATTAATAGTAATCCAAAGTATGAAAAGTAAAATTGTCACTGTTTGCAGATGACATGATAACTACATGCAGAAAATCCTAAAGATGCTACAAGAAAACTATTAGAACTCATCAATAAATTTGGTACAGTTGCAGGATACAAAATTAATACACAGAAATGTGTTGAATTTCTAGACACTAACAATGTAAGTTCAGAAAGAGAAATTAAGGAAACAATCCCATTTACTGTTTCATCAAAAAAATAAAATACCTTGGAATAAACGTACCTAAGGAGACAAAATACCGGTACTCATAAAACTATAAGATACTGATGCAACAAATTGAAGAACACACGAATAAATGGAAAGATATACCTACCATGTTCATGGATTAGAAGAATCAGTATTGTCCAAATGACTATATTACCCAAGGAAATCTATAGATTCACTGCAATCCCGATCAAATTACTATGTCATTTTTTGCAGATCTAGAACAAAAAATCTTATATCTTGTATGGAAACACAAAAGATCCCAAATAACCAAAGCAATCTTGAGAAAGAAAGAAAAGCTGAGAAATCAGGCTCTGTTACTTCAGAATATGTTGTAAAGTTACAGTAATCAAAGCAGTATGGTACTGGCCCAAAGACAGGCTTATAGATAAATGGTACAGGATAGAAAGCCTAGAAATAAGTCCACATAACTATGATCAATTAATATGACAAAGAAAGCAAGAATATACAATGGAGAAAAGACAGTCTCTTCTTCAGTAAGTGGTGCTAGGAAAATTGGAGAGCTACATATAAAAGAATTAAATTAAAATACTCCCTAACATTATGCACAAAAATAAACTCAAAGACCTAAATGTAAGATTGGATATTACAAAACTCTTAGAGGAAAACATAGGCAGAACACTCTTTGATATAAACCACAGCAAGATCGTTTTCAATCCACCTCCTATAGTAATAAACATAAAAACAATAAACAAATGAGATTTAATTAAATTTAAAAGCTTTTGCACAGCAAAGGAAACCACCTAAATAAAAAGACAACTTACAAAATGGGAGAAAATATTTGCAAAGGATGCAACTAACAAGGGGTTAATCTCCAAAATATACGAACAGCTCATGAAGCTCAATATCAAAAAAACAGCCCAATCAAAAATGGGCAGGAGAGAAACATTTCTCTAAAGAAGACATACAAATGACCAAAAAGAACATAAAAAGATATTCAATGTTGCTAATTATTAGAGAAAAGCAAATCAAAACTACACTGTAGTATCAACTCAGACTAGTCAGAAGAGCCATTATCAATGTCTACAAACAATAAATGCTGAAGAGGGTGTGGAGAAAAGGTAACCCTTCCTACACTGTAGGTAGGAATGTAAATTGGTACAATCACTATGGAAAATAGTACAGAAGTTCCTTAAAAAACTAAAAATAGAGTTACCATATGATCCAGCAACTCCTAGACATATATCTGGGGGAAAAAAAAAGATACATGCACCCCAATATTCACTGCAGCACTATTTACAATAGCCAAAACATGGAAGCAACCTAACTGGCCCATAGACAGAATGATGGGTAAAGAAAATATACTACATATATATGATGAGATATTATTCAGCTATTAAAAAGAATGAAATAAAGCCATTTGCACCATCATGGATGGACCTGGAGATTATCACACTAATTGAATTATGTCAGAGAAAGACAAATATCACATCTAAGTGAACTTATTTACAAAACAGAAATAGACCCACAGGCTTAGAAAACAACATAGTTATCAAAGGGGAAAGGTGAGGAGGGTGACAAATTAGGAGTTTGGGATTAACATATACACACTACAGTGTAGAAAACAGATCACTAACAATGACCTACTGTATAGCGCAGGGAATTCTACTCAATGTTATATAATAGCATACATGGGGAAAGAATCTGATAAAGAATGGATATAACAACCACTTTCCTGTACACCTGAAACTAACACAATATAGTAACTCACCTATACCCCAATATAAAATAATAATTATGTACGTATGTATTACCATTTTAAACCTTACTCCAGTTGTTTTTATAGTTCTTTGAGTTCTTTTTGTTTTTCCTTTTGTGCTTTGATGATTTTCTTTTGAAGTATGCTTGAGTTCCTTTCTTTTAGGTTTCTGTGAAACTATTGTATGTGTTTAATTTGTGATTACTATGGAGTTCAAATGTGTTGACCCATTACTATAGCTACTTGCTTTAAATTTATTATAGTCACTTTTACAAAAATTTTGGTTGCTTCTTAATCTCTGTACTGGCATATTTAAGTGATCTTCAGTCCTTCTCAGTTTCAACATCAGTCCTACCAATGAACGAACCCTCAGGACTGATCTCCTTTGGATGGACTGGTTGGATCTCCTTGCAGGCCAAGGGACTCTCAAGAGTCTTCTCCAACACCACAGTTCAAAAGCATCAATTCTTCAGCACTCAGCTTTCTTCACAGTCCAACTCTCACATCCATACATGACCACTGGAAAAACCATAGCCTTGACTAAATGGACCTTTGTTGACAAAGTGATGTCTCTGCTTTTTAATATGCTGTCTAGATTGATCACAACTTTCCTTCCAAGGAGTAAGCGTCTTTTAATTTCATGGCTGCAATCACCATCTATAGTGATTTTGGAGCCCAGAAAAATAAAGTCAGCCACTGTTTCCACATGAAGTGATGGGACCAGATGCCATGATCTTAGTTTTCTTATTGTTGAGCTTTCAGCCAACTTTTTCACTCTTCTCTTTCACTTTCATCAAGAGGCTCTTTAGTTCTTCACTTTGTGCCATAAGTGTGGTGTCATCTGCATATCTGAGGTTATTGATATTTCTCCCAGCAATCTTGATTCCAGCTTGTGCTTCTTCCAGCCCAGCATTACTCATGATGTACTCTGCATAGAAGTTAAATAAGCAGGGTGACAATATACAGCCTTGACATACTCCTTTTCCTATTTAGAACCAGTCTGTTGTTCCATGTTCAATTCTAACTGTTGCTTCCTGACCTGCATACAGGTTTCTCAAGAGGCAGGTCAGGTGGTCTGGTAGTCCCATCTCTTTCAGAATTTTCCACAGTTTATTGTGATCCACACACAGGCTTTGGCATAGTCAATAAAGCAAAAATAGATGTTTTTCTGGAATTCTCTTGCTTTTTTGATGATCCAGTGGATGTTGGCAATTTGATCTCTGGTTCCTCTGCCTTTTCTAAAACCAGCTTAAACATCTGGAAGTTCACGGTTCATGTATTCCTGAAGCCTGGCTTGGAGAATTTTGAGTATTACTTTACTAGCATGTGAGATGAGTGCAATTGTGTAGTAGTTTGAGCATTCTTTGGCATTGCCTTTCTTTGGGATTGGAATGAAAGCTGACCTTTTCCAGTCCTGTGGCCACTGCTGCAATTTCCAAATTTGCTGACATATTGAGTGCAGCACTTTCACAACATCATCTTTTAGGATTTGAAAGCTCAACTTGAATTCCATAACCTCCACTAGCTTTGTTCATAGTGATGCTTCCTGAGGCCCACTTGACTTCACATTTCAGGACGTCTGGCTCTAGGTGAGCCAGATCACACCATCATGATTATCTGGGTCATGAAGATCTTTTTTGTACAGTTCTTCTGTATATTCTTGACACCTCTTCTTAATATCTTCTGCTTCTGTTAGGTCCACACCATTTCTGTCCTTTTTTGAGCCCATCTTTGCATGAAATGTTCCCTTGGTATCTCTAATTTTCTTGACGAGATCTCTAGTCTTTCCCATTCTATTGTTTTCCTCTATTTCTTTGCATTGATTGCTGAGGAAGGCTTTCTTATCTCTCCTTTCTATTCTTTGGAACTCTGCATTCAAATCGGTAGAGGTTTCATTTTCTCCTTTGCTTTTTGCTTTCCTTCTTTTCACAGCTATTTGTAAGGCTTCCTCAGACAGCCATTTTGCTTTTTTGCATTTCTTTTTCTTGGGGCTGAAACTCCAATACTTTGGCCACCTGATGTGAAGAGCTGACTCATTTGAAAAGACCCTGATGCTGGGGAAGATTGAGGGCAGGAGGAGAAGGGGATGACAGAGGATGAGATGGTTGGATGGCCTCACCCACTCACTGGACATGGGTTTCGATGGACTCCAGGAGTTGGTGATGGACAGGGATGCCTGGTGTGCTTCAGTTCATGGGGTCGCAGAGAGTCAGACACAGCTGAACGACTGAACTGAGCAATCCTTTTATGTACTTGCTTCTCCTCCTGTGATTTTTTTTCCTTTCAAATAGATTGTTGCTTCTTTTCTACTTAGAGATGACCCTTTAATATTTATTTTCAGTTCAGTTCAGTTGCTCAGTCTTGTCCGACTCTTTGCGACCCCATGAATCACAGCACGCCAGGCCTCCCTGTCCATCACCAACTCCCAGAGTTCACTCAGACTCATGTCCATGGAGTCCGTGATGCCATCCAGCCATCCCATCCTCTGTCGTCCCCTTCTCCTCCTGTCCCCGATCCCTCCCAGCATCAGAGTCTTTTCCAATGAGTCAACTCTTCGCATGAGGTGGCCAAAGGACTGGAGTTTCAACTTTAGCATCATTCTTTCCAAAGAAATCCCAGGGCTGATTTCCTTAAGAATGGACTGGTTGGATCTTCTTGCAGTCCAAGGGACTCTCAAGAGTCTTCTCCAACACCATAGTTCAAAAGCATCAATTCTTCGGCAGTCAGCTTTCTTCACAGTCCAACTCTCACATCCATACGTGACCACTGGAAAAACCATAGCCTTGACTAGACGGACCTTAAGGTTGGTTTAATATTGCTCAATTCTTTTAGTTTTTGCTTGTCTGAGAAATTCTTTATCTTTTTCTATTCTAAATGATAATCTTTCTGGGTAGAGTATCCTAGGTTGAAAATTTTCTCTTTCAGGTTTGAATATATGATGCCATTTCCTAGAAGTGGTGATCATCATATTCATATCTTACCAATGCCATAAACCTAACGAATGAGAAGCCCTGGTGGCTCAGTGGTAAAGAATATGCCTGCTAAGGCAGGAGACATGGGTTCAAACCCTAGGTCAGGAAGAGCCCCTGGAGGAGGAAATGGCAACCCACTCCATATTCTTGCCTGGAAACATCCATAGACAGAGGAACCTGGTGGGCTACGGTCCATGCAGTCACAAAGACTCAGACACAACTGAGCACACAAGCCTAGCTAATAAGCACAGGCCTTTCAAGGGGCTGACTAAATTGTTCTGTCTGAAAGCCTGATTGATTTTTAAGCAAAATTTACTGGAAACATTTTGATTAGACATATTCCAGTTTTTCATCTCTTATATAAAAAAAAATAAGATACTGATTTATGCTGTGCTACACAACTTAGTGACTAAACCACCACTACCACCACTTATTTATGCTAGTTATTAAAATGGGATGTGTTTACAGCATCCCTACATTTCCAGATCAGAAACTTAGCTACATAATTATTTAGAATCTATTTTTTGGAGGATTCTGTGCTAATGTCTACACAAGTAGGAGCTATTTTTACCATAAAGGGGCCAAAAGTCCACTTGGATAATGAGAAAAACTTTACATGAAAGCAAAATCTAAAGGCTATAAATAAAGGAGTCTTCAAAAGAATGAGCAATTGCTTCCAGCTGGAAGGGAACATAGCATCCCCTTAAGAGTAGATTTTGAGCTAAGCTTAGTGAGACAGGTGGACATATTAGCTGGGAAACAAGTGAAGCAGCAGCAATCCGAAATGAAAGAAGGATACAGATAAAGGCACAATTTGGTCCTCTTTTCCTCTTCATAATATTGGACTTCAGGCCAAAGTTTGTTTGGTTTCAATATTGAGTCCCATGATTTCCAGACCTTAAAGAGGACCATGGCCTCTGATGTGTCCTATTGATGCAGTTAAGGAAGATAATGAGAGGTTCTGATGAATAATTTTGCTCTGCTGCTGCTGCTAAGTCGCTTCAGTTGTGTCTGACTCTCTGCGACCGCATAGACGGCAGCCCGCCAGGCTCCCCCGTCCCTGGGATTCTCCAGGCAAGAACACTGGAGTGGGTTGCCATTTCCTTCTCCAATGCATGAAAGTGAAAAGGGAAAGTGAAGTCACTCATCGTGTCCAACTCTTAGTGACCCCATGGACTGCAGCCTACCAGGCTCCTCCGTCCATGGGATTTCCCAGGCAAGAGTACTGGAGTGGGTTGCCACTGCCTTCTCCCATTTCCTTCTCCTAGACTTGGTAAAAAAAAGTAGCCTTTTGTCTCTGTTCTTTTCTACCTGGGGTTTTGTTAGAGAGCATCTGGTATGTGTTTAAGATGCCCACAGTGTGGAACTGCCACCACTAAAGAAGTTGACAGGACCCAATTCTTATTAGACATTATTATATGAGCATGACTACACCCATGTCTATGCTGGGCCTTAATTTCTCTTTCAGGAATCAACCTTCCATCCCCTCCCTTTAGTAGTTACCATTTCATTTTACAGTTGAGGTTAGGTCTGCCTGGCAAAAGAACAAACTCTGTTTTGCTTTGGTTTTTTAACTTCCTTAACTTTCATTCAACTTGAAGTAAGAGAATAATAGAATTGAATAAAAAAGCTGTGCAAAATTAAACCAAGACAAACTTGAACATTTGCAGTGCAGTGTGGAGCATCCATGTCTATGAAAAGTGCTATCGAGAGCTGTCCTGAGGCACGAGTTTTTGGTGAGCCTCCGGGTCATATTGGCAACACAGAGAAATGTGTTCACATTAATCCTTGCTTCTAGAATAGTTAGTGGCCAAGCACATTCATAACTTCATTCTACCACCTTAGTCCTGGGTGATATGGGGTAAATTACTTAACCTCTATGGTCCCTTGTTTCCCACAAGTGATGATTGTGAGAATTCAGTGAGTTATTAAAAAGTATTTAGAAGAGATACTGGAAACATCTGATAAGTTATTTTCAAAAAAAACTGCCAAAGAGCCACACATGAATATAGCTTATGTGGACCCACTGAACCTATTGCAGAATTGAATCTCTTTGGTAAACACAGAGCAACTTACCATGCACGAGTCAACTGTGCCAGACTCATAGCCAGCACAGATCATCCGGTTGGTGATGGTCTTCATGTCAAAGTAGGACTGACACTGCTCCAGAGAAATAATGCGTACTTCTCCCTCCTGCAGCTTAAAAGGCACTGGATTTTTTAAAAAAGAGAAAGAAATAAAACATGAGGGTAAAATGACTCAAAAATTAGGCTAGTCATATAGAAATCATTACATTTCTATATCAAGAAAACCATATTCTTAGAATGTTATTTCAAAGACAAAGCTCATTTAAAATCAAAATTTTCCAATTAGAAGTGCTGATAGCAGTCATTCCATTAGTCAAGCACCTCCATTTTGTTAATGAGAAAAATGGAGGCACAGACGGGTGAAGTAACCTGGCTCATGGTTTCCCTTTCATTTTTTACAAATGGGTTTTCTAATTTATTTTTTGTGTTTTGGTTGCACTACACAGCATGCAGGATGGATTCCCCACCAGATATGGAACCCAGGCCTCTGCAGTGTAAGCACTGAATCTTAACCACTGGCCCCACCAGGGAACTGCCTCCCTCTCTTATTACATGCAGCAACATAAACAATAGGTATGACAATGAAAATAATCAAGCCAGAGCTCTGCCCTAGATGGGAGGCTGCCAGCTGTGTGATAGCTCAGCATGTGAGTCCATTCTGCTAAAGTTCAGATCCTCTGTTCAGAGTAACAGGGGAATGGTTGCCCCATCCTTGGTTTAAACAATGTTATCTCACCACTGCTACAGTAGCCATCATTAGATCAGAACCTTTAATCCTAGAAGATGTGTCAGAAAGATGTCCAAAGGGAAAAGTGTCTCTTAGTGTCAGCAGAGAGAATGTGTGAATTCCAGCTTGCCTGAAAGTTGTTGCCTGGGAAATCCCATGGACGGGGGCCCTGGCAGGCTATAGTTACAAAGAGTCAAACACGACTTGGTGACTAAACAACAACAAAAGGTGGATAACAGGACACCGATATGTATCATCATCCCTGAGAGCTGCAGTACTACACTGACATAGTTGGCATGGGCAGTGCTTACTGTTAAAGAAAATAGAAATTAAATTCTTACTCTAAACTTTTTTTTTTAATTTATTTTTTATTTTACTTTACAATTCTGTATTGGTTTTGCCATACATTGACATGAATCCACCACGGGTGTACATGCAAAGTAAGATTCCTTTACAAGCAGCTGAGAGACAGCAGTACAAATTTCTAAATTTCTGTATGTTCTCAATGTTGAAAAACAGTATTTCCTCTGAGATCAGAAACAAGACACAAATGTCTACTTTCGCCACTATTATTCACCATAGTTTTGAAAGTCCTAGCCACGGCTATCAGAGAAGACAAAAGGAATCCACATTGGAAAAGAAGAAAAAATTCTCACTGTTTGTAGTTGCTCAGTCGTGTCCAACTCTTTGCGACCTCATGGACTGTAGCCTACCAGACTCCTCCATCCATGGGATTTTCCAGGCAAGAGTACTGGAGTGGGGTGCCATTTCTTTCTCCAGGCGATCTTCCCAACCCAGGGATCGAACCCTGGTCTCCTGCACTGCAGGCAGATGCTTTAACCTCTGAGCTACCAGGGAAGCCCTGATATTATACATGGAAAGTCCTAAAGATGCTACCAGAAAGGTACTAGAGCTAATCAATGAATTTGTTAAAGGTGCAGGATACAAAATTAATATACAGAAATCTCTTGGCTTCCTATACACAAACAACAAAAGATCGGAAACAGAAATCAGGGAAATAATCACATTTACCATCTCATCAAAAAGAATAAAATACCTAGGAATAAACCTACCTAAGGAGACAAAAGACGTACTCAGAAAACGATAAGACACTAATGAAAGAAATCAAAGATAACACAAACAGATGGAGAGATATACCACATTCTTGGACTGGAAGACTCAATATTGTCAAAATGACTATCCTACCTAAAGCAAACTAGATTCAATACAATCTCTATCAAGGCAGAGATGACTGATCTTGCATGTCAGCTCCAAGTACCTGTAGGGGCTCCCTGGAGAAATGAAGTATAGAGAGGGACTTCTGAGGTTTCATTTGGGTTTGCAAGTTTAAGTGCATGATGAAGTATTGACTTCTACAATTTGCATGAAAGGGGGAGTGACACATATGCTATTTGTGACTCTCTGTTATAAGTGAAAATGGGAAATGATTACCAAAGGTTAGGAAGTACCCTAGTGTTTTCCAGTTAAAAGCTGAAAGGTAAGTGCTCCCAAGAATCCTGACTTACTTTTGTTGCCCATGTGTCCCCAGCCTGTGATATAGCAGTAAGTATCAGGCTCTAAGGACTGATCCGGGCTGGGTAAGCAGACTGGTCGGACGTAGCTTGTTTCATTGATGTCTTGGCTTAGCTCCACTATGCTGATGTCGTAGTCCACCACCGCTCGACTGTAGCGAGGATGCAGGATGATGGTCTTCACAAGGCGCATCTGCATGAACGTTGATGGGTGATCTAGGTTATTGATGCCAAACACCACTTTCCAAACGGCAGCATTCTCTCTCCTAAAATAATGATTCAAGAGCTATTGGCATCTTAAACTCAGATTTATCTTTTAAAATTTATATATGATTTTTAAATATTTTTTGTAAATAATGGCTCTTTCCACTCCCATGTCCCATGTATTCATATGAAAAGCATTTCTATAACCCTTGAGCAATTGGTAAATAGTGTATTGTTGTGGAAAGCAAAGCTTGGGCTTCCTAAATGGGGCTGCTCTGGAAAATAACACTTGTTCACTTTGAAAGGGAGACAGGGTAGTTACTTGCTTCATTGAGTGGGAAAGATGATGAAAAATCATAAACAAGAGACAAGAGAAAAAAAATAAAAGAGAATGAAAGTCAGAGGTTAAGTGATCCCTCCAAGAAGGAACCAGTGCTTCAGAGAAATGTTAAGTGTTCAAGAAAGGCTTCTGAAATTTTCAAGCTAGCAACTTAAAAAAAAAAGGTCACCCACCACTTACAATGGGTAGTCTCAGACATCACTGTTTTTGAACACTTGACAGCAATAGTCTATCTAATTCCACTTTAAAACACTTTCCCACTTGACATCGAGAACTCCCCATGCTCCAGAATGTCCTCCTGTCTCTGGGACCCCTTCCTCTCTGTTGCGTCCTCCTCCTCTGCTCTCAGTGTCTTCACTGAAGTGGCCCTGAGCTCTGCCTTTAGTCTTCTCATTCTTCACTCACTCCTTTGAAGAGCTTACCTAGTGAGATGGCTTTAAATGCCACCCAAATGGCATTTGTAACTTTCAAATGTGTATCTCCAGCTCCATCCTCTCCTTTGAGCCATAGAATCCATTCTACAGTTATTTGCTATTTACAGCCACCCATTATGCAATATTGGATCATCTGTCTTACACACAGCGCTGAATGCATCAGCAAGTCCTCACTGCTCCGCTTTCAAATATATCCTGAATCTTGTTTCCCCTTCTGCCACCGCTACAATCCTAATCCAAGCTACTCACCTCTCCCAAACGGTGGCCCTTCTTTTACTCTTAAAACCTATAACCCAGTCTCCTCACAGAGTGATCTTTTAAAACCTAAAATTATATAAAATTTGTTTCCTGTTCATAATTCTTTTCAGATTCTTTTCCATTATAGGTCATTAAAAGATATTGAATATAGTTTCATGTGCTATACAGTAGGTCCTTGTATAGTCAGTATTTGAAAATAACTACATAGAATATAGCCTTTAAAAATTATGAATTGCTATGTTGTACACCTGAAACTTATACTGTACATCAATTGTACCTCAATAAAACTGGTATTATTTGAATATATATAATTCCCATATAGACAAATATAGCTCTATAGATATATAGATATTGTGCTGGGGATTTCAGTAATGAGCAAGAAAGATACAAACTTTAGGATTGAGTGAAGATATACAATAAAAGAAACAATTATAATAAAATGCAAAAAGTGCTATAGCATGAACATTACAGGATAATGTTACAAAATTGTTTTACTTTTTTTTTTACTTTACAATACTGTATTGGTTTTGCCATACATCAACATGAATCTGCCACGGGTGTACATGAGTTCCCAATTCTGAACCCCTCTCCCACCTCCCTCCCCATACCATCTCTCTGGGTCATCCAGCACACCAGCCCCAAGCATCCTGTATCCTGCATCGAACCTAGACTGGCAATTCGTTTCTTACATGATATTATACATGTTGTTTTTCATTAAATAAAACCATCTGTTACAGAATATGTCATTCTTTCTCCTTTTTCTTCCTTCCTTCCCTAGCTCCCTTTCCCTGTTCCATTTTTCAGTTTAGAGGAGTAAGCATATGACCATCTGAGAAATTCAACACTCACTCAAGATTCTATTGTTTAAGACATCTGAAATAGAACAATTGTTGATCTCAAATGTCTACCTATTTAATAGCTTCTTACCTCAATTCAAAGCTACTAAATTTTGGTTACAAAAAATATTCATCTATCTGCTTAAATCACAGGTAGTATGACAAACAGTTGAACACTGCAAACTATTTGGAACAAAATGAAATTGAGTAAACTTTACAGACTTATTGCTATATCCTGGTTAATGTAATTCTAACAGTAAAACGTGTTAATAAAACTGCTAAACGTTATTATATTCAGTAGCCTCTTGTGACACAAGCTACTGTCAGTTCAGTTCAGTTCAGTCACTCAGTCGTGTCCAACTCTTTGCAACCCCATGAATCGCAGCACACCAGGCCTCCCTATCCATCACCAACTCCCAGAGTTCACTCAGACCCACATCCATCGAGTCAGTGATGCCATCCAGCCATCTCATCCTCTGTCGTCCCCTTCTCCTCCCGCCCCCAATCCCTCCCAGCATCAGAGTCTTTTCCAATGAGTCAACTCTTCGCATGAGGTGGCCAAAGGACTGGAGTTTCAGCTTCAGCATCATTCCCTCCAAAGAAATCCCAGGACTGATCTCCTTCAGAATGGACTGGTTGGAGCTCCTTGCAGTCCAAGGGACTCTCAAGAGTCTTCTCCAACACCACAGTTCAAAAGCATCAATTCTTCGGCACTCAGCCTTCTTCACAGTCCAACTCTCACATCCATACATGACCACTGGAAAAACCATAGCCTTGACTAGACGGACCTTTGTTGGCAAAGAAATGTCTCTGCTTTTCAATATGTTATCTAGGTTGGTCATAACTTTTCTCCCAAGGAGTAAGCATCTTTTAATTTCATGGCTGCAGTCACCATCTGCAGTGATTTTGGAGACCCAAAAAATAAAGTCTGACACTGTTTCCCCATCTATTTCCCATGAAGTGATGGGACCAGATGTCATGATCTTAACAAAAAGGAAAATAGAACAATTTCCTTACTGAATATTGAAGTATATGAATTTCCTGCTTGTTTTTTTTTGTTTGTTTGCTTTTGGTGGGTATTAATGCCATAATGATGGTCAGGAAGCAACAGTTAGAACTGGACATGGAACAACAGACTGGTTCCAAATAGGAAAAGGAGTACGTCAAGGCTGTATATTGTCACCCTGCTTATTTAACTTCTATGCAGAGTACATCATGAGAAACCCTTGGCTGGAAGAAGCACAAGCTGGAATCAAGATTGCTGGGAGAAATATCAATAACCTCAGATATGCAGATGACATCACCCTTATGGCAGAAAGTGAAGAGGAACTAAAAAAGCCTCTTGATGAAAGTGAAAGAGGGGAGTGAAAAAGTTGACTTAAAGCTCAACATTCAGAAAATGAAATCATGGCATCTGGTCCCACCACTTTATGGGAAATAGATGGGGAAGCAGTGGAAACAGTGTCAGACTTTTATTTTTTGGGTCTCCAAAATCACTGCAGATGGTGACTGCAGCCATGAAATTAAAAGATGCTTACTCCTTGGGAGAAAAGTTATGACCAACCTAGATAGCATATTGAAAAGCAGAGACATTACTTTGCCAACAAAGGTCCATCTAGTTAAGGCTACGGTTTTTCCAGTGGTCATGTATGGATGTGAGAGTTGGACTGTGAAGAAGGCTGAGTGCCGAAGAATTGATGCTTTTGAACTGTGGTGTTGGAGAAGACTCTTGAGAGTCCCTTGGACTGCAAGGAGCTCCAACCAGTCCATTCTGAAGGAGATCAGCCCTGGGACTTCTTTGGAAGGAATGATGCTGAAGCTGAAACTCCAGTACTTTGGCCACCTCATGCGAAGAGTTGACTCATTGGAAAAGACTCTGATGCTGGGAGGGATTGGAGGCATGAGGAGAAGGGGTCGACTGAGGATGAGACGGCTGGATGGCATCACTGACTCGATGGATGTGGGTCTGAGTGAACTCTGGGAGTTGGTGATGGACAGGGAGGCCTGGCGTGCTGCGATTCATGGGATCACAAAGAGTCACAGATGACTGAGTGACTGAACTGAACTGAACTGATAAGGTAAAAATAAAGTCTCTTAAAATGTTTTTTCCAAGTCTGGAAAAAACCAGGGAAAACAATAACCTGTTGTTCAAAAGGGTTACATGAAGTGAGGGAGGTGTGTAGAAATGCTGTATTAGTATATTAAGTGTGTGCTAGAAAGAATAAGTCACTCCCATCTGGGTAGAAGCAAAAGAGGAAAGAGGACACAGGGCTACAGGAAGGCCACACGAATCCAGTTTCAGTAAAAAGTACCCAGTAGAGAAACACAGGAACAAGCTATGTTCATGTGGTCCTTTTAGAAAAGAGTTAAATTGGGCTACAAAGATGAAAAACCCAAGTAGAGCAGCTGAAAATCTTCAGCATCAGGGGGATTTTTTTCTCAGTGCTGTCAGACTTCAAAGCAACAGCAGGAAAAACTGGCCAACCCTTAAAGAAGTTTGTACAAACATCCTCATGCTCTAAGAGTGTGGAAGTAGGCAGACTGAAGCCAGGTGAAAAAATTCACAATAAAAAATGACTGAGGAAGGTATTAAGAGACATTTTTCTCCTTTAATTCTTGCTCTAGATGGCATTTCATTACCAGAAGTTCACATTTAATTTGCTTCATGTTTATACTCCTGTCTTAATGATGAATACACATTATAGATAATGTTGAGATAATATGATTTCAACTCCTAATTCTTCAGTGATCACTCTAGACAGAATACACAACTACTTATATACTTCAGATACATTATGATGTCCAGGGGAGTTTATACAGAATTGAAGCACAAGGTCTCTGGACACAATAACCAATTTCAGTTTGCAATTTGCCACACTCAACTCTAGCTTAAACATAAACTCACCACATTTTCACTTAATTTAGCTGGCCAGGTTTAGAGATTATCTTCTATCTTTGCCTTTTCTTAAGAGCACAGAATTTCCCCTTTTTTTCATCCTGAGTTTACTTTGAATAACTTATACTATTTACCCTTTTTCAGAAAATAAAAATAATATTTATAATTAATGTTTGTGATAGAAATCACTCTGTTTTACAAGACTTACTCCATAAATAGCACTGCCAGATGGTGACTTGGAAGTATTAATAGTTTGAATAGCATCATTGCTATTCTACAAATCTTAGAAGCTTCTTACTTTTAATATTGCACCTGCCCTTGGTAATTTTTTTTAAAAATTCTCTGCAACACACACAGTGAATAGACTTTAAAATAGAGTGACCACAAAGCAAATACATAAAGGGGCTGAGTATAAGTCAATAATAGCAGGTGTCAGACCACAAGACTTGCCATCTCCAGGGCCATCTGCCTCTCAGCTCCCACTCATGGTTGTTGTGTTAGAATGTTCAGTGAGATCTGACCTTCAAATCACTTCAGAGAAGCCAGAGTTCTGGATTTTATGTAAAGCATACATAGTTTGAAGTGCTGACTCAAAGTTTTTAAATGCATCCAACAAGCAAAAGAGATCAGATCTAGATTCTTCTTTTAGTGTAAGATCTCTGTGGTTTCCAAGTATATCTACATGTCAGCTAAATAATCTTCTCACCAGTTACAAGGTGTAAATAGGAATGCTTATTCCATTTCACAGTAGAGAAAGCAGTGACTCAGAGCAGATGAGTGACTCATCCAAAGTCACAGAGATACTAAGTGATGGTAACAGACCAGAAAGCCTTTAGACCTCTAGCACAACCTTTATACTAAGCTTCTCTGAAACAAAGAGGAGAGATCACAGGCATCAGCACAGGAATCAGGTATTGGTCACAGAGAGGAAAGCATGCACGATGGGTGGAGGCTGGCTGATGAGTGATAGGATGGCAGACATCAGGAAGATACCTTCTCTTTCCTGAATGTGTCCCCCAGATATGATGGAGATCTAGCCTTCAATGATGAACTTAAAGAAGTGAACAATTCTATTATCCCAGAGTCCAAAAAAAGCAAGAAAAGGGGATAGTCAGATACACATCCTAGACCTTGAGAATCAGATTTAAGAATGTTTTGGAAAAAAGGACAATGTGTCCAGAGATTCTTAAAGCAAGTACAGCTAAACAGAGAGGGGAGAGTTTGAGTTCCAAATTCTGATTTACCATCACAAATTACTGTAGTAAGAAAATGAATCGGCTAATAAAGTAAACGTAGCAACATATGAATCTCAGAGCTTTGAAACTGGAAAGTTTATCACAGAACAGTGGCACAAAATTGCAGCAACTGTCAAAAAGTCTTAGTCATAGAACCCCCTTCCACCATTGCTGGGAATGTAAACTGGTACAGCAACTACAGAGAGCAGTATGGAGGTACCTTAAAAAATGAAAACTAGAGCTACCGTATGATCCTGAAGTCCTACTCCTGGGAATATATCTGGAGAAAACCATAATTTGAAAAGATACATATACCCCAATGTTCATTGACACACTCTTTGTAATAGCCAATACATGGGTGCAACCTAAATGTCCACTGACAGATGAATAGAGAAAGAAATATGAATAGTCATAAAAAAGAATGAAATAAAATCATTTACAGCAATATGAGTGAAGTGAGAGATTATCATACCAAATCAGACAGAAAAACAGATATCATATGATACTGCTTATATGTAGAATCTAAAAATAAAGTATACAAATGAATGTATAAACAAAACAGAAATAGACTCACAGACACAGAAAACAAACTTACGGTTACCAAAAAGGGGAATAAATTAGGAGTTTTGGATTAATATATACACACAACATGTAAAATAGATAACCAACAAGGATGTACTATTTAAGAAGATAACTATACTCAGTATTTTGTAATAATCTATAAGGGAAAAGAATGAAGAATATGTATATGTATAACTGAATCACTTGGCTGTACATCTGAAACAAACAAAACATTGTAAATTAACTTATTTCAATAAATTTTGTGTGTGGCCATGCTGTGTGGCTTGTGGGATCTTAGTTCCCTGACCAGTGATTGAATCTGGGCCCCTGGTGGTGGAAGAATGGAGTCCTAACCACTGGACAACCAGGATATTCCTTCAGTTCAGTTCAGTTCAGTCACTCAGTTGTGTCTGACTCCTTGGGACCCCATGGACTGCAGCACACCAGGCCTCCCTGTCCATCACCAACTCCCAGATTTTACTCAAACTCATGTCCGTTGGGTCAGTGATGCCATCCAACCATCTCATCCTCTGTCGTCCCCTTCTCCTCCTGCCTTCAATCTTTCCCAGCATCAGGGTCCATTCAAATGAGTCGGTTCTTTGCAAAAGGTGGCCAAAGTATTGGAGTTTCAGCTTCAGCATCAGTCCTTCAGTGAATATTCAGGGCTGATTTCCTTTAGGATGGACTGGTTGGATCTCCTTGCAGTCCAAGGGACTCTTGAGAGTCTTTTCCAACACCACAGTTCAAAAGCATCAATTCTTCACTGCTCAGCTTTCTTTATAGTCCAACTCTCACATCCATACATGAACAACACTGGAAAAACCATAGGCTTGACTAGATGGACCTTTGTTGTAAGGGGGGCTACCCCATGTCCAAGAGCAAAGGGAATTCCTTATACTTCAACAAATCAATCAATAGGGGGGAAAAAAGGAAAAAAAAATGGCTCTTAGCAAAATAATGTGTGGGAAGAACAAAAGAGGATTTCTATCTGGGTAAATAATTTAATATTAGTAGTAAACTAAAACAAAGCAAAACTATTTGAACTTTCCTTAACTTCTAATACCTTCATTCAAGGAGAATGATCTTCAGAGAACATCCCAGAAGATTCATCTTCCATGTGATAAAACTTTTAAGTGCTTAATACACTGAAGTGTGGAGTTGATGCCTGGTCTAAGACTATGGGAGGAGTCAGTAGTAGATAAGGTAACATTTCTAGTTCCACCATAGACTGGGTGGTTTAAACAACAAACAGTTACATCTCATCGTTGTTGAGGTTAGAAGACAAAGATTAGGACGCTAGCAGGGTCAAGTTCTGGTGAAGACTCTCTTCCTTGCTTATAGATGGTGATCTTGACGTATCTTTACAAGGCACAGGGAGAGAGGGCCAACTTTCTTGCTCTTCTAAGGACACTTATGCCATCATGGAGTTTTACCTTCATGACCTAATCACCTCTCAGGAGCCCCAACTCTTAATACCACCCTCTTGGGGGTTGGATATTCAACATGGGAACACAAATGTGGCGTCCATAACACACCTGGAGAACTAAAATGTTCAGTATTTTAAAAGAGGAGAAGCTGCAAAAAAAAAAAAAAGAGTGAGAGAGAGAGGTGGGTGGGGGGTAGGTCAGTGACATAAGATTTTTCGTTGTTGTTTTAGAAGAAAAGTGAATAAAGTATTTCAAAAAGGATGTAGTCCTCAAATACTGGGGAGGGTTCCAGTAAGTAGGAAACTGAAAATTGACCATTGGATTTGACAAGATGGAAGTCACTGAAGACTTTGGTAAGTGCCATTTCAAGTGACCTTGATGAGAGAGGAACCGCAGTGCCCTGAGGTGAGCATAGGAAGCATAGGAGTGGGGACAGCGACTGCAGGAAACTCTGAGGAGTTTTACTGTGAATAATAGCTGAAATGTGGCAATAATTGAAGAGGGATGTGAGGTCAAGAGAAGGAGGTTTAAGTTGGAACACTGAGACATGTTTACTGAAGCAAATGATTCAGCAAAAGAAACAGATGAAAAACAGCAGTGATAATTTGAAAACCGTCTTTGGAAAGATGAATGGGAATATGGTTATCGATAAATAGAAGCAAGGACACATCCTTCATCATTACTCAAGAGAAAGGTGGGAACATGGCCACTGGCATAGATACCTTGTTGGGATTAGGGGTGCAACAAGGCCAAAGATATAATGATGTCTGTTTTCTCATGAAGAATGAGATGAGACCAGTGGAGGGTGAAGGAAATTTGGGGAGAGAAGAGAAGATGTTAAATAATTGAGAATGGAAAAGTGGCTTTACTGTGAACATATATTGATGGGTACCACATTGTTAGATGTACATTTGAGGTTCATGATCACACATTTGACACAAGCTTAGGTAGCAGTCAGGTGTGTGATATTCTCCAGCAATGGCCAGCTGTTCGGCTACAGGTGCAGAGTATGTGTATAGGTAGCTGCAAGACTAGAAGAAACAATAACTACAAAGGTTGGAAGTGGGAGAACTCTTTAATGAGCTTCTGCAAGCCCCAGAAACTATAGGGATTGGCCCAAAGTTTAGGCCACCTGCTTGCCTAGATCCTAGACCCAGACATTTGCCACTGGAGTGGGTAGAATGCAGAGAATGCCTCTTTAGGGACAGAGAAGTTGGGAGCATGGAGTCAGGTTGGGGTCACCACAGTTGCTCACTCTCTGGTGATGCTGAAAAACGGCACCCCCAGGAGACATATGGATTCCAAATGGAGAATTCCTGTTTTAGTGGACATCAGTACTTGATGGGAATGGATCAAATCTCTCAAGTTGACAGAATGGAAAGAACAGACTGTACATAACTGGCATCGTTTATAAGTACCTAGAAGATAAAGAAGTGACCATGAGGATACCATGTGGGCTCAGTAATAAAAAGTCAGACCCAGCCATCACTTCTTTTCCGGATTGTATAAAAACACTGTTAGATCAGTACAGGTGGGTGAGCACAAGGGTTTTGTTCTATGGGGAATGAGAAAGAGAGCTCTCCAGAAATAGGTGAAAACATTATTGAGTATTATTAAGAGTCCAGTGGGTGCTGAAAGTCAGACATGACACTAAACTGCATCGTTGGGTAAATGTTCTCAGTTCTAAAGAGCATAGGATTGAAAATGTGCTATTCACATTGACTCTTAGTTAGAGGTCCACCTGAGGTGTATGGCAGAAAGATGTAGGGGTAAAGAAGTTGAAGGTCCTGATGGGAGAACTGAAGTAATGATCCCAGGGTATTAGGTTCGCTGGGGAAAGAAAAAGAGATGAGGAAGAGGCAGATGGACTGAGATAATAGGAGACATACAAATAAGCAAATGCAAGTCTTGGAGTAAAGAACTGGTGTGGTAGAAATCAAGATTTGGGTTACCTGGCAGGGTTAAGGGTTGTGATCATATAGTAAAAGGATAGTTTTTCATGCAGGTTTCCTGGAGAGGAATCAGACACTTCTGAAAATTATAAGTTGTGTGCCAGCCTAGGAAGTTCATCCTTTAGTCTTTTGGAGATGGAATCAGGGAGGAAAATTGCTTGTTAAATTATCCCTGAACTCAATGTCTTTCTTTCTTAGAACTGTGGAAGTTAAATTTTTATTAGGGCATCTGGGACTTCATCTAATCCACTTAGTACCTCATGTTTTTAATTTTCCTTTGGGATTTTTAAATACTTCTCCATGGAAGAGCAAGACAACCTTGTCTTTTTTCCCCTCCATGAATATAATTAAAAGAGACAGGCTTGCAAAGACCTACTGACGGGTCGCACTGGGCCCTGCCAAAGTATGGGATCAGGATATGAAGCAAATCCCATTAATTATAGCAATCAATGATTCCTCCAGAGAGTAAGGCTGACAATTAGAGGTTCTCAAAAACTTTTGAGGCCACTGGAGAGACTGTAAAATAGAATCAAAGAGATGAGCACCCATTCAAGCAAAGACTGGCTTGATATTGGGCAATTTCTAACTTTGTATGGATAGGCCAGGCCCCCACTTGACATCTGTGAAATTCAGTTCCACAAAAGTTCATCAGGGCTTTTGATAGAATATCCATGTCCTTAATTATAAACACATATTTCTTCTCTATTGCAAGGTTCCTCCTTCACTTCACAGATCTGTCAGTGGATCTGACGGAAAGAAGAAAATTGGATACCACATGTGGAAATGACAAAAGTGGCCCATGAACTGAATGAACTCGCGTATAAAGGGTGCTGTTCCTTTAAAGAGCTGTTAGATTCGTTTAGGTAATCATCTTTTGATGAAGGCACTTGCTAGCACAATCTTCTGCTTATCAAGGAGTTATAAATCAGAACTGGAAAAGACATCTGGAAACATCTGGCCCCTTCCAAAGCAATAACATTCCAATGTATTTCCTGACATACTACACAGACTCTTCCTATCATTTGGTGTCGCTCTTACACATTAAAAGTTCTCAAGAGGAGGTTCTGGTTTGACTTTTTACATTGTATTTTTCCCAAAAGAGCAATCAAATAGCTAGACATACACATTTCCCTTTTATAATCAATTCTCATGTTATATTCTAATTATTTGTTTAGATGTCTGTCTCCTCACTGGGTTAGAATTTCAAGAAATTAAAGATGTATTCATTTCTTTAACCCCCACATGAAGATGAATATATGTTCTGGGACTCTATCCTGTAGAAACAAGGGTACTAATAGGTGAGTAGCTTTGTATAAGAAGATGTATTGCAGTGTTGTTAAAATGAGAGTAAACTGGAACTAAGGTGAATGTCCATCAACTCAGGAATAATATTAATAGAAAAAGTTATTTTGAGTCTCTGTGATGGAGTGTCATTTAGCTTTGAAGAAGAATGAGCTTGCACTGCATCCATTGACTTGGAGGGAATGTCCATGATGTACCTCCAAGTGAGAAAATCAACCGGCAAACAAAAGCACAGAGTGCGATTTCAAATTGTAAAAATAAATGACACCCTGTGAAAAACAGGTGTTTATATCTGTGAAGGAACAATCGCTAGGGGTTACCTTGAGGATGATGAGAAAGTATAAGAGAAAGAGTGTGGAAGGAGATAAAAATAGCAAAATGCAAAAACACGCCATAACGCTAAGGGAAAAGTCAGAATGCATGTTTATAGTAATAATGTATTAAAAATAAATATTTACCTTTATTGATGTCTTCATTGGTATCAGGCATAATTCTTAAGGCATTACAGAGACTATCTCAGTTGATGCCTCCACCAACACTGTGAGATCGGGATTGTTATTTTCCTCATTTCACAGATGAGGAAACTGTAGCTCAGAGAAGTTTATAAATTGACCCATGGTCACACAGTAAATAGCAAAGCTGAGGAAATCCCCAGTGGCTCAGTGGTAAAGAATCTGCCTGCAATGCAGGAGACACAGGAGACAAGGGTCCAGTCCCTGGGTCAGGAAGATCCTCTGGAGAAGGATACGGCAACCCACTCCAGTAACCTTGCCAGGAAAATCCTATGGACAGAGCAGCCTCGAGGACTACAGTCCATCCACAAAGAGTGGGGCACGACTGAGTGACTTAGCAGGGCAGAAAAATAATAGTAGACTTCCTACAAATTAGTCTGGTTAAATGACAATAACCAATTTAATGAAGTGATAGAATTGTGAGTTTTTGTTTTAAATATTTGTTATTATTTATTATTGTCGTACTGTGCTTAGTCACTCAGTCATGTCTGACGCTTTGCAGCCTCATGGACTGCCAGGCTTCTCTGTCCATGGGGATTCTCCAGGTAAGAATACTTTTAAATAAAGTAAAATTATTAAAAATAAAGGGAAGAAATGGGAAGGATAGTGGATTTTAAAACAAGTCCTCAAATACTTTGCCATTCCTCTCTGAGAGAAGAGCTCTATGTTTCTGCCCTTTGAATGTGAATGGGACTATGACAGCTCTCATCAAGCCCATAGCAGAAGGGGGTTGTGCGTCTTTGGTGGCTGGATCAAAAAAAGTGACACAGCTTCCTCCTGGCTTCCTGTTTTGGGACTCTTGCTCTGGGGAATGCTAGCCACCAAGCTGTGACTCCTACTTGGAGAGAAACACAGGCCCCTGCCAACAGGCACAATCTACTGCCGGATTTCAGATGGTTCCTGCCCCAGAACCTTAGAAGCTTCCAGCAGAGGCCCCTGGCATTGCCAAGCAGAGACAAACCATGAGCTATGCCCTATCTGGATGTCTCACTTCCAGAATCCTCCCTGGGCATAAAAAGTGGTTGGATTTCATTGTTGTTACTACTGTTGTTATTGCTTGGTTAGCGTTTTGGGTGTTTTTTTGCTCAAAAATTATATAATAACAATCTAAACCAACAAGGACCTTCTTCAGGGATGTTTGTCAATTTGACATAGGTTTCCCCTTGATCTTATTTTTCTGCTCCTCTTAGGTATATTTTGATGATTAATTTTATGTGCCAACTGGCTGGACCATGGTGCCCCAACATTTGGCAGACCACCCTCCATAATGTGGGTGGGCCTTACCAGATCAGTTGCAGACCTTCATAGAATAAAGACTGATTCCCTCCCAAAGCAAGACAGAGTTGCCAGCCAGCACACCGCCTTTGGACTTTTTCTGAAGCTCTTACCCGAGCCTCCTGCCTGTCTGCCATCCTTTCAGACTTTAGATTCACCAAACCTCCCTTAACATTTGCCGATTCCCTGAAAACTCTTTCTCTCATTGGCCTGTTTCTCTGGGCAACCCTGACTAATACACATATTTTCTCTTTTACTCTGCTTCCCAAACTCCTCACTAATTCCTCTAGCCTCCTAATGTCACTATAGTATCCAAGTAAATCCCCGCTGTTTAACTTCACATGCATTTGATGTCTTTAAGAGGGCTAGAAAAGAAACTAATGCTGGCTGAAGAATCAGTCTTCTTTACTTCCTCCTGCCCCTCCCTCTTCAGGACATAAATCATGATTAGTATACATCTATTGCCAATAAATGAGCATGATAACACCAAGGGCAGAAAAATCTAAGCAGATAAAGGCCAGGGAAGCAGATCAACTGTGACTTCTGCACTGAATTATGGAATGACATATGCCATTAAGAATGCCCAAATGACAAAAGATCAGATCCAGGCAAAGCAAAAGAAAAGGTGCAGCTTACCCCTCGAAGCAGTGGGCGACCGTCAGAACCCATTTCTTGGCAATGAGGACACAACCGCAAATGTGCCCACTGGGTTCACTCTGCAGGGAACACTGCCAGGGCCACCTTCCTGGGCGACTCGTCCGCCCCCCTAGAATCCTCTTGTTCATCCGGGCAGCAGGGCGGCGCCCACAGTCTACCAAGGAGTAGGACAGAGGACAGACAGATGTGACTCACCGCCAAACCCAACTGGGTGCCTGCATCTTCGCTGTCTTGTACATGGATCATTTCTCCCCCTGAGCCAATCCAGTTAGGTTCAGATACCATTGTTATACCACGAATTCTCTCACCTTGTTTAGAACACAGAAGAGAAATCTTACTTCTGCTGTAACAGGACTGCCTAGATTTAGAAACAAAAAAATGGCATAATATTAAGTTACATATTTATTGTTTACTTCAAACACTTTACCAGTGGAAAGCAAGACACAGGTTGTACTTACAACAGGAACTCTCAAGGCAGGGCTGTGGTCAGCTATCACTTTGGGATGGAGGTATAGGAAGGATGTACTTTTTTAGTGTATTTGACATCATGATAATATAGTTTCACATTTGTGGGAAGAGATACTACAGCTATCCAGGTTTCTTATATCACCTTAGCTGTTTGCACCACCCAGAATATAAACTCAATGATTTTCAAAGTAGGGAGAGGAAAAGGGCAGGATCTAGTCTGCTTCTCAGAACGTGTGGTGAGGAGGGAGCATGTCAGATCTTTATGCTTATGGAGAGGGCGTGTATGTCCAAAAGAAACTGAGAAATGGTTTGAGAGAAATAATGAATTACTTCAAAAAGTTAGAGAACAGACAAAGGAACTGAATACTTAGACTAGAAAAGAATCTTGCAGAGACGTTATTACCTTTAAAAAAACTGTAGTTGATTTACAATACTGTGTTAGTTTCAAGTATATAGCACTGTAATTCAGTTATTTTTTCTGATTCTATTCCATTATAGCTTATGATAAGATGAATATAATCCCTCAGGCTATACAGTACATCTTTGTTGCTTATATGTTTTATGTACAGTAGTTTGTACCTATTAATCCCATATTCCTAATTTGTCTCTCCCTGCTTCCCTTTCACCTTTAGTAACCATACATTTGTTTTCTATGTTGCTGAGAACTTTCAGTGTTAAACTATGTATCTATGATTAGCTGACAGGAAGAAGGGGGATTAAATTCATGCCATGTTACTCTAGGTGGCAGGATCAGAATTAATAGGTGGAACTTATAGAAACAATGCATTCAGGAAAGCAAAGCTTTTTAAAAATCAGAGTTCAGTTTTGAAGGAAAACACACGGCCATGTTTAAGCATCTATCAATGCGGCTGCACAAGAGAATTCAGTTCAGGGTGTGATAAGTTTATATCACAAGGTTCTCTGCTAAGCATTTATTCTACCATGCAAATTTAGAGGGAAAAAAACACTTTGAGACTATCAAATATACTAGGATATGCTTAGAATCCTTGATCTGTCAGAAAAAAAAAATCCTAAGTATTAATTTCCACACTCCTTTTTGAAGACCTGCTATATTTTCTTTTGTTGCTAAATTTGCATGGGGGTCTGTGTATACAATAAATTATATAATACAGAAAAAGCACATACACATTTTACCTTCCCATAACCTGAAGTCCTATCTCTTCCTCACTCTCGTCTCATTATCCTTAGTTTCTTTGCAGCACTTCCAAATATGTGAAATTCATTGTTTCTTATTGCTTATACTCTCTCTTTTCACCTCTAAAGTGCATGTTTCCTGAGACCAGGGTTCTTGTCCCCCTTATCACTTCTACATCCCCTCAGAGCTCAACAATAAACCTGGCATAGAAAAGACAGCAATAATTAGCTGTTATCTATTAGATTTTAAAATCATAGCTTTTAGGAATAGGGAAAGATCAAAGACTATCTGTCTTAACTCTTTTATTTTAAAAGGAAATTGAGGTTGTGTGGGATCACACATCTAGGTAGTAAGGCAGGACTAGAATTAGATTCACTGACTCCCCATTTCAAGTCACTTTATCCATCTATCCATCAATCCACCGACCTAGAAGGGCTTTCCTCGAAGTTCCAGTTTGGGAAAACAAGCCACTCTGTTGGAAGATTCAGGTCATTGTTTTGGAGAAAGTGCTTCAGCTGACAGCTTTTCAGAAATTTGGACACAGTTTTGTCTATAGGGAAAATGTCAAGACATCTAAAGAAAAATGACCCAACTTTTAATTTTCTTCTTTGAAATTCTTAAGAGGTGGTTTCTCTAGCACTAATTAAAAGCTTTGGAGTCATAAAAACTTGTTTTGAGTTCAGAGAATAGCACTTACCACTTGTGGGCTGTGAATCTGAGCAAGTTTTATGTAAATATTCTATAGCTATGTCCCTATAATGTCATAATCACTAAATGTGTTAATTCCCTCAATGTATCTTTCTCCTGTACCCCTGCCCATAGATGAGGGAGGCAAAGCTTAACATTCCACAACTTTTTTTAGGGGAAAGTTTTCAGAAGTAAATTTTCGAGGTTATTTGATTATAATTTCTTTGTGTGTCTGGTTTTTTTTTTTTTCTCAGACTCTCTGAGTTTTATCAGCTGTCATGACTTCAATTTCCTCTGTTAACTAGTGCCATGTAGCATCTGTAGGAATTGTAGACATTAAGAATTTATTTCAAACAGGATGTGAAAAACACTCCAAGATTAGAACCCAAGTTCCTCATCCTACACTATGATAGTTTTTGTAATCATAATAAAAAAATGCAATTAGCCAAAAGAAAAAGATGTATGTCTACAAAGAAGGAAAAAAGCCAAATGATGTTGAAATATAAATGTCCTTAGGTAGTCTATGGAAGGTCCTCTTTGACGTGACACACGTAGAATACCTTAGATTTGAAACAGAAGCGGGGCCCTGATAATAGACCTTTGCTCCCTAATCCACTTTACACAGCTCTAGTGATGGGTTGTCTTACCCTTTTACCAGTAGTTCATGCAGAGTCGTTGCATTAAGGCTCTCCCAGCTGGAGCGTAATGTAAGCCACTGTTGGCCTTGCTCCTGTTCCTCTATCAATTTGGTCACAGATGGTTCCCTAATAGAAAGACAAATACCAGAGAAATATTCTAGTACAATGATCTTTGACCAAGCAATATCATTATTGAGCACTTACTTTCAGTGGTAAAGGTTCTGCCTGCCAATGCAGAAGATGTGGGCTCGATCTCTGGGTCAGGAAGATCCCCTGGAGAAGGAAATGGCAACCCACTCCAGTATTCTTGCCTGGAGAATTCCAGGGACAGAGGAGCCTGGGGGGCTACATCCATGAGGTCATAAAGGAGTCAGATAAGACTTAGTGACTAAACAACAATAACAACTCTTACAAAAAAGCAGCATTAAATTAATAGTCAATATTTCAAGAGGGGGATTAGTATTCAAAAAAGTTTGCTATGGAATGTGATCAGCAAGAGAAGTTACTAAAAGTATCCTGAAGCAATAAAGACCCACAATATTACAGCTATTTTAGTCACTCTCTGCTGTAATATATTTGTACATCTGAGGTGTTGAAATTCTAACATATGCCATGTAAAAGCCAATACCTGAAAAACAAGAGCAAGTTTAGGCAGGAATCAAAAGTAAATAAAATTTAATTGCCTGGAGTATTTTTTCATCTTCTTATCTAGTGTAATCTTACAATAAAGCAATATCTTGTAATAAGCAATAAGTAGAGAAAATCAATGGCTATTTAGTGTCTGTTTAGACAGTATAAAATTGTAAGTGGAATTTTTTCAACATACTGCAAAATGTTTATGCACTAAAAATTAGGAAGGACTCTAGAAAGCAGAGATAGGGGTGAGCATCATTTTGCTGTTTACCTATATTCTCACTCAGCTTCCACCACTACTCTGCTTTGAATGCCTCATTCAGGTATCACATAAATACAGTTGCCCGGTAGCCAAGATTTAAAATTTTAAATTTCAAAAATGTCTGGGTTTTTATGTAAAAGATCTGATACTTCAAGAAATAGTTGGTTCACTTAGGCAATCCATATTTGAAGAAAATCTTTGGGATCTTTTTCACATGATGTTATCACAGGTCGATGAGGTGGTGGAATTCATTTTAGACAGGAGAAAGGGGGATTCCTTCTGAATCTGGAAGAAAGTAGGAGAGAAGGAAGTAGGTACTTGGATTTGGAGATGGGGATTCAAGAGAATTCATGAGAGAATGCAAATCAGATAATCAGATCAGTTCAGTTCAGTTCAGTCCCCCACTTGTATCCAACTCTTGTGACCCCATGGACTGCAGCATGCCAGGCTTCTCTGTCCATCACCAACTCCAGGAGTTTACTCAAACTCACGTCCATTGAGTCAGTGATGCCATCCAACCATCTTATCCCCTCTCGTCTCCTTCTCCTCCCACCTTCAATCTTTCCCAGCATCAGGGTCTTTTCAAATGAGTCAGTTTTTCGCATCAGTTGGCCAAAGTATTGGAGTTGCAACTTCAGCATCAATCCTTCCAATGAATATTCAGGACTGATTTTCTTTAGGATGGACTAGTTGGATCTCCTTGACATCCAAGGGACTGTCAAGAGTCTTCTCCAACAACATAGTTCAAAATCATCAATACTTCGATGCTTAGCTTTCTTCACAGTCCAACTCTCACATCCATATATGACTACTGGGAAAACCATAGCTTTGAGTAGGTGCATCTTTGTTGACGAAGTAATGTCTCTGCTTTTTAATATGCTGTCTAGGTTGGTCATAACTTTTCTTCCAAGGAGAAAGCATCTTTTAATTTCATGGCTGCAGTCACCGTCTGCAGTGATTTTGGAGTCCAGAAAAATAAAGTCTGTCACTATTTCCACTGTTTCCCCATCTATTTGCCATAAAGTGATAGGACCAGATGACATGATCTTAGTTTTCTGAATGTTGAGCTTTAAGCCAACTTTTTCACTCTCCTCTTTCACTTTCATCAAGAGGCTTTTTAGTTCTTCTTCACTTTCTGCAATAAGGATGTTGAGATCTGCATATCTGAGGTTACCGATATTCCTCCCGGTAATCTTGATTCCAGCTTCTGCTTCCTCCAGCCCAGCATTTTGCATGATGTACTCTGCATATAAGTTAAATAAGAATGATGATAATATACATCCTTGATGTACTCCTTTCCCAATTTGGAACCAGTCTGTTGTTTCATGTCCAGTTCTAACTGTTGCTTCTTGACGTATAAACAGATTTCTCATGAGGCAGGTCAGGCGGTATGGTATTTCCATATCTAAGTATTGTCCACAGTGTATTGTGATCCACATAGTTAAATGCTTTGGCATAGTCAATAAAGCAGAAGTAGATGTTTTTCTGGAACTCTCTTGCTTTTTCAATGACCCAATGGATGTTGGCAATTTGATCTCTGGTTCCTCTGCCTTTTCTAAAACCAGCTTGAACATCTGGAAGTTCACGGTTCATGTACTGTTGAAGCCTGACTTGAAGAACTTTGAGCATTACTTTACTAGTGTGTGAGATAAGTACAACTGCGTGGTAGTTTAAGCATTCTTTGGCATTGTCTTTCTTTGGGATTGGAATGAAAGTTGACCTTTTCCAGTCCTGTGGCCACTGCTGAGTTTTCCAAATTTGCTGGCATATTGAGCTCAGCACTTTCACAGTATCATCTTTCAGGATTTGAAATAGCTCAACTGGAATCCCATCACCTCCACTAGCTTTGCTCATAGTGATGCTTCCTAAGGCCCATTTGACTTTCCATTCCAGGATGTCTGGCTCTAGGTAAGTGATCATATCATCATGGTTATCTGGATCATGAAGATCTTTTTTGCATAGTTCTTCAGTGTACTCTTGCCACCTCTTCTTAATATCTTCTGTTTCTGTTAGGTCCATACCATTTCTGTCCTTTATTGTGCCCATCTCTGCATGAAATGTTCCCTTGGTATCTCTAATTTTCTTGAAGAGATCTCTAGTCTTTCCCATTCTATTGTTTTCCTCTATTTCTTTGCACTGATCACTGAGGAAGGCTTTCTTATTTCTCCTTGCTATTCTTTGGAACTCTGCATTCAAACGGATATAGCTTTCTTTTCTCCTTTGCCTTTTGCTTCTCTTTCTTTTCATAGCTATTTGTAAGGCCTCCTCAGACAACCATTTTGCCTTTTTGCATTTCTTTTTTTGGGGGGATGGTCTTGATCACCGCTCCCTGTACAATGTCATGAACCTCCATCCATCGTTCTTCAGGCACTCTGTCTATCAGATCTAATTCCTTGAATCTATTTGTCACTTCTACTGTATAATTGTAAAGAAATTTATTTAGGTCACACTTGAATGGTCTAGTGGTTTTCCCTACTTTCTTCAATTTAAGTCTGAATTTGACAATAAGGAGTTCATGATCTGAGCCACAGTCAGCTCCCAGTCTTATTTTTGCTAACTGTATAGAGCTTCTCCATCTTTGGCTGTAAAGAATATAATCAATCTGATTTGGCTGTTGGCCATCTGGTGATATCCATGTGTAGAGTCTTCTCTTGTGTTGTTGGAAGAGGGTGTTTGCTATGACCAGTGTGTTCTCTTGGCAAAATTCTGTTAGCCTTTGCCCTGCTTCATTCTGTACTCCAAGGCCAAATTTGCCTGTTACTCCAGATGTTTCTTGACTTCCTACTTTTGCATTGTGGTCCCTTATAATGAAAAGGACATCTTTTGCAGGGGGGTTAGTTCTAGAAGGTCTTGTAGGTCTTCATCAGTTCAGTTCAGTTCAGTTGCTCAGTTGCGTCTGACTCTTTGCGACCCCATGAATCACTGCATGCCAGGCCTCCCTGTCCATCACCAATTCCTGGAGTTCACTCAGACTCATGTTCATCAAGTCAGTGATGCCATCCAGCTATCTCGTCGTCCTCTGTTCTCCCCTTCTCCTCCTGCCCCCAATCCCTCCCAGCATCAGGGTCTTTTCCAATGAGTCAACTCTTCGCATGAGGTGGCCAAAGTATTGGAGTTACCACTTCAGCATCAGTCCTTCCAATGAACACCCAGGACTGATCTCCTTTAGGATGGACTGGTTGGACCTCCTTGCAGTCCAAGGGACTCTCAAGAGTCTTCTCCAACACCACAGTTCAAAAGCATCAATTCTTTGGCACTCAGCTTTCTTCACAGTCCAACTCTCACATCCATACATGACCACAGGAAAAACCATAGCCTTGACTAGATGGACCTTTGTTGGCAAAGTAATATCTCTGCTTTTCAATATGCTATCTAGGTTGGTCATAACTTTCCTTCCAAGGAGTAAGCGTCTTTTAATTTCATGGCTGCAATCACCATCTGCAGTGATTTTGGAGCCCCCAAAAGTAAAGTCTGACACTGTCTCCATTGTTTCCTGATCTATTTCCCATGAAGTGATGGGACAGATGCCATGATCTTCATCTTCTGAATGTTGAGCTTTAAGCCAACTTTTTCACTCTCCTCTTTCACTTTCATCAAGAGGCTTTTTAGCTCCTCTTCACTTTCTGCCATAAGGGTGGTAAAATCTGCATATCTGAGGTTATTGATATTTCTCCCGGCAATCCTGATTCCAGCTTGTGCTTCTTCCAGCCCAGCATTTCTCATGATGTACTCTGCATATAAGTTAAATAAGCAGGGTGACAATATACAGCCTTGACGTACTCCTTTTCCTATTTGGAACCAGTCTGTTGTTCCATGTCCAGTTCTAACTGTTGCTTCCTGACCTACATATAGGTTTCTCAAGAGGCAGGTCAGGTGGTCTGGTTTTCCCATCTCTTTCAGAATTTTCCACAGTTTAAGTTCAGTTGCTTCAGCATTACTTGTCGGGGCATAGAGTTGGAATACAGTGATATTGAATGGTTTGCCTTGGAATCGAACAGAGATCATATTGTCATGTTTGAGATTGCATCCAAGTACTGCATTTCAGACTTTTTTGTTGACTATTACAGCTATTCCATTTCTTCTATGGGATTCTTGCCTACAGTAGCAGATATGATGGTCATCTGAGTTAAATTCACCCATTCCAGTCCATTTTAGTTCGCTGATTCCTAAAATGTTGACATTCGTCTTGCCATCTCCTGTTTGACCACTTCTAATTTGCCTTGATTCATGGACCTAACATTGTTGGTTCCTATGCAATATTGCTCTTTACAGCATCAGACTTTATTTCCATCACCAGTCACATCCACAACTGGGTGTTGCTTTTTCTTTGGCTCTATCCCTTCATTCTTTCTGGATTTATTTCTCCACTGATCTCCAGTAGCATACTGGGCACCTACCGACCTGGGGAGTTCATCTTTGAGTGTCCTATCTTTTTGCCTTTTCATACTGTTCATGTTTGGGTGTCTCCTGAGGAGGTACAGGTCAGCAGTGGACTGCTACAGGGGCAGAGGCTCTGGGTGCAGTAGACATGGGCATAGCATAAGACCTCTTGGAGGAGGTCTCCATTAATCCCACCAAAGCCACCAGAACTTACACAGGACCGGGGAAATAGACTCTTGGAGGGCACAAACAGAATCTTGTGTGCACCAGGACCCAGGAGAAAGAAGCAGTGATCCCACAAGAGGCTGACCCAGAATTGCCCATAAGCGTCCAAGAGTCTCTCACGGAGGTGTGGGTTGAGGGCATTGAGTGTAGCAGTGCCTGCATGGAACCTTTTGAAGGAGGTCGCTATTATCTTCATTACCTCTACCATAGTTTGGCCTAAGATTAAATAACAGGGAGGGAACACAGCCCCACCCTTCAACAGAGAATTGGATTAAAGATTTACTGAGCCCATCAGAACAAGACCCAGTTTCCCCCTCAGTCAGTCTCTCCCATCAGGAAGCTTCCATAAGCCTCTTATCCTTCTCCATCAGAAGGCAGACAGACTGAAAACACACAATCACAGAAAACTAACCATTCTGATCACATGGACCACAGTCTTGTCCAACTCAATGAAACTATGAGCCATGCCACATAGGGCCACCCAAGTCAGACAGATCATGGTGGAGAGTTCTGACAAAACGTGGTCCCCTGGAAAATGGAGTGGCAAACCACTTCAATATTCTTGCCTTGAGAACCCCATGAACAGTATGATAATCAGGTAGTCTCTACTTTTCATTTCAAGAAGGAGGGGAGAGCCTCAGATGAAAGGTGTGGGGGAGGGGCAGTGGCAGGGGTGTGCCATGGTGAGGAAAGTGACATGTATATGAAGTTGCTCCCTGGTGGAGGTATTTAGAAAAACATATCACACATAAAAGTATGGTGAGCAGCAGTGAGGATTCAAATGAACCCGGAAACCTTGAAGTGGTAGTTAGCACCAAGTCTGTGAGCTTAGCGACTTGCTCTTTTGATAATGGGATGTCTTTTTTTTTTTCAAAAACAGAGAGAGCGCACAGAAAGGGAAGGAAAGTTAGATTCGGTGGCATTGAAAGAAAAGTTACCATTTCACCTAGTTACCATTATTTAAAAACAACTGTAATCACAAAATAGAAAAAAATATTTTTTTAAAAAACCTCACCAAATGCAGTTATTTTTAATAAAACCCTCTAACGACTTGAGGAAAGAATAAGAGCCAAAAAATTAAAAACAAAACAGAGTTCTTCATAAAAGATGAACTTTAATCATTTGATTTTTTTTTTAATGGCATAACCCCTCCCATACTTTAAGAAGCATTGCACAAGCTTTAATTGATTTAGGATCTTGAATGAACTGTTATATAATCTAATATGCCACAAAACTGACTGGAAAATGGGAAATTTCTTCCTTCATCAAAATGAGGCTGTGGCTTTCCAGTAATCCCAAAAGTGCTGTATATGGAGGCACAGTGGGATGGGAAGTAGAGAAATCAGAGGTCATGCATACCACTCCAGGTTTCAAGGTTTCTCTTAATACCTGCATCCTGAGAATTTCTGTCTGCAATAGAACAATCTGTGGCCTCCTAAATCCATGCATTTTATTGGCAAAAAGCCAAAGGAAGATCACCTTCAGATCTGTAATTTAATGAAAACAGTCCTTAGGCGGATTCACAGGGCAACAGGGACTCACAGGAGGATGGTTCTGCATAGGCACAGGATTCACCCTGAGGCTGGTTGGGAAAATCACTGCAAAGGAACCAAGGTTCAAAAAAAAAAAAAAAAAAAAAAATTAAAAAAAAAAAAAAAAGGAACCAAGGTTCCTTCAATCACCTTGAGGGATATTTTTGCATTTTATTCAATTAGCTTCCAAGAAAGGCAATTTAGCCTGAACCTCTCAGTTACGTCAAGTGGAAAACCTAAGAAATTCATCAAGAAGAAAGGAGTATCATTATGAAAATTAGTTTTCAATGAAACTCTTAAACACTAGCACGCTTCTCAGTAATAGAAATGTCATCTTATCACCCATTAAAAAAAAATCGGTGAATCCATATGGCTCAACTTCTGCCGTCATACAGAATCTGAGCATCTGTGTGGTTTCAACATTTTTTCTTTAAATAATTTTAAAAATCATAAAAGTAACACTTATACATGGAAAAAATCCAAACATTATACAATGAAAAAATATTCTTCCCATCCAAGATGTATAAAATCACCACTGTAAATAGCATTTGAGTATCCTTGCCAAGCACTGTCTATAATGCTTGTATCCCTCTGCTTTTAGTCTATATACATTTCTGGGAGATGGTGATAGACAGGAAAGCCTGGTGTGCTGCAGTTCATGGGGTCGCAAAGGGTTGGACATGACTCAGTATTGTTCTGGATGGTGTTGATGTTTTCATTTAAGGACCTATCTTGGAAGTCTTTGCATAGTAAAAGCTAGATAATATTAGTAATGATATTAATAACTATTACTTATTTTCTATAGGCAACACACTATAAGATTAACTTGTTTTATATTATTTAATCCTCTCAACAACTTTGTGACGTATGTATATGTACATGTGAAAGTCGCTCAGTAGCGTCTGACTCTTTGCAATCCCATGGACTGTAGCCTGCCAGGCTCCTCTTTCCATGGGATTCTCCAGGCAAGAATGCTGGAGCAGGTTGCCATTTCCTCCTCCAGGGGATCTCCAGACCCAGAGATTGAACCCAGGTGTCCCACATTGCAGGTGGATTATTTACCATCCCAGCCACCAGGGAAGTATGCTTTACTGGTATTCACCATTTTGGAGATGAAAAAATTGAGGCAAAGAGAGAATACAACATTTTCCACAGGTCACACAGCTCTGATATTGCATTCCTTGGTCTGGCGTCAGGGTACCTCTTCTAACACTGTGAGCACCATGCAGCCCTCCTCTTATTCAGAGCACACACCACGTTCTTTCCATAGCCGCATAGTGTTCTGTTACATGCACGTACATTTATTTCACCAATCCTCTATTGAGACCATTTCCAATTTGGAGTTATAATGAAAAAGCAGCAGTTAACACCTTAACCACTCACCTTTGCCCATGTGCACAAGTGTGAATTGAGAATAAATACCTAGAAATAAAACTATTGAATCAAAATGTAAATTTTTGATGAATAGTATGAATTTCCTCTTCAGAGAGTAATGCCAGTTTACATACTTATCAAGACTAGGTGTGCCTATACATCTCAATTTTTATAACTATGCATATAATGTAAGCCATGCTACGAAAATATATCTGTAACTTAACTCCTCAACTTTTGTTTACCCATTGGTAATTAGTTTGATGTATATCAAGAGAAAAAGAAATCCTCTTGGGTAGAGACCAAAAGAGCAAAACAACATCTTTCTAGTGATGAAACATCAGAGTCACTGTATCTTAAGGTGTCTATGCAGGGAATGAAGTCACATGCTTCTAGAGCAACCATGAAATCATATGCAGAGAAGAAAATTCAAGCCACAATCTATTCCAATGCCCTCTTTTGACTGTGTGAGAAAATAAGACCCAGATATAGAGCTTTCCCAAACACTTGTGGGGCCCAGAGCAACAGTATAGATAAAGGCCAATATACTATACCATTCTCAAAAATTCTCTAAGTGAGGCTTCAACAGTATGTGAACCAAGAAATTCCAGATGTTCAAGCTGGATTTAGAAAAAGCAGAGGAACCAGAGATCAAATTGCCAACATCCACTGGATCCAATGGCAAGAAAAAGGAAGAAAGTTTCAGAAAAACGTCTGCTTTATTGACTGTGCCAAAGCCTTTGACTGTGTGGGTCACAATACACTGTGGAAAATTCTTAAAGAGATGAGAATACCAGATCACCTTACCTGCCTCCTGAGAAATCTGTATGCAGGTCAAAAAGCAACAGTTAGAACCGGACATCTGACAATGAACTGGTTCCAAATTGGGAAAGGAGTATGTCAAGGCTGTTGTCACCCTGTTTATTTAACTTATGTACAGAGTACATCATGAGAAATGCCGGGCTGAATGAAGCACAAGCTGGAATCAAGATTGCTGGGAGAAATATCAGTAACCTCAGATGGCAAAAAGTGAAGAGGAACTAAAAAGCCTCTTGATGAAAGCGAAAGAGGAAAGTGAAAAAGTTGGCTTAAAACTCAACTTTCAGAAAACTAAGATCATGGCATCTGGTCCCATCGCTTCATGGCAAATAGATGGAGAAACAATGGAAACCATCACAGACTTTATTTTGGGCGGCTCCAAAATCACCGCAGATTGTGACTACAGCCATGAAATTAAAAGATGCTTGCTCCTTGGAAGAAAAGCTATGACCAACCTAGACAGCATATTAAAAAGCGGAGACATTACTTTGCCAACAAAGGTCCATCTAGTCAAATCTATGGTTTTTCCAATAGTCATGAATGGATGTGAGAGTTGAACCACAAAGAAAGCCAAGCACCAAAGAATTGATGCTTTTGAACTGTGTTGTTGGAGAAGACTCTTGATAGTCCCTTGGATTGCAAGGAAATCCAACCAGTCAATCCTAAAATAAATCAGTCCTGAATATTCATTGGAAGGACTGAAGCTGAAGCTCCAATACTTTGCCACTGATGCAAAGAACTGACCCATCGGAAAAAACCCTGAACTGGGAAAGATTAAGGTGGGAAGAGAAGGGGATGACAGAGGATGAGATGGTTGGATGGCATCACCGACCTGATGGACATGAATTTGAGCAAGCTCCGAGAGTTGGTGATGGACAAGGAAGCCTGGCGTGTTGTAGTCTATGGGGTTGTAAAGAGTCAGACATGACTGAGTGACTGAACTGAACTGATACTGTATCATATTAGATAATATATTAGATATTATAATTTGAGTTAACAAGCTGTTAAAGAAAATTATTCTATCTTCCCATTTTGATGAAGATAACTTTCAAGTCAAATATGGAAAGAAAGCTTGGACTCCTTAAATCAGTGGTTTTCAAACCTTAGCATTCATTAGAATCACTGGAGGACCAGTGACAACAATGGTTGTTGACCCCATACCTAGATCTCCAAGTTTGATAAGTCTGAGATGAGGCTCCTAAATTGCCCTTTCTAACATAACCTCAGGTGATACAGATGCTGTGGCCTGAGACCATACTTTGAATACAGTGCACCAGACTCCCAGTGGGCACACCTCTTGATGGACAGACTCTTTGCCCTATGAGGGGAGGCATAGCTGAGGAGAAAGACCACAGTGGTCTCTCTAAATCAGGTTTTCTCACCCTTGGCACCACTGACATTTGATGCCAGATACCATGAAATTAAAAGACGCTTACTCCTTGGAAGAAAAGTTATGACCAACCTAGATAGCATATTGAAAAGCAGAGACATTGCTTTGCCAACAAAGGTCCGTCTAGTCAAGGCTATGGTTTTTCCTGTGGTCATGTATGGATGTGAGAGTTGGACTGTGAAGAAGGCTGAGCGCTGCAGAATTGATGCGTTTGAACTGTGGTGTTGGAGAAGACTCTTGAGAGTCCCTTGGACTGCAAGGAGATCCAACCAGTCCATTCTGAAGGAGATCAGCCCTGGGACTTCTTTGGAGGGAATGATGCTAAAGCTGAAACTCCAGTCCTTTGGCCACCTCATGCGAAGAGTTGACTCATTGGAAAAGACCCTGATGCTGGGAGAGATTGGGGGCAGGAGGAGAAGGGGACGACAGAGGATGAGATGGCTGGATGGCATCCCGGACTCGATGGACGTGAGTCTGAGTGAACTCCGGGAGTTGGTGATGGACAGGGAGGCCTGGCGTGCTGCGATTCATGGGGTCGCAGAGTCGGACACGACTGAGCGACTGAATTGACTGAATTATTTGCTATATGGGGCTGTCCTGGGCATTGTAGGGTGTTCAGCATCACCCCTGGTTTCTACGCACAAGATGCCAATATCTCCACACCACTCCTGGACTGCCGATCAAAAGGTCTACTGACAGTTCCAAACGGTGCCTTGGGGCAAAGTCACTGCTGGTTGAGAAACACCGCTCTAAGCCCTGGGGTCCAGCACAAGGCCCTCTGCTCTGGGTCTAAAGGTGGCACTGCACACAGATGCAAGAGATCTCCTTCTTTCTACTCCAATTTGCTTCTCGAAATGTGTGGCCAGAAGACGCAAATAAAAAATATGTAACATAATCCCACCCCACCTCTACTGAAATGAGAAAAACAAACATACCTAGGATTCCAAATCACCCTGATATTCTGAAAGGAATTCTGTAAGGTTTAGGTGAATAATCAGATCTCTAGATAATGTGGCCTATTTTTATCACATTTTCAGGTTACTTGGTAGTTAGTAATAAGGCATATCATCCTTGTGTTACAATTACGCTAGGAGTGATTACGTAAAAAATGAACTCAGCACAAACTCCTTAAAGTCGAGGGCTTCTTTGACAGCAACACAGTAGTGCAGGACTTACCTAAACTTACCTTCCATTGCAGTGGAAGGACGAGGACTGCTCTATAGTATCTGTTGCTTGGGGAAATCATGAGTCTTCAACCTTGGGGACTTAAGGTTAGTCTTGAAATACAAATGCCTTGTGTGGTGGATATATTATTTGCAATTCTAAATATCCTCTTCAGAACTTGGAAAATTTCTATTAAATATTTTATATCTGATTTCAAAAGTCTTTTCTTATACCCTGTCATGTTATTATCTCTGTTTGGTTCCTATAGATTAAATATATTAGGCTAGGGATGGAGCTGGAAGGAGCCACCCATGCCCGAGGCCAGGGCCTGCAGCTGGGAGGAGCAACCCGAGTAGCAGTGGCTGCAGGAGGGCCTAGAGGAGCTATCCCACATCGAAGGTCAGGAACGGTGTTGGTAAGGAGATACCCCTCATCCAAGGTAAGGAGCAGCAGCTGTGCTTTACTGGTGCAGCCGTGAAGAGATACCCCCACGTCCAAGGAAGAGAAACCCAAGTAAGATGGTAGGTGTTGCAAGAGGGCATCAGAGGGCAGACACACTGAAACCATACTCACAGAAAACTAGTCAATCTAATCACACCAGGATCACAGCCTTGTCTAACTTAATGAAACCAAGCCATGCCTGCGGGGCAACCCAAGATGGGCGGGTCATGGTGGAGAGGTCTGACAGAATGTGGTCCACTGGAGAAGGGAATGGCAAGCCACTTCAGTATTCTTGCCTTGAGAACCCCATGAACAGTATGAAAAGGCAACATGATAGGTCACCAAAAGAGGAACTCCCCAGGTCATTAGGTGCCCAACATGCTACTGGAGATCAGAGGAGAAATAACTACAGAAAGAATGAAGGGATGGAGCCAAAGCAAAAACAATACCCAGCTGTGGATGTGACTGGTGATAGAAGCAAGATCCGATGCTGTAAAGAGCAATATTGCATAGGAACCTGGAATGCCAGGTCCATGAATCAAGGCAAATTGGGAGTGCTCAACAAGAGACAGCAAGGGTGAACGTCAACATTCTAGGAATCAGCGAACTAAAATGGACTGGAATGGGTGAATTTAACTCAGATGACCATTATATCTATTATTGCGGGCAGGAATCCCTCAGAAGAAATTGAGTAGTCATCATGGTCAACAAAAGAGTCCAAAATGCAGTACTTGGATGCAGTCTCAAAAATGACAGAATGATCTCTGTTCGTCTCCAAGGCAAACCATTCAATATCACAGTTATCCAAGTCTATGCCCCAACCAGTAAGGCTGAAGAAGCTGAAGTTGAATGGTTTTATGAAGACCTACAAGACCTTTTAGAACTAACACCCCAAAAAGATGTCTTTTCATTATAGGGGACTGGAATGCAAAAGTAGGAAGTCAAGAAACACCTGGAGTAACAGGCAAATTTGGCCTTGGAATGCAGAATGAAGCAGGGCAAAGACTAATAGAGATTTGCCAAGAAAATGCACTGGTCATAGCAAACACCCTCTTCCAACAACACAAGAGAAGACTCTACACATGGACATCACCAGATGGTCAACACTGAAATCAGATTGATTATATTCTATGCAGCCAAAGATGGAGAAGCTCTATACAGTCAACAAAAACAAGACCGGGAGCTGACTGTGGCTCAGATCATGAACTTCTTATTACCAAATTCAGACTTAAATTGAAGAAAGTAGGGAAAACCGCTAGACCATTCAGGTATGACCTAAATCAAATCCCTTATGATTATACAGTGGAAGTGAGAAATAGATTTAAGGGCCTAGATCTAATAGATAGAGTATTTGATGAACTATGGAATGAAGTTCGTGACACTGTGCAGGAGACAGGGATCAAGACCATCCCCATGGAAAAGAAATGCAAAAAAGCAAAATGGCTGTCTGGGGAGGCCTTACAAATAGCTGTGAAAAGAAGAGAGGCGAAAAGCAAAGGAGGAAAGGGAAGATATAGGCATCTAAATGCAAAGTTCCAAAGAATAGCAAGAAGAGATAAGAAAGTCTTTTTCAGCGATCAATGCAAAGAAATAGGGGAAAACAACAGAATGGGAAAGACTAGAGATCTCTTCAAGAAAATTAGAGATACCAAGGGAACACTTCATGCAAAGATGGGCTCAATAAAGGACAGAAATGGTATGGACCTAACAGAAGCAGAAGATATTAAGAGGTGGCAAGAATACACGGAAGAACTGTACAAAAAAGATCTTCATGACTCAGATAGTCATGATGATGTGATCTCTAATCTAGAACCAGACATCTTGGAATGTGAAGTCAAGTGGGCCTAAGAAAGCATCACTATGAACAAAGCTAGTGGAGGTGATGGAATTCCAGTGGAGCTATTTCAAATCCTGAAAGATGATGCTGTGAAAGTGCTACACTCAATATAGCAGCAAATTTGGAAAACTCAGCAGTGGCCACAGGACTGGAAAAGGTCACTTTTCATTCCAATCCCAAAGAAAGGCAATGCCAAAGAATGCTCAAACTGCAACACAGTTGCACTCATCTCACATACTAGTAAAGTAATGCTCAAAATTCTCCAAGCCAGGCTTCAGCAATACGTGAACCATGAACTCCCTGACGTTCAAGCTGGTTTTAGAAAAGGCAGAGGAACCAGAGATCAAATTGCCAACATCTGCTGGATCATGGAAAAAGCAAGAGAGTTCCAGAAAAACATCTATTTCTGCTTTCTTGACTATGCCAAAGCCTTTGACGGTGTGGATCACAATCAACTGTGGAAAATTCTGAAAGAGATGGGAATACCAGACCACCTAACCTGCCTCTTGAGAAATCTGTATGCAGGTCAGGAAGCAACAGTTAGAACTGGACATGGAACAACAGACTGGTTCCAAATAGGAAAAGGAGTATGTCAGGGCTGTATATTGTCACCCTGCTTATTTAACTTATATGCAGAGTACATCATGAGAAACGCTGGACTGGAAGAAACACAAGCTGGAATCAGGATTGCCGGGAGAAATATCAATAACCTCAGATATGCAGATTTTACCACCCTTATGGCAGAAAGTGAAGAGGAGCTAAAAAGCCTCTTGATGAAAGTGAAAGAGAGTGAAAAAGTTGGCCTAAAGCTCAACATCCAGAAAATGAAGATCATGGCATCTGGTCCCATCACTTCGTGGGAAATAGATGGGGAAACTGTGGAAACAGTGTCAGACTTTATTTTGGGGGGCTCCAGAATCACTGCAGATGGTGATTGCAGCCATGAAATTAAAAGATGCTTACTCCTTGGAAGAAAAGTTATGACCAACCTAGACAGCATATTCAAAAGCAGAGACATTACTTTGCCGACTAAGGTCCATCTAGTCAAGGCTATGGTTTTTCCAGTAGTCATGTATGGATGTGAGAGTTGGACTGTGAAGAAGGCTGAGCGCTGAAGAATTGATGCTTTTGAACTGTAGTGTTGGAGAAGACTCTTGAGAGTCCCTTGGACTGCAAGGAGATCCAACCAGTCCATTCTGAAGGAGATCAACCCTGGGATTTCTTTGGAAGGAATGATGCTAAAGCTGAAACTCCAATACTTTGGCCACCTCATGCAAAGAGTTGACTCATTGGAAAAGACTCTGATGCTAGGAGGGATTGGGGGCAGGAGGAGAAGGGGACGACAGAGGATGAGATGGCTGGATGGCATCACGGACTCGATGGTCACGAGTCTGAGTGAACTCCGGGAGTTGGTGATGGACAGGGAGGCCTGGCGTGCTGCGATTCATGGGGTCGCAAAGAGTCGGACACGACTGAGCGACTGAACTGAATTGAACTGAACTGAAAAGATAGTAAAATTATTTTGCCAAGTGGAAGGATGGTTTAGAAATACTGATGGAAAGGCATCATGAGTGTCAAACACACACCAGGGAACATGACTATAGAATCATTTGTCTGTTAGATAGCTGAGCTTATGCTTTATACAACAAAGACTGACACAACAGAAATTTTTCAAAGAAAACCGTAAAGTCTGAATTATTTTCCCAGTAAATTAAGTATTTAAAAATATTTTTATTTTATATAATCTTTACTGAAAATATATTTTTTCATTCATTTTTCTACCTCAGAGGTAGAGTATAATAATTGTATTAGGCCATGATTTATAGGTAGAAGTGACAAAAACCATCTATAAACAAAAAGAAGAAGTAATAGATTATAAAATTAAATTATAACAGGTTCATATTTCATAAAATAAATCAATGGAACTAAATAATTAATTTCTAATATAAAATTATAAAACTGTACCTATTAAATATGCATTATCATTTTAATATAAATTTAAAAATAAAACTAACAAATAAAGCACTATTTAAAATAAACACAAGTAAAAGTATAAAAATAAACCAGTCATAAAATTTAAAAGTCATTTGATCATCTATAAGAATTCAAACTTATAAAACAAACTCAATAATTGGTGTCAGACTGTAATATTTTTTCTTTTTGAAGAGACAGAGACTCAGCATTTTCTTGACAGCAACTTATTTAGTTGTTTAAAAAGTGTTTCCTGTTTGTCTTTGCCTTCTTTCAGTTTATCAGTGTAGAAATCACCAGTTTTAATTGTAATATGCCATTTTTTATTCCACTGGTTCAGAAAGTCTGGAAGCCAAGGTAGAATTTATTATTCTAACAGGATCCTTGCTATGTCAATTGCTCTTTCCTCTCTTGAGATTATAGGTATATAGAAAGTGTGTGTATGCTGTTCAGTTGTTGAGTTGTGCCTGACTCTTTTTCAACCCATGGACTGTAGCCCACCAGGCTCCTTTGTCCATGGGATCACCCTGGCAAGAATACTGGAGTGGGTTGCCATTTCCTCCTGCAGGGTATCTTTCTGATTCAGGGATCAAAACTCTGTCTCTTGCACTGGCAGGTGGATTCTTTACCACTGAGCCACCTGGGAAGCTCACAGAAAGTGTACCTTTATTCAATTCAAAATTTTAAGGCAGACTATGATACTGGGTATGCTACAATATAAAATAACTCAAATTTCAGGGCTTCAAAAAAATTCAGTTAACAGTATTATATCAACAACAAAAAAAATGAGCATTTTAGAACCCCAAATAGTGACAGAATAGCTGAATATCAAAATGTGGAAATGCAGTCAACCACTAAAGGAATAGGGATGACCTTTAGGATAGCTGGTGCCCAGGGACCAAGTACCTTTAGGATCCTCCATCTCTCATCTCCACTTCCATCAGTGAGGAGGAGGGAGAAGAGATAGGAGGGTGGTTTTAGTGACCTCCAAGTGACTTTTCTACAAGCCAGGGGACAGGGTGTCTGCAGCTCTAAACTCAAATCCATTCATCTTTGTGACCAAAAAGAAGTCTTTTTGCCAAAATCTACTTAAATCTTATTAAAGGACTTTATCACAGAACCAATCACTGTTGCCCAAGAGTGAGGTCCTTTGATTCGTCCAGCTTGGATGAGGTATCACCTACCCTTCTACCAATCACTGAAGCCAAGAAAAGTGGATCATGTCTAAAGATGGCAGCTCCCTTTTGGATCCCAAGGATCAAATGGGAACTGAAGCAAGTCCCCAGAATGAAGGGATGCAGGTCCCCAAGGAAGGAAGGAATGCAGAGAAGCAGCACAACAAAAGTCTGCTACAAGTGACTTCACTTGAAATTTTTAGTTTAAAAGATTATTATGCCTCAGAGTCAAGATCTACATGTTAGTTTGTTAGCTCTTGGAAGATGTAGGAAGGGTACACAATTGGGTAGAAATTAGACTTGTGTTCATGAATGACATAATGGGTTAATACTCAGTAGTCAGTAAACTTGCTTTACTCAGTGCTGAAGGAATATCACTGTAACAGAATTTAAACAAATGACATAGTCAGATGGACAAGGATTAAAACTGATAATTAATAAGGCTAATATGCTAGAACGGAAATGGAGGCAGCACATTGGTGTTATATCAGATAGAGTGAACCTCTCAAGGAGCTATTTTACATACTTTAGTGAGAGGAACAAATTACAAATATGTGAAAAAATAGTTTCTGATACCAGTACATGCTTTGAAGACGACAGTGGAAGCAAATAGAGAGTATCTTGGAGACTGTGAAAGCTGCTCCAATGAGGGTTGTCAAGACCTTTGTAAGCAGTTGATATTCAAGCTGAGACATGATTGATGAGATGGAGGTGATCCTGTTAAGGTCTAGAGATCAGTTTTCTGAACAAAATAACAGTGAAGCCAAGGCATCTGGGATGGGGATAAGTTTATAGCATTGGAATATCAGTAATAAGGTCAATGTGTCTAAAGCTTAGCAGACAAATGCAAACTGCTAGGAGACAGGGTCAGAGAGGGAGGCAGCTTCCAGATTATGCCCTGTAAGCCAAAGTAAGAAATTGGATTTTGATTCCAAACTGTACAAATTAAAGGAAAAGACCAGTAGGTTTGGCATTTAGATAATATCATTGCTTTAAACTCTGTCTTGGGAGTAAAAAGCAAGCCAGATTGCAGTAGATTTCAAAGACAACATGGAGAAGTCAAGTCATCACCAGGAGTCTCTGGTACAGTTCCAAAAGCCACAGGCTGCCATATAAGGACTTCTAACAGAGATAACACAGGTCTTTCTGGTCAATATCTTATGGATTCTCAAGATGTAAATCATGTTCTTATCTACCTAGGACCCATTGATATTCATGCAAAACAGCAATATGTAATGAGGACTAGAGAATCTAATGCCTTCAAAGACTTTAAAGAGATTGCTTATTCCCCATTCCAAGACCTTCTTGCTCACAAGTAGCCCTGAATTTTTGGTGGAAAGGTGTGTTTTGACAGTACTTAATTCTGGAGAACTCATGGAAGGAAACCATCTTTGATTTTACAAATCTTGTGTGAGTCCATTTTTAATGATGAACAATTTTTATCACAAAATGGAAAGTAAGAGAGTAAATAAAAATGTGATTAACCTAGGATCTTACATAGTTTATAGTTAATAATGGCAAATTTCCCTACATCATTGAGAGGTTTCCATTACATTTCATAAATTATTCATTAGCCCAGATGAGACAGTTTGAGATTCAGTTTGCTAACCAATAATCTGAATTCTTGGCATAGCTTGCTGATAGTGATCATGTGGACATGCTGTTAGGACAATTGGTAGGCTCACCTTGCTCCTGCTTATTAAAGCTTCATACCTAGTGGTCTCATTTGTTGTTCAGTCACTCAGTTGTATCTGATTCTTTGTGACCCAATGGACGGCAGCATGCCAGCCTTCTCTGTCCTTCACTATCTTCCAGTTTGCTCAAACTCATGTCCATTGAGTCAATGATGCCATTCAACCATCTCATCCTCTGTCACCCACTTCTCCTCCTGCCCTCAATCTTTCCCAGCATCAGGGTCTTTTTCAATGAGTCAGTTCTTTGCATCAGGTAGCCAAAGTATTGAAGCTTCAACTTCAGCACCAGTCCTTCCAATGAATATTCAGGGTTGATTTCTTTTAGGATTGACTGGTTTGATCTCCTTGCTGTCCAAAGGACTCTCAAGAATTTCTCCAGTCTCAAAGTCTGAAAGCATCAATTCTTCAGCACCCAGTTTTCTTCATAGTCCATCTCTCACATAGTACGTGATTAATGGAAAAACAATAACTTTGACTATATGGACCTTTGTTTGCAAAGTGATGTCTCTGCTTTTTAATATGTTGTCTCGGTGGGTCATAGATTTTCTTCCAAGGAACAAGTGTCTTTTAATTTCGTGGCTGCAGTCACCATCTGCAGCAATTTTGGAGCCCAAGAAAATAAAGTCTGTCACTATTTTCATCATTTCCCCATCTATTTGCCATGAAGTGATGGGACCAGATGCCATGATTTTCCTTTTTAATGTTGAGTGTTAAGCCAGCTTTTTCACTCTGCTCTTTTACCTTCATCAAGAGGTTCTTTAGTTGCTCTTCGCTTTCTGCTGGAAGGGTGATGTCATCTGCATATCTGAGGTTACTGATATTTCTCCTGGCAATCTTGACTCCAGCTTGTGCTTCAACCAGCCTGGCATTTCACAAGATGTATTCTGCATATTAAATAAGCAGGATGACAATATATAGCCTTGATGTACTCTTTTCCTAATTTTGAACCAACTCTTTGCTCCATGTCCAGTTCTAACTGTTGCTTCTTGTACAGTTCTGTTGCTTCTTGACCAGAATACAGGTTTCTCAGGAGGCAAGTAAGGTGGTCTGGTATTCCCATCTCCTTAAGAATTTTCCACAGTTTGTTGTAATCCACACAGTCAAAGGCTTTAGGGTAGTCAATGAAGCAGAGGTAAATGTTTTTCTGGAATTCCTTTGCTTTTTCTATGGTCCAACAGATGTTGCCAATTTGATCTCTGGTTCCTCTGCCTTTTCTAAATCCAGCTTGTATCCCTGGAAGTTCTTAGTTCATATACTACTGAAGCATAGCTTGACAGATTTTGAGCATTACCTTGCTAGCATGTGAAATCAGCACAATTGTGCAGCTGCTTGAACATTGCTTGGCATTGCCTTTCTTTGGTATTGGAATGAAAACTGACCTTTTCCATTCCTGAGGGCACTGCTGAGTTTTCCAAATTTGCTGGCATATTGAGTGCAGCACTTTAACAGCATCATCTATGGAAGATTCATCTCATGGAAGATTCTTCTCATGGAAGAACTTAAAAAATAGTTCCTCTTCCTTTAGTATGCAGCAGTTTTTCAGGAAAATTATTATTTCTGTTTTCCCCAGTACAGCATATTTCAGAGAATTTTACACTTACACATTGGACTTTATGATTTTCTTCTCAGCCAGACAGTCATATAACTGGCAGCTTCTTGCGAATGTGTTAAGAATTTTTTCCCCATGCCCAAACCACATATCTGCCAGAGAAGTTACAAAGCTACATGTAAAAGAAAACAGCATTTTGTGGATTTGCTTCACCTGATTTCTACTTAAAATAAACCAAGCATGTACTTATTACTATGTGACTTTTCAAAACATGAGAAATGTTTGGATCATGGTCCTGCATGATGAATTTCTACCACCATTACCATCTCCTCACTGCTATTTACATAAAAATCCTACAATGATAAGATCACTAGGTGACCTTTCCATTTTTTTAAAAGCCAAATAAGTTTGGACTATTTTCCTCAACTGGTAGGGCTGCTATAAGCTAGTTCATCTCTCTTTCTTGAAATTCATATCCTTATACATGCTGTTTCATGATAAGATCACTAGGTAATTAAGACTTGCCACATAACTCCCATACAAAGCAATACTAAATGAGGTTTATGTTTGAGAAGCTGGGTGACCACGTCAATCATGGCATGCCTACTGAAGAACTGGGTGCCTCATCAGATCTACTCCTCATATCTAAGAGGTCTTTTGCCCTTAGTTGGACTTACATCCTAGCTCTGTATTTTTCTGCAACCTAGCAAGTTCCTTGACTTTTCTAATCATCAGTTTCTTCATTATGTAAAGTAGAAATAACAATACTACTTGTCTTATAATAATGTAGATAAATTGAGATAATACATATCAAGTACTCAGAACAGCCTGACATACAAGTAAGGTTGGTCATTATTATTCCGTGTAACCTATTCTAGGAAATAAATGAAGAATCAAAAAATGTGAATGATATATATCATTGTAGAATTAAGAGAGCTATCATGTTGTATTGATTTTTAAGTAATCACAGGAAATTTAGGGACAAAAGAAGTCAAGGAGATGAGAAGGGCTTTATAGACGTCATGAGGCTTGAGCAAGGCCCTGAAGAATTTGAATTGGAAATGTAAAAACAATCATTGGTGGACCCAGAGGCGGCAGCAGGAAGGAATGTGCCTATATAGCACAGATAAAAGACCAGCCAGTTTGAAAAGAGAAGGAGAATGTAAAAGGATATGAATTTGAAGAAAAAGAGATGATCTAGCTTATAGCAGGCCTACCAATTGAGGAAAATAATCTAAACTTATTTGGTTTTTAAAAAAAATGGAAAGAAAGAGGCCTTTTGACAGAAAATAATTTATTTCTGTCTCTCAACAGTCCCTTGGACTTCAAGGAGATCAAGCCAGTCAATTCTAAAGGAAATCAGTCCTGAATATTCGTTGGAAGGACTGATGCTGAAGCTGAAACTCCAATACTTTGGCCACCTGATGTGAAGAACTGATTCATTTGAAAAGACTCTGATGCTGGAAAAGATTGAGGGCAGGAGGAGAAGGGGACAACAAAGGATGAGATACTTGGATGGCATCACCGATGCGATGGACATGAGTTTGAGTAAATTCCAAAAGATAGTGAAGGACAGGGAAGCCTGGCATGCTGTAGTCCATGGGGTTGCAAAGAGTCAGACATGACTGAGCAACTGAACTGAACTGAACTGAACTGAAGGCCCATTTCCTCAATCATAGATGGCCATCTTGTTGTGTTATCACATGATGGAAGGCTGGAGGGAACTCTCTGTGATCTCTTATATAAGGGCACTAATTCCATTCCTGAAGCCTCCACCCTCATGTACTAATCACCTCCCAAATCCCCACCTTTTATCACCATCACATTGGGGTTAGGAGTTCACTTATGAATTTAGAGTGGACATAAACATTCAGTCTATAGCAACTGGACATGATGTCTGTACTATAGCAGGTAGGCCTTGTCAGGGAATAGTGAGAGCTTTCAGGGAAATGGAGGCACCAAAGATCTCCTATTGCTATTTCCCTCACCAGGCACTGCCCATGTTTCTTTGCTTCTCTTTTTGGCAAAATCGCTCAAAAAAGTTCTATACTTACTGTCTTTTGTTTCTCTTTTCTTATCATACTATCTCTCAGGCTTTTGCTCTCTTGCTCTATTGAAACTGCTCATGTTAATGACATGCATGTTGCTGACTAATAGTCATTTTCAGTCCTTATTTTACTTCTCAACAGCATTTGATAGAACTGACCATCACTTCTTCCTTTATAGACTTTCCTCACTCGGTTTTCAGGGTACAACATATTCCCACCCCACTGGTAATTCTTTTTCATCTCCTTTAGCTTGCTACTTCTCTTCTCTGATCCTCTTAATGTGAGGGCTCAGCTCTTATCTTCTCTCTATACATTCCCTCTCTTGGCCACCCAGATAAAAAAATGAACAATATCATTTTTTAATACACTGAATACTCACAATCAAAAATATGAAAAAGTGTTGGTGAGGAGATGGAGAAATTTGAACTCTTCTGCATGGTTGGTGGAGTATAAGATGGTGTGGCCCCTTTGGAAAACAGTTTTGTAGTTATTCAAAAGTTATACATAGTGTTACCATTTGACCCAATAATTCTAGTCTTAAGATATATACCCAAGGGAATTGAAAACATATGTTCACACAAAAACTTATACATACATGTTCATGGTAACATCATTCATAAGAGCCAAAAAGTGGAAATGACCAAAATGGCCATCAATTGATGAATGGATAATCAAAAGGTGGTTCTATCTACTCAATAAACTACTATTTAGCCATAAACAGGGTTGACGAACTGATACAACATACAACATGAATGAATCTTAAGAGCATTATGCTATGTTGAAGAAGCTAGACCAAAAAAAGCATATATTGCATGATTCTATATGTGAAATGTATACAATAGGCAAGTCCATAGATACAGAAAGTAAATCAGTATTTTTCAGGGGCTGAGGAGAAGAATTGGGGAATGACTGCTATTGAAAATGGGGTTTCTATTTTGATGAAAATACTCTGAAATTGGTGATGATGGTTACAATAACCTTGTGAATATACTAAAAACAACTGAATTGTACACTTAAACTGTGAATTTCATGGTATCTAAATTATATCTTAATTTAAAAAAAACTACAAGGCTTTGAGCTTCCTTTCCGTAGTTTACATGTACAGGACCAGCATCCTGGGCTAGATTTATTACTACAGATGACTGGATCTGTCTTTGAGGTTCATGGAAGTCAATCAATAAGGAAACCATCCTGGATTAAATAGTTCATACATGACAAATAAATCCTGAAATTAGAAACTTTGTCCTGGGAATACATGTTAGGAAAAATTATGATGTAAATCTTATATCAGGGGCTATTAGGTAATACAATAGATGCTGTCTTTGTGGTTTTGCCTAAGACACAGAAACATTCTTTGGAAGGATGTTTCTTCTACTGACCAACTCTAAAGGATTAGGGCATAAAATCAAATTGCAACTAATTCTATAAAGGAATTTTTGCCAAAATAGTATAGCCTATTTCCAGATGATCTAACTTTTATAAAGATAAGCTGATGAGGCCAAGAGACACAAAGAATCACATTTCCTTTGACCAACTTCCCCAAATATCAGATGTCTCAACTGAACATTTGGCAAGCATTAGGAGGCAGTCTAAATTCTGATTTGTATTGCTGATTAAATAAATGTCCATATGTTTTTGATACTGGATACTCAGGTAGCAAAGTCAATATACTGTCATGAGAATTTAGGGGCTTGATTTATACCCTTATCCAATCAAAGAGCCATCGTACTTCCAGCTGGGGTGAACTCCAGAGATACCTACAGATGGAGATAAAATGTCTTTCAGCTTCAGAAGAGAATTCTGAGTCCTCTCATTTGGACAAGTTGAGAGTCTAGATTTCTGCTGTTAGACATGGAAAGCATAATTTTGGTCTGAGAAAACTCTAAGTGCAGGTGTTTTTAATCAACTGCTTCTATCACAAAAGCATTTCAATAGAATCCCTGCAAAACATGTCACTTGGTGTAGATCTGCATTTTTAACAAACTAGCTCCAAAATATACCCCCTCAAGTAGATGAATGATCTATTTGGATTTAAGGTATGTTTGTTTTGGATACTATACTACAGTGCTTTTCTCTATAAAGGTTTACTGAATGAGTGAATGATTTAATGAATCTCTATTATATTATCAAGGTAATATTAGAGTTGAATATTTTTCTTATACAATTTTAATAGAAATGCCAAGCTATAAGTGAAGTTTTCTCAGAGGACAAAAAGATTTTCCTTTTAAAAACTGATTGCTTACTGATATGTCCTCCCCATTATGTTATAAGCCCTTTGATGATGTTATTCATCTTTGCATCCTCCACACAATGCCTACTCCTGTGCAATGTCCATAAGCAGATGCTCAAAAAATAATAGGAGAAAGATATGGAATAGAACTAGTTGGGATTATTTTTTACACTTCAGGTTTTGGATGCACAGTCTGTTCAGCAGTACCAAGGCAGGTCCATAGAGTGACTACTCCATCCCAGAAGCTAAAAGAGGACAGCTCTTTCCTCTCTCCTCTCTCTGACAGCTGGAGTACAGGTCAGTGACTAGTCACGGCCAAAGAGACCTTAGTAGTAGGGACTTTGGATCTGGAGGGAATGACTAAAAGATGCAGGATTACTTAAGTGTTAATTTGAAATACCACAGCAACTGGTCTCCAAGCGTAGTGGTAACCGCAGCTTCCTAAGTATCCTAGTCCCATGGTAAGAATTTGGCCTTGTCTTGCTGATGATCTTTATTCCTGCCCCAGCCTGACTTTCTAGATATCTGTCAATCCATGAGCCACCCATATAAACTGAAGAGTAAATTCAAAGGCAATCCAAAAGTATATTAAAAAAAGAAACCTAATATTACCTTTTGTACTCACTTCCTTGGAAGATGAATTACTTCTTACCCATTAACTCAGGCATATAACAATTATGGTTTTTCACCATACTGCTCTCTCTCAAATTTTCCTAGCCCTCCTATGAAATACAGTTATCTTTTAAAAAATCCAAATGTCTATCTAGATTTTAAATATCTAAGATATTGCAAAGATTTTCCCACTATGTTAAAAAAATGAAACAATGGAGTAAAGAGATTTTTTTTTTAACTCCTATATACACACAATAGCCAAAAGCAGAAACCACTAAAATTAATACTTCATCAATGGGCAATAGATTCAAAATAAGGGGCTTCACTGGTGGCTCAGTGGTAAAGAATCTGCCTGTCAATGCAAGAGACACTGGTTCTATCCTTGGTCCAGGATGATCCCACATGCTGTGGAGCAAATAAGCCCATGCATCACAACTACTGAGCCTGTGCTCTAGATCTCGGAGCTGCAGACACTGAGCCCACATGTTGCAACCACTGAAGTCCAACTGCCCTAAAGCCCATACTCTGCAACAAGAGAAACCACTGCAATGAGAAGCCTGGGCATAGCAACTAAAGAGTAGCCCCCACTTGCCACAGCTAGAGAAAGTCCGTGCAGCAATGAAGACGCAGCATGACCAACAATAAAACTAGATAAAGCAATTTTTAAAATATGGTGTATCCACACAATGGAATATTATTCAGCCATAAACAGAAATAAAGCACTGATACATGGATGCACGAAAACATTATGCTTAGTGAAAGAAGTCAGATGATGATGTTTCCACAACATTATGAATACACTAAATGCCACTGAATTGTACACTTTAAAATGGCTAAAATGGTGAGTTTTATGACATGTATTTTTTCCACAATAAGAAATTTAAATTCAATATCCTCAAAATTAGGAGAAATATAAAGCAGAATATTTTAAAAACGATTCCTTCTGTTTACAACAGAACAGAGTGGCTTGTCAAGAGGGTTTCCTGGTTATAAAATCTTTGTAGTTCCAACTTTCCCTTCGAACTCTCAGTGGAGTTGTGTCATTATATAATCAGGTTTCCGTATTAAGAAATTACCTTGTGTCTGGCGAGAGGGAAGTAAAGCTCTTCCAAAAGGCATTTAATTTATCTCTGGTCAAAATCACAACTCCTTTCATTTAGACAGAATGAGGAAGTTTTGAAAATGAAGTACAATTTAATGGATCTTGACAAATATAATTTTTCCACTCTGGCAAAGTTTAAAGCTCTCTTATTACAACAGTTACTCAATTTTCCAAAGATGCAGGGCTTCACATGGAAAAAATAGGCTGAAGATGCTAGTATTTACATAATTCTTCAAACTGGGGTAACAAGAATGTGCTGCAGGCTGCTACCCATAATTAGATGGCTCATTATTGTAAAATATTTCAAGTTTGCTCAGTGGAATACTGGGAAATGACATTAACTCAGTCTTTTACTCTAGAATTTTATAACTTTTTATTTCCATCATTTCTATATTTCCCCCAAACCTCACATACATCATCAGTAAAAGAAAAAAAAGTGTTTATATGTTTAATTGTATAAACACACACACACTTCCACATATATTCTAAGACCTTTCAATAATTGTTTTCCAATCCCAACAGAACTAGAAAAGAAAGCCTTACACACCAAGAATCCCACTTTCAAAGTACTGATTTCAGTGTGTGTGTATCAAAGCCAGTGACTGTCTTTTCATTCTAAGAAGCAAAAATGGTGAACTCTTTCCATTTTCTGCAATACATAGGGTAAATTGAAATACCAGAAACTTCATGTTCTATTTCTCAACTTATTGAAAAATGTGTGTTGCTTAAAAAGGCATTTTCAATAACCTCTTGGGGGAAAATTGCAAGATTTCCCCATCAAATTCCTCGGAAGAAACCATCTTAATGCTTTTATAAATAACAAAAGCATTTCATTTCAGAAGTCCTTAAAATACAATCATTTCATTTACTTTTAGAGGCTTTATTAAAGTAGGTTTTCAACCCACACTCTTCAGAGCAGGTGCCTGTAATTAAAAACAGTCCTCTCACCTGATCCATTTCCTGTGCTTTTTGGGTGTGAGAGCACTAACTCACCCTGAATTCATAAGGAAGACATTATTGCCAAGTTCATGAAGCCCTCTGAGAAATTCATCAGGGCTACAAACTACTGACCTTACCCTAAACCCATCTGCTTGCAGGCCAGCTGACTCAGTGTCTCCTGCCAGCCATCCGCACACACGTGGTGTTCCATGGCAGATCTGTGAGCCATCAGGAATGAGGAGGAGTTCACGTTTGCAGAGAGGGTCACTGAGTGGGGAAAAAAAGGAGGGGAACTCTAATTTAAAACATCTCTTCTCATGAAACCACATGATAACATGCCTTTATTTTACTTGCAGACATGTATTTTTATTTATTTTAGCTAAAAACTATTTGGTGAATTCTTCTGCTCTGCAAACCATAGTGATCGCCATGTGGCAGAGGACTAGAAAATGAGTTAGATGTGTTCTCTGCCCTCCAAGAAATAGAGACTCTTAGGGAAATGGACAGGCAATTCTCAACTTTTCATTATGAGTTAGAAGATGGCCAGAGGCAGTCCCATTCCCATGAGTTTATCCAATGATTTGAATAATTAGAAGGAGCTAGTTGTAACTTCATTCAAATTGTTTCCTTTCAAGAAGGTCTTTGAGAATGTAAATGTGTGAGTGATGTTAATTTTGGATTAATGTGGCATATGGGCTAATTCTTCTTTTATAAAAGAGAATCCTCTGTACTTCATACCCCACAGATCATTTATGGAAACATTGCACAATTAATGATAATACACTTCATAATTATGATTTGGCCAGACGATGCCAAAATAAGGACCAAGGGAATGGAAGGAGGGATAAGTGTAGGATGACAGAATGAACCAAACTCAAGATTATAAACTGCAACACTGGGACACCAGTGGGAAATGCCTTTAAGTCCTGTGCATGGAATGTAGTAGATAGACAGAAATCTCACCTGGATTTCGAGCAAGAATATAGGGCAGACAGAAAGGCCACGTTAATATCTTATTCCAGGTAGTGTCAGTGATATAAGAATGACCAACTATTGATAAATGTTAAAGTTGGGGGATGATAGAGTTTAAAGTTATATTCATATGGAAAGTTATATGATCATAAATATTTGAACCCAAATATTTTCATGTGTAAGACAGACAATAGAGAAGTAACCTGGGGGGAAGTGTTCTGTGAGTTGGAAATAGCATGTACAAATCACTGCTGACTGATTTTACAGTAGTAAAGTAGAATAGATGAACTTGGTTAGTATGATCCATAAAGCCAGTTAGGATTCATTTAACTTAAATGGCTACCAGGCGTTAGAGCAGATGGCAGAAACAAGCAGCTCACCACAGTCCCATTCATCAGAACTGTCTATACAGTCGGCTTCACCGTCACACCACCGGTCACGTGGCACACACTCGTGGTTTGCACATTCTAGCTCATCAGCTTGGCAAAATGCTGGCAGGGGAACAAGAAGGGAGGAGACAAACATTTTAGGAATGGATGGCATTTTCACTAACAGGCACCTCCTGGTTTGCCAACAGGTGCATCAAAGGAGGAAAAGATGTGGTTGCTGAGGCCTTCCAGTAAGAGTCAATACCGAAGAGCAAAGCTGGTACAATCTCATTTCTGAGATGTCCATCCACACAAACAGCAAGCATTTAGACAGCACTACTATTTCCAAGTGACTAAATTCTCTACTACTAACCACAGCATTGAAAAAGTGGCACCCAGAGCAGCAGAAATCCCAAAGATGAGAGCACAGAACTAAAACCTGAAGTGGCTTGAGCTGAACACTGGGTGTGAGCAGGCTGAAGTCACTCTAGGATGAAGCCAGCTCAGTCCACATGTACGGTTAGTTTCATTTTTTTAATCTCTAGTATGAAGTGACTCTCAGAGTCACACACTAATCTTCTCTTGGGTTTTTAAAAACTATAGCCAAACTCCTTAATTGCCTGCTGCTGCTGCTAAGTCACATCAGTCATGTCCGACTCTGTGCGACCCCATAGACGGAAGCCCACCAGGCTCCCCCATCCCTGGGATTCTCCAGGTAAGAACACTGGAGTAGGTTGCCATTTCCTTCTCCAATGCATGAAAGTGAAAAGCGAAAGTGAAATTGCTCAGTCGTGTCCGACTCAGCGACCCCATGGACTGTAGCCTACCAGGCTTCTCTGTCCATGGGATTTTCCAGGCAAGAGTACTGGAGTGGGGTGCCATTGCCTTCTCCGCCTTAATTGCCTATCTAATATCTATTACTTTTCTTTCTCCTTTCTTAAGGGAATCTGATTTTTATTCAGGCCTCCACACCAGCCCCTGTCCAGGGAAAGAATCCTAAGTGGTTTAAATAAGACATGATATTTTTCTCACTACAATTGTATTTTCCTGAGTACAGTTATTAGCCCAGGAGCAAACATGGCATCTAAAATCAGTGTCTCGGCTTGTGGTTTCGTAGGTTGTACTTTACAAGGTAGTTCCTGACCAAACCCTGCCATCCAAGGCTTTGTGTCCTAGTCTGGAAGAGAAGTGGCCTGGAAGAGACACCATCTTTTCTTATTGGTCCTCCCTAAGGATGCTTCTAGACCAATATCATCATGCCTATATTTTACACATTTGATTGTATTTGGCATATATTTTTCCAAGTGAAGTTTTAGTCAAAAAGTCTGAAAATACAAAAAGCTTTTGACATGTATTTCCAAATTTCTCACTTATCCAAAATGAGGGGTAATTAATGTTTAAAATAAAATGTCACATTGACAAATGCCCAATAAGTACTTACAGCAGTTCTTTTCATCCATGTTATCAGGGCAGTCTGGAAACCCATCACAGATGACTGTGTGCTTCAAACACTGTTTACTGGATGGACATTCCCAAAGATCTCTCTCCTTACATCCTGGAGACAGAAGGAAAGGTTATTTGCAATAGATGTGAAGGTGAAAATAACTATGGCTTTGATCAAACAAAGTGAAAAAAGCATGACAATATAAAGGGAGGATTTCTTTCTTCTTAACAAGTTTTGACTCCTGTATACCATGGAAAATGCAATTTTGAAACTATAAATGCTTGGTAATCTCCATATTGCATTATAAATAGTACATCTCTTCCAGGAGAAGATCAAAAGTGACATATGGGAAACAGGAAAAAAATGAAAAAGCAACTGTACAGTAACGTTCATCTTTTGCTGTTCCTTTTGCTTTCTGAGCCAATTTGCCAACACATAAGACTCATCTCTAAAATGATGAGCTACACTTTTAAGCAAATATGCCCAAACCTAGTGATCTAAATGTATATTATCTTAAAATGTAATTTCAATCAACAAATGGTAACGCCATCTGTGTGTTTAGCAAAAGAGGTAACTCCTATGCCAAATATCTACAAAACTAGTTGATGAGCCAGGTATGAAAGCCATTACCTTCAGTAATGTAGCCAGAAATCTAAGATTAGAAATTATCTATTATATGAGAAATAAATATAAAGACTATAAGCTTGAATGGTAATCTGTCTGTAAAATAACAAGCTCTTGCAATGAACTTAATAAATGTCATTTGATTCATAGACAGTGAATTTATATGTTCGCTAAAACATGCCAAATGTCTAATTGTTCTTTCCACTCAGGTTGGACCCATGACTCTCACCATGTTGTGAGTGTGTGGAGGAAGAGACCATATATATTCATCTTTGAGCATCTTGATTCCCCTGCCTAGAATGGCAGCTAGCCCTCAGTAGACTCTCAACACATATGAATTTTAAGTGGAACTTTATTTCATGTAAGAAATAAAAAGTCTCTTGTTCCTAGAAAAAGGTAGTTTAGTTTACAGCAAATGAAACATCAGTGATGAAATAAGGAGTGTCTTTAAAGACACAACTTCTCATCAGACCTGGTACAAGTCATTCAGAGAAATGGCATAGATGATTGGCTCAAGTTTCTTGGAGGCCCTCATAGGAAAATAATCTGCTTTAAAAGAAGAATTTTCATTGAAAAATTATCAAAATAAATTCACAGAAGAGAGATTTTTACTATGGGAAAAGTTAGGTTTAAAGTGTTTCAGATGCTTAGCAGGAAAAGAATCCACCTGCAATGCAGGAGATACGGGTTTGATCCCTAGGTCAGGAAGATCCCCTGCAGGAAGAAATGACAACCCACACTAGTATTCTTGCCTGGGGAATCCCATGGACAGAGGAGCCTGGCAGGACGCAGAGTCAGACACTGCTGAGCAACCAACCATGCATGTTTGCACCATTCAGGGCTTCCCTGGTGGTCCAGTGGTTAGGACTCTGAAGGGAGCATGGGTTTTATCTCTGCTCAGGGAACTAAGATCCCACATGCCACGCGGTATGGCCAAAAAAAAGGGGGAGGGTTAATAAAAAATACAATAAGATATTTTTTATTTTTTTTATTTTTTAATTTTTTTTAATAAGATATTTTTTAAATAAAGTGCTTCATCATTCAAACATATAGGACATTGGGAGAGTATCTGATCACAAAACTGTATAGGAAATAAATAGTGAGAGTCCTTCACTAACTATCTGGAATTGTCTTAGGCCCAGGGACATCTATTCTAGGAACTCATGGGGATATTATTTGGAGTTTTCAGCTAACCGAGAATACAGACATCATCTGGAATGTTCTGACAATGAGACTCTCATCACAAACGATACCACTTGCTAGCAGATGATGAGAGAAAACAGCATGAGTCTTTCTGACTATTCACAAAAGTACAGAGAAGAACTTGAACATGTGGAATGAGCTGAGAAAAGACCACACAAGTCAATCCACTGGTACATAAGATCTGCATCCTCTCAGAGGGTAATAATAGGAAGTAACACTTATTATCTACTCTAAATCCACATTCTAGATAATAGTTTTAGTTCTTAAAATAACACCACAATGTCAGAATTACAATCATCATTTCCTAAGTGAGGAAACTGAGAGTTAGAGAAAATAAATAAATTGCTCCAAATCCAGCCTTATGGAGAAATATCCAGTTGGGGAGAAGGTCTAAGTCCTTAGTTGTAGCTGTCTGTACATTAAGAATACATAGCACATGCCAGGGGTAAGAGCAAGGGAAACAGAGCTTAGAGGCAGACATCTGGATTTAAACCCCAGCTTCAATCTCATTAGCTGTGTGACCTTGGATAAGTTTCTTAATTTCTCTGAACCTCTGTTTCCATATCTCTAAAATAGGAATAATAACACCTGCTACAAAGGGTTGCTATAAGGGAGAAATGAGTGCTCTCTGATCAGTAATTTCCCTTCTGTATATTCTCTTTTCTAATAAAAGTTTGTGTGGCCTAATGCCCTCTTCTGTGGAGTTACGATGAGCATAAATGAATTAGGATGAAAAAAGGTCAGGACATGAGTCCCATGGAAGACAATACTGTGATTTTGTGAAGAAACTGTTCTTTCTTTAAAATGACATTTTTGGTGTAATTATGCTTTAAATGTATGCTTTAAAAGGAAGAGGGTATGACTCCATTAAAAATGAAAAACAGATATGGATAGGATGGGATGTCTAATGCAGCTGTAGGTTATACAATCAAATAATTGTTGACGTCAGGATAACAGCCACCCTTGCACAGAGGCCATGGCCACTCACAGCAGCCACTGTGTGTTGCTAAAGTGACAGTTCTTCCCAGTTTTCCTGGGACTTTGCAGGTTTGATCATCAATCTACCCCCTTTCCAAGAAACCACTCGCAGTACCAGGCAAACTAGAATGGTTCATCACCTAAGTGTGCTAAGCATTCTGCTGAGTTCTTAACTTATTCACTCTCATTTTCACAAAAATTATGTGAAGCTGGCTTCCCTGTCTTGGGCAGATCCCACTTGAACTAGGGAACCTTGTCTCTCCATTTAAAAAGTTGTCATTCACAGACATAGGGAACAGACTTATGGACACAGTAGGACAGGGTAAGGAAGGAAAGGGTGAGATGTATGGAGAGAGCAACATAGAAACATATATTACCATATGGAAAGTAGATAGCCCATGGGATCTACTTTATGACTCAGGGAACTCAAACAGGGGCTCGTAACAACCTAGAGGGATAGGATGGGAAGGAAGGTAGGAGAGATGTTCAAGAGGGAGGGGACATATGTAAACCTATGGTCGATTCATGTTGATGTTTGGCAGAAACCAACACAATGCTGTAAAGCAATTATCCTTCAATTAAAAATAAATAAAAATTTAAAAAGTTGTCATTATAGGTGAAGAGAGCAAACCACCTTAAAACAGATGCTTCTTGTACTTTATGAAGCTCTCAGTTATGCAAGTATAAGGTAATTAGGCCTGTTCATCAGGGCTGCTAACTTGATCAGTATATCAGATAAAAAGTGTTGCCACAAAAAAAGAAAAAAAGTATTGCCACGGAGGAGCTGCTTATGAGAGCAAGGGAGAAAGGCCCTTCTGCATCCTGGTGCTGGTAGAGGCTGGCCTGGGCTGGATCTAGCCATCTTCAGCCAGCAGCTGTCCCAGTGGCTATGGATGTGACCTCAGAGCGGATCATGGCAGTTGAACAGTGAGGTTCAGGCCCGGCAGGTGTGACGGCCCCTCCACAGCCTGGGACCCCTGACTATGGAGCCCAAATCTCAAAGAAAAGCCATAGTACCTGTGGTAACAGCCAGGTCAAAAGGACCTGCCTCCTGCTCCTCCCTCAGACTCCAGGTCTAAGCGTCAGAGGCAACCAACACCAGCACAAGTCACAGAGCTCTCGTCTCTGACCAGAAAGCCCCAGTGGACTTCCCAATTCCTGAGTCACCTCCCCCTTTTAGAGGTGGCATCTTCATGCTGTCCTCTCCACATGTGCTGGCCCAGTACCCTGGGAAGAGGCAGCATGAAGAAACTGGCAGGGTTTATATCGTAGGGTCGGGGCCATCCTCAGTGTGTCATCCTGGAGATGGAGACAGTCACCATCAAAACAAACACTTCCTCCAGGACAAGGTGCCACCCTCATGTCCATGTTCACTGTGTAAATCAGGGACTTCACCCAGCCTGCTCTCTTCTGCCATGTATAAGACCTGGTCTGTCAGAGACCAAGCTAGACGAGGCTCCTTCCCTCAGGGGAGATCGCTGAGGTGACCTGGGGGTGGGGGGACATGCCTCCTGATTTCCTAGCACCATGACAGCTGGGCTCTTGGTTATTGCCTTCTGAGGACTGAATAAGGCTTGTTATACACATTCCAAGCTGTAAGGGATAAAGGAAGGTTTCTCTAAGTGTTACAGGTGAGAAGGCTGAGGCCCAGAGAAGTTACATGACTGGTCAAAAGTCACACAGCCTCCAAGTGCTAAATCAGGATTTAAATCCAAGTCTAGGTCTACACGGGCTTCTCAGATGGCACTAGTGGTAAAGAGCCTGCCTGCCAAAGCAGGAGACATAAGAGATGTGGGTTCAGTCCCTGGGTTGGGAAGATCCCCTAAGGAAGGAAATGGCAGCCCACTCCAGTATTCTCGTCAGGAGAATCCCACGAACAGAGGAGCCTGGCGGCCACAGTGCAGAGAGTCACAAGGAACTAGACACAGCTGAAGGGACTTGGCACTCTGGGTCTCCATGGGCTTCCCTAGTGGCTCAGCAACGAAGAATCCCCTGCAATGCAGGAGACCTGGGTTCCATCCCTGGGTCAGGTCAGGAAGATCCCGGGAGAAGGAAATGGCAACCCACTCCGGTATTCTTGCCTGAAAAATTCCATGGACAAAGGAGTCTAGTGGGCTACAGGCCATGACGTCACAAAAGAGTCAGACATGATTGAGTGACAATACACACTAGGTGTACATAGAGCAAGACACGCCATTTCAGGCTGCCTGTCCCAGATACCAAATGACATCAAAGAGTTAACCAAGCGGAAAGCTACCTGAAGGGAAGGAGAATATCTGCTCCTTGACATGAAATAATTAAGTTAACCAGAGATCAGTCCTAAGTCTCATCCTGAAAGTACATTTGTGGACACGTAACATGAGATGAGAAACGCTGGGCTGGAAGAGGCACAAGCTGGAACCAAGATTGCTGGGAGAAATATCAATAACCTCAGATATGCAGATGACACCACCCTTATGGCAGAAAGTGAAGAGGAACTAAAAAGCCTCTTGACGAAAGTGAAAGTGGTGAGTGAAAAAGTTGACTTCAAGCTCAACATTCAGAAAACGAAGATCATGGCATCTGGTCCCATCACTTCATGGGAAATAGATGGGGAAATAGTGTCAGACTTTATTTTTCTGGGCTCCAAAATCACTGCAGATGGTGATTGCAGCCATGAAATTAAAAGACACTTACTCCTTGGAAGAAAAGTTATGACCAACCTAGACAGCATATTGAAAAGCAGAGTCATTACTTTACCAACAAAGGTCTGTCTAGTCAAGGCTATGGTTTTTCCAGTAGCCATGTATGGATGTGAGAGTTGGACTGTGAAGAAGGCTGAGCACCGAAGAATTGATGCTTTTGAACTGTGGTGTTGGAGAAGCCTCTTGAGAGTCCCTTGGACTGCAAGGAGATCCAACCAGTCCATCCTAAAGGAGATCAGTCCTGGGTGTTCACTGGAAGGACTGATGCTAAAGCTGAAACTCCAGTCCTTTGGCCCCCTCATGTGAAGAGTTGACTCATTGGAAAAGACTCTGATGCTGGGAGGGATTGGGGGCAGGAGGAGAAGGGGACGACAGAGGATGAGATGGCTGGATGGCATCACTGACTCCATGGACATGAGTCTGAGTGAACTTCAGGAGTTGGTGATGGACAGGGAGGCCTGGCGTGCTGTGATTCGTGGGGTCGTAAAGAGTCGGACAAGACTGAGCAACTGAACTGAACATGAGATGAACATAATGACCCTTACTCTGTCTTCCAGTCACAGAGCAGGAAGTTAGTCTCTTCTGCCAGCAAAAGAACAAAGAGACACAGAGGCATGGAGACTGGCTCTCTGCAGTGTTAAAAAACATAACAGTTAAGTCCTTCTTAACTCCTTAAAAGTATTTATGTATTTCTTACAACAGAAAATAAGTCTTTTGGAAAACATTTAAAGTCAAGCTGTAAACCCCACCAATATCAGAGCCAAAGGCTTTAAAACACAGTTATGGAGGTGTTGGGGCTTCCCTCAGGCTCAGACGGTAAAGAATCAACCTGCAGTGGGGGAGACCCAGGTTTGATCCCTAGGTTGGGAAGATCCCCTGGAGAAGGGAATGGCAATCCACTCCAGTATTCTTGCCTAGAGAATTCTATGGACAGAGGAGCCTGGTGGGCTATGGTTCATGGGGTCACAAAGAGATTATATTCTATTTCTTCAAGGGGGTTTTGACTCCAAGAAGAAGTTCAGGTTAGAATAAAATGTTTTATTACATTTTATCACCCAAGAGGAGATCAAAGATAGATAATGAAATGGTTTTTAATCATTTGAAGATAAACAGAAGGTCCCTCAAGGACACTCGCATTTGTATTATTGTCCATCTTTTTCTGTATGCTGAATGCCTTTTATGTAGTAATGATCGATTAGTGATTGTGAAGCTGTATTCATGTAACAAAGGATTTTATTTCTCCAGTAGATGCGGAAAAATTGTTCAAACTCTATTCTCATTTAACTTCCCCATTGAGAGGACCTGCTGCTCACATCACAGCCCAGGAACAGCCTTACTCCTGCCGGCAGCTCACTTCCTTGTGGACACGGACCTAAAAAAGCTAACCTTAGTCTCACAAGCTCAAGCTCAAATCTATAATGTAAAGGCAAAGCTCAGAATTATAATCTTGCTGTTACTTTCTTTAGCTTGACATTCCTTTATGCCCCTCTTATTCATTTCTCCACCCAGATTTTTCTCCATAGCTTAGATATCAATGCTTAAGAAAAGTTAAAATGAAAATAAGCCTCTTTAATCCACTTGCTAGACACACAGCTAACTTCATCTACATAGTAGAGGTTCAAGTAATGACAAATTATTACTTTAAGACAAGAAACAGTACTGACTCTGTAAACCAGTCCTACCTTTTAGGCTTCCCTCCCACAAAGCAGTTCTGGAATGATGTGTTCATATTTACATAATGCTTCCAAACACTTGCTGAAAACATTTCTAATAACACCAATATTTCCAATATATATGTTGTTTACATTAACAATTACACAAGCAGTGCAACTTCGACAACAAAAATTTACCACAAGAGCAGGAGCTACTTCAGAATTTAGCATTACCCATTGCTAAATGCTAAATGTGTATATTTGACAAGTATTTACAAACGGCGTGCTCTGACCACCATATTTTCCTGCTGCAAAAGTGTCAAAGACACACAGCGTAAATTTCCAACCCATCAATTCTTTTACGACTAAGTTAAAGAAGTGTTTCTTTGAGGGGAAAACCCAATTACGTTGAAAGAAGTTCTGGAGGAGCGACAGATGTGTGAAAATGAATAGTTAATTGTGACATTATTCGGTAAAGCCCCAGCATTTAAGTGCCCTTCACACCACAATGGGCAGAGTAAATCAGAAAGACATGAAGCGTGGTGTGAAATGCTGCTTTGCTGGAGCTGGTGTTTGTATTACCAGACGGTATGCCTGCCCATGCCCGTGGAAACAAAGGGACAGACTGAGCAAGCAGGCAAAGTCGGGAGGGGATGGTTTCCCAGCAGTTCTCTCTGTGCTGGGTCTTCCTCTACTTCCTCATTTGACGTTAAGTGCTGTGTTCTCCCGAAGCATGGGGCATGCCCATTCAAACCGCTGCATATGTTCTGAAGGGGATTGTACATAAAATATTTATTATAAGTCCCTTTGAAAAATATGATGAGAAATTAATTTCTCATGAACTAATACTGTTGGGGGCAATTAATACCCTCAATGTATTAATTTATTACTGACTTTTAACTGTCCTCAACTAGAACTCTCAATAACATCATCAGTATTTTGAGTGTTTTATAGAGATTAGGTAATTTATTCGATAGTTCTGGTGAGCCTGTAATTGTTAGATTCGAGTATGCACAGAAACTTATAGCTTACCTAGAAATCTGACATTTTAGGATCATTTGTAATGAACAGAGCTTTAAATTTCTTCTTCACCAAATATACTCTAGACCTTAGACCATTTAATCTTCCAGAGTCTCTTTTTGAGACTATTTACATTTCTCAAATAATTAGTACCCTATTGCAAATTTCAGTCTAGCCACCCAATGGAATATCATTGAACAATGATATTCTCTTTGAACAATCTAAGATAGTTTAGTTTAAGCTGCACCTCAAAATACCATAGCCCATAGTTAGTGAAAAAAAATCCAATAGATTCTTAATGAGTTACTGATATAGGGGATATTCAATGAGTATTGACTTATTTGTATAAAGACCACAAACAAAGCAACCAACAGTAGTTTCACCAAAAAACTGTATGCTCCCCCCTAACAAAATTACCCCTGATCATTGGACCATCATTCTGACAGCTCTGATTTTCTAGAAAATGCACTTATCCATATTTATCACAGCTGATAGGATTTCAGTTGATTGCTTGTAACATTTTGTCTAGACTAGAAGGGCAGTGTCTACTATGGAAAACTCATTTTGGGGAGCAAGGCAATATTTCATCCTTCAAAGGCCAAAAGAATAAAATGATTTCAAAAGATGCATTGCCTCATGTGTTTTCAATAGCAAAAAATGTCAGGTTTTTTAAAGCAGAACAAGCTAAATAGTCATAACCAAACTATTCTTTGGCTAGCCCTTCAATCATTTTGCTTTACTCCAGCATATTCCTTAGTGAAGAGCATTGTCTGTTTTCAATTCCCTGATACATTTTAAGGTTCCAAGTACAAAGGTTTGCAGGGAAGTAAAATGGGAATTAGCTCCACTTAAATTGCCGTTGGCATTTCCTGCCTTTGCCATGGTGATTTTGGAACTCAAAGGCAGAAATGCCAGGAAGAGTTTTATCCTCTGTGGGCAGAGACAAAAATCATAGAGGGCATGAAATTTAATCCCAATTAAACTTAAACTTTGGAGCCTGCAGTCTGTCTTTGTGTATCTAGATGCCTATTTAACAATACGGGAATTATAAGTAAGGACAGCATTATTCTGATCTTATAACAGATGACAACTGCTTTAGAATCTCTCAATAAAAATAATCTCTTACATTTGTGAAGAGCTTCTCATTTTACTGAGGGTTTGCACATATGTCGTCAAGGTTATAAACAGAAGTGTAATTTAGAGAAAATCAATGGAACTAACAGGAAAAACATTTATAACTCATGTCTTGCTGTTTGATAATTTAAGAAGTAAATGTCTTAACATTCAGTCCTGCTGCTGCTACTGCTAAGTCGCTTCAGTCATGTCTGACTCTGTGCAACCCATAGACGGCAGCCCATCAGGCTCCCCCATCTCTGGGATTCTCCAGGCAAGAACACTGGAGTGGGTTGCCATTTCCTTCCCCAATGCATGAAAGTGAAAAGTGAAAGTGAAGTTGCTCAGTCATGTCAGACTCTTAGCGACCCCATGGACTGCAGCCTATCAGGCTCCTCCGTCCATGGGATTTTCCAGGCAAGAGTACTGGAGTGGGGTGCCATTGCATATTTAAAACTGTCAGTAAACAACAGAAATATTTTAACACAACCCCTTATCCTAGTGTATGTTTGAGAAAAGTGCCATCTCACATACATACCACAGTTTTCTTCATCACTATCATCATCACAGTCAGCCTGGCCATCACATCTTCTGGAAGCCAGAACACACCGTCCTGAGCGGCACTTGAAGTGACTAGGTGAGCATTCTGTAAAAAGCAATGGGCCATATTACTGCCAATAAACATAAAACCCAGACCTATCAGCTATGTTATTCATTTACGTGTGGGATGATGTGGAGAAGATATCACTGAAGATAAGGATGGTCCTTCACCAAGATGAAATCACCAAAGTTTACTTGGTTCTCTTCTGTCTGCCCTCAGCATCTTTTTCCTTCATTCTTGGCATCATATCTCCAGATTAGCTGTTTTGTGTCTTCATGCTTTCCAACAATTACCTCTCTTTCTGAACGGACGATTGCTGGAGCCTGAAATGTCCTAGGAAGCCAGTGCTTCTAACTGCCCTCCTTTCATTTGTCAAATTGTTTCCCATTCTAATCTTTCCACCTGGTGAGCAGGCATTCCTCTATCTGATCATCTCACATGGCCAAGGTCTTCGAATGCTTTGCACTTGAAGCTGAGCAACAAAGAATTAATGCTTTTGGACTGTGGTATTGGAAAACACTCTTGAGAGTCCCTTGGGCTGCAAGGAAATCAAACCAGTCAATCCTAAAGGAAGTCAGTCCTAAATATTCATTGGAAGGACTGATGCTGAAGCTGAAATGCCAACACTTTGGCCACCTGATGTGAAGACCTGACTCATTGGAAAAGACCCTGATTCTGGGAAAGATTGAAGGCAGGAGGAAAAGGGAATGACAGAGGATGAGATGGTTGGATGGCATCAGCGACTCTATGGACATAAGTTTGAGCAAGGTCCGGGAGTTGGTGATGGACAGAGAAGCCTGGTGTGCTGCAGGTCCATAGGGTTACAAAGAGTCGGACATGACTGAGCAACTGAACTGAAGGAGCCATGGATTTATCTTCACTGTTACCTTCAAGACCCTCTAGTATAAAAGCAGCTTCCGTATATAATAGACTCTGTGAGTTGTGTTTACAATAAACACGGAGATTATTACAAAGTCATCTCTGCAAGTTATTTTTTAAATGAATACAGTGTCTAACAGATGAGTATTAAATTCTTCAATGTAATCAAGTTTATAGATTCACCACTTACATAGCCTTTCTATTGGCAATCAAATAAAAACAACAATAAAGAAACTTCTAAAGGTAGCTGATTTATTCATTCATGTTAGATACTGCATTGTAATCGATTTAAAAATCAATAAAAATTAACCTTCAACTTCATCATCAGGCATTAGGCAGGTTTGATTGTCTGCATTTTCCTCTGGAAATTGATTGCAATCTGTGTCTTCTGGCCACTGTAGACCCACAATCCCAAGAACAGACTCACAGCGTTCTTTGGAATGCTCACAGAGAGCTCTAAAAGAGCAAAAAAGACAACATTACAGGCAGAAATAGCTACACCAAATGTTAGGCATCTACACAGGACTTTTAATTCGATACAGCCGTGGGTCAGTGTATATATGTGGTGTGTGTATGCAGTGTGTGTGTGTATCCATGTATACATGGATACACATACACATAATAGGTACTTGGGAATCCAAAATAAGTGATATCATTACAAGGGAGATAGATTTCTGAAACACAGTTTCACCAAAAAAAAAAAAAACACCTCTACTGCAGGAATGGAAATAGAGTTGTTCCCAGAACATGAATTCCCTTTTCCAGTTTACCTTTCTTGCTTTCTCTTTTGTCTTTCAGGCAGACACATTCTCCAACATTTTTGTTTCAAGCAAGTCCCCAACATCACTACGGGCACTCTGCCACCAAAGGGCATGGAATCTATACAACACCCTCAGCCCCTTCTGGTGCCCTGTGACTGGGGTATTTCAAGTTTTAATCTGACTTCCCTAAAGGCAATACTTCAGCTTACACCAATATTGTTGAAAAACCTGGTGCTTCTCCCAAACCCATCTATGCTGAGCTCAAGTTGGTAAAAAATTAAATGTGTTGGCTTTTGTTAAAGAAAATATATACTAAGTATTGCACTAGGTGTTTTAATGTGTTACTTCATTTGTACCTAGAATATTGTAAACTGAGGCATCAGTATGTCTCAAAGAAGATGTTTTTTACTTCAGATGGAAAAAAAAAATGTAGTTTTGCCTCAATAAATTAGTTTTTAATGTTAAGTAGACATAACCAAAGTATGTTCCTAGGCAAATTTCTTATTTCCTTTTAAAGACATTCTCATTTCTCAAAAGTTTCCAACTTTAAACTAAGTTAATATCAACAAGATAAGGAATGGCTAGCAATTGAACAGAGAAGTTTCCGAAAAGTCTCCATCTTGATTTAATAACTCTGTCTAGATTTAAGACAGAGCATAACTTAATGCTGGTTTAGCCTAGGAATCTGGGGCAAAGACAAAGCCCTGGCATTCCCATATGAGGCAAAAATGAGAAGCTCAACAGTGTTTAACAACTATCTGCTGGATTGAACAGTTTTGTTGCAGATTAATAAAAGGTGTACATAACTCAATTGCTGCTGCTATTTTACATTAACCAAAAGATACCTATTTCAGATAGAAGTCAGGTACTGCCTGACCCTACCACTTTTTTTCCCCTATAAAATAGAATAAAATAAACGGCACTACAACTCCATGGCACACTGTTCATATCATAATCTGTGTGGTATTCAACCACAGAGACAACAGTCCCAAAAGGTTACTTTCAGTATGACAACTAAAGTATTTAGCACATTATAAGGGCTCAATAACATTAGATTTTTTCCAGTTCATAACTTAAAGACTGAATTTTAAGATCAATAAACAAACCTGGCAAAAGCAACTATGTGCAACCCCATGAGCATATCAGTATATTACTCTCTTTATACAAAAAATATTTTCTTACAAATATCATCATGTAAAATTCTCTTTGATAGCTACTAAAAATGAAAGATGTATAAGTGCTAAGAAACAAAACTAAAATACCTAGAATCAGTTCACCAAATTGTTCACTGTATAGTATTTCAGGATCCATCTCATCTTGGGCATTTAAATATGAAACCTAAATCTTAAAATTATCAGTTATATGTGGATATAAATTTGTTCCAGAGAACACTATGTTAGGGAAATATTTACACACATATGAAAAGAAAATCAAATACAAGAATTTGTAAAGTACTATTAAAAGTAAGTATTCACTATCATCAACCTTGCTTAGCAAAAATGGAATAATTTACAAACAACTTGTTAACATAAAACTGGTAGATGTTTTATTAATATTTTAAAAGGCATTTAACAGAAATTTTCAGAAGTATATTTACACAAGCCTACATTGTTTTATTCTACTTGTACCTTTTGTTCAGTTTCCCAAGTCATTTTGAAATTTTATCGTTTCCTGTCCTGACTCTATAGATAACCCTTCCTTGTCATCCATTTGATATTCAGTATTTAATTTGTTTTCTCATCTGTTCACTGTTTTGATATTACTGCTTTTTCTTTAAGTTCTGAATGACTTCTGATCCAAACATATGGTTTTCACAGTTACCACTCACATTTAGGCAGGCACATCTGTGTATTCACTCCGTGATGGAAAGCAGCCTGAGGAGAGCAGCCCCACCTCTGTGACAGCCACTTTGCATGTGCACATTCTCTGACTACAACCCAGGACACACGGCAGAGAAGAAGGCCAAACCGCCACAAAGCAGTGAGCTGTGCTCCTGTCCTAACATCAGAGCAGTGTTTAGTCTGGGCTCACAATCAACTAGCAAAGCTTCACCTTTTTGTACATTTGTCTAATCTTAATCTCACAATAACTCAACCCAACCACCATCACAATCCTGATCTTACAAGTAAAGGAACTGGGACTGGAAGAGATCAAGGAAAGGGTCTCAGGCTACAAGTAGCTAGAGAAAGAGCCAGGACTTGAATCAGAAGGTGGACTCCAGTGTCATAGTCTTGACCACAGGACATCACTCATATCCTAAGTCCAAGCCATCCTCTTGAAATGCTGTCCTGAATTTCACCCAGGCAGGTAGAAAAACTCTATGTTCATCCCCTGTCTATCCTGAGAGGTTGGTGTGATGTCTCCTAACTTTTGACACAGTTAGAAAACAGCATTTTAAATATATCAACACTGCTAGATCAAGATCCCTCCTTCTGCTGTCTCACATTTAAAAAACCACTTCTTGATCCACCAAAATGAAACATGTGATTCTATTTGGTTAAAGTCCATGAACTATTATCAAAGGCAGTTCACACCCCTTGTTTGGTTCTTCACTAATGACTTCTTACTCAGATACTCATTTTAGAATTCTACTTCTTTACCATTTTAATATGTAATTTGTTAAACACAGAGCTTCTTAGCAAAATAGGTACTTTGTCTAAACTCAAACTAAGTCTTCATTCCCTTGGTTCTCCCGGAGGGAAAATGAGGATGCCTGAGGGAGATGCCATTGTGTTACCTGCAAGGCGGGATACGCTGGTGTGTATCCTCGTCACACTTTGGTACCAAGATGGTGCAAGCAAAGAACATGAGGTATTTGTAACAGTTGGTTTGAACAAGTGCAGGGAAAAGAGAAGACTCCCAGCTGATGGATGCTTCCTTTTGAGTCCTGTGGCCAAGGTAATTCGGAAAATTTGTATGGTTGTAGGGCAAATTCAAGCAGAGTTCCAACGTAATTGGTTCACACTGACCTAACAATAACAACAACAAAAAAAAACACACATACAGATGCATATTATATATTTTTATTTATAAAATTTCATTTTGTTTATATTTATAATTCCACATGTAAAGCAACTTACAAAATTAAAGTCTATTTTACAATCTTTCTTAAAAGTATTTAAGACTAGAATGCAAAAAGTACATGAGGTTGCCATCAAAAGATAAATAGTGTGGTTCATGAGGTGTCTTGACAAGCCAAGATTCATTTCTGTATATGCATCTGCCAGCACACTGCCCTGAATGAATGTTTCAGAAAGCCTTCCCCATTCTCCCCTTGGTTTCACTTATCTGAAAGTGACTCCTTTTCCTGCTTCCTTTTACTTTAATTTGTCATCTTCTGATTTATCCATTATTTCTAAACTAATGCACTCCCCATCACCCTGTGAGCCACTTTTAAAAATTAATGAATTTAGCTGAGGAGGCAAGTAGATGACTTTTTTCTATGTGTTTTGTGGTTAATAAACATATGAAAGTGAAAACTGAAAGTCACTCATTTGTGTCTGACTCTTTGCAACCCCATGGGCTGTAACATGCCAGGCTCCTCTGTCCATGGAGTTCTCCAGGCAAGAATACTGGAGTGAGTAGCCATTTAGCCATTCTATTCTCTAAGGACTCTTCCCAATCCAGGGATTAAACCCAGGTTTCCTGCATTTCAGGCAGATTCTTTACTGTCTGAGACACCAGAGATTCACTGATCAATGTGTAAAGCTACACAATTCCAGGGCAAGAGGAGGCTGAGGTCTATTAGATATCCATTGCCAGAGAGATCGTCCCTAACCCTCAGCTTGGCATCCAAGGCTATTTCAAACTCCAAACCACAGCCTAACTTTGTAGCCTCATCACCCATCCTATCTCATCAGCAATATTTGCTTGGTGACACCAGACATTTTAAGAATTGCATGGCTTCGTGATTCCTGTTAGCTTTTATCTCTTTCTTTCCTTCACACACTTGCAATCACCCCTCAAATGCAATCATGTTTTTACCTGTCAGCACTTGCTTCCTGGAATAATCCTTTCCCATCCTCCTCACCAAGCTAATTTCTCCTCAGTCTGCAGAACTCAGCACAAACATCTCTTCCAGGAAGCCTTCCTGGCCAACCACTCTTCCTCTTCCACTTCCAGAAGGAGCGCCAGAGTATCTCCAGGACATACCTGCCGTGCCCACATGGCCCTCTGCTCTATTCTTCACTTACTTACTTGTCTTCCCCACACAATTCTGGGACTTCTATGAAATGAGACTTTCTTTTTTAAAAAATTGAAGTATAGCTCATTTACAATGTTGTATTAGCTTCTGGTGTATAGCAAAGCGATTCAGTTTTACATACATAATTAAAATGAATTCTTTTTCAGATTCTTTTCCATTACAGTTTATTATAAGATATTAAATATAATCCCCTGGAGATCTTATTTCTTGATCTCATAGTCTGCACCAAGCATAGTGTGAGAATTAAAGGAGGAAAGGAGGAAGAAAAGTGTCAGAAACCATCCTAGGCACTTTAAAATGTAAAAATAATTCAAAATATAGTCCAAGCCATTGAAGTAGTCTAAGTCTCCAGGGATATAACGTGAACAGGTTAGGCCAGCAGGACTGGACAAAATGCTTGAACCCAAAGGGACAAAGTGGACAGAAACAGCTTGGGAAGACTTCCCAGGACAAAAGGAGTTTGGACAGATTTTGGGGAAAGCAGCAGCAAGGCTTTTTTCCCTTGTCTGCTGTAGACATGCCTCATTCCCAGAGGAAAGAGGTGATCAATGGAGTGTCTTTGTAGAATCAAGACAGGTCCACCAAAGACTTCATGCCTTAAGGGTAATTATTCAAGTTAAATTTAATTATTTAACTAAGAAGTGGTAAGCAGGCAAACAGATTAGCAATTAGGACTGCAGTGAAATAGTAAAATAGCTCTGGGATGATTTCTCGATTTAAAGAATCTGAGGGCTTTTCAGAGACTATGCTATAGGAAGCTTGACACTGATCAGATTAAAAAGCTCATGACTACATATATAAGACTGGGGAATAAGTAACTCTCTAAAGCTGGCATAATCCTGAGGATGCCTACAGTGTAGAGAGAATAAAGAGATGGAAGAGGGATGGGGTTTGTTCAAATTCTTGCTTCTCTGATTTGTGAAAGAGGAGTAACATGAAATGTTTGATTTCACATTACACACAAAAAATGCATGTTCATTATAAAGACAATAAAAAGATGCGTATAAGTTCTCCATTCCTCACCTCCCTTTCTCTTAACTTTCCTCAAAGCTAAAAGACAATTTTAATCCTTTCAGGCCTTTCACTTGCTCATATTTATACGCATAAGAATTTACACACATAGGCAGAGATATGTCTATGCTTTCGCCAAAGGATAACTGTACTATCACTATTACTTTTCAACTTGTTTTTGTTGCTTGATAACCTATCATGACCAAGCAGTAGAAACAGCTCAACCTCTATGTTTTTCCTAATTTTTTCAATATACTTAAAATTTTACCCCCCAAAATGGGATCATTTACACATATTTTGATGCAGTCTTTTTTCCCCTGTAGACACTTTTTCTTTCTCTTTTCCTCAACCATCCTATCAAGTTTTGACTTTTTTCATCATTTCATTGAGATTAACTAATAAACATATTGCATGACAACTTTTCTCTCTTTTGATACGTAGGGGATGTATCACTTTTAATTTGGGATAAGATACGGGCTTTAAATATTTCAGTGTCGAGGGAGGTGAAAGGATTAACTTATGACCATATACTATTCTGAGATCTTTATTGAATGCATTGAGGTTTATTGAATCTTGTGTTTTGTTCCTTCATAGTGGTATTCTTCACTGAGTGCTAAGCAAGATAAACTCTCAAGATATCTGGCAACCTCCAATTCTGGGATTTATGGTATCAAACTTTTTTTATCTTAAGCGTTAGACTCACATATGAGCCTGATTTACAACAGTCACTAGAGGGCGATCGGGTCACAAACATGTGAGGACGTTTAGCAACCACAGGGCTGTTTCCAGTGTTTTCAGTGCTTAGCAGGGCATCCTGAACATAGACGAAGTTTAAAAAGATATCTGTTGAAAGAAAGGTCGTGATGGAGTCTCGATGACAGCCCACCTTTCAAACTCTGAAACAAGATTTGTTAAATTCAACCTACAGACAGGATTGTTAATTAAACAATGTTACATCTTGGTGGCAATAGTGGTAAAGAACCAGCCTGCCGATGCAGGAGACGTAAAAGATGTGGGGTCCATCCCTGGGTCAGGAAGACCCCCGAAGCGGGAAATGGCTACCGACTACAGTATTCTTGCCTGGAGAATTCCACGGAGAGAGGAACCTGGTGGGGTACAATCCATAGGGTCGCAAGGAGTCGGACACAACTGAAGCGACTTAGCATGCACACAATATCTTAAGTCATTGGGAATCATGTATTAGGTTATGGTCATTTACATGAGAAAATGTCACTTCCAACATCCATTGGCATACATACGATCCTCAGATTCACCTTTGCATCACACTTTGTAGCTCAGACAGTAAAGTATCCATCTACGATGCAGGAGACCCAGGTTCGATCCCTGGGCCGAGAAGATCCCCTGGAGAAGGAACTGACTACCCACTCCAGTATTCTTGCCTGGAGAATCCCATGGACAGAGAAATCTGGTGGGCTATAGTCCATGGACTCCCAAAGAGTTGGACATGACTGAGCGACTAACACTTTCACTTTTCATTTTAAATCTCTATCTTTATTGTTTTCAATAATTTGAAGAGCTATTATAAGGTGAACATCCTTGTAACCACCACTCAGGTCAAGAAATTGAACTTTACCAGACCATCACAGGCGCCCTTCCATATACCTTGTCATATGTCAACATTCTCCTCTTCTCCTACAAAGTAATTACTGAGTTTCAGAGTCATTACTTCCTTGTTCTTTATAGCTTTATTACCTAAGTGTGTACCACAACCTACATACTACAGTTTGGCTACCCATTTTTGAAAACCTATTTAAGTCTCTTATAATAGCTATGTTCCCCCTCTATGTCTTTATTTCTCCTTAATATTGAAGTATTGAAAAATCTGGGGACTTGACCTTGGAGGGCGCCAGTCTGGATTTTGCTGATGGAACACTCTAAGCAGGTAAAACATGTACCCCTCTACTCCTTGTTACCTGAACACTGGCACCTCAAGCCAGGAGGCTGGTTAGGTTTCACCAGGACTTGGACAAGGTTCTAGGTGCTGTGATGTTCTATCAAATGACACATCCACAGAGTTCTCTTTGTGATGTCTACAGCTGCCTGTCCATGCTCAATGTCTTGTCCTATTAATTCTCCTGGTTACCATATGGCAATATTCTCATTCAATCAATTACTTTTCATTTACTCCTTGAAAGTGCTTTTAGAAAGACCCCATTCTTCTCACCTGACTCTTTGATCACACTTCTACACTCTCTGTTCCTCCAACTAGAGACTGCAAAGAGAGGCCAGAAAACTGACATACCCCTGAGAAATTATTCAAATAACAAAGCTGTTACTTCTTCCTGGATTTAACTTTTCAGTGGGAGGATCATACTGCCATCTTCCCACTCCTATATACGATTTTGGTTTCCTTTTTCTGTTCTTCAGACACACTCAGCACAGTTTCCCCAGCATCTCACTGTCTCATCAGTTTCCTCTTTCATCACAGATGTTCTTGCCAGGTCCTTTCCATATATATTCAGCAAACGTTTGAACATCCCCTCTGCTGAGTGTCCAGCACTGGACTAGTCCCTTGTCCCCCCGTTCCTTCTGAGTTATTAAAATGAGTGTTGGAGGGAAAAGTACATGGGCAAACATGTAGAACAAAGGACTGCTGGAGCACTATGGGAAACTCAGGAGAGTCCCTGAGGCATGACAGTCATTTCTGGCTTTGCATGGCCGCAGCGGTCCTGGGTGCAGGGAGGCAGAGAGACACATGCCCAGGAGCTGCTGCTTCCACCAGGTTCCCCAGCTGACCAGACCGCACACTGCAAGGGGCAAGCGATGGGTTAGTCCCTACACCCCCGACTGAGGGGACATTACATCCCTGTTCCTATTCCCCAAGGCAAGGAGCTATCTGCTTTTGCCTCTCAGCAGAGTAGAGACGTATTAAAGATTCTGGGCGTGAGTGGATATGGTGACACTGGCCTATCACTGAACACTATTATCTGAGCTATATTGTTTAGGCTTTTGTTCTTTAAATTGTAGCCACTTCTGGGAATCTGAGATAAACCAGGAAACTTATCCATTGAAAACTACAAAAACCATGAAGACATTTTCCACACCCTCTTTCAAGATGTTACTAATTTCTGTAGCCTCATCAGGCCACAAAGCAATCATTCTCAACTTGCACTGCACACTGGGGTCACCTGGGAGGTTTTAAAAATACGGATGCCTGGGCCCTCCCCAATACATCTTCAGGGACAATCAGGAAGGTACATAATTTTTTATGGGACAACAAGAACCACTGTCTTTAAGAACTAGCCTCCCAGCAACTCCAGTGAGAGAGGCTGACTCCACCAGACAAAACATCCACATTTTCCAAACCCATATTCTCCACTGGCAGGCAGCCAGGGAATGACAGTGCTGCTCACCTGTGCCCCAGAATCTAAATAACAACAGGGTCTTATTGGTAGCAGCAAAGATTTTTAAGTGATTAATCACATTTTCAAGTGATGAAGAGTTTTCTGAGGGGAGATGTTGCTTGTCCATATTTTTATAGAAAACCAAGTAGACACACACCATTCTTTATCTACTTTGTGTGTGTGTCTACGCTGAAAAATAGGGAGTAGCATCTTTACTCTCAACTGGAGGTTAGACTTATACACTGTTTTTAATCACACACAAGGAATGGGGATGAGTGACTAGCCCAGTGCCTGACACTCAGAAGAGGAGGTGTTCGAGTGTCTGCTGAATATACATGGAGAGAGCCTGGCAAAAACATTTGTGATGAAAGAGGAAGCTGCTGAGACAGTGAGATGCTAAGGAAATTTTGAGTGCATTTGAAGAACATAAAAAGGAAACCAAAATTAAATTATATATATGACTGGGAAGGTGGCAAATGATCCCCCAATTGAAAAGTAATCTCCAGGAAGGCTGAAATCATGTCTCCTTTCTTTTCCATCAAAGTGCACACATTCCCTGGAACATCACAGGCTAAGTACTGGTTGAATATATATATAAGCCAAGTTATCTAGTACTCTTCCTACAAATTCTTTTATTTTGACAGAAGAAAAGATATTTAAATTTTTAATCTTAAAATATTTTAAGTATAGAGAAAACAGGAAAACATACACCTAGTGACTCCCCACCTAAACTTGATATGGGCTAACATTGCTCTCTCAAAGTTTTTTAATCTAACAGTGCCATGCTATGTCAGATAACCCTCCAAACTTTAGTAAAATACACGTGTCTGAGACAACACTGTCACTGTCCAAAATTCTGCAACCCAAGTTCAAAGTGAAGTAAAAAAAAAAAAAAAAAAAGATTCTGAAAGAGTTCCAAGGAAGAGTCCGAGATAACCAAAGACTAACCATATACACACATACACATATATTTAATGGAGTTTAGAGTGAATAAAATGGTAACATGTCTTGGTAGTCAGACTGGTAACTATCTGCACTGCTCTCTCCCTATGGGAAGTGGAGGACTGGGAACTGTGCTTTCAGCCAAACAGTTATTAAGTGCTCATGAAAATAAAAAATCTTGTCAGATGGGTTATTAAGTGGCTGTCTCCCTCAGTCTCCTATCCAGCCCACTGTTTTCATCCCTAAAAGTCCCCTAAGGGGTATGGGCGTTCCCCACCCATAACCTCTATGCTGATCCAGAAAAGTCACAAGTAGAATTAGGATCTGAAAACTTGAACAAATCCAGGGACCTGAACCCTTCAGCTTTTCAACCCCCCAGTCTCCAGAACCTTCACTGCCAGGATCTGTGCTAAGAAGCCACACCTTCTTATCAACTGAAAGCTTGACAGACCTCTTCTGAATCTTAAGCCCAAGCTGACAGGGAGGCCAAAAATTAGTTCTAAAGAGTGTACAAAGGGAGTAGACTATGAAGGCAGAGTCCAGAAGTAAGATACCATTACTAGAAATCAGGGTCTTTGGGGACTTTCTGATTCATTTTAAATTCCCCGGGAGAGTCTTTCTGCTCACCCTGCCCATTCCATCTTCCCCTAATTATCCCTCCTCATAAGCAGTTTGGAGAAAGCCACCTGTCTACACCATTTGGAGCCTTTCCCTTGTCACCAACACAAATGAACACAGCAGCCACAAGATTGTTCTAGGTCAGCAAAGTTCCTGGGAGGGTGAGAATACATTTTATCGCAAGAACAGACCGCCAAAATTTTATGTGGTTGTTTAGATGAATTTTATATCTGCTTCTCAGATAAAGTTTCTACTTTTGAAGCTAGGCTTTAAAAAGGAAGAACGATAGCATCTGCCTGCAGATGGAGCCAGGAAAATAATATATAGGAGCTGATGCTGAGTGGAAAGTCATGCCAATGATATTAAACAACATGGATTTATAGCCCATTCACAGTGACACATTTGTTTATGATTTCAGTTAATTAAGACCACTTTGCTTCTTTTCTGCTACCACATGCAACCTTTTTTAAAAAAAAGAAAAAATATATGCTTATACATATTTTGGAGGGATTCCAGACTTCAGCATTTTAATGTAAATGAGAAAGGAAAACGTTGAATGCATATCCTGACAGAGTGATTGCATTTGTCAGAGGCTGTACTTACTACAATTATTCACACTGTTGCTGGGGTCACAAAGAGAGTTACCACCACATGAATCAAGGCAAGAACTGTAGAGGCATCTTTGGTCTCCTTCTTGACATAGAGTCTGACCTACAGAAGAGAGAAAGGTGCATTCACTTTCATCAGCATCCGTAAGTAAATTCCAAGCAAGGATCCAGAGCCGAGGAAGGATACAACTCTAATTTCCTTCCAGCGTCTCCAAAAATATTGAACACAAGCTGAGTAGGTACTTTCTGGATTAATTTTCCTGCAGCTAAATACAACACTGTTATTCCAGAAGGACTCTTCAGGAATGAAGAAACTAAGGGGCAACCCATCCTTTAAAAATAGGTTGTTATAGTTTTTAATGAAAAAGAGAGCATCTTGTATTTACACGGGTGCATATAGCTGATGACAAAAGAAAACTCAAGTAATCTGAGGGAAGCGCCAATATTTTAAAGTCTCATTTGATCCCAGCTCTAGTCTTCCCTCTAAGGAAAATAAACTCCTTAATAATAAATAGGGCATCAACATCAATATAATAAGTGTACTTTATCATGGCAGAATTGTCAGCAGCTGTTATCCATATTTTTGGTGTGTCTCTGGAAAGCAGCACTGCCCCAGCTGCAATGACCTGAGAATTAGGTTTCTTGTTTCCAAATGAATGACAACAGTAATGTCAGCCTAATGGCTTTTCCTTAAGGTACATGGAGAGAAAACTGCTTTTCCCATTGATTTCCTGGTCATTTGTAGATGAATGGAAAAGGCAATAAATTATTGCCCATTCTCTTTCTAGTTTGCCCCCATTATAGTCAATTATTTTTAGACACATCATCTGGACTCTACAATATCTTGCAAGGCATTTTTAAATATAAATAACAGTATAATAATCATTCTTACCTATAATTCTGACAATATTTATTATACTGGACTTCCTTATCTAGAATTCTAAGTTATATCTACAATCTTACCTATAAATCTAAATATAATATTTAGTATACTGGACTCTCTCTCCCTTCTAGTGCCATTAATGAACAACACTATATATCATAGCCTTGCAAAAAAGAGATATCGCTCCCTTTTTTTCAATATTTAGCAGATAAAAGGTTTTTTTGCAAGGTAAGTCAGGCTAAGTTCCATGAATATTAGTCTCTTTTAAAAAAATTTTTATTCAGACACCATGCACTCATTATTTGAGCCAATATTAAGTGCTTGCTATGTGACAACTTAGTTTGCCAGCAAGGCACTGAGCATTAAAAGATTAAAAAAAAGTCTGATAGTTTCAATTCTAATTAGGGATATCTTCATGAACGAAATCTTATAATGCCATATGATCATTGCTCCCTGAAGGTACCTGTAAAAAGCAGTAAAAGCGAATTAGGGCAGTAAGAAGAAAGCTTCTCAGAGGAGTTTTTAGGCGGATGGGATAAGCTGTGGTAAGAGGGAAGGGTGGGTTTCCCAAGCCAATAGCAGAATGTATTGGAGTCACTCCCTTAGTTAAGGGAGACTAAACAGGAAGGCTGAGAGTGAAGCTGAGGATTGCAAAGCCCTCTTGAATAGGGCTCCAAGCCCTGGGAGAAGTGATCCCGGCCCTCCTCCCAGCCTAGCCATAAGCAGTCAGTGATTACTGCTGACAGTGACTCTGTTGTGTTGTAACTCGCTGCCCTTCACTCTCCGCTCTCTGAAGACAATGGTGTTCTCCCACTCCTCTATGCTACCTCGCTCTTTTCACCTTGGGGCCTTTGGACAAGTGGTTCCCTGTGTCTGAAATGCTTTCTCCAGTCCCACTATCCTTTGCTAATTCCATTCATTCTTCAGATAGTAGCTCCAATACGTCCTCTTCAGGGCAGCTTCCCAGAAGCCCTTTACCAGGACATGCATCCATAACAACAAATCCTAGCACCTTGAATTTCCTTCCTGGCCCACATCCCTCCCTGGTTACCAGACCTACTGTTTCACGCCTATCTCCTCCAGAAGCCTGCCAGCCCCATGAGCTGTTCTGCTTGCCACTGAATTCCCAGCACCACAATATACTTTTAGTATGTTGAATTTAGCAGAGTGAATAATCTAAATTCACTACAATTTTACTTTCCTTTTTTTTTTATATTTTATCATGTGATTTTTCTTGAATCTCACAGATATAAAGAAATACTGGCAAATCCTGCCACTGCATAGTAAAGAATACAAAATTATTTCAAATAACATTAAATTATGTAGAGAGAAAGAACTATTTGATCAAAAGGGAGCTTCTTGGCTGATATGGAATAACTCAACGCCAGAAAAGGATTTCCTTCTGAATTTTCAAAACTGGTAAAACAAAACTATCCTTATCTAGTTTTTTATGGAATAAATCTATGATTAAAAGGCTCTCTCTTTTGGTCTACAATGCATTCTCATTAAAACTATTCTAATATCAATACTCATTATGGCAAATCTAATTTAGTTACAGGTGACCAAGCTCATGAGCTGATGTGGGATACATACAAGCCTATGACAGGCTTTCAGGTACCAGCCACAGAAAATAGCTTATCTTTACATTTATGGAGTACTCAACACATGTCATCTCTATGAAGTAGTTATCATTATTCTGAGATTACAGATACAGAAACTGAGAAGTAACAGGCTTAAATTACTGGCCCAAAGTCAACCAGGGAGTAAGTGGGAGCTGGGGTCTGAACCCAGGCAGCTGAGCAGCAACCTCTATATTCCTAACAACAAGGCTATGTTAGTAAGACGCAAGTAAGACTTATAGACAAACGTAGTGGTTTTTAAGTCAAAAGATACCACTAGCCCTGTACTGAGAGATACTTCTACACAAACTGAGGCTTAAGACAATCAGGGTAGAGATTTCTTTTCCAACAGAAAACCAATTTATTTGACTTACTTTTTCTTTGAGGGCTTCACAGATAATAAGACTGCTTTTAAAATGTGTTCAAGCATATTGCTTGGCAATGGGAGGCATTAAATGGCTTCTCTGCACATGGTTATTTTTGGAAGCCATTGCATTCAATTTCAGAAGCCATTTCCTTCTAACTGGAATCTAACTGAATAGTATGAGCTACACTTTTCTCTTTATCACAGTGTGCCCCCATAAAACAGCTAACTGAATCTACCTGTGCTGTTTAAGTGTTTAACCACTATTTTTTACCCTTAGGAATGAGTTTTCAGTGTAAGTTGCCTGAGACTTGTATTTACCACAAAAAAACAGTTTCTGGCTGACCGGAACTGTGGGGACCAGTGCATTAGGCAATCTGAAATTATTTCTGTGGGAATCCTTTAAGCACTAGGTAACTTCCAACGTTTTGTTTTGCTCCCAAGGAAAGACTATTTCTGGGGTTGGAACACACACTTACCATCACTACAACTCTCCTCATCACTTCCATCCTTACAGTCCTCGTCTCCATCACACTGGAAAGTGCTGGGGATGCACTGTCCATTTCTGCATTCCACCAGACCCTGGCTGTGACATGCTAGGAACACCAAAATAACATGCATTTTAAGTATCTGTATTTCTTTCAGTGTGCGGATCATATCCATGATTCCTGTTTATCTGGCATCACCAAGAAATGAAGTGTTCTAAACATCTGAATGTTCTGCCCAAATGAATGAATGTGTCATTAAGTTTTTTCATCCCAAGTGTTCTTGGAATGCAAGGTTTTCTATCTGGAATTTCTCTTACCCTATTAAGTAGCACTTACTTAAAACTAACCTTTTCTAGATCACTGCATAAGTGAAATAGTATTAACAATGGTAGTAGTTATACTGGACTTCCCAGGTGGCTCATTGGTAAAGAATCTGTCTGCAATGCAGGAGACGCAGGTTCAATCCCTGGGTCAGGAAGATCCCCTGGAGAAGGAAATGACAATCCACTCCAGTATTCTTGCCCTGGAAATCCCACGGACAGAGGAGCCTGGCGGGCTACAGTGCACGGAGTCACAAAAGAATCGGATGTTACTTAGCGACTAAACAACAAGCAGTTATACCAATGATATGAAAACTACAATTTATTAAAGGTTTACTTTATGCAATAGCTGTGCTAGGAGTATTACATATCTAATCTCAAATCCTCATAACAAATTTGTAAAGTGCAAGTTATCAACCTAGTTTAGAATAAAGAAACTGAAGCTTAGAGACTTTAGTGTGTGTGTCATACTCTCAAGGCTGCTGAAAAGTAGGGCCAGAATATGGAAGGAAGATTTTCTAACCCTAAGCCCCAGCATTTCACTCTGCACCAACCTGACCTAATGCACCAATGCAATGCATTATACCTACCCCACAATAAACACTTTATTTCAAAACTTGCTTATGACATCTGATATTTAAAAGGATGTTCTAGTGACCATTAACCTTCCAGGAACTGGTTGTCTTAATTCTATCCCTATCGTCTTTTAAAGCATCAGAAACCCCTGTATCATGTGACCTCAGCCTTCACAGAGTTGCTGTCTACATACACACATGAGCACCATGTTCTTGCTTTTCCAAGATCCATCAAAATACAGTCCATCCTGTTCCACAATGTCCACTCAGTCAGGACTCAGGTGATATTCCAGTTCAAATATAATTCAGGAAAGAGGAAAGCTGGGCAGAGTGTTTGTTAATTAGTTTAAATGAGTTTTCTTATGTGAAAATAAAAGCCATGCAACATACATTTCTATTTTTGCCTTAAATTACAAGCAAATTAAACAGCTAATCTCATATGTAGCCACTGTTTCTATTTTATTAGACAGTAAAAGATGGAATAAAAAGTTTAATTAGCTTGAATATGCATAAAATGCACCATATTAACTCTTTCAGGTCAATATCACTCTTCTTTAGCTTCTATTTAATCATTTTATTATTGCCTATCGAGTATAATATACTTTCTAGGGAAAAAATGTGGCAAGCCATACTAGATTTTATTAGGTAGTATAACAGCTACCTGAAGAGCCTTTTTTTTTAAAAAAAAAAAAACAAAAAACAATTGAAGTATACTTGATTTATAATAGTTAGTTTCAGCTATATAGCACAGTGATTCAGTTATACATATATACATCCATGTATATGTACCTATTCCTATTGGTTACTACAAAATATTAAGTATAGTTCACTATGCTATACAGTAGACCTTGTTGGTTATCTATTTTATACACAGCAGTGTGTCTATGTTAATTCCAAAGTCCTAATTTATTTTTCCTTTTCTTTCCCCTTTGGTAACATAAATTTGTTTCCTGTGTCTGTGAGTCTGCTTCTGTTTGGCAAATAAGTTCATTTGTGTCATTTTTTTAGATTCCACATATAAGTGATGTCATATGCTACTTGTCTACCTCTGTCTAGCTTCTTTCACTTAGTATGATAATCTACAGGTCCATCCATGTTGCTGCAAATGGCATGATTTCATCATTTTTTATGGCTGAGCGATATTCTACAGTATACACAGACCACATCTTCTTTATCCATTCATCTGTCAAGGAACATTTAGGTTGCTTCCGTGTCTTGAAGTCGCTCAGTCGTGTCCAACTCTGCGACCCCCTGAACGGTAGCCTACCAGGCTCCGCCGTCCATGGGATTTTCCAGGCAAGAATACTGGAGTGGGCTGCCATTTCTTTCTCCAGGAGATCTTCCCAAACCAGGGATCGAACCCGGGTCTGCTGCTATGAATATATGGGTACGTATACCCTTTTGAATTTTGGTTTTCTCCAGATATACTCACCAGAAATAAGACAGGCTCTGAAGTAATAATATCATCACACACTCTGTGTAACTCCATCAGCCCTGAAGGCTCTCTTCTCTCTGTCAGTTCTCACTATGCTGTCTCACAAATGGTGAGCATGTGTGGAGGCTCTTGCTCTACTGCTAATATATTGTTTGCAGACAGAAAGTTCCCAGTCTCTGGGAAGAATATCTGCTTTGACAAAGTCACAAAAGATCTGTGGGTAATGCGAGAGAAAACAGCCACCCGCTTGGCCAGAGTGGCCAAGTCAGGCTTTGAGTTTTGGAGAAAGAAATTCAGACATCAGTTATACTACACTGTTACTGTCATCATACCATTCAATTATCATCTGCATAGGCCAGGACCGAAGTGTAAGAATGCACTGTTTAGATAGTGAACCTTGAGTGTATTTGACTAAACAGACAGAAGTGGGAAAATGAACAAGATGAAAACCTTCAGGGCACTCACAGCAATTGACTTCATCGGATTTATCCACGCAGTCGTGGTCCCCATCGCACACCCATTCAATGGCAATGCAGCGCCCGTCTCCACAGCGATGCTCCTTTACGGGGTTGCAGTCTGGAGGAAGCAAGCACTCAGGAAGATGGAGAGAACCAACATGACAAACACTTGGAGTGTATGGCTCATAGTGCCAGTACAAGTGAGAAAGCTCTTCTGCCACTAAATAATACACTACCAAAAATTTGAGAGCTAATCACAAAGTCAAAATGGTAAACAAGCAAGAAGAATTCAGCTGGTTTTATTAATAATTCAGGAGAGGACATTCAGAATCAAACACAGTTCTTTAAAATGTGGTGGCTCAGTGGTAAATCCATCTGCTAATTCAGGAGACATGGGTTCGATCCTTGGGTTGGGAAGATCCCCTGGAGAAAGAAACTGCAACCCACTCCAGTATTCTGGTCTGGGAAATTCCATAGACAAAGGAGCCTGGTGGGCTACAGTTAACAGGGTCACAAAAGAATTGAACATGACTTAGCAACTAAACAACAACAACTTTAAAAGGTTCATTCCTCTTTTTAACTGAGATATAATTGACATAAAATGTTGTGTAAATGTATGCTAAATGAGATAAGTTAGAGAAAAATACTGTATATCACATGTGGAAAAAAGCTGAATTTGTACAACATAAAGACAACTGGCTAGCAGGGGCTGGTGTGGGCTGTATTGGAAAGATGTTGTTTACAGGCACAAACGTGCAACTAGAATGTGGATTCCTTCTTTAAAAGATAAGATGAGCTTTTGAACGTAAAACAAACCCTTGATGTGTCCACTGCAGAAGTCGCCCTGTAGTGTATGGCAATCAAATACAGGAGAGGTCTTTGGTTATATATAACAAAAGGATCAAGAACTGCAAGCAGAGTTTTGCTCAAGAGCTCAAAATCTAACCATGAGCCACTGACTCCAACCAGAGAAGAAACAAACACTTTCAAAGAGACAAAAACATGTTAACTTCCATTTCCATTCCACTTCTTTAACGTTTCCTTAGTCTGACTTTACCCAAGAAATATTACATTTACACATAAGATATGACAGACTAGTAATTGAAAAAGCCTGCTCTTCCTGAAAATTAAGAAACCAATCATTTTGTAATTTAACTCACTAACCACACTAACAAACAATGAACTACAAGATTTTGATTATAAGTTCCTATAATTTTAAATGAAAACCTTTAGGGAAATACTGATACCTACCACAGTTTTGTTCATCACTCAGATCTCCACAGTCATCATAGCCATCACACACCAGGCTGTAATTAAGGCACTTGCCTGTGTGACAGTGAAACAGATTCTCGCTGCAATCTGGGGGGGAAAAAAGCCACTGATGGGTCGTCAGAGCAGAATAGGATGTTACAGTAGTAGCTGGTGTAATATAACAGAAGTATATCATGGCGGGGGGCGGGGATCATAATGGTGACCTGGTCCACATCTGCTATTTCCCAGGGGAGGAGACTGTGGTGCGGAGGGAGCCACTGGCTTGCTAAAGGTCATATGATAAGTTACTGTAGAACCATGACGAGGACCCACTGGTTCCCAAGCCGATGCTCTTATCACTTCCTGAAAATACCCACGTTCCACTCTATGTCACTTGAAAGCTTCCTTATAGCCAAATATGAGAAAAGACATTCTCAATCCACCATAGTTTCTACTGAAGTTCACTTTCATACAGAATGAATACTTCATAGACAGTGAGTAGTTATTTCTTTAAAAAGTTTACTTTAAAATGAAAGTCTAGTTTTGTCAATGGTAAACATAGACATAACAAAGAGAAAAAGTCATTTACATGACAGTGTCGTTACTTACTCACACAACTTTACCACTTAAATCAACTGAATGTTTCATAGCATGACCCTCAGATAAGCAGTACTGTCCTAGATTATGATGCCAAGATAAGAAAAAGTGATGTAACCCTTATTGCCAACTTCAGACTTAAATTGAAGAAAGCGGGTAAAACCACTAGACCATTCAGGTACAACCTAAATCAAATCCCTTATGACTATACAGTAGAAGTGAGAAATAGATTTAAGGGACTAGATCTGATAGACAGAGTGCCTGATGAACTATGGACGGATGTTCATGACATTGTACAGGAGACAGAGAGCCAGACCATCCCCAAGAAAAAGAAATGCAAAAAAGCAAAATGGCTGTCTGAGGAAGCCTTACAAATAGCTGTGAAAAGAGGAGAAGAGAAAAGCAAAGGAGAAAAGGAAAGATATACCCATTTGAATGCAGAGTTCCAAAGAATAGCAAGGAGAGATAAGAAAGCCTTCCTCCGTGATCAGTGCAAAGAAATAAAGGAAAACAATAGAATGGAAAAGACTAGAGATCTCTTCAAGAAAAAAAAAGATGGGCTCAATAAAGGACAGAAATGGTATGGACCTAACAGAAACAGAAGATGTTAAGAAGAGGTGGCAAGAATACACAGAAGAACTGTACAAAAAAGATCTTCACAACCCAGATATCATGATGATGTGATCACTCACCTAGAGCCAGACATCCTGGAATGTGAAGACAAGTGGGCCTTAGGAAGAAGCATCACTACAACAAAGCTAGTGGGGAATTCCAGTTGAGCTGTTTCAAATCCTAAAAAATGGTGCTGTGAAAGTGCCACACTCAATATGCCAGCAAATTTGGAAAACTCAGCAGTGGCCACAGGACTGGAAAAGGTCCGTTTTCATTCCAGTCCCAAAGAAAGGCAATGCCAAAGAATGCTCAAACTACCACACAATTACACTCATCTCACATGCTAGTAAAGTAATGCTCAAAATTCTCCAAGCCAGGCTTCAGCAATATGTGAACTGTGAACTTCCAAATGTTCAAGTTGATTTTAGAAAAGGCAGAGGAACCAGAGATCAAATTGCCAACATCCACTGGATCATCAAAAAAGCAAGAGAATTCCAGAAAAACATCTATTTCTGCTTTCTTGACTATGCCAAAGCCTTTGACTGTGTGGATCACAATAAACTGTGGAAAATTCTGAAAGAGATGGGAATACCAGACCACCTGACCTGCCTCTTGAGAAACCTATATGCAGGTCAGGAAGCAACAGTTAGAACTGGACATGGAACAACAGACTGGTTCCGAATAGGAAAAGGAGTATGTCAAGGCTGTGTATTGTCACCCTGCTTATTTAACATCTATGCAGAGTATATCATGAGAAACGCTGGGCTGGAGGAAGTACAAGCTGGAATCAAGATTGCCGGGAAAAATATCAATACCTCAGATATGCAGATGACACCACCTTTATGGTAGTAAGTGAAGAAGAACTAAAGAGGCTCTTGATGAAAGTGAAAGAGGAGAGTGAAAATGTTGGCTTAAAACTCAACATTCAGAAAACTAAGATCATGGCATCCAGTCCCATCACTTCATGGCAAATAGATGGGGAAACAGTGGCTGACTTTATTTTTGGGGGCTTCAAAATCCCTGCAGACAGTGACTGCAGCCATGAAATTAAAAGACACTTACTTCTTGGAAAGAAAGTTATGACCAATCTACACAGCATATTAAAAAGCAGAGACATTACTTTGTCAGCAAAGGTCTGTTTAGTCAAGGCTATGGTTTTTCCAGTAGTCATGTATGGATGTTGGACTGTAAAGAAAGCTGAACATGGAAGAATTGATGCTTCTGAACTGTGATGTTGGAGAAGACTCTTGAGAGTCCCTTGGACTGCAAGGAGATCCAACCAGTCCATCCTAAAGGAGATCAGTCCTGGGTGTTCATTGGAGGGACTGATGTTGAAGCTGAAACTCCAATAGTCTGGCCACTGATGCAAAGAGCTGACTCATTTGAAAACACCCTGATGCTGGGAAAGATTGAGGGCAGGAGGAGAAGGGGACGACAGAGCATAAGATGGATGGATGGCATCACCAACTCAATAGACATGAGTTTGGGTAAACTCCAGGAGTTGGTGATGGACAGGGAAGCCTGGAGTGCTGTGGTCCATGGGGTCGCAAAGAGTCGTACACGACTGACTGACTGAACTGCACTGAACTGAACCTCAAGAAGCTTACAGTTTGATGTTGGAATAAACATCATGGAAGGAAATTTTAGTAAGATAGATCTTGTTCTTGAGTAAACCAGAACTCCTATCCTAGTTCTTCCATCTATTGGCTATGACGTTGAATGTATTAGTTAAAATTTGTGTCTGTAAACTTAATTATGAAATTATGAAAAGAACAACTATTTAATAGAGTTAGGGGAAGACATAAATAATAATGTATGTAAGATGCCAAGGCAATTCAATGGGAAAAGAATACTCTTCAACAAATGATGTGGGGACAACTGGATTTCAAGTATGCAAAGCTGAACTCTGATCTTTATCTCAAACCATATCAAAAATTTCAAAATGGATTATAGATTTCAATGTGAGAGTTAAAATTATGAATCTTCTCCAAAAAAATAAGAAAAAAGTCTTTCTGATGGGGGTGGCAAAGAATTCTTGGATATGATAATAAAAGCACAAACCTAAAACATAATAAATGATATTCATTAAAATTAAAAAGATCTTCCCAGTTAGTAAAGAATATGCCTACAATGCATGAAACATGAGTTTGATTTCTGGGTTGGAAAGATCCCCTTGAGAAGGGAATGGCTACCCACTCCCGTATTCTTGCCTGGAGAATCCCATGGACAGATTCTTTGGGCTGTTACAGTCCATGGGGTTACAAAGAGTCGGAAATGACTGAGTGACTAAACACTTCCACTTTTAAAATTAAAAACATTTGTGTTTCCAAAGATGCTATTTTAAAGAAGAGAAGACAAGTCACATGCTGAAAAAAAATATTTTCAAAGCATGTATCTGATAAAGGACTTATATCCAGAATATACATAGATGTCTTACATTCAATAATAAGACAAACCACCCAATTACAAAGAAACAAAAGAACTTGAATAGAAAGTCTTCATGAAAGATAAACAAATGGCTGATAAGCACATGAAAAGGTGCTCAATGTAATTAATCATTAAGGAAATGCAAACAAAACCACAGTAAGATACTATTATATATCCCCTAAAACAGCTGTAATAGATAAGACAGACAATATCAACAAGGATTCTGAGAAATCGAAACCCTCATATGTAGTTGGTGGGGGTGTAAAATATTAGTGCCACATTGGACAGCAGTTTGTCAGCTTCTTATAAGCTTAACTATGACTTCATGAGATTCATGAATTCTACTCTTAGAAATCTACCCAAGAGAAGTGAAACACAAAGACTGGCACGTGAATGTTTTATTACAGTATTGTTCATAATAGCCAAAGCCTAGAAATAATCCAAATGCTCAACAACTGGTAAATGTACAAGCAAAATGTAGTATATTCATACAATGGGATACTGTTCATTAATTAAAAGTATCAAACTACTGATGCATGTGACAGCATCAATGAAGCTCAGATACATTTTGCTAAGTGAAAGAAACCAAATACAAAAACTACATATTGTGCGACCCATTTATAAAGTTTCTGGAAAAGGCAAACTTACAGAGACAGATGTGGCTGTGGCTGGAGATGTGGGAGTGAGGACTGAATGCAGATAAATAGGAGGGAAATGTGGGGAAAGATGGGAAAGTTCTAGAAGTGGATCGTGGTGAGGGTTTCATAATCCTATAAATTTACTAAATAACTTTACAGTATATAAGTTATACCTCAATAAGGTAAAAATGTTAACATGTAAAGGCTGTAGTTAGTAGCAACTAAATTTCTTAAATGTATTAGATTGGTCAAAAAGTTCGTTCAGGTTTTTTTGTAAGATGTCATGGAAAAATCCAAAGGAACTTTTGGCCAACCCAATATTATCTTTTCCCTTGGAGTAAATTAAGTTCAAAAACAGATTCTTAAGGCTGGAGAGGGATCATGGAAGATGTGCAGAATTTTAGTAGAGCGGATGGAATGAAAATTTCAGCATGTTTCAAGTAGAAAGAAAGAACAAAGCAAGAACAAGCAACAAGAACGAAGCAAGAAAAGCAGAAGCAAGAACAAAGGAAAGAAGTGAGAAATAAAGTCACATATGAGGATCAGTCTGCTTGACTGGTAAAGGTCAAGAATCTAATGGTAAACATCCCAGTCTCCTGAATTCCAGCTAATTGTTTCTCCTGAAGCAAAAGTCTGCCTCTGATACAATTGGTGATGGGTACTTTACCATCGGGCTTCCCAGGTCTCATTGGTGGTAAAGAGCCTGCCTGCCAATGCAGGAGATGTAAAAGATGTGGGTTTGATCCCTGGGTCAGGAAGACACCCCAGAGGAGGGCACGGCAACCCATTCCAGTATTCTTGACTGGACAGAGGAGCGTGGTGGGCTACAGTGTTGCAAAGAGTCAGACATGACTAAAGGGAGTTTGCACACATGCACGTCTTTAAACATCCCAAATTCTGGAACAATTCATCATCAAAAATCTTAGGCGCTGACTAGTGAAACTGTGAGCCACATCAAAATATTATACTTGTTATTTTCATGAATCATCAGCTTCTATTTCAAAGAGCACTCGTCTAAGAAGTCACTTAAATGCTTTCAGAATCACACCATTTTAGAAATGGAATGTGCCTTAGAGATCATCTGTTCAGCACCATCATTAAGAGGGCATCACACATGCACACACATAAACACATACAGAACCTTGTAAGTCCTTTTTTTTTTTCTCATTTCCCCTAGGCCAAATAATTTTCAAATGAGGACAACCAACATAAGGGAAAACACAGGACTAAAAAGAGGTGCCAGTTTTCACCTTGACCGTACTATTGCCCCCCATTCAGCACTAGGATGCTAACTCCCCATCCTGCACCCTACTGCCAGCTGAGCTGCCCACACATACACCAGCTGAGTCAAGAACGGTTGATTGAGGTTCTCCTGCCCACTGAGCTAAGTTGGGGAACTTGTGCATCAAGATATATACACTTCCTCAGGAAATGTTAAAGATCTTTTTGATTTTTGTTTTATTTTCATCTCTTATGAGAAGTTTTGAATCAGCATGCTAGAATCAGCATTACGGGGGATCTTCACCTTGACCATCAGTGCAGAAGTACTTACATCACCAGGAGGAGGAGGCAGTGGGAAGGGGTGATAGATTTTAAACATATGAGTTAGTTTTTTTTAAGCAGTACACTTCACTTTTTTGGATGGTAGGACTGGAGAATCAAATATTTCTTTCAGAATCTGATTAACCTGAGAACACTTAAAATATTTCTAAGGTCCATTCTGGACCCCTGGTAATTCATACAAAAAACCGTTCATTGGATATATTTTGTAAATTAATGCTGTCATTGATTAACTTATTTCATAAATGGAGATGATTCAAATATTTTTTTTATAATTCCTCATTATTCATACAGGTACAAGCTCAACTTTCCACTGCTATGATTTTCTTGGTTAGAAGCCATTCTCAGACGTTAGATACAAAATTAGCTGCATTTGGAAAACAACTTGTTACCTCCCTAAGGTCTGTGTGATTAGTAAACACAGGAAACCTTAACCAGAGGCACTGCACACCCAGAAATACATAGCAAATAACAAAGATCACAGTGCTTCCTTTTATTGGAATAAATGTTTGTTTCACCTGAAAAGACATGCTCTAAGTGCAATTTGGGGCCAGCAGATCAAAACTTACAGAAGCTGCTTGCTGTGTTTCTCTTGCTCAATACAAGCATAACTTTGCATAAACTAGGTGGGTATTTTTCTAGATACAGATCTTTTTTTCTGAATGAGAGTTTTGATACAAAATGCTACTTCTAAAGTCCTTGCATGTTAATATTTATTTCAGTCTGGCATCTTACACTATTAACTTTTATCCCTCAAAATTGTCATTAAATGAAAAGAGACAGCTAAGGAACAGAAAATCTTTTTTCAAGAGGCTCATTCAATTTGCTCAGTCTCTTGAGTCTATAAACATAATCATGTTGCCTCAACTCAGGATTCAAGTAGGGATGCTCAATTCCCACCCAGAAACAGCCTTGTTTTGAGATGACCAAGAGATTAACCAGTTTGCCCACAGTTTTCCAGCTTGTTACAGTGACCTGGGCTTCTTGATGTCCTGAGGGTTTTCAGCTATTGACTTCTAGCTCCAAAATGGGATTTCTCAACTGCAGTACTGTGGACACTTGGGGCTGGGTGACTCTGTTGTGGGGAGCTATCCCATGCGCTGCATGTTTAGAACAATCCCAGCCACTGCCCGCTAAATGCCAGTAGCGTCCCCTTAAACTTCCCCGGTGGTTACAATCAAATAGGTCTCCATAAAGTACAAAACATCTAGAAGGGAATATTGCCTCCGACAGAGAGCTACTGTTCTGGGATATCCAAGCATCACCTTATTGCAAGGCCAGTTTTAATCCTGTCATTCCCATTGGCTCTCTCATGCCAATCTGGCAACCAGTGATTTGTGCTCTTCTCTCTCACAAGATCTTTCTGTTTACACCATCTTTTGCTTTGCCATACCTATTATATTGGGCTTCCCGGGTAGCACTAGTGGTAAAGAACTGGCCTACCAATGCCGGAGACATAAAAGACATGGGTTCAATCCCTCAATTGGGAAGATCCCCTAGAGAAGGGCATGGCAACCCACGCCAGTATTCTTGCCTAGAGAATCCCATGGACAGAGGAGCCTGGTGGGCTAGAGTCCATAGAGTCACAAAGAGTCTGACATAACTGAAGTGACTTAGCATGCACATCTATTATATTGTTCTCAAATATGATATTTAATTATCTCTGAGTTTATGTTATGATCTCTATGCCATTTCCCTGATTAGACTAAAAGGCTCATGAAGCAAAAAAAAATCATGTCTTAACAGTCTTTATATTTACTACATATCTAGAACATGCTTCACACATAGCAGGAATTGAAGACTATTCAATATCACTCCATATCATCAGATGGCCTCAAAACAGGAGTGAATTTTCCAGACATCTGAAACTTCTTCCATTAGGGTAGAATGAAATATTTTTATTAATTTGGTAGAAATCTTTGTAGTATTTATTTGCTCCCTGTCTTAATATATATAGTAGCTACAGTCATTTTTGATGATTCAGAAACATTATTTGGAATATCAGTTTTTATTCTGTGCTACTTGGGTAGCCTCCTTTCCAAGACAGCTTCATGTGGTGCTACTTTTAAAACCATTGTGCATATTGTAGTATTTCTGTCTCCTCCACAATGTATCACCTGACCTTTGGTGGGACAGGAATGGGAGGGATGTTGGAAGGATGACATGGAGAATAAGATAACAACCACAGTCACAACCATAAATCCTAATGCCTTTTGAGAATTACTGCATGCCAGGCACTGGTCTCTGTACTTGACATCTAGTCATTCATTGTTCTGCTCAACAATTCTAGAGATAGTTAGTATAATAATATTATTTATTGTCTTCACTTTACTGATGAGGACACTAAGACCCCAGAGAGATTGAGTACCTTGCCATATTTACAGAGGTAGGAAATAATAAAGAAGAAATAGGAGGGGCTTCCCTGGTGGCTCAGTGGAAAAGAAGTTGCCTGCCAATGCAGGAGACACAGGTTCAATCCCTAGTCCTCAAAGATTCCACATGCCTCGGAGCAACCATGTGTCACAACAATTGAGCCTGTGCTCTGGAGCCTGGGAACTGCAACTACTGAGCCCCCATGCCACAGCTACTGAAACCTGTATGCCCTAGAACCCATGCTCCCCAAGAAGAGAAGCCACTACAATGAAAAGCCTGCAGATAGACAGCAGTCCCCGCTTGCCACAATTAGAGCAAAGCCCACACAGCAAGGAGGACCCAGCACAGCCAAAAAGAAAGAAAGCAGGAAAGAAAGAAATAGGAACCCAGGCAGTCTGACTCAAGACCTCGTATTATGAATCTGTGTGATAATTAGTATAACTAAGTATGCTAACTAGTATATTTAGTTAACTCAGTATAATTAGTTTACCACAGTACACAAAAATAAATGGGGTAACAACCAATGTTACCCCAAATTCAGAGTGAATGACTCCTGAAATTATTTGACATTGGTTTACATGGCATAAAGTATGAGGACTTGGTGGCGGTTCTTTTCCCTGTGACAACCTTTTTCCTGAGGCTTTTTCATTTGCTAAGCACCTGCTACATATCAGATGCTGTTCTAGAGCTGGTTACAGAATCAAAAGATGATAGAATATTAGCAACAAAAGAGACACCAGACACCCTCTAGTGCAGTGGTTTCAAACCTGACTGCACACTAGAATCAGGGCAGAGTTTCACAAAGGGACTGCTGCTGGGGCGCCCCCTCCAGACTGACAGAGCTAGAATTTCTGCAAGCGGGGCTTCCTGGAGATGCTACTGTGCTGCCAGTCTCGATGACAAGGAAAACCAAGGGGTGAGATGTAGCCTATTTCAAGTCACAGAACTAGGAATTTTAAAAACACGTCCTAATTTTCAAAAATCTTTTCTCTACACCACTAAAATTCTTCTCAGCGGTTGGATACCTGTCCATTTTACCAATACTTAAGGAAGAGACAGGGCTTCCCTGCTGTCTCAGACGGTAAAGAATCCACCTGCAATGCAGGAGACCTGAGTTTGATCCCTGGGTCAGGAACATCCCCTGGAGAAGGGAATGGCAACCCACTCCAGTGTTCTTGCCTGAAGAATTCCATGGACAGAGGAGCCTGGTGGGCTACAGTCCACAGGGTCGCAAAGAGTTGGACATGACTGAGCAACTAACACACGCAAGGAAGAGATCAAGAAACACTACAAAATGAGTTGGGAGGAGGTCAGTAAGCAGTCCCAGATACCTGGTGAGCCACTGTAAAGACACATTTCTTCCTCAACATAACAGAGCACCCAAACTAAACATTTTCCTGTCATATGAATGATCTGAGCACAATCATTCACCAAATTTGCACTTTCTGGACATTGGCAAGTCAAAAGCAGCACAATTAAGAGAAAATAATTTAATTTGGACCCATTTGGGAGTGGGTTCAAATCTGGCACTTTGAACCACTGCCAAATTATTTCATTGCCATGAGCTTCACCTCTGTACCTGAACAAAAAGGAGAATACTTCCTTTGCTGAAAATTAAATCACATGATGTAGGTAAATGCTTCCAGCACAGTTGATTTGAGAACTCACTCAAACAGCAAACCCCTTCCCTTCCTTCCTAGGAAGGCAGTCCTCCTCCTGTACCTGTCAGAACCCTCAGAACACGCTAAATCCTTGAGCTCCAACTGAGAATGTCCAGCAAAACCTCCTTCTCCCCTTGGGAGTATCTGTGGGCTGGATTCCAGCTCTGATCCATGCCCTAAGTCAGACGTGACATTATTCCTTCACTTCAGCACAGTGACAACAGGAGGGTGGCCCCTTCCATAAACACACACGCTGCAATACCACAGGCTCTGGCATGCTAAATTGAAGAGGCAGATGTCCTTGTAAGGTCAGCAACAATTACATGCAAAGCTTTCAATGTCTAACTAAGTATTTTCATTAACAAGTATTTTGAAGGGGTGTATTTCCTCAATGAACCAAGCCAAATGGTCATGAGGAAGGAAAGCCTGTATCTTCCTTAATAAACTCTTCCACTCCTGGGACATTGCTGACTCCCTTACAGAATAATGATAATACCTTCTTTGTTTAGTGACTGACTGGGAAAATTTACTTTTCAACAAATGCAGCAGAAAGCTCCTCTTACTGTTTAGAGTGTAATGTTCCATGCAATGGGAGATGAAGCCAGTGCTGACCTACCTCAGAGGTAGAGGCATCTGTAGAATTTGAATATGACACAACATGGGCCATAATTAGGGGATAAACAAGAGATTCCACCGTAACTCCCATTACTGTATATAATTATATTGAGCCACTTAAATCCCTACTGTAGGTGCTTTGCATAATATTTGCTCCCAAATCCAAAGCAATATTCAGTTCAGTTCAGTCGCTCAGTCATGTCCGACTCTTTGCAACCCCATGAATCGCAGCACACCAGGCCTCCCTGTCCATCACCAACTCCCGGAGTTCACTCAGACTTGCGTCCATCGAGTCAGTGATGCCATCCAGCCATCTCATCCTCTGTCGTCCCCTTCTCCTCCTGTCCCCAATCCCTCCCAGCATCAGGGTCTTTTCCAATGAGTCAACTCTTCGCATGAGGTGGCCAAAGGACTGGAGTTTCAGCTTTAGCATCATTCCTTCCAAAGAAATCCCAGGGCTGATCTCCTTCAGAATGGACTGGTTGGATCTCCTTGCAGTCCAAGGGACTCTCAAGAGGCTTCTCCAACACCACAGTTCAAAAGCATCACTTCTTCAGTGCTCAGCCTTCTTCACAATCCAACTCTCACATCCAAACATGACCACAGGAAAAACCATAGCCTTGACTAGACGGACCTTTTCACCCATTCCAGTCCATTTTAGTTCGCTGATTCCTAGAATGTCGACATTCACTCTTGCCATCTCCTGTTTGACTATTTCCAATTTGCCTTGATTCATGGACCTGACATTCCAGGTTCCTATGCAATATTGCTCTTTACAGCATCGAACCTTGCTTCTATCACCAGTCACATCCACAACTGGGTATTGTTTTTGCTTTGGCTCCATCTCTTCATTCTTTCAGGAGTTATTTCTCCACTGATCTCCAGTAGCATGTTGGGCACCTACTAACCTGGAGAGTTCCTCTTTCAGTATCCTATCAAAGTATGGGGTTCTCAAGGCAAGAATACTGAAGTGGTTTGCCATTCCCTTCTCCAGTGGACCACATTCTGTCAGACCTCTCCACCATGACCCGCCCGTCTTGGGTTGCCCCGCAGGTATGGCTTAGTTTCATTGAGTTAGACAAGGCTGTGGTCCTAGTGTGATTAGATTGACTAGTTTTCTGTGAGTATGGTTTCAGTGTGTCTGCCCTCTGATGCTCTCTTGCAACACCTACCATCTTACTTGGGTTTTTCTTACCTTGGGCGTGGGGTATCTCCTCATGGCTGCTCCAGCAAAACGCAGATGCTGCTCCTTACCTTGGACGAAGGGTATCTCCTCACCGCCACCCTTCCTGACCTTCAACGTGGGATAGCTCCTCTAGGCCCTCCTGCGCCCGCGCAGCCACTGCTCCTTCGACGTGGGATTGCTCCTCCAGCCCGCTGCCCCTGGCCTCGGGCGCAGGTTGGCTCCTCCCAGCCGCCACCCCATAGTCGGCAAAGTAATGTCTCTGCTTTTGAATACGCTATCTAGGTTGGTCATAATTTTTCTTCCAAGGAGTAAGCGTCTTTTAATTTCATGGCTGCAATCACCATCTGCAGTGATTTTGGAGCCCAGAAAAATAAAGTCTGACACTGTTTCCACTGTTTCCCCATCTATTTCCCATGAAGTGATGGGACCGAATGCCATGATCTTCATTTTCTGAATGTTGAGCTTTAAGCCAACTTTTTCACTCTCCACTTTCATTTTCATCAAGAGGCTTTTTAGTTCCTCTTCACTTTCTGCCATAAGGGTGGTGTCATCTGCATATCTGAGGTTATTGATATTTCTCCTGGCAATCCTGATTCCAGCTTGTGTTTCTTCCAGTCCAGCATTTCTCATGATGTTCTCTGCATATAAGTTAAATAAGCAGGGTGACAGTATACAGCCTTGATGTACTCCTTTTCCTATTTGAAACCAGTCTGTTGCTCCATGTCCAGTTCTAACTGTTGCTTCCTGACCCGCATACAAGAGGCAGGTTAGGTGGTCTGGTATTCCCATCTCTTTCAGAATTTTCCACAGTTTATTGTGATCAACACAGTCAAAGACTTTGGCATAGTCAATAAAGCAGAAATAGATGTTTTTCTGGAACTCTCTTGCTTTTTCCATGATCCAGCAGATGTTGGCAATTTGATCTCTGGTTCCTCTGCCTTTTCTAAAACCAGCTTGAACATCTGGAAGTTCACAGTTCACGTATTGCTGAAGCCTGGCTTGGAGAATTTTGAGAATTACTTTACTAGCATGTGAGATGAGTGCAACTGTGTGGTAGTTTGAGCATTCTTTGGCATTGCCTTTCTTTGGGATTGGAATGAAAACGGACCTTTTCCAGTCCTGTGGCCACTGCTGAGTTTTCCAAATTTGCTGGCATATTGAGTGCAGCACTTTCACAGCATCATCTTTCAGGATTTGAAATAGCTCAACTGGAATTCCATCACCTCCACTAGCTTTGTTCATAGTGATGCTTTCTAAGGCCCACTTGACTTCACATTCCAGGATGTCTGGCTCTAGATGAGTGATCACACCATTGTGATTATCTGGGTCGTGAAGATCTTTTTTGTACAGTTCTTCTGTGTATTCTTGCCACTTCTTCTTCATATCTTCTGCTTCTGTTAGGTCCAGACCATTTCTGTCCTTTATCGAGCCCATCTTTGCATGAAATGTTCCCTTGGAATCTCTAATTTTATTGAAGAGATCTATAGTCTTTCCCATTCTGTTCTTTTCCTCTATTTCTTTGCATTGATTGCTGAGGAAGGCTTTCTTATCTCTTCTTGCTATTCTTTGGAACTCTGCATTCAGATGCTTATATCTTTCCTTTTCTCCTTTGTTTTTCACTTCTCTTCTTTTCACAGCTATTTGTAAGGCCCCCCCAGACAGCCATTTTGCTTTTTTGCATTTCTTTTCCATGGGGATGGTCTTGATCCCTGTCTCCTGCACAATGTCATAAACCTCACTGCATAGTTCATCAGGTACTCTATCTATCAAATCTAGGCCCTTAAATCTATTTCTCACTTCCACTGTATAATCATAAGGGATTTGATTTAGGTCATATCTGAATGATCTAGGGGTTTTCCCTACTTTCTTCAATTTAAGTCTGGATTTGGTAATAAGGAGTTCATGATCTGAGCCACAGTCAGCTCCTGGTCTTGTTTTTGTTGACTGTATAAAGCTTCTTCATCTTTGGCTGCAAAGAATATAATCAATCTGATTTCGGTGTTGACCATCTGGTGATGTCCATGTGTAGAGTCTTCTCTTGTGTTGCTGGAAGAGGGTGTTTACTTACCTAATGTAAATATGTGCTCAGACACTCAGTGATGTCCCCCTCTTCGCAACCCCATGGACTGTAGCCTGCCAGGCTCCTCTGTCCCTGGGATTCTCCCAGCAAAAATACTAGAGTGGGTGGCCATGCCCTCTTCCAGGGGATCATCCCAACCCAGGGATTGAATCCACATCTCAAGTCTCCTATACAGGCAGGTGGGTTCTTTACCACTAGTTTTACCTGGGAAGCCCAGTATAAATATACATCCCATAAAAAATGGTTTTCATATACAATCATGTAGCATAGGTTTTTCTGAAGAGAGAATTCCAAGTTATAAAGACAAATATCTTAGTGAAAACATATCTAATATAATATGAGCAACATAACTGAAATTCTATAGGATGCTAGATATTATATAAAATAAATAAATGCATGAATAAATAAATGTGAGGTCATATGTAAACAAATAATTTTGAAGAAATACCAAGTTAAGATAAAATTAATGTTTTAAAAAAAAACTGGCATTTATCAGAAACTTTAGTGAGCAAATATGTACTGTAACTCTCTAGGAAGTAGATCAGGGCTTCCCAGGTGGCTCAGTGGTAAAAGAATCCAGGAGTTGCAAAAGACATGGGTTCAATCCCTGGGTCAGGAAGATCCCCTGAAGGTGGAAACAGCAACCCACTCTTGCCTAGAAAATCCCCTGGACAGAGGAGCCTGGTGGGTTACAGTCAACCCACTCTTGCCTAGAAAATCCCCCGGACAGAGGAGCCTAGTGGGTTACAGTCCCTGGGGTCACAAAGAGCTGGACATGACTAAAGCAACTGAGATCTGACAGACATCATTTCTCATGCCTTTTTCCCAGGCATTTTTCAAGACTCAGGTACTATGGAATACCACTTTGGGAAATACTGACCCTAACTAAATATTACCACAATATACTGCCTTTCAAAAGTTATGGCAAATAAATGTCCTAGAAGCCTTCATATGGAAGAAGAGTTGGCCCACCTGGCAAACACACCAGAGGAATTTTTCAATTGAGGTGAGCAATAGAGAGGAGCTCTTACAAAGCTTTGGCAACTCCTACAGGAAGGAAAACACAGCTTTTCCCATAGTAACAATTGCTGGTCATATAACCATTAAAAAGCAATTCAAACATCATTGCATATGGGCTTGTTTTGGAGGCAGATCCTGCAATGTATTCTTGAGACTAATTTTTCCATTTTATCTGTTGTATAATTGCAAACCAATTTGAGATCTGAATACACATTTGATGTGGCCTGAAAGACTGTGTCCTCCCAAGATTTATAGGTTTGAAACCATGTACAAGCCTTGTGCCCTTGTCTTTGTCTGACTCAAGAATTAATGACTGGGAAATGTGAAGATGTAGAAACAAAGAACAGCTGTTGGGCTGGGGAAACAGTAATGATTTAGACTACAATTCTGTCACATAACAGAATCACCAAACTCCCAGTTCCCTAAAAGATACAGATAAATGCCTGACACACACTCATAAGTCGTGTTTACAGGAAGCAGACCCCCTCCAGATGAAAAATGCTGACCACAAGAACACAGACCTTAGACTGGTTGAAACCAGAAGGTTGATAAGGCTTGAAACTTACCTGATGCCAACCAATCCAAGACCTATCCATGAGCTGAAAGTGAAGTTGCTCAGTCGTGTCCGACTCTTTGAGACCCCATGGACTGTAGACTACCAGGCTTCTCTGTCCATGGAATTTTCCAGGCAAGAATACTGGAGTGGGTTGCCATTTCCTTCTCCAGGAGATCTTCCTGACCCAGGGATTGAACGTGGGTCTCCTGCATTGTAGGCAGACGCTTTACCGTCTAAGGCACCAGGGAAGACCTATCCATGAGCTGATCATGTCCTAAACACTATAAAACTCCTCACTACCCTCTTCAGGGTGGGTCACACAGTTCAGGGCATTAGTGCACTGAGGCCCCCTTTGCCTGGCAAAGCAATTAAAGCTACTCTTCTATTTCACCCAGAAGTCTGTCTCTGTGTTTCTACTCTGTACCAGTGAACAGAGGCTGAGTTTCAGCAACATGTTGAAGCTTTAATCTCCAACATGACGGACAGGGCCTGTGAAGTAGTGATAAAGATCAGAAGGGTGGGACCCTAATTCAACTGAGCTGATACCCTTATAAGAAGGGGAAGAGACACACGAGAGCTCTCTCCTCCCTACCTCCTCCCTCCTCTTCCCTTCTCCCCCTCTCTTGCTTTCCCCCCAGAGAGGTTATTTGAGTACACAGGCATATGGCAGTTACCTGCAAGCCAGGAACAGAACTCTCATCAGAAACTGAACCCTGTTGGACCTTGATCTTGGACTTTTCAGCCTCCAGAACTGTGAGAAAATACATTTCTGTTGTTTAAGTCTCAGCCTGTGCTATTTTGTAAGGCAGCTCAAGCAAGCACATACAATATTGGACAAACCACCGTTTTTGGTCAAAACGACTAACCAAATCAATGATAAGAAAGTGGAGGATGTTTAAAGGCTGAATCTACCGATCCATAGACAGAGAACAGTTGGTTCATGCCTTAACTCTCTCCAGGCTGAGAGGAAGCATAAACAAACAAGAAATTTTGTGTTTTCTGTGTCACGAATGTTAAAAATCATGAGGGTAAAAAATGTTCCCATTAAAAATATCCTTTTTTTTTTAAGTTGACCTTTATACTCTTAGAACTTTAAAAACAAAAACAAAAATCCTCACCCAAAGAAAATAAATGAAAAGCCTTTTTCCAATTTTAAGATACTTGAAGGAAAAACACTTTGAGCCCGACCTGTTCCAAAACACATCTAGCTGTCAAGTTCCTAATGGAATCAGGCTTTTGAAAGGTGTGCAAACATGCAGCTGTCAAGTGGGGTGGGGGAAGATAAACATTTTGCTCATTAAAGAAAAGCAAACTAACAGCAGTCCACCCATGTGCCGGGTTGTCAGGACTAGACAATGGAATGCTCTGGTTTCCAGGCCCCTGAATAGAAGCCATATCCCTGCAGACAACCCCCACACCGCCTGTCACATACTGCAATGAGCCTCATCACTCCAGTCATCACAGTCGTTGTAGCCGTTACACTGCAGTTTCCTGGGGACGCAGATGCCACTGGTGCACAGAAAGCTCTCGCCCCCTCTGCAGAGCGCTAAAAAAAAAAAGGAGAGAGGCAGAAAAGCAATGTCAAAATAAATAAGAGGTTTTTTTTTTTTTTTTTTTAATTAGGAGAAATAAAGAACAGAAAGAAAACCCTCTCTTGATGTTCAACAGATGTGTTTCCCAACTCCCTCGGTTTCATTGTCACCAATTCCTCTCTGGCTTTCCAGAACATTAATTGTAAAATTTCCTGAGAAGAATACAAAGTGTTTGCCTGAGAAAAGTGAAAGGAAATTCGCCAGTGGGCTTTCATAGCACAAGAGAGCGGCCTTGTCTATTGCATAGCTTATGTGCGGAAAGATACCAAGTGGAAGTATTTTTTTTAATAACTGAAAATTATTTTAAAGTGAAATTTATTGAACAAACATTTAAAATCCTTCTACAACAATCAGTGTCATGCAGAGAAAGTTAGATACAAATAGTTGATATGTGCCTGAACACAGGCATAGAGACCCTATGCCTTGTATTGAAATATATTTATTAACTGGGCTTAATAAAAATGCCGGTTAAAAATGTTAGAGCCTATTTTGGCATAAGGAATGTGAAACAACATTAGCTAATAATATTTTCTTTCTTTTCTTTTCCTTAACCAGGTTGCACTTTGGTATTCTTTCCTTTAAATATTATGTTCTTTTTCTCCTCAAAATTCAACAAATAGTCAATTATTTCCAAACTACATTAGACATAAAATGTGGGAGAAGAAGCTAGAAAGATTCTTCTAAGGGAGACCATTACTCAAAGGACAAATTAATTCAACAAAATGGGTGTTAAAATACACTTCAATATTTAGCAATTTGCATCAAATGCCTTTTAAATGTGTATAATCTTTGACCCAGCAATCTTATTTCTTGGCCTTCATACAAAGTAAATCATTATGAATAAGTTCAAGTTTTTATATTTAAGGGTATTAATACCATCACAGTTTATAAGACGAAAACTGAAGTAACAGCTATGCAGTAACAGATTGGTTACATAAATCTTAGTACTACATAATAAGGGATACCATTAGAGCCATTGAAAATTATATTGCAAAAAATAATGTCCTGGGCCAAAGTTCAGGATAATTTAAGTGTAAAAACACCACCTGGTTCTAAAAAAGGGTAATACAATTTGGCCTAGAAAGAAGTATTAACATATCTAAGGTTACTATAATTATCTCTGGTATTAAAATTGAAAATAATTTTTATTTTCTTCATTGTATTTTACTCTGTATTTTATAAATGTTCTTATAATGATCATGTCTTATGTTTATAATCAGAGAAAAACTCAACTTATTTTCATGAGATCCCAATTCAGAGTAATGGTAAAATAAATATAAGCCTCCAAAATATTTCTCCCTCCTTTCCACAAAAGCTAGCAGAATCAGCCTATGGTCGCCTGCCTGGCCACTGTCACCATTCCCTGAACTGTGTATTCCTTGATGAGATGAATCTTGTTGTCTAACTAAAGGGAAATAGGAAATATGGAACATTTAACTCACAAGCTGAAATACAGAAAACTTCAGAAACATTCCAGGCAGTAAGGTCCATGACGCTTACATGTTCCACATTCCCCAGCAGAGTGGTTGGCACTCAGGAGGTTCTTAATTAAAGGGAAAAAGTCACTTCCATCTCAATGGAGCAAAATATATTGCCACAAGGCAAAGGAAAAATGCAATTAATGGATTATCTTGCAATGCTATCAAGGAATCAGAGTTTCAAATTTGTTGAACATTAAGTGAAAGTGCAAGTGTGTTAGTTGCTCAGTTATATATGACACTTTGCAGCCCCATGGGTATAGCCTGCCAGGCTCCTCCACCCATGGAATTCTCTAAGCAAGAATACTGGAGTGGGTTGCCATTCCCTTCCCAGAGAATCTTCCTGACCCAAGGATCGAATCTGGGTCTCCTCCACTGCAAGCAGATTCTTTACTATCTGAGTCACCAGGGAAGCCCTGTTGAACATTAAGTACCAGTCAATTTGGTATGTTTCTTACGATGGTAATTCATGTGTAACCTTCACTGTATCAACAATGAAAATCTGGATTTCCATTGTATCCCATGATTTCTGAATCAATACAAATGGCATCTATGGATTTCAACTGCCAAGACATGCAACAAGCTTAAGGTTTACAGAGTCTTAGAGGAGGAGAAGGGGACTACAGAGGATGAGATGGTTGGATGGCATCACTGACTCAATGGACATGAGTTTGGGTGGACTCCGGGAGTTGGTGATGGACAGGGAGGCCTGGCATGCTGCAAATCATGGGGTCGCAAAGAGTCGGACACGACTGAGCGACTGAACTGAACTGAACTGAGAGGACTCAGCCCAGAATTGCACTCCTCTAGCTGCAGTCCATGGGGTCGCGAAGAGTCGGACACGACTGAGCGACTTCACTTTCACTTTTCACTTTCATGCATTGGAGAAGGAAATGGCAACCCACTCCAGTGTTCTTGCCTGGAGAATCCCAGGGACGGGGGAGCCTGGTGGGCTGCCGTCTATGGGGTCACACAGAGTTGGACATGACTGAAGCGACTTAGCAGCAGCAGCAGCTACAGACAGAAACTCCTCAAGACTATACAGGAAACCAGATATAAAATGAAAAACCAAAACAGTAAAGATATTACTGGCCAGTCTATACAATAGTGTCTCTTTAGTTAAGAGAAAGTTTTCAAGGAGTAAGTGTGCATCCCATTTGCGATTGTTTCTGTACTACACTAGAAAGTGCAGAAATTCCATCTGTCTGCATTTCAGCAGCTGCAACCCCTCAGAAGAATGACTGCATTCCCTACATTGGGGTTTGATGATTCCTTGGGAAATGTGGCTCAAAGTTCAACATCAAATAGCTCCTAACATCTAGGCTTCATCTCTAAGACCCCATATATTTTACTCCAATAAAGCTATTCTTGTGTAAGGTTCTATAAAATCTGGATCAAATTTAAGACATGACACTGCTGACATGTTTTGATTACTGATAGCCCATGTCTTCGCTGATTCAGCAGAAACTGACTTCTTTTGTGTGGTTTCTCAGTTGGAGAAGTGGCTCTCTGTGGTTTTAAGACACTGAAAATTGTTTCTTTATTCTTATTCTCCCTTTGCAAGTCCTTTGGATGTTCACAGCTTCATTAATCAATACTCTTTGTACAGTTAGGATAGCTTTGTACATTCTCTTTCTGTTTGATGTCTTCTTAACCTGTATTCAGAATCTTCACTTTTGTGTAAAACTGTATTTGTGTAAAACAGTTCAACTAGCAAAACATTTCAGACATATCTCATTTAGAAGTTCTAAAGAGCTCAATATCTACACAAGTAGGAATTCTATCACAACTTCCTCAGGGTAAGTGGTAGTTTACAAACAGAGAAACTAGAGCATTGTGTGCTTAAGACTGCAATTGCCCAAAGCCATAGAGCTAAGAATCCATGAAAACACCCCAGAGTCGTGAGGTCTGGGCTCTAGGCCCAATCCTTCACACCACAGCCACTCTCTGCATGGTTGATAGGCACTCAGTTCAAGGGTACCAGGTTCAGGTAAACACTCAAACTTGCCTTTTCCTTTCTAAACAAAAGATAAATATCTGTCCTTCAGGTAAACTAGACAAGATGAGATGACATTGTTTGTGAGCTTTCAATTTTTTGGAAAACACCCTGAGAGAGCTCTTAAAATCTCTTAAAATGAGATTTTTCAACCATAACTGTCACTGTCTTATAACAATCATCTTCCAATAGCTTTTAGACTGAATCCTTAAGATGACAAAGGGATATTCCCAGAGGTGAAGTCACGCTATCCAATCTTTACATCATTTTCATTAACATCATCTATAATTCTACAGTGTATAAACTGGCCTTTAGATCAATGGCAGATTGATCAGTGGCAGATTCATTCATTGATTGAGAAAATATTTACTAGCTCCTATGTGCTAAGCATTACTCTAGCAGTAATGCCAGATACAGCAGCAAAGAAAACAAAACGACTTCACCTTCATGTAGCATATATTCTACTGACCATCATCTAATAAAGAAATTTTAAGAACTAAAGATGCCTCATCACCAAAATTACTTCCATTTACAGATATGACAATTAATATTAATACAGTAATAGCAGTATACAAAGATATATTGCTTAAGATACTAGTTTACATATCCTAATGAAGAAGACAATTATGAATCACTTGGACTTCAGAATCTCACGGATTCTGAAGAGTATATACCCCTGAGGATGATCCGCTCTTTTCAATCGTTTTGCTTCTGATAACAAACTGCTGAAATAACACCTATAGCCTGAAACAAACTTCAGATTTTCTGCAACTGCTCCCAGCCCTCTCAGATCTCTCGGTCTGTAATACAGCATGTATATCAGCAAATCCTCTTGTTACTTTGCCTGTTAACTTTTAGAGTTTTTTCTCAGAAATTACTCACTGGTCTCTGACTGCATAGTATCCTCATAGTATCCATGCCTCTGAGTCCTCGCTTAAAGCCTAAAGCTCAAATTCAACTCTACCTCTGAAGAGAAAAGCAACCTGGCACACAACAGCAGCATCGCCTGAGCCTCTACTGACCGAGTTTGTCAGCCCTTCATTCCACATGGGGCTCAAAATTAAGTTACTATAAACCACCATTGCTCTTACCTTTTACAAAGCTATTTGACCATATGAAAAATGAGGTGAGACAAGAATACTTCTTGGAGAGAGTATTGTGTTTGGAAAACGGAAATATCTAAAGGGACATTTCAAGTTGTCGATGGTAGGTGTAATCACTTCCCTATCTGCCATATGGAATTGACAAGGATTATGTTGAAGAAGGAAATGGCAACCCACTCCAGTATTCTTGCCTGGAGAATCCCAAGGATGGAGGAGCCTGGTGGGCTGCCGTCTATGGGGTCGCACAGAGTCAGATACAACTGAAGTGACTTAGCAGCAGCATGTTGCTTTCTAAGTTTTTTCCACTCATTTATTTAACCAATTTGTCATTCTTCTAGGAGAATGAATACAGAAAGATCCCTTGCTTTGTAAAAATGAGAATATATCAATGAACATAATAAATAAGAAAATTATTATATATTAGGTTAGAATATGATAAGGGCCATAAAGCAAAAAAAGAGTACAACAGAGAGACAGCAGATATGGGCCTGGGGTAGGACAGGCCTCCAAGTTAAAAGTTGACATCTGAACAGCACCTTCAAAGATGGAGGGAGTTAATGAAATCTCAGGGAAAGATTTCAGGGAGGAAGCAAAGACCGTCAGGCCAGAACACAGCTGGCAGGTATGGGGAACACCAAGGAGACCAAGTGGCTAGGGTAGAGACAGTAAAGGGGTGAAGAAGCAAGGGATCAGGCAGAGAAGACGGGAAGGCCCAAACACAAGGCTCTGCAAAGATTTTGTAGCTTAGATAATAAGAGTCATTACACAGTGACTTGAGTGAAGAGTGGTGTGATCTGACTTATATTTTCAAGGATCTCTGCTTGTTGTGCTGAAAATATTCCAGAGAAGCCACAGAAGCAGTAGGGATAACAGGTAGGAGCCTACTGGATTTAATCCAGAAAGAAATGATGGGGGCTCAGAGGGGATAATGGTGGAGAGGCCAAGACATCATTAGATGCTGGACATACTTTGAAAGTAGAACCAGCAGGGTTTTCTGGCCCATTAGATGAGAGTTGTGAGGGAAAGACAAGAGCCTATGGTGTCTTTAAGTTTCCACCCAGCCAAACAACAGGAACTGCCATCTGCTGAGATGGGGAAGACAATGAAGGAGCAAGACTATGGGAAAAACAATCAGAAGTTACAATTTGGACATGTTGAGTCTGACATGTCAAGTAGACACCCAAGCAAAAATGCTGAGGCGGCAACTGGATACATAAGTTCAAAGTCCAGGAAAGAGGACAGGACTACAACTATAAAAGTATGAGTCACCAGCAAATCAATTTAAAGCCAGTAATGGCTGGGTGAGATCATGAGGGGAAGGGTTTGTGAAGAGAGAGAAAAGTGAGACTCAGCGAGATGGGGCAGAGAAGATGAATGAGGGCTGAACCACTCCACAGGTAATGGTTACAGGAAAGAGGAGAAGCCAGCGAAGAGGCTGCAAAGGAGGTAGGAGGAAACCCAGCACGTGATGTGTTATCCTGGAAGCCAAGTCAAGGAGGAGATATCAAAGAGGAGGAAGTGATCTGCTGCGCCAGAAGGGACCTGCTGATGGGTCAGGTAAGACGAAAGTGAGAAATGGGGACACAGGTAAGAGCAGTTTCAATGGAGCAGTGAGATCAAAAGTCTGATGGCATATGTTTGAGAGAGAATGAGAGGAGAGGGAGTCAGAATGAAAGGACAACATTTTTGCTCCAGAAGAGAATAATCAAATGGGGCAGTAGACTACAAGGGAAGTGGGGCAAAAAAGAAATGTGCTTTTTAAAATGGGAGTATTATTGCTTTACAGTGTTGTTTTGGTTTTTGCTGTACAACAATCTGAAACAACCAAAGTATACATGCATCCTTTCCCCATTGAGCCTCCTTCCCCGCCACACTCATCCCTCCAGGTCTTCACAGAGCACTGAGCTGAGCTCCCATTCTATACAGCAGGTTCCCACTAGATAGCTATTTTACACAGGCTAGTGTATATATGTCAACGCTACTCTCTCAATTCTTCCCACCCTCTCCTTCCTCTGATATGTCCACAGTCCATTCTCTATGTCTGCATCTCCATTCCTGCCCTGTAAATAGGTTCATCAATATCATTAGAAATGTGGTTTTTAATGCTTTTGTGTGAGTACATTCTTTGCAGGGAGCATGGAGTGGTATTAAGTTCTGCCTCCAGGTTGCCACAGGTCAAATAAACTATGACCACTCTTGAAGATACAGGAGCTCAGGGATGGAGGATCATCAACATCAGGAATATATTTACAGTCTAAAAATGAAGCCTGTCTTATAGCTGCCTGTCCCTTTAACCCCATCACTGCAATGTGACTTCCTCAGAAGTATCTATCTTCCGAGGTTAGTAATCCTCATTCTCTCCTTCCTCTTCTTCATCTATTAGACACCTGTTAAATGTGGGGTACCTGTGCTAGTCACTTCTAATAGCCCCATCAGGACTTATCAAATGAACTCCTATTACTTCATGACTCATATAATTGATATTAGCAGAAGATATGTATTTGTTTGCTTATACTCTCTCCTTTCTAGAATGTAAGCTCCTTGAGAGAAGGAGCTTCATCAGTTTTTCTTACCATTGTGTACTGAGTCTAGAGTGGAATTAAATATTTGTTAAATGAATAAATGAAGACTGAGAATTTAAGGTGCCTAGCAGGACTACATGATTGCTCCTGTTTATTGGTTCTACCTGGATAAGCAATAGGTATCCTACAATTTTGTCCTTTTAACTGTTAGAGGAATAAACTGCTGGTGAAATATGACAGTCGCTCTGTGTTCTAGCAGGACACTCACTCAAACCCACGGACAAGTCTGGCTTCTGAGCAGCATCTGTTCCTATGTTAGAACAATGAGTATCAAAGGCCCTTCTACCTAAAATAATCTTCCCCACTGACCTGTGATAGTGTGTCTAACATTCTCCCAGCATCTCCACCCACAGTACCCATTCCTTGGGCTAACATGGCGGCTTTTAGATGAACTCCAGGGTACCAAGGAAAGGGAATTTGGGGCCACATCATGGGTGAAGGGGGTGTCTGAGTCACCCTCCTCCACTTCAACCAGAGGGTTCTACCATTGCCTGGTTTATGTATTTGAGTCTATGTATAATTTCCTTTGAAATGGGTTTCTGCTGCCAAAAACAAGTTTGAAAACCCCTTCACCCTTAAGATTTTAAGTGTTCAGTTCATGTCTAGGAGAGCTTACATTTTACTTCATTTTCTTGGTGATGAATACTTAGCCCTGAATTTAATTATAGACTATTTGGTTTTTCATTTACTTAAACTTGAAAGAAGGGGACACAAGATATGTAATCTTCGGAGTGGGGTGGGTGTGGGAGGCGGGGAATTCAGGAAAGGTCTAAAACAGGAGAAACACACCTGAGAGTTGAGATCTAGGGCCACCGCGAGGTCAGAGCAGCCCTTCCTGAAGGTGAAGCGGGTGCAGATCTAACTCCCTCACACTATGGGGCAAGAGATGCCACATCACTCTATTTTTCTAAATCAAATTAATACACACTTCCCCCACTCAAAAAAGTGCAAAGAAATATTACTCAGGCATGCTTCAGGGGGCCTCTCCCTCCTTAGGTGGTACAAGGATTAAGAATAGAGGAAGAGGCTTAGCTTTAATTCTTTAGAGAACGGCTGAGGGGTTCATGATGCTAAGCCCTCATGGTAGACAGGATGCTCTGCCATGTTACTGCCTCACCACAGTCATGCCAGGGCCCTGGTCCCTGATGTCAGCTTTCCTGGCTGCCCCACAGAGCTGTTCCTCCCTGAGCCCTGTCCCCCTCAGCAAGTGTTCACCAGTCCCTGCTACATAAGAGACAGGCGAAAGCCCAGGCCCCTTCCAAACCTTGGAAGATGTCTCTACCCCTTCACACATTTCCACCATTATGCCTTGCCCTGGGTGATCACACAGTCTCTGCTCAGTCATTCTCTCCTCAAGGCTGCTCTCCCTTTTCTGAGAATGCACAGATGATAACACACACATCTATTACACAGATTTTTTTCATTCGTTGCAAAGGAAGCAAATGTTTCCATTAGTACCTTTCAACATCTTTGTTCCAAGGTAGTATATCTTAGGTGGTCAGTAATGCCTGTTGTATAAATGCATTTAGAGAGTTCTTAACTTAGATATTCTAAAAATAGAAGTGCCACATGGTTTCCCCCTTTATGATCTGTGGCAAACACCTTGCTGTAAAGACAAGGTAAAACCAATCCCCTCACTACAGTCCAACTCAGGGCCTATTATATAACTTGTTTTTATTAGTGAGAAACCATCTCTGCCAAACCAATGTTCAAAGCAAGTTCAAAACAACTCCCCCAGTTAAATGTCCTTAAGACTGAGTTACTCCTTGACTCATTTTTCCCCCCTCTGAAATAAAGCTATGCTTTGACTGAATGGAAACTCTGCCAGCTGGCCTTCACCTTAAATTTCTGAAAATCAGACTTAAGTATACTTATTGCCTGTCCAACAGCATGAAAGATCTATCATTCTGGGGAAAAAAAAAACAGTCATTGTAAAATTATCTAAAAATCATTAGCAGGAAACAAGAATAGATTTGTAACTGGAAGCACTCTGATAGGAGAAGGGATGGAAATAGAGTTTAGAAAGCAGCTCATGTCATCACTCAACATCTCAAGTAAAATCACAGTATAAAATAAATTTAGACAAAACCTTGGCCAGTAGATTTTAAATCTAATTAGACAGGGAAGAAAGTAAAGAAAGAGCAGAGTAAAAAGCAGGAAGTCAAGCTTTATGGTCAGAGACTGGCAGAAATAGACTGCCAAGTAGAAGTCTGAAGAAACTCTTTGAAAAGGAATCTCTTTCATTCAACAGTTGAGAAAGAGAAGAGCAAGGAAATTTTTTGAAATGAGAGAAACAACTTTCAAACAGGTATTGTCTAATTAAAAGAATATGCAAGTTTACTACCTCAAGTTTTAGGGTCTAAAAGTCTTAAATAGGGCTCTAAGAGCCAATTTGGTGAAAAAAAAAAAAAACTGGAAAATAAGGTATATGACAGAACTCTGCTATTTATTATTTCCTGCAAATAAATGCAGTAACGTAACTTCTAAAGAACATAAAAAATTTTGAAACTCAATGTTTATAGTTGACCCTCCCTGTCAGGAATTATTATCAGGCAGGCAGAGATTTCTAAATTCAGAGATAATTACTCCACCATTTAGGGGAGTTATACTTTATAAACTTGCTTTGGGAAATAAAACCTACATCTTATACACAAGTAATTCTCACTTAGTGGTACTTCAAAGTATTTTTGAGGTTTTCTCCAAACATATGGCTGTCTCAAATCACATTTTGCCATTATTCATTATGAATCATAAAATTGATAATGATGGCACACTATACACACAACCTTTGACAAATTTCAAACAAAGGTAGGATGTCTTCTATAAAAGAGTTGATGCATGCATATAACCCTAAGAGAAATAAAGGAGATTATATATGACTTGGAAAGAAAATAACAGTCTTGTGTATGCATATGATAGTATCTAAAATGTTATACATATTAACATTTTTCAGATCTTTATTAAATGTGTAAAACTCAGTCACAACATCTACAGAAAGACTTAGAAGAAAGACAAACAGAAAAATAATCAGACTGAAGACCCATTGCAGGGTATTTTTCTTAATTGTTGGGCTATACAAACTGAACTGATATCATTTCATAAGTTCATAGGTGCAGATGCCATTTTCAACTCAAACCAAATTTCTTTTTAGTCCCAGTTTCTTTTACCTTTGTCCATTTTATGTACTAACAATGTAAAAGTTTGAATAAATTATCTATGACTTTGCAGTACTGTGGGTCTTGAGACCCAGAAATAGAATAAACATATACATGTTTAGAAATTCCCAAGGAACAAACTTTGAAAAAATATCTTTCAAGAACAGATTACAGGAATAAATTAGGAGATTGCTATTACTATATGCACACTACTATAAATAAAACAGATAATCAACAAGGACCTACAGCACAGCACAGGGAACTATACTCAATATTTTGTAATAAACTATAAGGGGAAAGAACCTGAAAAAAAAAAATATATATATATATATAGAGAGAGAGCTTCCTTGTAGCTCAAATGGTAAAGAATCTGCCTGAGATCCAGGGGACCTAGGTTTGATCCCTGGGTCAGGAAGGTCCTCTGGAGAAGGGAATTGCAACCCACTCCAGTATTCTTGCCTGGAAAATTCCATGGACAGAGGAGCCTGGCAAGCTACAATCTGTGGGGTCGCAGAGAGTCAGACATGACTAAGCGATATACACTACTATAAAAAAAATACATATATATATATATATATATGAATCACTTTGCTATACACCTGAAACTAATACAACATTGTAACTCAACTATACTTCTATTTAAAAAGATTACAGTTCTACCTTAGAGCCTAAAAATTCACTTCCAATCCCATGAAGACTGTACCATACCACTTTCCCACCTATTCTCCATTACTGTTAATTATTGTTAATTACTGTAACAGAGTATTCCAAACATTATCATTATCTTCAAGATACTGTAGGATCTATCAATTTGGCAGATCAGATCGCTAGTAGCTGGATGCAAGATTCTGAACTCCTGGGTTGAAGCTCTGCCTAAAACTCTCTCTACTCACCATCCTCATAACTGATCATAGCAAACGACTCACTTGCCCCGACGCAGGAGACCGTGGGAACAGCACATATTCCATCGTTTGGGTCAAAGCAGAGTTGGGAAAACCTAGATCCTTCTGGTTACCTGACCCTTCAAGTTTAAACTACCCCTGATAATCAGGTCACTTCAATTCTAAATGCTATTATGATTAAAAGAAAATTGTGAGAAAATTAATTCATACTCATCCTAATATCCTGACATAGATTGGGTCTACAGACAAGAAATGCAATTATTCATAACAGTGACCCTATGGTACCAAAATAAAAGTCATTTTGTAGAAAAGGTACAAACTTGGATTTAAATTAGGCTACCTGTGCTGCTTTGACCACGTTATTTAAGTTTTCCGGGCTTCAGTTTCCTTATCTGAATTCTACCTGTTTTGGAATTGTCTTTGAGTGTACACTAATCAGTAACAGATGTAAAGTGCCAGGCACCAAATCATGTAAAGTCCACTGCGTTCCGTTTAAGGCTGGGAAGTGTGTAATTCGCTTCCCAAAGACAGCCATCACAAAGTGTTTAAAAATGCCTTGTGCTTAAAGAGTTAACCTGCAAATAACTAGAGCATGTTATTCACCAACCTTGCAGATATAGTACTGCCCATTTAGACCTGGAAGTGAAGGCAATGTCATTCATTGTAACAACCAAGATAACTGAGAGAGAGCATTGTCTGAAGAGATCAACACCCATAGGAACCAATATAATAACATTAGAATTTACTAACTTTTCTTTGGCTCATAGACCAAAACAAGGAAGTCAATTGCTCCAGGAAAGTTGACTTTCACTGTTAAATCGTTAGTGTCTTCTTAAATGATTTACATTCTGGCGGAACACAGAGGTCCCTGAACTCTCTCTCCCGTGCTTCCTCCACTTTCTTCTCTGCATGCCCTTCACAGCACAGCTTTGTAAAATCTCTCCTAGTATCCCTGGTTACAAGTATTATATATAACAAAGCCACACAGACTAAACCTGACATGGAAAAATCAACCTTGCCTAAAACTAAATATAAGCACAATTTAATTAACTTGCATTCCACAGTCATAGCTGCCAACTTACTGAGATTAGAAGACTTGGGCACACAGTACCCAAGAGCTCAGAGGGAGGGGGAAAATATGAAAGTTTTCTCCAAAATCTTCAGATGGTCCTTTGTAAACAGTAAACAGGAATAATGTCTCCTGTACACAAGATACAGTGATCCAGTCAATGGTGGAGAGTGGGGAGTAGTGGAACGAGCCAAGGCAGAAGAGAAGAGAGTTTGAGAGAGGCTGGAATTTCAGGAGAGACAAACAGAACTAGAAACGAATGGCAATCTGACACCAAGGTCAGACCTAAGTCAATTAAAGAAAAGTCTACTTTACCCCTAAGAGGAGGAAAGATGTTGCTGCAGATAATGGAAAGTCAAAAACGATGTGCCTGTCACTATAAACTCTCAATACTGCAAACCAGGTAGTGATGTAGGCTCCTCTAAAAATACTCCACTGATCAACCTCTTGTGCTTAAGGGAAATGTTGTAACACAAGTTTCATCCAGTGGTGCATGGGCTATGGGGGTACTGAGCTCACCTGGGGGTGCTGTCCCTGGGGAAATGTCCATTTTCTCCCACCTGTCAAAAGGATATGGAACGTGCAGTTGCCAAGCAGAAGCACAAGATGGCAGCGGTACTCAGTATACAGACGCTGTTGGCGCCAGAGGGGAGAACTCAGCCTGGGACCTTCACAACCCGACAGGCTGGGGAAATTCATAGGGAATTCCAGTTGGGAGACTCCTGTTTTCTAAAAGGCATCCTTTGCTCGTGTCTATAACTGGGTTAATTTGAAATCATGGTATCGCACTGCTGCCAATTATTACTACAGAGGAATAAAAAGTTCTTCCTAATTGTATCTTTGGCACATTTTTCTTTTTTCTTTCTTTCTTTTTTTTTATGGGGATGATCCAGAGAGATGTCATGGGGTGGGAGGTGGGAGGGGGGCCCAGGACTGGGAACCCATGCACACCTGCGGTGGACCCAAGCCAATGCACGGCAAAACCAATACAGCACTGCAAAGCAAAACAAAATAAAAACAAAAATTTAAAAAAAGAAAGGCATGTTCCATATTCTAAATTTTATTTGGGTTATGCAGTTCTGAGTTTGTTCCTTCTAGTTTTTTTCTTTTTCTTTTTCAATTTTCATTTTCACTCTAGTTTACTTTACAATACTGCATTGGTTCTGCCACACCCTGACATGAATCTGCCACGGGTGCACACGAGCCCCCAACCCTGAACCCCCCTCCCACCCCCCACCCCACACCATCCCTCTGGATCATCCCTGTGCACCAGCCCCAAGCATCCTGTATCGAACATAGGCTGGCAATTCGTTTCTTACATGATAGTATACATGTTTCAGTGCCATTCTCCCAAATCATCCCACCCTCTCCCTCTCCCACAGAGTCCAAAAGTCTGTTCTATACATCTGTGTCTCTTCTGCTGTCTCACATACAGGGTTATCATTACCATCTTTCTAAATTCCATACATATGTGTTAGTATACTGTATTGGTGTTTTTCTTTCTGGCCTACTTCACTCTGCACAATCGGCTCCGGTTTCATCCACCTCATTAGAACTGATTCATATGTATTCTTTTTAATGGCTGAGTAATACTCCATTGCGTATATGTACCACAGCTTTCTTATCCATTCATCTGCTGATGGACATCTAGGTTGTTTCCATGTCCTGGCTATTATAAAGAGTGGCACATTTTTCTATTGGTTTTCTTCCTTATTGATTTATTGAGACTCCATCTGCTTCAATTATTTTCCCTAGACAATCACTTACTGGTCTTTTAAATTCAGTCTTTTCAGCTATAGAAAAGTTTTACATATATGTGAAGTCAACTATATCAGCCTTTATGGCTTAGGTCCTCATAAACTGTGTCATAGGACAGAAACTCTAGGAAGGCAGAGATGCAGTCTGTTTGGTTTCCTGCAATAGCCATAGGCCCCAAAAGAGCAATGGACACACGGTGTAGCTAAATAAACTTTGCACTCAGCCCAGAACCTATCTAGAGTAGAAGGAAAATATCATGGCCAAAATTAAGACTGGTCAAGGCATGCCAAAAATAGGCCACAGAGATACAGAAGTCAAGTCAGGCTTCCTAATAGTCAAAACTGATTTTGCCATGGCCATAGGTATGTGAAAGTCTACAGATTAACTGACTAATTTTTGCTAGGGTATCATTCCTGATTATCACTTCCTATGATACTTCTCATATTGCTGAAATGGTCAAAATATTATATACACAATTAGGGTATTTAGTGGAGCAGAATAAGAGAACTCTCGAGATGCTTTCCAAACGTAAGCTTCAGTAAAACGGCAAAGGGAAGAAGTTGGATACTTTCAGCCAGTCCCTTTCTTAACACTGACCACCAGAGGGAGACCACATCCTGAAGCAAAGCAAAGCACAGAGCCCATGCTACAACTATGACAAGTGTCTGGATGTGTGACAGTGATGGAAAACAATTGTATTTTGCACATCTTTACTAATTATGTTCAAGATAATGGGACTTCCCTAGCAGGCCACTGGTTAAGACTCCACACTTCCAATGTAGGGGGAATGGGTTCTGTCCCTGGTTGGGGAAATAAGATCCCACATGCCATGCAGCCAAAAAAAAAAGTTAAAATAAAAATAAAATCACATTAAAAATCATTTTTACTTCAAATACAGACACAAAAATAAGAATTCTCACAGACCAATGCATGATATGGAACAAAGTACTTGAAGCAATTATTTCAGAATTGACTTTTTCCTTTCTCATATCAACCAATAATTTCAGAAATCCAGTTATTAGCTTTATTTCAAATGGCTTTATGTACATTTTTAGAATTTTCACTTGTACCTAATGTGATTTTTGTGGAATGGAAATGATTTTTCAGCAGGTGATCTCATTACCAGATAATCTCATTTACAAATGCCTTTAGAAGGTCTCACCATGGCACCCACATTGAAATAAAAGGCTTCCTCACTGCAGAAAAGTTCTTCTGACATGTTAGTCATAAGCTACAAACTTTTCTGCTCTAAGAACTGTGAAGAAAACTGCCAACTTTTCTCTGCAACTATCCCCCTTAGAAAATGGCCATTCCAGGGCCGTTTACAAGTAGACAGAAAAGGAGGCCAAATACTCTGTAAAATTTGGCTTGATTCAAAGAGCCCTTGGGAGATCTCACTGCCTAAAATATTTCCCAGCTGGATTTTATTCATTTAACTAATGCCAAAACTCGACCATTAAAAGGCAGTTCCTGGGGACTCCTCGATTACTCAACCAACTTAGAATTCTGGGGTCTGTCAGCAAAAGGCACAGTACAGAGCATGGCAGAAAGCATAAGGCCTTATAGACACTACAAGAGACAGGTCATTATCAATGATCAACACCTCCAGAGATAGCACTTTATAAATACTTATATTTTTTTATTTTTTAAAAGATATTTTAAATTATTTATTAAAAATAACAAATGTTTTATATTTAAACATTAGTATAAAAAAATAGAAAAAATTAGTATAAAATTAGGAAAAATCTAGAGTGGGCCTCAGCAAGGACATACCTGGGTACAAAGGCCCCAGAGGGTCAACATGGCAGCAGTAGGGGCAACAGGAGCGGGGGCAGTGAACTCCACAGGAATCAGAGAGATGAGAGGTCCTCTCTCGCTAAAAAATCCCCCCTCCCCGGGATTAGATACCCACAACTTTAAGCTAATACCTATCAAACACATTCTCTTTATCAGGCAATGTCTGAAAAGCTTTGCCTTAATTTATACTTAAGAACTTCATGGCAAATAGATGGGAAAACAATGGAAACAGTGACTGACTTTATTTTCTTGGGCTCCAAAATCTCTGTGAATGGTGACTGCAGCCATGAAATTAAGACACTTGCTCCTTGGAAGAGAAGCTATGAGAAACAAAAAAGCAGAGACACTTCTTTGCCAGCAAAGGTTCATATAGTCAAAGCTATGGTTTTTCTAGTAGTCATGTATGGATGTGAGAGTTGGACCATAAAGAAGGCTGAGTGCCAAAGAATTGATGCTTTTGAACTGTGGTATTGGAGAAGACTTGAGAGTCCCTTGGACTGCAAGATCAAACCAGTCAATCCTAAAGGAAATCAATCCTGAATATTCATTGGAAGGACTGATGCTGAAGCTGAAGTTCCAATCCTTTGGCCACCTGATGCAAAGAGCCGACTCACTAGAAAAGACCCTGATGCTGGGAAAGATTGAAGGCAAGAGGAGAAGGGGACAACAGAGGATGAGATGGTTGGATGGCAACACCGACTCAATGGACATAAGTCTGAGCAAGCTCCGGCACATGGTGAAGGACAGATACGGAAGCCTGGGATGCTGCAGTCCATGGGCTCACAAAGAGTTGGACATGACTGAGGGACTGAACAACAACATACCTAAGAACACAGCCATGAGGTGATAATCTCATCAGAGAATGAGACCAAGGCTTGGAAAAGTCGATCATTTTCTCCCATTACATATCTAATAAGTAGAGAGCTACTTACTAAAACCCAAGCAATTTAATTCCAAAGCCCATGCATTTAATATAAACACTCAAGGGCTCTGGATTAGTTTTCAATTCTGCTGTAAAGAATCATCCCAAACTGAGTGGCTTAACACAGAAGTTTATTGTCCCACAGGGTTTGCAGTTCAGAAGTCTGACACGGTCCTCACTGGGCTAAAATAAAGATGCTGGCAAGTGTCTGTTCCCTTCTGGAGGCTCTGGGGGAGAATCTGTTTCCTTGCCTTTTCCAGTTTCTAGCGGCTGGGGCTCCTTTCCCTGGCTCTTGGTCTCCTTCCTTCACTTTGAAAGCCAGCAACAGAGCATCTCTCTAATCTTGCATAGATGTTCACATCTTTCTCTGACCCTCCTCTTCTGCTTCCCTCATTCACTGTTAAGGACTCTTGTGATTACACTGGGCCACTCAAATAGTCCAGGAGAATCTCCCTGTTTTAAGGTCAGATGAGAAGCACCCTTATTTCCATCTTCAACTATGATTCCCCACTGCCATGCAAATTCATGTATTCACAGGTTCCAGGGCCCAGAACAGGGATATCTTTGGCGGGGGGTGGGGAGCATTATTCTGCCTACCACAGATGCTGTGATATTTTACTATTTTTTTTCTATGCCTCTTACATATAAAGATCCACCTGCAGACGACTGGCTCAGGGAGGTGTGCCTTCTCTCCCACCTACTGATTGACCTCCTCTTCCCATTCCCTGTGTCAGAGATGCCATGACTTGGCACCTCTCTCTAGTCACTATTCTTGGTTCCAGGATAATTCAGTCAATTCTACTGCAGGAGGAGTCCATGGTGACAGGCATCTTGGGCCATGCAAGTTCACTAGGGGAAAATTGCTGTTCAATTCAACTCCTATAATGAGAGTGTTCAAGAGACTCAGGAATGATACTCTAAAGGTAAATGAATCTTATATCAGGCTTCGGTGCAACCAAGAGCCATCTGGGCTTTTGGAGCTATCAGCCACACATGCTTCTGACTCTCCCAGGAGGCAAGAGAGCCGAGCAAACAACCAGAAGAGGATAGAGTCCTGACCAGGAGCTTGTCCTTGTCCTCCCTCTCTCTCATTCTTCATCGGTAACCAAAGTCCCTTTTAAATATTCAAAAGAGCTACATGTGAGCGCAGAGACGCTATGGGACTTCACACTCTTCTGTAGCAGGCATAGAAAAGGCAGCCAAGAGGTAGCCATAGAAAGCTGAGCAGACTAGTTCCCCTGCTGGGATCAGCTACACACGTGAAAGTGAAGATGTGGGGTGGGGGTGGGAAAGACATTAAAAATACTAAAACATAAGCATATTTTCCATTATTTTATCAGTTAAAATAATAAGAGCAGTATACTACTCAAAGCAATCTACAGATTCAATGCAAAGTGAAACCGCTCAGTCGTGTCTGACTCTTTGTGACCCCATGGACTGTAGCCTGCCAGGACCCTCTGTCCGTGGAATTCTCCAAGCAATTCTGCTGGAGTGGATAGCCATTCCCTTCTCCAGGGGATCTTCCCAACTCAGGCATCAAACCCAGGTCTCCCCCATTGCAGGTGAATTTTTTACCAACTGAACCACCAAGGAAGCCCAAGAATACTGGAGTTGGTAGCCTATTCCTTCTCCAGGGGATTTTCCAACCCAGGTAATTTGACAGGGTTTGCATTGAATCTGTCCAAGCTGATCACGCTGGAGTCATGTCAGGGTCAGCTTGGACAGATTCAATGCAAACTGTATCAAATTACCAATGGCTTTTTTTCACAGAATTAGAACAAAAAATTTTTACAATTTGTATCGAAATACAAAAGACCCTGAACAGCCAAAGCAATCTTGAAAAATAAAAATAAAGCTTGAGGAATCAGTCTCCCTGACTTCAGACTATGCAGTCATCAAGACACTATGGTCCTGGTACAAAATAGATATATAGGTCAATAGAATAGGATAGAAAGCCCAGAGATAAACCCATGCACCTTCGGTCATTTAATCTATGACAAAGGAGGCAAGAATATACAATGGAGAAAAGACAGTCTCATCACAGTGGTGCTGGGAAAACTGGACAGCTATACGTAAAAGAATGACATTAGAACACTCCCTAACATCATACACAAAAACAAACTCAAAATGGATTAAAGACATAAATGTAAGGACGGACACCATAAAACACTTAGAGGAAAACATCGTCAGAACACTCCTTGACATAAATTTCAGCAAGATCTTTTCTGACCTACCTCCTAGAGAAATGAAAATAAAAACAAAAATAAACAAATGGGACCTAATTAAACTCAAAACGTTTGCAGAGCAAAGGATAGCATAAATAAAACAAAGAGACAATCCTCAGAATGGGAGAAAATATTTGCAAACAAAGCAACTGACAAGGGATTCATCTCCAAAATATACAAACAGCTCAAGCAGTTCAATATCAAAACAAACAACTCAATGGAAAAAAGGACAGAAGACCCAAATAAACAGTTTTCCAAAAAAGACATACAGACAGCCAACAAACACATGAAAAGATGGTCAACATCACTAACTATTAGAGAAGTGGCAACCAAAACTATAATGAGGTATCACCTCACACCAGTCAGAATGGCCACCATCAGAAAGTCTACAAACAATAAATGCTACAGTGGGTGTGGAGAAAAGGGAACCCTCCTACATTGTTGGTGGGAATATAAATTGGTATAGCCACTATGGAGAACAGTACAGAGGTTCCTTAAAAAACGAAAAATAGAACTACCGTATGACCCAGCAACACATTCCTGGGCATATACCCAGAGAAAACCGTAATTCAAAAAGATACATGTACCGCAGTGCCCCAGTGTTTACTGCAGCACTATCTACAATAGACAAGACATGGAAGCAACCTAAATCTCCATCAACAGAAGAATGGATAAATAAGATGTGCTACACGTACACAGTGCACCACTACTCAGCCGTAGAAAGGAACAAACTAGCGCCATTTGCATAGATGTGGATGGATCTAGAGACTGTTACGCAGAATGAAGTAAGTCAGAAAGAAAAAACAAATTTTGTATAATATCGCTTATATGTGGAATCTACTTACTGCTGCTGCTGCTGCTAAGTCGCGTCAGTAGTGTCTGACTCTGGGGGACCCCATAGACGGCAGCCCACCAGGCTCCCCCATGTGTTGCTGGGTCATACGGATTCTCCAGGCAAGAACACTGGAGTGGGTTGCCATTTCCTTCTCCAATACAGGAAAGTGAAAAGTGAAAATGAAGTTGCTCATTGTGTCCAACTCCTAGCGATCCCATGGACTGCAGCCCACCAGGCTCCTCTGTCCATGGGATTTTCCAGGCAAGAGTACTGGTGTGGGGTGCCATTGCCTTCTCCGGATGAACTTACTAGCAAAGCAGAAATAGAGACACAGACATAGAGAATAAACTTCTGGATACCAACGAGGGAAGAGAGGATGGTGGGATGAGTTAGGAGATTGGGATTGACATACGTGTGTGTGTGTGTGTGTGTGTGTGTGTGTGTGTGTGTATTAGTCACTCAGTCATGTTCGACACTCTGCGACCCCATGGACTGTAACCTGCCAGGTTCCTCTGTCCATGGAATTCTACAGGCAAGAATACTGAAGTGGGTGACATATATACACTATGTATAAAATGAATAACTAATGAGAACCTACTGTATAGCACAGGGAACCCTACTCAGTGCTCAGTGGTGACCTAAATGGGAAGGAAATCTAAAAAAGAGGGATATATATATAGAGAGAGCAGATTCACTTTGCTGAATAGCAGAAACGATCAATACTATGAAGCAACTGTCCTCCAATAAAAATTAATTTAAAAAAATACTAGCAGTCATTGTGGTATGTGATAAATAACTTATAAGTTAAAAAATACTTTTTATCATAATTTAAGAAATAATGCACGAGTAACGTGATTTTTCTGACTCATTATTCTGCAAACTCATGAACTCATCAAAATGTATATTTTTAGCAACATTATTTTCAATCTATACAATGGAAGCTGGTATAAATAGCTTGACAGAACGGCAAGATTGCAAACAATGTTTGTTAATATTTAATTTTGACATGGATCTTTTTTCTGATGCAACTTTCCTTGTTCCTTTATGGCTATTTTATACCCTGTGACAACACTGGGGTATATTTCTGATTAGTTATTTTAAAATGCAAATTTTAGCACATCTAGAGCTGATGATTCTCATGGAGCAATTAATGAAAAGGTTTAATTCTTCATATGAATTAGTTCCATGTAAGTCTGAATTTAATTTTAAATGTAAATTTATACAATGGCATTTTATTGTTTATTCTGTTATCTCCTGTAAATTGTGGCAATCATACAAGAAATCAAAAGTGACTTAAAAATCTGCATACAATTCAAAATATCTGTTTATACATTCTATAGCTACATCATCAGTTTTAAGGAAACTTTCATTTTGTTATCTTCCTCATTAACAAGTGGTGCATGCAAAAATAGTGCACCTCATTAATAAGGGACGCACATAAAGCAGTGTTCTATTTCCACTGACAATGGTTAACTGTAATTTCTATTTCCAAGCCCATGGATGCTTGTTTTTGCAATGTTTCAACTTTGAAAACCAAGGAGTTTTAAATCACTGAAGAATTCTAATAACTCCTTGACAAATGCTTTATTGTAATGCTCATGTGTGTGCTTTTGTAGTGAATGTGTACTAATAAAGTCTGCTGTTCGAGCACTAGTAGCTTCTGTCTCAAAATTCGGGTAGAGAGTTAATATCTGTGTAGATGCCATTGAGACAGGCTCCAGGGACAATCCACCAACCTGGTCTCCCAGAGGATCCCATGAGGAGGCCCTCTTCTTCCCCGGGGCTAAGCCTACCACTGCCACCCTCAGAACCCACTTTTGTTGTTGCTTCTGTGTTGCGACACCATCATGGCCACCAGTCTGGGCCAAGGTCCCAACCCAGTCACTTTGGGGCCCAGTGGGTTCCCAGACACTCCTCAAGCACATGCTTTGGGCCAACAGGCCAATTGTTCAGCACCCACACCTCCCAACCATCATGCATTTGAATGTGCACACACTACCACCTAGCATATCCCTGCCACACACACTCCATGCATGCTCCATTGTCCCATTAAATCTTACAAACACAAAAGATAAAGCTGTTAATTTAAAAACAGTGACAGCAGAGCATTAATCCAAGCGAGGAAGTCTTCTAAGCACAGGGCCCTATGCCACTGCATGGGTCACCAGCCCATCAAGCCAGCCCTGCCCCAGCCTTTCAAAGCAAAGAGAAAGGCAAGAAGGGTGAGATAGGGTGAAAACCAGTGACAAGTTCTTTCAAGATGTTACAACAGCAGGGGTTCCAGCATCCCAGGAGGTCACCATATACATCCTCCACCCACATCTCTTCTACCACACCCACCAAAATCCATCCTGCTGGAGTCACTGTCTAGACATGGGAACCACCAGCGAAACATGGCAGGGACTGCTGGCTGTCCATCCTCCTGTGCTCTCCATGTCTTCTGTAACAGTGGAGTTTAAGGTGAACCCAAGATTGCTGAACTGAGGACATTTTCCAGCCCCATATTACTAAGTGGTCCACAATAGAAAATAAGCAGATTCGTCTACTTTGCCTGCTTTAAAAGGGACTTGCTGCCATTTATTTCCTCTCTTTGCTCTCCTACAAGCTGAAGCACAAATACAGGGTTCAACCAGCTTCTATCACTTAGACAAGGACCATGGTCTAGGGACTGGTGAAATAAATATATAAAATAGATAACCAATAAGGACCCCCTGTATAGCACAAGGAAATATACTCAATATTTTATAATAACCTATAAGGGAAAAGAATCTGAAGAAGAATATATATATATATATATCTGAATCACTTTGCTGATTTAAAACACAACATTTGAAATCAACTATACTTCAATAAAAAATAAATTTTAATTTAAATTAAAATTTAAAAAGACAAAACCAAGAAGTGAGTATAAGAGAGAAACAAAAAAGCTACCAAATTCACTCCTCTTAACCCCACAAGAGCCTGGCAGTAGAAATAAGTTCACCTTCTTACAAGATTAACTTTACAATCAACAATACACAACGGATCAGTCCAAGACGGTTTTTTAAAACTCAAGAAGAAAATGGGCTTCTACTTTGAAAAAAATTTAAAGGCAAAAGGAAAACAATAAACCTTCTTGAAAGCTATTGGGAATAAAAAGAGATAATGGAAAACCTTGAGACTTAATTAGGTGTGGAGAAAATCTGGTAATAGATGAAAATGCAAAGGCAGACTTTTAATTAATTACTTATCTCTAGAGTCCTGTTTTCAGAGAGTGAACAATGAATAAGGCAATAAAAAAAGACCAGAAAAAGGAAGCAAAATAGTGAATATCTGCAGAAAGATTTCTTAAGTCTGTACAGGGTAATATTTCATTTGTTCAGCATTTTTAAGGAAGAAAATATTTCGCATAGAGAAAAATTCAAATAGCTAAAGTGTTTCCCTTCAAGATTCCTAACATCTTTCATAATATTCTTAAAGCTCAGTAAAATAGAACACTTGTTCTCCACCTTATTAAATGGAGAGTGCTAAGTTTTAACATTTCTTTGCTGCCCCAGGGTCTTTACAAGGAGCAACTTTCTCAGGAAAGTTACCGGTGGCGGGGAGGAGGCGGGGATCAGGCCCTATGCTAAGCTGCCTAAAACTGCTGCCTGGTTTAGGCTCTTGCCATTTGGAGTGTCTCATCCTTTCCCATACATTATGTATCAGTTCAGGGGTCAGCATCTCTACTGAGGTAGAGATACCTGCACCAGTAGTTCTATCCACCTTCATTCACAATTTTTTGCCATTAACTATGGATCTGGGAAACAAAAAAAGCCAGTTTTTAGATTTGTTTCCAAAGTAAAAAAGAACATGCTATGAAAGACTTTGGGAAATATTTTTAATGGTAGAGTGAACATCTACTTGGTTGTTCATCTTTTCTGTATTTTTACTTTTTAATTATTGGTTGTGTTCTGAATAATTTGGGTGGTAACCTCTGGATAAGTGAGCAGCTAATTTATATTGAAATGACTGAACTAAAATAGAAATAGCACAGGAAAAGAGATCATTTTGCTACAGTGGAAAGAGCATGGAGCTTTACCAAAACTGGGTTCAAGTCCCAGCTCTGCCTCTAACAAGCAGTGCAAACATTCATAACCACTATAGACAGGTATTCTGAAGACTAAAAAATAATAAGGTCAAGTGTCTACCCCTATACTTGGCACATGTAGAGCTCATACAGGTGAGCTATATTATTTTAAAATCATGGAACATGTATGGAAATTTGGATGTACATCTAATATGCTCAAGAGGGATTATGAAAAATCCAAAATTCAATCCATAAGAAAAAAAATCAATTTTAACTTATTTTAGGTAAAATAGAGACTGGCAATCCTACAGTCCTGCCTCTCCCTCTCCATCCTAAAGATGAGGAAATTTGACTTGGCCAAAGTCACAGAGCTAATTAGAAAGAAGAGGCAGGATTGGAACCCAGATTTTCTAGTGTCTAATCCAAGGCTCTCAGTTCAGTTCAGTCACTCAGTCGTGTCCAACTCTTTGTGACCCCATGAATCGCAGCACACCAGGCCTCCCTGTCCATCACCAACTCCCAGAGTTCACTCAGACTCGCGTCCATCGAGTCGGTGATGCCATCCAGCCATCTCATCCTCTGTCATCCCCTTCTCCTCCTGCTCCCAATCCCTCCCAGCATCAGGGTCTTTTCCAATGAGTCAACTCTTCGCATGAGGTGGCCAAAGGACTGGAGTTTCAGCTTTAGCATCATTCCTTCCAAAGAAATCCCAGGGTTGATCTCCTTCAGAATGGACTGGTTGGATCTCCTTGCAGTCCAAGGGACTCTCAAGAGTCTTCTCCAATACCAAGTTCAAATGCATCAATGCTTTGGCGCTCTGCCTTCTTCACAGTCCAACTCTCACATCCATACATGACCACAGGAACAACCATAGCCTTGACTAGACGGACCTTAGTTGGCAAAGTAATGTCTCTGCTTTTGAATACGCTATCTAGGGGCCATAACTTTTCTTCCAAAGAGTAAGTGTCTTTTAATTTCATGGTTGCAGTCACAATCTGCAGTGATTTTGGAGCCAAAAAAAATAAAGTCTGACACTGTTTCCACTGTTTCCTCATCTATTTCCCATGAAATGAACCGGATGCCATGATCTTCATTTTCTGAATGTTGAGCTTTAGGCCAACTTTTTCACTCTCCACTTTCACTTTCATCAAGAGGCTTTTTAGCTCCTCTTCACTTTCTGTCATAATGGTGGTGTCATCTGCATATCTGAGGTTATTGATATTTCTCCTGGCAATCTTGATTCCAGCTTGTGTTTCTTCCAGCCCAGAGTTTCTCATGATGTACTCTGCATAGAAGTTAAATAAGCAGGGTGACAATATACAGCCTTGACGTACTCCTTTTCCTATCTGAAACCAGTCTGTTGTTCCATGTCCAGTTCTAACTGTTGCTTCCTGACCTGCATACAGATTTCTCAAGAGGCAGGTCAGGTGGTCTGGTATTCCCATCTCTTTCAGAATTTTCCACAGTTGATTGTGATCCACACAGTCAAAGGCTTTGGCATAGTCAAGAAAGCAAAAGTAGATGTTCTTCTGGAACTCTCTTGCTTTTTCCATGATCCAGCGGATGTTGGCAATTTGATCTTTGGTTCTTCTGCCTTTTCTAAAACCAGCTTGAACATCTGGAAGTTCATGGTTCACATATTGCTGAAGCCTGGCTTGGAGAATTTTGAGAATTACTTTACTAGCATGTGAGATGAGTACAATTGTGCAGTAGTTTCAGCATTCTTTGGCATTGCCTTTCTTTGGGATTGGAATGAAAACTGACCTTTTCCAGTCCTGTGGCCACTGCTGAGTTTTCCAAATTTGCTGGCATATTGAGTGCAGCACTTTCACAGCATCATCTTTCAGGATTTGAAATAGCTCAACTGGAATTCCATCACCTCCACTAGCTTTGTTCATAGTGATGCTTTCTAAGGCCCACTTGACTTCACATTCCAGGATGTCTGGCTCTAGATTAGTGATCACACCATCATGATTATCTGGGTCATGAAGATCTTTTTTGTACAGTTCTTCTGTATATTCTTGCCACCTCTTCTTAATATCTTCTGCTTCTGTTAGGTCCATACCATCTGTCCATTATTGAGCCCATCTTTGCATGAAATGTTCCCTTGGTATCTCTAATTTCCTTGAAGAGATCTCCAGTCTTTCCCATTCTGTTGTTTTCCTCTATTTCTTTACATTGATCGCTGAAGAAGGCTTTCTTATCTCTTCTTGCTATTCTCTGAAACTCAGCATTCAGATGCTTATATCTTTCCTTTTCAAATACAAATTAATCCAGAACAGAAGTTGGCAAATTTTTTCTCTAAAGAGCCACAGAGTAAATTTTTTAGGTTTTGCAGTTAGTACAATCTCTATTTCAATTGTTTATGCCATTGTGGAGCAAAAGTAGTCATAGATAATATGTAAATGAAAGGGCATGGATGTGTTTCAATAAAACTTTATTTAAAAAACAGGCTGCAGGTTGTATCTGATTTAGGGGTTGTAATTTGCTGATCCTAATCTAGAACAAACTGACATACTCTTTAGATAAAGGAAAATGATGGGTGTGATTTCAAATCAACAAATCTATTCATACAGTAAAAAACTGGATGAGAATAAGAGAACTCAGAAAGTTGATTATATATATATATATATATATATGTTGTATTGTGACTAATATTTTTAAATGATGTTTGATAAGAATCAATCCTGGCCTTAAGACCATTATAATTCTTGAGTAGTTATTGGGATAATGCAAGAAAGAAACTAAGAAAATAGGAGGCCTTTCAAAGAGTGGGGATTTTAAATGATCTTGTCTAGATAAGATCCATGAAGACAGCAAAATAGTAAATGTTAAATGATATAATTTATTTCAGTTAGAATATCTAAAACATAAAACACTAGGGAAAAAAAGCAAAGTTCTCTAACCTGCAGAAATTAATAAATATTACCATCAAATTCTACTGATTACTACAAACTGAAAACACATCACCATCTCACCAAGGGAACATCTTTAATATCAGAATCAAGATTATGATCATGGAAATAGGAATCATTTACCAGAAACAAGAATCAAAGAGTACGATCATGGACATAGGAATAATCTACTAGAAACAAGAACACACCTAAAGTATATCTGGCCTTGTGTCAGGACCACCTGGTGATACTGGTTTGATGACATAATCTTCATAATATTCTTTAGACACATAAAGGAAGATCTCATGGAAGGAGGTGCCCAAATGCCTTTTCTGCTCCATTAAGAGCTGGTGCAAAAAAAAAAAAAATGCTGCAATGAAAGGCAGGGGGCCAATTTCCTATTGCTAAAAAGTATGAGAGATTGAAATAGGTTTGCCAAGGAATATTGTTCAAACTTCCTCAAGGGAGCCTTTGAGAGTAGTTTAAACTCTGCATCTGTTTGGCATAAGGTATCCTCCCTGAAGTGAAAGAAAAGAAGTAGAAGACTTTTTTTCAACATCTGAATGTTAAGGAAGCTATTCAAATTGTCATTTGACATACTCAATTGAGCTAAATGTAGTTCTCTGTTGTCCCTACTGTTTATGTTGCTCCCTAGTAGTAAACTGGTTGTTTAGAAAGCACATCTACCCTGGGAGGCGCCAAAAAATAACCCAATGATATACGATGAAAATGAAGTTCATTACAGCGTGCCAACTTGCTCCCAACATCTGTTCAGTTTATACAATGACTCATTTGGAGTATTCAGTGCTTAGTGCAAACAACTGTGATCTTCCAATATTTGATTTGTCCTTGGGCTTTCACATACCTAGACTTTGGTTTAACTGCATGATTTTAGAAGAAGAAAGGCATATGAAGTTGCAACAATAAACAAGAGAGCTGACTTGCAAATATGAAAGTTTTTTCTTTTATCCAATGTGTTTTAATTATGTGCCTTTAAACAATGACACATAACAGTTATATAAGCAACTCTATAAAATAACATGATTGTATATGTACACAACTTCTGCAACTCAACAGTTCTGAGTCGATAGGGTTATATTAGCCAAAAAGCATTTAAACACCTTTGTTTTCTATCAGAAACACAATTAGAGTCATTGCCTGCATATTTTAGTCCAGTGTCATTTTCTTTTTGATCCAACTCAATGTTAAACCACAGAGAACAGTATTTTTCACATATATATGTGTGTATATATGAATGTATATAAAGTTCTTTTACTACTTATAATTATTATCATAAACTATAATTAATGATTTATAAATTGCAATCAGTTATAACTTATAGCTAAATACAGCTATGAGAAAAGTTTCAGTTTTCCAACCTAGATTATAGGCATTTATTTCTGTGCATCAGCTTAAAAAAAGATGGCTTCAATTATCACACAAGAATGCTAATGCTTTACAAATATCACTAAAAAGTAAATGAAAATAAGGCCACTTTTAAATGTTAACTGAAAGGATAATGTATTGGAAAAAAATAGAGAATATATTCTCTACAATACAACATAGAGAAATCCCTATTAGCTCTGATGTTATAAACAAAATTCCTATAGAAATAATATTACAAACATCACAACTAAAGCAAATTTTCAAAAAAAATTAAATTGGCCAAGTCCAAAAAGATGCTTGCCTTTGAAGAAGACGACAAGTTGCGATTAGTTTCCTTAAGGGAAAAGTAATGTTTTTGTGTTGAAACTCAGAAATCTCAGAACCATGGATTTTTCTCATTTATTTTCCATTGTAACGTCCTTCAGGGTATTTCACAGCAACAACAATGGCTCTAATAGACAACTCAAGCATGCAAAACCGGTACATATTCAATTTTACCGGTTGGTAAAAAATGTTTTTTCTCACCCACAGCTTTGGCCAGGTCACCCCACCCCGCCAGTGGCCTCACTATTGTTCTTCTTATCAAGTGCAGACTCCCAATTCGCCACTTCAAAGGCCCCCTCCAGTTTTCCCAGCTTTCATTTCCTCTCTAACCAGTCTGTATTCTTCCAGCAGAGAAATCCTTCATTCAGCCCTTTCTTTCACTGGCCCCCATCCTTCATCCATACTATCTCTCACACTTCCAAGCAGGCTCAGATCACTTTTCACAACCTACTTCTTTCCTTCAGATGAAATCTAAAAGTTAAACATGTGAGGTTAAATGGCCAACTGCTTTTATATCATTGGTTTTATTTTGTAATTTAATGGCATTTGCCCTGTACAAAAAAATATTGGGACCAGGAGCCCAACGACAAATTTCTCCAGTATTTTAGTCATTCAGGTTCAATCTATGAGACCTATATGAGGCATGACACAGAATAAAAAATAAAGCATTGGCATGACATTTAAATATAGGGGTAAAGAAACACCCTTATTACATTTTGTGACTGCTGATTATAGGAGTTTCAGTTGATATTGTTTGGGGAATCATGCCAGGACAGGAAGAAACTGGGAAGGCTAAGTACCAGATACGAGAGGAACAAAGATACAGACAGCCCTGTACACAGCATAAGAGTGATAAACTGGCAATGAACTTTGGAGGAGGTACAGAGACAGCACAGGGGAGGGAGAACAAGGCTGCAAATGAGCACAATATCCCAAGTAGGAATAAAAATAGACTAGCGTTCAGCCAGCCAGGCAGAATGGCCTTTGGGCATCTGCTGCTGCTGCTGCTAAGTCACTTCAGTCGTGTCCGACTCTCTGCGACCCCATAGATGGCAGCCCACCAGGCTTCCCCGTCTCTGGCAGTCTCCAGGCAAGAACACTGGAGTGGGTTGCCATTTCCTTCTCCAATGCATGAAAGTGAAAAATGAAAGTGAAGTCACTCAGTCATGTCTGACTCTTAGCAATCCCATGGACTGCAGCTCCTCCGTCCATGGGATTTTCCAGGCAAGAGTACTGGAGTGGGTCAGCACTGCCTTCTCCGTTGGGCATCTGACTTGGCACCAAATGCTAATGTGGACACACAACATTAGAGACACGAATCACTATCTCATTAGACCAGGAAATTCACAAGTCCAAATGGTTCCTTCTCCCAAACTATTCTGTTCCCTGTAGCCTCTACTTTGACAAATGGTACAACCACTGAGGCAGGAGACAGATGGGCCCCAGGCTGAGCAGCTGGAGTTTGTGCCTGTGGACAAATAATCCAGGATGAAGAGAAGGAGGCGCTGAGACCTGCCCAGATAAAAGACAGAGACCATATATTTCTCATTCTCAAGGTCAAGAAGACCTTCCCAGCTATACATGCACAGAAAGGCTCCTTGGAGGTCAAAAGAGAAGTGATGTCAACCTACCCATAAGCCTCTTCACTAGACTCCATCTTGGCTAAGCGATGTGTGCAGACAAATGGTAAGACCTTGAGATACACCAAATATGAACTCAGGAAAGCAAGATGATTGATTGAAGAAAACCCAAAAGAAATGGCCCATAGTGATTCAAACTACCACAAGAGTGGAACTTTCTCTCTGAACCAGCCTGTGTGTGCCAATTCACACGTACCCTTTTTCCTGCTAATAAACACTTTACTTGTTTCATTACTTTCCATTTCTTTGTGGAAAATCATTTTCTGCAAAGCAGTACGGGCCAGGGCCTTGTCACTGGCCACTGGTCTAGCAGTTAGGATTCAGCACTCTCATTGCTGCAGCCTGAATTCAATCTCTGGCTGGGAACTAAGATCACCACTACCTTCTACCTGTTCCCAACCAAACATCTGCTTATTATCACTCCTTCTGCCTTTTCCGCTCCCCAGTGGATCAGAAATCTCCAGCATATGAGTCCTTCAGCACAGGACTTTGTCCGCTGTGTTTACTCCTGAATCCCCAGTGCCAGAAACAATCTCAACACACGGTAGACACGCCAAGCCCCTTTGCTGCACACATGAACGGCACATAGGTGACGCTCCATAACTGCTGAAAGAAGGCATTAGTGCATATCTTTTAAGCTGAATTCCCAGAAAACAGAAGGAACATAAGAATAATTCCCCTTTACCTAAATTTTTCTAGTAATTTGCTCTTCTAAAAGGGCTATTACATCTTATGAAACAGTTGGTTTTCTATTAGAACAACAAGATATATATGTTTTGTTACAACATTCGAATATTAATCCCCTGGCTGTAGAGTTTTGTAATTAAGCAAGAAACTTTCCAGTCTTCAGATTGTATCTTATAAAAATCTGTAAAAATCCTCTATTCAAAAGTTACTCTTAGCAGAGGGTCTTCTGAAGTCCAAATTGGGAAAATTGGAAACAGCTTAGCCACTCCAAAGAATAGTATTTCATAAAATCCTATGGTGTAAAAAGCCAGGTCCTGTGGGGCCACTGGCTGGGTATATGAAGCAATTTCAGAAAACATTAACTCTTTCAGACCTTTCACATGCTACTGAGTGGAAGGAGTAACTGCCAAAGACTCTCAAGATTTTTGAGTGATTAACTTTCCACCTCATCCAGAACACTCTGTTTTTCACATTTGAGTTGATTTTAGTGAACCAGGGTCCTAGATACAGCTGTTGCTTTCTTGCTAGAAAGTATGTTGTCTTGCATCTTACTTCATATTGCTCCAGTCAAATCAACTTGTAAGGCCTTGCTTCATAAAAATAGCAAAAATGTGCTAAAGATAACAGAAATAAATAAAAGGTCAGTGCATTCATGTCTGCCTCTATATTTGACTGGCAGAATAAAAGATTTCATGAAACAAAAATATTTTGAGGCTCTTTTATTTTTATCACTCCTATTCTATACCGGGCAGATCTGAGCATTGTATGTTTTCTTCAATTAGAAGACTACCAACAGGCACTTATTTTCAGTGCAGAGTCTTAGCCTGAATTAAGCTGCACATTTCTGACATCTTGTTGAAGGAGCCTGAGAGCAAAACTCTAAACTTCTCCTTAGAGTTCAGAGTTTTAGGTCAATAGCAGCAGTTATAAACTGAACAGCCACTTTTTGTCCTGTGTTGAGATTTATTCAAAAGGCCAACCATGAGAAATAAAAAGAAAAGTAGAAACATCCCATAAAGAATACAAGAGAGAGAAGCTGATGGGGTATGTACAGGTAACCATTGCATATCTAATCACAAATTATTCAGTTCAGTTCAGTCACTCAGTCATGTCTGACTCTTTGCGACCCCATGAATTGCAGCACACCAGGCCTCCCTGTCCATCATCAACTCCTGGAGTTCACTTAAACTCTCGTCCATCGAGTCGGTGATGCCATCCAGCCATCTCATCCTCTGTCATTCCCTTCTCCTCCTGCCCCCAATCCGTCCCAGCATCAGAGTCTTTGCCAATGAGTCAACTCTTCACATGAGGTGGCCAAAGTATTGGAGTTTCAGCTTTAGCATCAGTCCTTCCAATGAACACCCAGGACTGATCTCTTTTAGGATGGACTGGTTGGATCTCCTTGCAGTCCAAGGGACTCTCAAGAGTCTTCTCCAACACCACACTTCAAAAGCATCATTTCTTCGGTGTTCAGCTTTCTTCACAGTCCAACTCTCACATCCATACACGACCACTGGAAAAACCATAGCCTTGACTAGACGGACATTTGTTGGCAAAGTAATGTCTCTGCTTTTGAATATGCTATCTAGGTTGGTCATAACTTTCCTTCCAAGGAGGGAAAGTCTTTTCATTTCATGACTGCAATCACCATCTGCAGTGATTTTGGAGCCCAAAAAATAAAGTCAGCCATGTTTCCACTGTTTCCCCATCTATTTCCCATGAAGTGATGGGACCAGATGCCATGATCTTCGTTTTCTGAATGTTGAGCTTTAAGCCAACTTTTTCACTCTCCTTTTTCACTTTCATCAAGAGGCTCTTTAGTTTCTCTTCACTTTCTGCCATAAGGGTGGTGTCATCTGCACATCTGAGGTTATTGATATTAGGTTAAGGTATTTGCTTAATATATGCAATTGTGTGTTTTATATAGATACATGTACATATATACAGAAATGTCCCTATACAACATATACTTTCTGCATAAAATAAACCCTTTCCTTCTTTTGTGGGCCTAATGTGATAGGTCTAATCTTTATTCTAAGTACCTGCAAGGAGTGATTTTTAAATAAGTAGTCTTTACACACAGCACTTTGTGCTCATTCTGAATGCTATTAAGTCAGATGCACATAGAAATCCTCTTTTCTTCTCTTAAAACGAGTGCACTATGTTTTACAACAGGGTCATTCTAGGTCTTTGAACTCTTAACAGGCCCAGATCAAAACAGGTTCAAATATCAGCTCTGTCAAGTCATGCCTCTGTAATTTTGAGCAAGTTATTTAACGTCTCCAAGCATCAGCTCTCTCACCTACAAAATGGGCAGTGTCTCAGCCAGTTCATGTGGCCATAACAATCTGCAAACTGGGTTGCTTAAACAAAAAATATTTATTTTTCACGCTTCTGGAAGCTTCAGATTAGGGTGCCAGCAGGGTTAGATTCCTGGTGAGGGCCCACCTGATTTACATTCTCACATGACCTTCCTTGGTGTGTGCTCAGGGAGAGAGCAAGTTCTGGGCTCTTTTCTTAAAAGGGGCATTTTTGCTTCTCTTCAGGGTTTGCCGCATTTCTCTGCTGCTGCTGCTGCTGCTGCTAAGTCACTTCAGTTGTGTCCAACTCTTTGCGACCCCATAGATGGCAGCCCACCAGGCTCCCCCGTCCCTAGGAATCTCCAGGCAAGAATACTGGAGTGGGTTGCCATTTCCTTCTCCAATGCATGAAAGTGAAAAGTGAAGTCGCTCAGTCATGTCCAACTCTTAGCAATTCTCTAAGCACTAATAAATATTGGTATTTTTCTCTTTTTTTTTAATAAAAGGTTACATCCCATCATGGGATCCACCCTGACAACCTCATCTAAACCCAGTTACTTCCCAAAAGTCTCCACCTCCTAATACCACTCCAGAGGGAATTCATTTCAACATTTGAATTTGAGAAGGGGGACACAAACATTCAGGCTGTAACAGGAAGAATAACCATAACCCTCACAGTGCTGCTGTGAGAAAATGTCTCTAAAACACTTAGCACAGCACTTCATACATAATAAATACTAAGAAAATGTTATATATCATTATTTTTACAGCTATTCCCATTAAATGTTATTATTAAGACTCTCTTATTTAGATTGGAAAGTCTGACCACTATATCTTTGGGGATTTTTTTTTCTTGTTTAATTTCATAACTGCCTTTAACCATATTCAGTCAAGAGAAGCTTAACTTAAAAGTAATTGATCGTCCCTTCTACAAATCTCTATCAAAATGCCATTTCCATAGATTAGCCCCACCAGCCTCTAACTATTCCACCTTCGCAATTACTCAGCACTTTTCTGTGCTTGATACGTGCATGTGTGCTAACTTACTTCAGTTGTGTCTGACTTTTTGCGACCCTATGAACCATAGCCCACCAGGCTCCTCTGTCCCTGGGATTCTCCAAGCAAGAATACTGGAGTGGGTTGCATGCCCTCCTTCAGGGGATCTCCCCGACCCCAGGAATGGAACCCTGTGTCTCTTACATCTCCTGCATTGACAGCTGGGTTCTTTACCACTAGTGCCACCTGGGAAGCCCTCTGTGCTTGATCCTTATTGCATATCACTAATGTTATCACTTCCATATATACTAATGTTGTCACTTGTACATGTGCACGTCCTTTTCTGTCACTTGTGATTCATATCTACACTAAATGGGTCTGTTTCCAACTTCAGATTATCACTGAAGAAGCAGAACCAGGATAATAGCCAGGCCTGTATGATTCCACAACAGCCACAGGCAAAGACTTTCCAAGGGTACATACAGGCAGATTTTTAGGGAATCAATTTCCATATCCTTAATTTCCCTCTCTACTACAGTTGCCTTTACTTGAGGCCACATGCAAGGATGAAATCATCAGTTTTTCTTTTCTCACCTCCCCTTTCGGAATGTCCTATGAATGACTTGAAACAAATAAAAACACATCTCTTATCCATTCCAAGCCTGTGGTGGTATATAATCCTAAAGGGTAAAACCTCTGGAGTTCCAAACAGTAGACAGTACAAACTGCCTTTCCTTTAGCTGTCTTGCATCCTCACCTCTCAAATGTCAGAGAATACATTGTCCTTAAGGAAAACCTCTTGATGGGCAAAGCTAAAAGAGCACTGAAGGCAAGAGTGCTTATTTCCTTCAGACAGCAAATTTGTGTCAAAGCCTTGAGTTTTGTCTGTCTGTCTACCTAAATACGTATCTTAAAATTAGAGATAGAAAGTGAGAGTCTAAGCTTCCAGCTCCAGTTAAGATGGAATAAGAACATTCCACCTCATTACTCCTGTAATTATAACTGAATATTGTCAACAAAACACGTAAAGCAAGTTATCTTTAGTATCTGAAAAGGAAGGAATAACAGGCAGATTGAAAAGGGAGCTTAACTTAAAATAGACTAATACAAATATCAAGTCATTACATTGTACATTTGAAACCAATATAATGCTATATGTCAAATATACTTCAATTTAAAAAAAAGACTAATAACAAAGTGCGTTTTCTAGTGTTTTTCTTTTTCCACCCATATTTTGCAACACAGAATCAGGGTAGTAAAATTATGGAACTATTTAGCTGGCATGGTCAAGAGAAACTCTCTCCCTGGTCAGAGAAATGGGAGGGAGGGTCCCTGCCAAGCAAAGAGAAGGGGAAATCCCCGAGGTGTCTTTTCTCTTGACCCTCCTTTGGAGGGAGGTCCCAGTAATAAAGCAGTATGCTTGCAACAGGGGAGACAGCGACAGCCTAGGTTGTGTATTTGCCCCAGTGGTGGATATGACACGGAATGGATGATGAAACTACAGCTTTTTAAACAAAAAACAGGAGGAAGGGTCCCTGGGAGTTAGGGAGTTTCCAGGAGGCCACAGAGGATGAAGCTGTGTATGAAGTCCTGAGCATATTCCCTGGCAATGAATCCGTAAAAATGGCTTGAACCATAATACCAAAAGCTTTGAGAAGTAAACTGCAAGGTAGGCAAGGCCCAGGTACCAGACTGGTCTACAGGAGGCATACATGTGGGAAGGATCCAAGAGGCACAACAAAGTCTTTGAAAACTGAACTGACATTGGAACCAAAGCCCACAGAAAGTGTAATGGAACCCCAGTGGGTCAGGTGACTATGAAACAACAAAACACACACGGAAAACAACATCCTCCAGAGAATTTTAACAGGGCCTAGAATTTCATAATTTACTCAGAATGCCGACTTGTTACTCCAAATCAGTTGACAAACTAAAAAGCAGAACATTCTCAGTAACCCCAGTGAAAGCATAAACACCAACCCTCAGATGACGTAGATGTTGGAATTACTTGACGGAGACTTAAAGCAGCTATTATACACATGCTCCATGAAGTAATGGTCAACAGGTTTGAAATGAGTGGAAGGGCAGAAGTTCTCAGTAGAGAAATAACAACTTCAAGAAAGAATCAAGTAGAAATTTTAGAACTAAAAAATACAATAACTAAGTTCCTTTTTTTTTAAGAACCACAGAATGGCAGAACAGAGATGACAATGGAAAGAGCCAGTGAACTTGAACATAGATTAACAGATTATCCAACCTGCATGAGAGAGAAGAAAGACTGAAAAGAAAAAAAAAATGAACATAAGTTTAGGGACCAGTTGGGCACTATAAAAAGATCTAACACTGATGTCATTAAAATCCAAGAAGGAAATGAGAAACATTTGTACAGAAAATTGAAAAATAAATGATTATAACTTCCTAAATCTAGTGAAAGATATAAATTTTGACTTTAGAATCACAGCAGCCCCCTACTACTGGGTTGGCCAAAAAGTTCATTCAGAATGGTTGAGCTTTTCTGTCAACCTGAAAGAATAAATTCAAGGAAAATCATCTTTAGGCACAAAATAATCAACTAAGTGGAGTTTACTCTCAGAAGCAATGCTAGTTCAACATCCAAAAAATTTTAAAAATGTAATCACTTGATTACCAAACTAAAGAAAAACCAAATGATCAAAATAACAGACTCAGAAAAAAGCATTTGATAAAATTCAATATCTTTCATAATAAAAACTACCAGGAACCAAGAATAGAGTTTAAGGGTTCAAATGATTATGTCAGTCCTTCCATTCATACTCTACCTTTCTCAAAGTCAGCTGGGACATATAACAGAAGTGACTGTCATATCATATACACAATTCATGTCCACATTCAAAAGTAGGGAAATTATACAGGTAGAGTGGTACTCCTGGGTAATGGAGAGTATATTATAATTCTGTTTACCATAACATCCAATGAAAAATAGGAGACCAATATCATAAAAACAATACCTTTTACAACAGCTCTAAAAGAATCCAGTGAAATATGTACAAAATCTATATAATGAAAATGTTGATATCAGAGTCAAGGAAGACCTAATAAATGGTAAGATAAACCAAGGTTATGGTTTAAAAGATTCAATATGATTCAGACATCAAATTGACATCTTCCTAAACTGATTGATAGCTTTAACACAATTCCAATCAAATCACTGCAGGATTTATACAGAAAGGCAAGACACTAGAACTTAAAAATAAATTTTGAATAAGAACACAGTTGAAAAATTCACACCACCAAGATATTAACACTTATTATAAAGCTATATTAATTAAGATAGAATGGTTTTGGATAGATACAGAATGGAACAGAGTAGAATCAAAAACAGACCCACATGAACATGGTAAATTAACATAACAAAGGTACAAAAGCAATTTAATGAGGAAAGGATAGTCTTTTCAACAAGTGATCCTAGAAAAATTGTATAACAATTTGAAAAAGAAAATACCACTTGACCTGTACTTCACACTTTATGCAAAATTTAACTCACCATAGTTTAAAATAAAATGAAAAGTATAAAAGTCTCAGGAGAAATTATAAGAGAAAATCTTCATGCACATACATAAGGCAAAGAGTTCTTTGATACAAAAGCATGTAATATACAAAAAAAGATTGATAAATTAGACTTCATTGAAATAAAAGTGTCTGTTCAGTGAAAGACAATGTGAAGAGAATGAAAAGACAGGTGTGGGCTGGGAGAAAATATTTCCAAATCACATAATCAATAAAAGATTTGTCACCGAGAACATACAAAGAACTCTCAAAACTCAACAATAAGAAATACAACCCAAGGCGGGGGGAAATGAGCAAAGGAAATGAATGGGCACTTCACCAAGGAAGACGTACCCATGGGAAATCAGCATGTTAAAGATGCTCATTCACTAGTCATCAAATAAATGCAAATTAAAGCCACAATGACCTACCTCTCCATACCTAGTAGAATAGCTAACACAGAAGCAATATTAATCAACCAGACAATACCACACACTGGTGAGATTATGGAGCAACTGGAATTCACATACATTATTGGTGAGAAAGCAAAACAAAACAGCCAGTCTAGAAAACAGTTTGGCAACTCCTATATAATAAAACACTTACCAATCTAGGTGTTTATCCTGGAGGAATTTGCTTAAAAAAAATTTAAGTAAATGGCTGGCAATAATACTCATAATCACTAAAAGTTGGAAATAAAAAATGTCCTTTAGGCCGTAGCTGGGAATCTTGCAGAGGAGGCAGCTAAGAGGACATGCCAACTCAGGAGCACTGAGTCCTGGGGGCCACGCAGGATGAGGTTTGGGAAAACTTGCTTGAGCTTGGGGTACAGGCATGCATTAAAAATAAATGTCCTACAACAAGTAAGTCATCATCCATAGAAATCAAATACTAATAGTAAAAATAATACTAATAGTGGATACAAGTAACAACATGAATTAATCTTAAAGGTATCACTGTAAGTGAAAGAAGTTTAGTCTCAAAAGATACTGTAATTCTATTTACATGACATCCTGGAAAGGTATGACTAAAAGTCTGAAGAGCTGATCAATGGGGTTGGAATGTGGGTTTGACCACAAAGGATAACATGAGTATACATTTTGGGTAATAGAACTATTGTGTATCCTGATGTATTAATGGTTATATGAATCTATGCATGTGTTAAAATTCACAGAATTGTACACAAGAAAAAACTGAATTTTGTTGTGTAAATTAAGAAGTAAAGTAAGATACTTTACACAGGGACATATACTAACACACTAATATAAACTAAAAATCAGCTAATTTCTGTCAGAAAGTCACTCTAATTTGGCCAATTAGTTTAACAGTGAAGTTTGGCTTTATCAATTAGGTAAATTCTATGTAAATTGAATGAAGCAAATAAACAGCTTCAAAGTTTCGATGCATATATTTAATGGATATGATAGCATATAAAGCTTTTCATCAAAATTATTGTATTATCAAAGATAAATTGAAATAACAATATTTCAGTTTCCCAATTCTTTCTCAGTATATGGATTTAAACAAAGTGATCTAACTGAAAGATGTTAGATAAATAAAATAAATAGATGTTTGATAAATCCTAGTAAAATTATCAGAAATTGAGACCATGAAGACTAATGACAGGATAATAAATTCATGGACAAGTAAAGTGCTTTCCAATTCTTACTTTCAAAAATAGGAGAAGAACCAAACCAAGACTCTAATAATTTTAATGGTAGATTATTACTATGTGACTTTTTATATTAACCTGGAAAGTTGTTCAAATAATTAAAGATCATTATTATGGTAAACTCCTTTTATTTCCATGTACTTAATTATATGAATAAGTCTTTAAGTCATTACAATCCAGAAGACAAAAAGAGTAGAAATGGAATTGATGCCAAACCCTGTTCCATTCTACACAAACCAGTTTTGAAAGAAATCATCCCATCTAACAGAATGAGAGATGAATTTCCAACAAATGTCACATTTAAGCTTAGTAATTATTTATAAACACATAATAGACTTAAGTCACAATTACTACAGAAAGTTAATCAAAATGCTAACTCAGTCTCATAAATGAGAGAAGTTTTTTGTAAGTAATAATTTCCACTCTCATATATGGCTTTTTTCTAAGGTGATAAAAATAATTATAAGCAAAATGAAATTCTGTGAGCAAAGGGAAATAGAAGTGTGAAAAGGAAGCTATGTAATATTTGTCCAATATTAAAAGAAGAGCTTGCAAATTTTGAATGGCTGTGAGTGCCAAGTCACTATGGTATTTAAATTCCACTGAACACATTTAAAAGAGTAATGTAACAGTTTCATTTTTAAAATTTCGATTATTATAATATCCTTTAGATTGTACTCTGTCAACTGCTTACATTCATGATTTAAAGTTTTTAAATATTAACTGAAAATTGTGAAAGAGGTATATAATTTTTCAAAATCCTTTTAAGGTCCCACAAGCAAAAATATTTGGAAGACTATACCTCTGAATACTATGTTACATACACAGTCTCCTCAATATGAATTTGGCTCATTTTGTTTAAATGTGCACAGAGGTTTAGACACCAAATAAACATATGGATTGAGCAGATGAAATGGAGATGGCAATTACTTCCCAACTGCTGAGCTCAATGGAATTGAAGTTATAAAAATCGTGATGCTATTTGGCATAATGAAGTCTCAATTTCAGAAGAGATTCAGACTTTGATGAGATGATTCTGAATCATGCATTAGTTTCAGTGGGTGGCCCAGAGTGTAGAGTTCAAACTCTAGGATGCCTGAATTATCAGGAAATTGCCACATTCCTGGAGCTCAATTTAAAGGAGAACTGACTGAGTGTAAGGAGTTATGTCCATCAAAAGGACAGGTAGTATCCAGTCTTGGGATTTTTAGAGAGAAATATGAAACAGAACAAAGCTAATATTTTTATTGTGTGGGAAAAAAAAACAACCAGCAATTTTATTCAGCTACCTGGTTCTATAAAGATGTATCTGCTGTGATTAAATTGATCAACATAGATATATAAAGCTGGAGATAGAATTAAAATAGATCAGGCTTTGAATTGTTCACATGTGAATTACCAGCATTCTTGTTAGAGTGGTCAGACTGCTTATTGACCAAAATATAATAGGCTTAGCACTATGAATTTATAATTACATATATCAAAAAAATAGACTTTTGCTTTGTTAATAAACACTTCTGCATTTTATTATCATCTGTAAGACCACAAATGTGGATTTCTGATAGCAAGAGGCAATATGGAACAAAAAGTGGATGCCCTTGGTCTCCAGCCACTGAACAAAATAATATTCTGTAAGATGCACAGGGATCAACCCATGATATTGGGTTTCTGAGTTATCAACTTCCAAGCCATGCTATTAACTTGAAAATAGAGGAAGAATGAATGAATGCAGGTGAGGAAAGGACATCTCTCTATTTCTGTTTTAGGAACCACTGTGCCATCTCAAGCAAAGCAATATCTGGCAGAGAATAGACACCTAATCTCAAATGATCTATAAACAAGAATTACTGAACCCAAAGAGAAGAGCTAGTACTTAGGCTCAACAAGAAATCTGTTTTATTTGGCACTGCTTCTTTAGCTGGCATGGGAAGGAGGAAAGTCAAAACAAGACTGGCTCTCACAGAAAACAGAGGAAATCCACAAGCTGAGCATTCCTCATGGTTCATAGATGGAAAGAAATTGTTAGGGACTTTAAGTGATTTTTAAAACCTTCAAGTTTCATTTCACAGCCAAATGAAATTCAAGTACTAGACAAGTTGATTGTGTAGTTTATTAAGAGTTCTTCCAAGTCTTTCTCTCTATCACTGCCCTAATAACCACAACAGTAAGAATAGCTGTTATTCCTATGGCCTCTCTTCCTTCCCTTATCTGTGATCATTCTCCCTAACATGTTCTATGTTACAGCCCTACAGACAGGTGCTTTAAAGAACTGAGAAAATATTTCTAGGAGAAGAGCATTGCAGGCAGAAGAGTTGGAGCCTTAAGAGCAAAAAGGTAAGTATTCAGAGAAAAATCAGAGAGATGATAGGGGCAAGATAATGAAGGGCAGGATGTCTGTGTTGTACAACTCCAGCAGGCACTGTTTATCTTGAATTCTGTGTGACTGGTGCCCTCCTGGAGTCATGCGAGGCAATGATACTGATGGAGTGCCCTGAAGGTTATAGGGATACTAGCTTTTATATTGAGGGAGATGGGAAAACTTGGAGAGGAGAGATGTAAATGTTTAAATGATCCCTTTTGCTTCTGTATGGAGAAAAGCCTGCTGGGGCAAGCAAGGATAATAAGGAAGTGGAAGGATAATCCAAGCAGGAACTGAAATGACCAGAGCCAGGGGTGGTCATGGAGATAGTGAACACTGGTTGGATTGTGTGTATATTTTGACAGTAGAGACAGTAAGATTTCTGAAAGGTCAGGTATGGTATGGAAGAGAAAGAAAAGTCAAGGCTTTTGGCTGAAACAACTAGAAGAATGAAGCTGTTACTTACTAACATGAGGAGCCTTTGGAGGAGAGCAGGGGTGGGGGCAATACTAGATCAGGGTAGTATGTAGGACCTACTATGCTTAACACATTTTGCAGACACTCGAGTAGAAATAACTAGAAAGCTGAGAGCAGTGTGTGTGTGTGTGTGGTGTGAGTGTATAGCACAAGCATACATATACATGCAAGCCCAGAGTTTAGAGGATGTGCGGGTTTGAGATCCATGCTGGTAGATGTCAGTGTTTGGTGGTATTTCAAGCCATGAGCCTGAATTAGACCATTAAAAAGAGGAGCGATCCAAGAAATGAGCCCTGGGGCACTCCAGTGTTTAGAGGTGAGAGAAATGAGGAGAAAACATCAAAGGAGGCTGAAAATAGGTGGCCAGAGTAGAAAGAAATTCTGTTGGTGGCTCAGAGGTAAAGAATCTGCCTACAGTGTAGGAGAATTGCAGGAAATATGAGTTCGAACTCTGGGTCGGGAAGATCCCCGGTAGGAGGAAATGGCAATCTACTCCAATATTCTTGCCTGGAAAATCCTATGGACAGAGGATCCTGGTGGCCTACAGTCCATGGGGGTCACAAGGAGTCAGATGCAACTGAACATGGACACAGACCAAAAGCAGAAAGAAAACCTCCCTGGAAGCCTAGAGGGTTTATCTTGGATGAAGAGAATGATTAAAGGTGGCAAAAGTTGCAGGAAGTCAAGTCAGGGGAAGACTGAGAACTTCCCATAGAATTCAGCAACATGGATGACAATTCCTGGAGATCTAGGGGAAAGTAGCTTTGCTTGAGAGGTTGGAGCAAGGACTTCGGAATACAGGTTGGAAGCCTGCGGGAGTAGAATAAAATTGGGGATGAAGTACAGATTTAAGAGTCATCAGTACTTATGTGGCTATGAGCAACTGCCGGGAGCCAGCGTGAAGAATCCCGCCCGTGACAAGGTCATGAGGAAGGAAGCTGACATACGCAAGGTCGTGATCAGACTTCAGGGGTCCCCCTGGAATTTCCTGAGCATGTACCCCAACAAAAAAAAAAAATCTGCCGGCTTTTGTACTCTGCTTTTCCACTTTTCTGATATTCTCTGGAAAAAAGTCAATTCAGGGCTTTAGTCTTCTGCATTTGAAAGGGATGTTTCAGTTAAACCCCCTCTTTTTCCTCTTTACTTTAATTTCAGGCTGAATTCCCATCTGGGGTGCGGAAGCTTGCCAAGTCTACTTACTTGCCCTGGCTGTTAAGACCCACGCGAAAGGGAGCCTAAGGCGAGGCACCCTTAGATATTCAAGCGAGCGCCGGTGGCCCAACGTAGATGGTGCAAATTCCTTGTCTGGAATTTTATTGGTCTTCCATGTAATCCAAGTTATTCAGCCCTCTTTCTCCACTTAATTTTCCTACTACACTATTGTTTCTTTATCTAATCTTATATTAATAAACAAATAAGTTTTCCTCGCCAACGCCGTCCACCCTTCAAATTCCCTGGATCCACCAGGGCTGGACCCCGGCAAGCAACCATGAGGTTTCCTAGACAAAATGAATAGACTATTGAGGAAAGAGGGTTGAGACCAGAGTTCTGTGGAATATCAATATTTCAGGAGCCAGGAGAGGAGGAGAGACTGGAGTGTGGCCAGAGTATGGGAAGCAGACCAAAACAGAGCAGTGTTCTAGAAACAAAGGCAAAGAGAGTGCCACGGATGAAGGAGAAATAACCAGAGACAAAGGCCTTCCGCTGTAGGGTGCAGCCAGGTTTCAGACTTCCTCCTCCACAATCCCATGTCTCTGCTCTTACAGGACATAGTACTTATACGCTGTGGTAGATCCTTATCAGCTTCAAAGGCTAAAGGAAGGAAGGGTATCCCTCAGTTCCTCATCACTCTAGTGGGGTAATTTGGAGCCATATTGTACAAATCATACACTATTTCCCAGATTTTACCATGACATTAAGCTCCAGTTGACCACAATGGTAGCTGGATTCATAATTTACCTTTACTGGCCACCTTCCATCCCTTGAACCACCTTCCCACTCCTCCACTGGTCCACACCTCTCCCAAACATATGATTTGTGCTCAAATCCTTGTCTTAGGCTCTGCCTGTGTACTAATCTGTCTAGCTCTCCACGGGCTTATGAGCACTTTAAAAAGTCAGCATGCCAGTATTTCCCTGGTCCAGTAGCTAAGATTACATGCTCCCAGTGCAGGGGGCCTGGGTTGGATCTCTTCAGGGAACTAGATCTCACATGCTGCATCTAAAGAGATCCCATGAGGGGCAACTAAGACCTGATGCAGCCAAATAAATAAGCTTTTTAAAAAATTCTGCATTCCATCTTTCCTTCCCAGTTCCTGACTGACTACCTGGTCCATAGAACATGCTTCTAAATGTCTGTTACACTGAAGTGTTTACATTTTCATAGTGCATTATAGATTCCAAAATATTTTCAAATACATTATTTTATTTAGTCCATAAAACCATTCTACCACCCAGGTATTACTCCTACTGTAAAATAAAATTGAGGAAAGAGAAGTAAAAAGAGTTTATGAAACTTGCTTCAAGACCACCCAGTTATTAAATAAAACAACTAGGGCTTGAAAACAAGTCTTCAGATTTAGGTTTGGTGCCCTTAAAAGAAGCAACTGTATATCAAAGAAAGAAAATGCTTTTATAATTTAAATTGTCAATAACTTAAAATTATAAATGTTACAAAATTTGAGGTTCTAGGAAAATCTCATTATATTTGATTATTCATTGTAATGAAAAATGTGTGGCTAATTTTGGTAACTCTACTCATCTACCTCTGGCAAAATATTGACACTACCTCAAAGAAAGAGTAATTTCCCAAGTGAATTCACAACACAAAAGGAGAAAGGGGGTATTATGTTTTACTAAGATCTTGAGACAACAATATATTGGGGCTAACATACTGAAGTGGTTTATCTCAACAACCAAAGCTAAGAAAGCAAACAAGATCAGAAAAGGAAGAGGAAAATGAAAGAATAAATAGCTGAAGTTCTTTCATAGCAGCAGAGATCTATTTCTAAACTACTTTCCACACACAATTTCAGACAAGGTAGAGTAAAGGGCTAGTCAGAAAGCTCAGAATGATTGATGGACCTTGACCTTTAGCCCTCTGAGTTCTCACAGCTCAACTATGGAAACACACACTAATGTTTATTTTAAAAACCTGAGAACAGTTTCCACAGCATTATCACGTTAGCACATTATTTACTTTACAGGACCAGGCATTGATATAAGATAGAAAGGGTAAGACAACTGAGTATCCTTCCATATGAGAACAAAATATCTTCAGAGTTACGACTGATTTAAAAGATGCTATAACAAGATGAATTAAATTTACAGAGCTGTGCATTGGGAAAAGCAGCTATTACAAGTTGTGAGTTTTGGCTCAACTCAGTCTAAAAAGGCATTTGAAAGCTCTTGTGAGAAGGAGGCTGTAACAGAAGGGAGCATTCAAAGATTAATACTCAAATCCCAGGACGGTCCCAGGATGAAAACAGAACTGGGGGGCTGATTTAAAATAATCTTGGGATAATCTTCCTGAACCTCAGTTTCCTAATTTATAAAATGAAGATGATAATACCTCAGAGATTTACTCTGGAAGCAAAGTGAGCTAACAGCTGTGAAAGCACTTTGGAAAGGAGAATGGGGCTCACAAGGTAAAAGCGAGGCTGCTGTTTTCTTGGGCAAATGACTTGACAAGTTGGAAGGAGAAAACTAAGATGGGAGTCAACTTTTAATCATCACTTGTTTCACAGGCTAAATAGACACCTGACACCCAACACAGGTCTGCAGTGCTGAATGCCCACCCAGGACACCCCTTGCTTCCTCTGTATCAAGTGAGACCCTTCATTTTTCAAACATTCAGAACTCCTTTAGGTCATTGACTCCACTTCTATTCCATTGACATTTAACCTGTGTTCTTCTATAGTTTCTATCTGCCAGCATGCTATATGGAGTTACTAATGTTCTTTTTACATTGTTTCTCACATTCTCATATATAGATCTACCAAATTAGGCTTAACACTCCTTAAAGTATTAACTCTTAATACTCCTTAAAGGTAGGGAGTACGAGAAGTATTATTATTATTACTAGAAAGTACCTTGCAAAACATCACGCCCAACCTAGAGTCTCTCAAAAGGAGCACTACTGGCATTTGGGACCAAACAGTTTGGGTGGGTAGCTGCCCTATGCCCTGCAGGATGTTTTACAGTATGGTGGGTCTCTACCTGCAAAATGCCAGTAGCAACTCTTTCTGTCCCCAGAGTTGTGACAACCAAATTATCTCTGAGTGAAGGTGCTCAGTCGTGTCTGACTCTTTGCGACCCCATGGACACCAGGCTCCTCCGTCCATGGGATTTTCTAGGCAAGAGTACTGGAGTGGGTTGCCACTTCCTTCTCCAGGGAACTTCTGGACCTAGGGATCGAACCCAGGTCTCCCGCATTGCAGACAGATGCTTTACCATCTGAGCCACCAGGAAACTATCTTTAGACATTGTCAAATGTTCCCAGGTGGAGGGGTCACAAAATTATCTCTGGTTGAGAACCATCACTCTAGGTGGATATAAACCAATATTATGGTTACTGTAATTCCTTTTTTCATATTACCTGCAATAATGCTCAGAACTGAATACTCAATGAATATTTACTAAATAAGTGAAAAAATGAGAAAAAGACTTTCACAAGTTATATTAATAACTGGTCTTACAACACAAACCCTTATACGATTAAGGCAATATTACATAATTCATACTTTTCTACCTGGCATACAATATTCTTAGTATATCAACATTTTTAAGTAACTATGTGTGTGTGCACTAGAAATTATATTCTCATGCACACATAAATATCACAGCTAACAGTGGTTCTTTCCTAGTACATGCCCTATGAATATACCTATGATGGCTAGCATACCGTTTATCTATCAAGCATGAGATGGAAAAATTATTTCAAATTCCAGGAAAATACTGCATCAAACACCGATTATCAGACTCATTTTCAGAGAATTAACTCTACGTGGAAAAAAAAAGAGTATAAAGAATTCTAAAAAGGTTGACAAATAGAGGATCTCAGATGAGTGTACTTAGGACATTTCTATTCTCTTAAAACGTAAGTTTCTTTAATATATTTTCCCAGATCTTTTCCAAAGCCATCAATCTTTTCCAAAATGGAAAGATCTGTACTATCTTCTGATATTTGAGGAACATATGTGAAGCAGCATTTCACCTAGAGCTATTAAAGAATATTGGTATTACTTTGATTTTAAAAACTGATACTTTAGGACCATCATGTTATGGAACACTGATGATTTTTTATTTTCAAATTTTCTCAGTAGATTCTTAAATCCTATATCAACAGGCTACTTTTTCCAAATGATGACTAATAAAGTGTTCTTATTAAAATGGGAGAAATGTAGCTGAAAAAGAATTAAAAGGGCTTCTTTTTCATGTACACTCACTCATCATTCTGGTCGTTTATTGCTATATACAACCTTTTGGAGGGAATCCTAATTTAGCAGTAGACCTCTACTGTACAGTGTGTTAAAAAGAAATAAACCCTTACTTTTGGCTTGGGTGAGTAACTTGTGACAGGTTAATATCCCTCCCATCAAGTAAAACTGGAAAAGCCAGATGAAACACAAGAAACATCCGTTTAAAGGCCTCTGATAGCTGGTGAGACTATTAAGAGGTGAGTGGCTAAGATCCAGAGAGAAGACAACTTCAGAACAGTCTACATTCTATGTATGGATGCTTTTACCCCCTGGAACTTGCCAGTTCTTGGCACAGTGCTAGAAACTGAGAACCTGGACATAGGGCCACTGCAAAGAGGCAGAGAAGCCAGTAGAACTTTTTGGTAATCCCACAGAGGTAGACAGACAAAAATTCGAGTTTTGGTGCTACCAGAGGAATGGGAAATTAAGGCGCCAAGGATGTAGCGGGAAAGGAGACACAGAGAAGGGCAGGCCTATCATGTGGAAGGATTTACCCTCAAGGCTTCTGCTGTAAAGAACAAGCCAGAGTTAGGTAGAAAACCTCTGCAAAGCCAAGTGGAAATCTAGCAATCTTGCTGCTCTACCAAAAAAAAAAAAAAAAAATTACAACTTGGGACTGCCAAGGAGGAGCAGAATGCAATAAACACCTTGGTTTCTAACAGCAAGGCTCACCAGAGAAACGCACTCTCAGAATGGAAACAAATGGGAGGGAGGTGGAGTCTTACCAACGCTGTCTTATAAACAGAGAGCAAAATCAGTGCAGTTCTTACTGGATCAATGTGGTCTGTTCCCACTCTACACTCCTGCCCTTCAGGAGAGAATCTGCTTCCCCCACTGTCAGCCAACAGGCTTCAGATGCCTCAGGTTTAGCCTCAGCTGCAGAGAATGGCCCTTAACAAGAGCACATCCTTCCCAAGAAGGATCACATCCAGTGGCGGCTTCAGGTGGGGGTATAAAGACCTGGTTGACTTGTCCCAACATGGAACAAGTCCCTGAGACCATATGAGCCCCAGAACTCCCTGAGGATTTAGCCAAAGCTTCAGTGGCTCTGGATCACATTTCAGCTTCTGCCTCCACCTAATCCTGCCTTTTCTCTCCTCCTTTACACAAGTGCTGATACCTAATAAACACCCTGTACAACAAATTCCATCTCAGGGACTGCTTCTGAAAGACCCAGCTTGTGACAGTTGCAGGAGTGGTCCCAGAAAGCAGGCAGTCTGATGGGGTTATTGATCTGGATCACTCACTGCTGGCATGAGAGTGAAGTTGCCATTATTGATGGTAGGTGGAGACAGACATTCCCTGGCATCAGGGGGTGGTCCAATTGTTAAAATCGTTATCAGAAGTGAACTGGAATACCTTACCTACAGAAAGGAATGCACTCAATGGGGTGACTTACCACATATTTAGTAAGTAACTATAAGGACAATGGATTGGATGCCTTAGTGCTGCTGCTAAGTCGCTTCAGTCGTGTCCGACTCTGTGTGACCCCAGAGACGGCAGCCCACCAGGCTCCCCCATCCCTGGGATTCTCCAGGCAAGAACACTGGAGTGGGTTGCCATTTCCTTCTCCAATACATGAAAGTGAAAAGTGAAAAGGAAGACGCTCAGTCATGTCCGACTCTTTGAGACCCCATGGACTGCAGCCTACGTCCTCCGTCCATGGGATTTCCCAGGCAAGAGTACTGGAGTGGGGTGCCATCACCTTCAAGCATCAATATTCTAGAAAAAGAACTCAAAACTGCAGGCAACTGTAACTTATGTTGTGGAAGCCAAAGGGCCCTCCTAGTAATTTAGAAAGAGGCTTTCACATACTGTAGCATGAGAATCTGGAAAACTGAGGATTGGAAAAGATTAATAATACAAACCCATTAAAATTAAGACTTTCTATTCCATAATAGACACTAACAGAAGAAAGGTAAGCCAGCCAGTGGGCAATCTTTACAATGCATATATCCAACAGATAACTTCTATACAGAATGCATGCAGAGCTACAGATCAGGAACAGACAGCCTACCCAATCAAAAAATGGGCAAAATACTTGGACAGACACTTCACAAAAAAGGATATTTAAATAACCAAAACAGCTTGAAAATTCAGCCCCATTCATTAGGAAAATGCAACTTAAAACCACAAAGAAATACCACAACACTACCATCAGAATTGCTTAAATGAAAATAACTGGCAGTACCAAGTGTTGGGGAGAATTTGGAGCAAGTGCAACTTTCACAGCTAGGAGGAATATAATGTCCATAACCACTTTAAAAAACTGTTTTGCTGAACAAATACATAGCCATGTTCCATCAAAGACATGTACAAGAGTAGTCATAGCATCACCATTCACAGTAGCTGGAAACAACTCACATGTCTGTCAACAGCAGAGTAGAAAACTATATTGTGGTCTAAAACATATTATTGTTTAGTTGCTGTCATGTCTGACTGTTTGCAACCCCACAGACTGTAGCCCACCAGGCTCCTGTGTCCATGAGATTTCCTAGGCAAGCATACAGTAGTGGTTTGCCATTTCTTTCTCTCAGGGATCTTACCAACTCAGGGATTGAACTTGCATCTCCTGCATTGGCAGGCATGGGCAGGTGAATTTTTTTACCACTGAGCCACCAGGGAACCCCATAAAATATATTAGAATACCATAAAAAATGAGAATGAATAAACTACAAGAAGATGAAAATACAGTGAATCTCTAAAACATAATGTTGAGCAAATGGAGTGAGACAAAAAGGCATGCATACTGTACGACTGATACCACTGATATCAAGTTCAGAAGCTGGCAAAATTACCTGAGGTGATGGAAGTCTGTATAGAGGTCTCTTTTAGGAGGGTCAGATCACTGGTAGGAAGGTTGGGTTTCTGGGTTGCTGTTACTATTCTATTTCTTGATCTGGATGCTGGTTACATGACTCTGGTCACTTTGTTAAAATTTATTGTACTATACGCGTTATTTGTGTATTTCCTAGCATGAACTTCCATAAAAAAAATCTTTAAAAAATGCAACAAAATGCAGACACCTACATTGCTTTTCGTTTTCCTGCTGTGGTGAGAAGCAAATCCTGCTGACATTGCTGTTTTCACTTTGGTTTCTAAACTGTGAACATTTGAGGAAATCAGGCCAGGAGGCATTCACCATTCCCAGGACTGACTCACAGCCCTCTTTTGCAGACTCACAGAAGGATCTACAAGGCAGGAGTCCATGACTAGAAGAAAAGAGAAAGGTGGAAATTAATGTTTTTACAGATTGTTTCTCAAAATAATAATTACACTAAAGAAAAGTTGGCCACCCATGCTACAATAATACCTTAATTTATATTTACTATAATCAACAACTTGAATTGTCAACAACAACCTTCAACCCTATAACAAGCATTTTAGCCACCTCACTGTCATGATTCTAGAGGGAATAAGCTAGTTCCATAACAGATCATCTAACTCTCTCTTGTAGAAGGTTTTATCCAAAACGATTTTTTTTTTGAGATTTCTTGTGTTAAGTAAACCTGTCAACCAAAAAAAAAAAAAAAAAAAACAGCTCTGCTGCTGCTGCTAAGTCACTTCAGTCGTGTCCGACTCCTAGCGACCCCATGGACTGCAGCCTACCAGGCTCCTCTGTCCATGGGATTTTCCAGGCAAGAGTACTGGAGTGGGGTGCCATCGCCATAAGGAATAAATTCCCCAAAATGAAAAGGCAGAAGTAGATCACAAAATAGGTTAATCTCATTTATCAACCCTCTGAGAAATTCAAAGTATCTCTGAGAAGCAAACAGAGAGAAAGCTGTTCCTTAACCTACACTGTCTCCCTAGAAAAGAAAATATTACACAAACAAATGGCAACTCTGAAACCTTGTACAGTAATTTACCTTTTCATTTCTATGCTATCTTCTGCAAAATAGCAAAACACAAACAATTGTCCACTAGCAGTAAGGTAATGATGCTTTGGAGTTTGTCTTTATTCATCTGACATGCAATCAAACACTGCTGGATCCGAGTCCCTGTGTCTGGGGACGGGGACACTACAATGTCAAGGTCATGGGCTTGTTCTCCTGCAGATCCAGGCAGCTTTTTCTACTTTGCAGCTATGGACAGCACCTCTCACCCTAGCTGGTCATCTGGCAAAGGCATCTCAAATGATTTTTAAGAAAACTAGGAAAGAAAATATACATGTCAGTCAAAGCAAAGCACACACTTCGAAAATGCAAGGTCAATAAGAAATTTCAGAATAATACAGTATCAGATCTGTAAGAAATCTTAATCAACACCTCAATTAAATCCTTCATTTGAGGGAAGTCTAGGGAGATTCTGAGACACACAGCTTCATAACAGATGAAGCGGGAAGAGAATCCAGATTTTTAACATTCAACCCATGCCCTATCTACCATCCTATATCATTTATTCTCACATAAGGACCTAATAATTTGGCTTTAAGAACTCCTTGACCCAACACACACATTTATAATTCTGCACTCATTCATCTATAGATCACTGGAACATAAAGGGATGTGCCAGCCACTGAGTTAAAACAGAAAGGATCAAGTCTATGAAAGGATCTTGAGAGTGAGACCTTGTTATATATAAAAATGTGGGAAAAGAGTACTCAACAATTACATTTAGATACAAACACTTTTGTCCTTCTCAGAAACTTGTCTTAAAATTAAGTAAATTTTAGAACTATATTAACATGTATCCAAATTTGTTAGTGAAGATGTGAGAAAAAGTTTTGCATTTGAAAGAATTAGCTTTAGACATAAAATATGAATTAGTCCAAGCAAGTATCTCAGTGGAAAGGAGACACCTGATTGCCATTCAGGAAATAAATTAGATATTCATAGAACTGAAAATTCTGCTTAAATAACATTTTTGAGAAGATTTTCTTTCCTAGATCTTATTCCAGAGACCTTACATATTTTCTCAAATAAAACTGAGAAACGTGGTTGAGGAATGTGGAGAACACAGAATTCCTATGCAATTGCTTCTACTTTGCTAGGCTCTAAGTGCTACATACACATTAACTCATTTCTCACTACAGTACTACACCAGCAATACCATTACTGTCATCTCTACTATACAAATAAAGAAACTGAAGCACAGAAAATATATGAGATTCTTCCAAGATCACTGAGTTAGTGAGTGTCCCAGCCAGCATTCAAACCCAGGACAACCGATTCAAGGACTATTAACTACTCTATTACACATGAGTCCTTACTGTAGGAATGTATGTCCCAAAAGCATAACTCAAGGTTAATTCAAAACCTGGTGTGCACTTTCCCAGTGAACCAACCATATACACAGTGGTTGGGTTCTCTCATCACTCTACAAACTTCTACTCAGCCTCCAATCAATCAGTATTTGCCAAAGGGGCTAAGAAACACTAGGAAAGGGTGAAGGCTTTTCTCTTTCTTTCCCAGGTGTAAGAGCCCACAATAAAGCTACACAGCAAGCTTGGCTTGGTTTCAGCGTTCTTCCTTTGCTTCCTAGTCCCTGACCTGTGTCCCAGTGTCCTGACACCATCCTGCCCACCCCACTCCAGCACCCCACCTGGAAAGCCACCTCCACCTGAGCGTCATTGTTTAGTCACTCACTTGTGTCCGACTCTTTGTGACCCCAAGGACTGTAGCTCACCAGGCTCCTCTGTCCATGGGATTCTACAGGCAAGAATACTGGAGTGGGTTGCCATTTTCTCCTCCAGGGGATTTTCCCAACTCAGGAATCAAAGTTGTGTCTTCTGCTTGGCAGGCAGATTCTTTACCACTAACACCATCAGGGAAGCCACACTTGCTGCTAAACATTTTTCCCCTTCCTACCATCAAAGCTATGTTCCCCAAGTGAGCTGACTGAAATGAGACTTTCAAAGACGAAGAGAGATGAAAATAACACAGAGTTGTACATAACAGATGGACACTTCACCCTTCAGAGGTTTTTGGCATCATTAGAAGATTGCTTGCTGGACCAAAGGAATCTCTGATGGAATTCCAGGTGCCACTTACAGAGGGAAAAGCCATCCCACATTGTCGGGGCAGGGGGGAAGATCACCGCAAGGCTGAGTAGCACTTGGGGCCCAACTCTCCCGGGTGTTTCTTGGACCTTTCCTCACTTCTGAGCCCACATATTCTTTGATCACTCCACATCTTCATTCAGAACCTTCTATGGTAAAGGCAATGAAGGTTCACACAGGGGTCCAGCAGACCATTTTCACTCTAAAGCTGAGTCTATAACTCAGAAGCTCACTTCTTGTCATTGACCCTCACCTGAGTTATTTTCTGCAGGAAATCATAAGCTACCCCTCTGAACTTTTCATGTTGGCCACTCCTCACTGTCTGATCTTTGGCCAACAGTTCATTCATACAAGACTCAGTTTCATCATTTGAAAAGCGAGGGATTTGGAAGAGCTGATTTTTCATAGTCCTTTTACCACTGACATTCTGTGAATCAAAATTCAGTCTTTAACACAATGCTTCTCAGAGGAGTGGTGATAATCCCACCAGCTTTGCTAAATTTCAAAAGGTAACATTTTTTTTTTTTCTCGAGACTTGATCTGGGAATATATAGAGACATTAAAATACCATTAGGCCTTCCATTCTAAAAATAGGGCCTAAGAAAAATGTCTAGAGTGTTTCCAAATAGCTCTCTAAAGAGGTGTAACCAACCGAGACCCATAGGCTTTAAATTGCCAGATGAGGACATGTGAAATAGTGATGGGGTATTAATAACTAGCAGCCCTTTCAAACACTGAGCAAAATGAGGAGCCATTTGTTCTTGCTTTGCATGAAATTCAAGTGCCTACAAGGGGTTGGAGCATTTTGCTTTTCATCACATGGAAGAGTCTGTTGAGACAGACACTATTTTGGAATATAAGTGCTGATATCCAAGCAACAAGCAGACTGATATCTGAAAACAGTGCTCAGAACAGGGAAGGAGTCAGATTTGGCTATCAGGACACTATTTTAGAAAAGGTGATTATTTTAAATGGACATTTGAAGGGTATTTGGTGTTGTGCAAAACCCCCTTAAAACATTTCAACTAAGGCTTAAGCAGAAAATTCTTACCTCTGTAATTTTGTTGAAACAAATACATACAAAGATAAATAATTCTACTATATACAAATAATGAGGTTTTTAGGGGATTTTCATTAGGAATGCTACTCAAATTATCTCTCTGTTAATAAAAAAATTATAGATTTTACCTATACAATTTTAAGCAAATTTATCCACTAAATTTCCTATATTTACATATATATATATTTTATTGTACCCTTTGAGCAACATCTCCCCATTTCCCCACCCACAAATTTACAGATTTTTATCTGCAAAAATAGTTCTGATAAAGACATAAAGTTAAAATTATTGAATAAGCTATAGCCACAGTGTAGGCATATATAATAGCTAAAGGATTTTTAGGTTTTATAAATCACTTTTTTCCAATTTTTTAGGTTTTTTTTTTTGAAATATGGCTCATGTACAATATTATATAGGTTACAGGTGTACAATATAGAGATTCACAACTTTTAAAGGTTATATTTGATTTATGGGCTTCCCTGGCTCCAAAATCACTGCAGATGGTGATTGCAGCCATGAAATTAAAAGACACTTACTCCTTGGAAGGAAAGTTATGACCAACCTAGATAGCATATTCAAAAGCAGAGACATTACTTTGCCAACAAAGGTCTGTCTAGTCAAGGCTATGGTTTTTCCAGTGGTCATGTATGGATGTGAGAGTTGGACTGTGAAGAAGCCTAAGCACCAAAGAATTGATGCTTTTGAACTGTGGTGTTGGAGAAGACTCTTGAGAGTCCCTTGGACTGCAAGGAGATCCAACCAGTCCATTCTGAAGGAGATCAGCCCTGGCATTTCTTTGGAGGGAATGATGCTAAAGCTGAAACTCCAGTACTTTGGCCACCTCATGCAAAGAGTTGACTCGTTGGAAAAGACTCTGATGCTGGGAGGGATTGGGGGCAGGAGGAGAAGGGGATGACAGAGGATGAGATGGCTGGATGGCATCACTGACTCAATGGACTTGAGTTTGAGTGAACTCAGGGAGTTGGTGATGGACAGGGAGGCCTGGTGTGCTGCAGTTCATGGGGTCACAAAGGGTCAGACATGACTGAGTGACTGAACTGAACTGAACTGGTGACTCAGATGGTAAAGAATCTGCCTTCAATGCAGGAGACCTGGGTCCAGTCCCTGGGTTGGGAAGACCCCCTGGAGGAAGGCACTCCAGTATTCTTCCCTGGAGAATCCCCATGGACAGAGAAGCCTGGCGGGCTATAGTCCATGGGGTTGCAAAGAGCCGAACATGACTGAGCAACTAAGCACCTGGCGCTTGATTTACAGCTATAAAATATTTGCTATATTCCCCATGTTGTACAATATATTCCTGTAGCTAATTTTATCTAATATTTAACTTTTTACTTTAAACTACTTCAGAGACTTACAGAAAAGTTTTAAAAATAACACATAAAGTTTCCATATGGCCTTTATCCAGGCTCCCCCAAAGCAAACACCTTACACAACTACAGTACTATTATCAGAACCAAGAAATTAACACCGTACAATATATTTACCTCAAGTAAAGACCTGATTCAAACATCACCAAGATCTTCATTTAGGATCCCACACTGCATTTCACTGTCACTTTTTATTTCTGACAAATAAACTAACCTTTGAGTATATCAGAAAAGCTCAGGATTTAAAACTCTTTTCCCATGGGAGAGGAGCAGTTTTTGTGAAAGGCTGACTTTAAGATGGGCCCCAATGACCCCTACCTCACACTATTTATACTCTGTATAATCCGTCCCCTTGAATGTGAGCTGGCTAGTGACCTACTTAACAATCAGTAGGAGATAATGGGATGTCACTTGCGTCATTAGGGTACATAGGACCGTGACTTCTATCTTGCTAGCAGACTCTCTTCCTCACTGGTTCTGTTGAAGCTAGTTGCCATATTGGGTGGGCTTACTGGCAAGGACTTGAGGTTGTCCTCTGGCCAATAGCCAGCCAGGAACTGAGACCCTCCACCCTTAAGAAACTGAAATTCTTCCATCACATGAGCCTGGAAGTGGATCCTTTCCTAGGCAAGCCATCAGACAAGACCCCAGCCCTGGACAATACCATGACTGTAACCTGTATGACACGTCCTGAGACAAAGGACCTAAGGCACTCCCAGGTTCCAAATCACAGAATCTGTTAGATAATAGATGTGTGCTGTTTTAAGCTGCCAAGTCTATGGTAATCTGCTATGCAGCAATAGGTAACTGAAATATTTCTCTTTGATATGTCATTTGATAAGAGGCATGCTATTGAGTTAGATGTATTATTCACTGATGAGATTTATACAATATTTTTTTTAATTCCTAAATTTGTCTTTGGTAATGACCAACCTGGACAGCATATTAAAAAGCAGAGACATTACTTTGCCAACAAAGGTCCATCTAGTCAAGACTATGGTTTTTTCTGTGGTCATGAATGGATATGAGAGTTGGACTATAAAGAAGGCTGAGCACTGAAGAGTTGATGCTTTTGAACTGTGGTGTTGGAAAAGACTCTTGAGAGTCCCTTGGGCTGCAAGGAGATCCAGCCAGTCCATCCTAAAGGAGATCAGTCCTGGGTGTTCATTGGAAGGACTGATATTGAAGCTGAAACTCCAATACTTTGGCCACCTGATGTGAAGAGCTGACTCATTTGAAAAGACCCTGATTCTGAGAAAGATTGAGGGCAGGAGGAGAAGGGGACGACAGAGGATGAAATGGTTGGATGGCGTCACTGACTCGATGGACATAAGTTTGGGTGGACTCCGGGAGTTGATGATGGACAGGGAGGTCTGACATGCTGCAGTTCATGGGGTCACAAAGAAGCGTTCACGACTGAGCAACTGAACTGAACTGAAGCCAAAACAAGTTGTTCAGTGAACAGCACTCACAAGGTCATAGTCAGGGAGTTCCCAGAGCTGCAGACTTTAGTGATGAAGAGAATGCTAATGACAGATGATCTTGCAAGAAAATCTACTCCTATTTCCTCCTTTTAATTATGAGAAAATTGAAACCTAAAAAGATCTCATAGCCAGTGCCATGACGCCAGCCCAGTGCTCCAGAATGTCACCTAGCTGACCTCATCTCATAAACATGAGTCCACAGATAACACAGGGGTATAAACTCACAAATCACACAGGACCATGAATTCATCAGCACTGCCAGAAAACATGAATAACAACAGATGGCTCTTTCTGTGATGGACCAATGGCACCAGCTTCCTACGTCCAGATCTCTGGTGGCCTCAAGCGACCTCAGGAGACATATGGCTTAGGTGGGGCATGATGGGAGCAGGAAAGAGGTTCCCTTGCTTGCCAGCTTCACTAGGCATGGGCATGGAAAACCATGCTGGTGAACATTTATGGGTGTCAGTGTCTCACACCAGAAGAGAGATCATGGGAGAAATCAAGGTATTTTTTGTCACATTAGTCTGAAATTCTTAAAAATCCAGGACTGTGTCTGTCTTATTTTTCATTTGCAATAATCATAGTTCCAGCATGAAAGAAACAGGTTGCTCAAATAGGGTCACTGCAGAGCATTTAACGAAAGGCCCATTTAAAAAGATGCTGGGAAGGTTTCAAAAAACCAACTAGGGGTAGTGCAGCTTGTGGGGACAGGTTGCTGCTGGCATCCCAGACTCAAGGGAAAAGGTGAAGAAGCAGTTACTGGAACTCGGAGAGAGCTGTGTGCAGAAGGCCGCCTGATAGGAGCCACGGCCTCTCACAGTGAGGCAGGCAATTCCAAACTGTGTAACCAGGTAAAGAAGAAACGAGGGGATCAGGACTGCCTCTCTGAGCCACCAGAAGCTAGAAAGCAGACCTACTGTTAAAACTAACCTGTGAGGAAGAGTGGGCTGGAGGAGGGTGGGAAGTGAATAAAGAGAAATAGAGGAGAAAGAGCCAGCACACGGCTGCATGCCTCACACCAAGCAGGAGCTCAACGAATACCTCTCAGGGGACAAAATTAGTGCTGTGTGAGGAGACTGTTCAACTATTATTAGCTTGAAATCTAGTAGGAATCTCTACTCCACAGAAATCAGCAAATGCTACAAATAATAGTTTTGGTTTTCAGGGAGCCAATTTACCAGCATAGCACTGCAGGACAGTATAAATCACATCATCTCCTCCAGAAAGAAAACTGCTTTTATCTCCACTGAAAGGAAAATTATGGTCATGCACTTGTTGAACCAGATGAAGACATTATGTCAACAACACCCCGCTATCTCCCACCACCACCATAGCCACGAGTCTTCCTTTGAGATAAACGACTTTCTTGGTGGTAATACTGTTTACCCAAGTCCCCAAGCCTACAAACCTTTGCTTCACCCTCACCATTCATATGCAATTGATTACTGCTGCTGCTGCTGCTAAGTTGCTTCAGTCGCGCCCAACTCTGTGCGACCCCAGAGATGGCAGCCCACCAGGCTCTCCTGTCCCTGGGATTCTCCAGGCAAGAACACTGGAGTGGGTTGCCATTTCCATCTCCAACGCATGAAAGTGAAAAGTGAAAGTGAAGTCGCTCAGTTGTGTGCGACTCTTAGCAACCCCATGGACTGCGGCCTACCGTGCTCCTCTGTCCATGGGATTTTCCAGGCAAGAGTACTGGAGTGGGTTGCCATTGCTTTCTCCAATTGATTACTAAGTATCACTAATTTTACTTCCCCAACCTCCCTCACATCCATTTACTCTCTTATTTTTTGTTCTCATAAAGTTAAGCTAGTTGTAGTTCCCCTAATACAAAATAGATTTAGGCTGCTCTCTTTTTCCACCCTGTCCACATGGCAAACTTCTGTTTATCCTCCAAAATATAATTCAGCTATTACTTCCTCCCTCGGAGCAGCCTTCCCTAACACTGCCTAATGGAAAGAGACCCTCTGTGTTGTCCCCATAACACACACCTTTTTAAACTGATTGCATTGGACGTTAATGTAATTGTTTTCATGTCTGGTCCCTTATTAGGCTGAGTCCCTTGAAGGCAAAATGTGTTTTATTCATCAAAGTATCCTCAGCATCAAACAATGCACCTAGCACATTGTAGGTGCCAATAAATGCTTGCTAAAGGAATATATTAATAACTCTCCTAACATTTGTTGAAAAAACTGTCAAAAGCTGAAAGGGAGCTCCCAAGCTCTACATGTGCCTGGCAAGACCCTCCAACTCTCCCTTATATCTACCCCCCAACACTTTCATCCTTGCCCACAGTATCTGCTTGCAGGATTGTTTCCATCATGCCCTCTTTCTCATTTGGGGCAGATATCACAGGACTCAGGATATCTGGCTCTCCTCACTTCCTGGATTCCCATATCTTCATGGATCCTGGGTTTCCACATCTTTTTCTCAGTGAGATTTTCCTGAATGACACTTTACTTAAAATCTAACCCCTTGCCATCATACCCACACTCTCAAAGCTCTCCACTTTTTTTTTTATTTTTTCCATTGCATTTATCAATAGTATATCTGTACCTGACATAGTATTATAAAAAAAATTTTTTTAATCTATTTGCTCACTGCTGATCTTCCTCCAATATAATATGTGGTTCATGAAGTCAAGGATCTTGTCTATTTTGTTTGCTGCCAAATACAGTATACAGCAAGCACTCCAAAAATATTTGTTTGTGAAGTAAAAGAATCACATGCAGAGAATAATTTGGTGGCCTCTTGGAACAAAGCTGTCAGTAGCAAAGTTGAGAGCAGAATCGCCATTACCTAATTCCCAACTTAATGGGTTGTACAAAAGCTCACTTTCTCCTTGCTCGCATGTTTCCTCCTCCCCCACTGCCCCCAAATTCTATGTGGTTGAATCTTGAAATAATTCCCATGTAAGGGCAAATGGCAGTAAAACTTCTATGGATGAAAAGAACGTGAAGTCACTCAGTTGTTTCCCATACTTTGAGACCCCATGGACTGTAGCTCATGTAGCTCCTCTGTCCATGGGATTTTCCAGGCAAGAATATTGGAGTGGGTTGCCATTTCCTTCTCCAGGGGATAAGTGTCTTGCTTATATATCAATAGTAAAATGTCACCCTTAAAATAGAGAACCTGAGGAAATGCCCGCAGGTAAACACAGCTCTAATTAAGACAAGTGTGAATAATGTAAAACCACACAAACACTCCTAAAAGAGAATATAAAATTCCATAACCTTCTACACAACATGATCCTGATTCTCATTAATACTTGACATACTTACCAGGGCCCATGGGATAGAGAATTAACAAGTCACAAAAGAAATTTGCAATCGTTCAATTATTTTTTGCAGCTGTTTTGATTTTTTTGCACATCTCAAGGTGATGCCTGATATAGGGATTTTTGAATGCAGTGAATCACTAGCACTAAATCTAAATTCTAGTCACAACCATATAATTGAGGACAAAAGTAAACAAACTACTCCACTGAGTTTGATGAAATATGTGTGCTTGAGACTTTGTCAGTAATTTGACAAGGCATTTTCAGGGAGATTTGAGCTTCTGTGTCCTGATTCAACAGTGCTGTGTCTTTGTAAAATAAAAATAATATGAGTTATCTAACGATTATCCACACTTTGAGCCATTCTGGCACATAAAATGGAACATTACTTATCATTTGATGTTTTATATGTAATGGCCTTAAGCACTCAATCACCCATGTTGCCTGAGGTTGAGAAGTGAACTGAGATACAACTGACCACCTAAACAGCCAGGTAGACAGCACAGCTGTAGCTGAAAAGACTGCTGTTTCCTAGTTAGCAGATAAAATCAGGGAAATAAGTGGCAGATGACTTTCTGAATTTTTATTTGGTATTAGCAACAAAGCCTCTTTTTGACTACTGACCCATAAAAATTCTTTATAAATATAATCATGAAAAAAAATTTTTTTCTGCCATGTTTCCATTTATTCTCAAATGTGACACAATTAGAGTTCTTGGGACATAGACAAAAATCTCTAATAAACAAATTAGCAGTAAAAAAAGTAAGTTTATGCAGACTACCTAATTTATGAATTCTTCAAAAATTGTTTTAACTATATTTTTCAGTTGGCTTTTAAGATTATTTCAGGGTTGCATTTCCACAGGTGAGTGGCACATGCTGTCTTACAAAATAATGTCTTTAAGAATACAGTAAGCCTTCTAAAATTACATTATAAACAAACAAATCAGTTACTTTTTTACTAAAAGGTTAGCAGTAGAAATCAAACTCAACAATGCTGTAGTAAATTAATGCTGTGTAGTAGTAGCAATTTTGAATATAAATTGGATGGTGGAGAAGAGATTTTGTAATTCCAGTGTAGCAAATATTTTTGAAAATTCATTCCTATATCAACTTTGGTGCCTATCTTGACTATTCACCTAGGGGCCATCTTGGTGATTTGGCTGTCTTTAGTAAATGGATAGAGTTAAAAGAGGAAAACTTTATCTGTGTATTTGAAATGACAGGAAACATTCACTGTAACTTTAAATAATGGGGCTAGAGTATCGACTCATTATTCTAGGGAACTCTGTTACTTCTAAAAAGGAAGCCTAGGGCACTGATAAAAAGTGAATCAATTGTGTCTTCCAAGAACAGAAATGTTAAATACCTCTTGTTTCTGTCAATACTTTTTTTCTCCTTTAGTAGCTGAAACAAAATATGCCTAGAACTTTTATTTAGCTACCAGGATTTTAGCAAAACCAAAAGCTTAAAAGATGAACACAAGGTGAGTAGAAGATAGCAACACAGAAATCCAGTCGTGATTTTAGAAGCAAAACACAGAATTCAGGGTGAAAAGCAGGCAGATCTTAACACAATATTGACTGGGAGCTTTTTGCAGAAACTAATTTCTATGGCCAGTGACTTGTTATGTAAGTGAATACTGAAACATCTATGGTGATAACATTCAGGTAACGAAAGATATATTAATATATCTCCTGTCAATACGTTAAATACCTAGAGTCAAAAGTTCTACTTTCTACCATAAACCTTTCAACTCTGAGCAAGAGCCAAGCCAATCAAGACACGGAGGTGTTTCCAGCAGATAATTTAACATTTCCCCAAGGTGATACACTGTAAGCATTTCTTTAACATTTATTTAGGGAAGAACCTGACAGTTACAACAGAGAAAAAGAGGGCTTTGGCTAGCAGGGTTCCAACATACAAGCCCCACTGGGCAGAAGAGAAGTCCTGCAGGTAACTCAGCTCATCCTTTCTAAAGACAGGTGACTGTTTGCAGCTATGGGATCCATTGGATGTCAACACAACTCCCACAAGACCCCCCAACTGAATTGTCTATTATTCCCAAAGCAAATATAAAGGTGTCCCTGAAAAAAGTCATGGTAAATTTAATTTTTTTCATTTTTTCATAGGTTTTTAGAGTTCCTTGAATTAGAACCATGAGCCACTGTTGAACCTGCCCCTTCATCCACAAGAAACTAATTGACCATAAGATGCTAGAGTCCTGTCACAGTGACTCCACTAAGTCCTCGTCAGTTGATTGAAATACCTCTAGTAATAACAACTCACCATTTCTTGAGACAACATTTCCATATATATACAACTTTAGTGGGGCTTCCCTGCTGGCTCAGATGGTAAAGAATCTGCCTGCAATGTGGGAGACATGGGTTCATTCCCTGAGTTGGGATGATCCCCTGGAGAAGGGAATGGCTACACACTCTGGTATTCTTGTCTAGAGAATTCCATGGACAGAGGAGACTGGTGGGCTGCAGTCCATAGGTCACAAAGAGTTGGACATGACTGAGCGACTAACACAATGACAGGACAACTTAAGTATTCATGAAGTCCTTAGTCAAGTTAGACTTTACTTCTTTATGACTTTCAGTTACTGGTTTTCTCTTTGCCCTGTGGAAGTACAGAGAAAAACTGCTCTTCCGGTCGTGGCCCAGGAGCATTTGCGGGTGGCTGTGGTGCACACTCAGGGCCCTCACACCACCAGGTGGCCCAACTATTCTTCACATGAACAGATTTTGAATCACTATTCTGGCCCTTTTTCTCTAGACATACTTGTAATTGTTTTGTTTCTGCTCCATAAATGAACCTTAGGTCTAAGATTTTCATCTCAAGTTGACCTAAAGTCTTTTTTAACTGATGCATATGAGTCAATATTAAAAGAAAAGCACTGAACCACCAAGCCAACCCTCAGGTATAATCTAGTGTTTCCTGATCTATTCGATCTGGGATTCTGAGAGCAATGAAGAACAGCAAGTTAATGTATTTTAGCTCCTTGTTCTGCCAACTGAAGCTCACTCAGAAGGAAACTAAGTCATCTTTGATACCATACAACTCAATGTAAAACTGTAATTATTTAACATATATAGAATGGTTTAGGCATGAATTTTCAGGAACATATCAATTATAAAAAGCAATCCCCAACTACTGTCAAAGTACTTTGAACTCCCATTGACCCAGACATTTAGGAGAGCTCCCTAATGGAAGAGTTTATTTATTGATACATTCATTCCAGCAAATATTTATTGAGTGTCTACTATAAGCTAGGCACTGCTCTGGACATTGGCTGTACAACAATGCAGAAAGTCATAAGTTCTGTGCCACTGTGGGGCTTATAAAGTTAGACAGAGGACATACAGACAAGCAAAAAGGGACACAGCCAGGCTGCAGTGAAAGACAATAGAACCACCAAGGGTGACCAGAGAAGATTTCTCTGTGGAGATGTCTTTTGAGGAAAGGACATAGTTCAAGGAGATAGATCCAACCTGATGAAGGGAGAAGTATGTGCAAAGGAAGATGGGAAAAGGCTGTCATTTTTGAGAAAGGTCAATGTAGCCGTGGTAGGGTTGATGACACCAGAGAAGCAAGAAAGTCTTGAAAAGCCACAGCAGGAAGTTGAGCTTATAATCTAAGACTAAGGGAAACCTTTGAAAGGGTAGAGGCAGGGGAATGACATCACCTAATTTGTGTTTTTATTTTTTCCCCTTTCAGTCTTATTAGACACAACTGACATACAGCACTGTATAAGTTTAGGATATACAGCTAATGATTACCACAATAGACTTAGAAAACATCTATCATTTCATACAGATACAAAATTAAATAAATAGAAAAAAATTCCTTGTGATGAGAACTCATAGGATTTACTCTCTTAACAAATTTCATATAACATACAATAGTGCTAATTGTGTTTTTAAATTGTCACTTTGGCAGCAAAGAGGAAAATGAATTAGAAGATGAAAAGAATGAGAAAAATATGCAAATTTTGTATCTCTGAAGGAGGTGAAGAAGTTTATACCCTTCCAGAAACTCACATACCATCTTTGACTATCACATCAATAATAATACTAGGTTAAACGTCTGCCTGCAATGCGGGAGACCCGGGTTCGATCCCTGGGTTGGGAAGATTCCCCTGGAGAAGGAAATGGCAACCCACTCCAGTATTCTTGCCTGGAGAATCCCATGGACAGAGGAGCCTGGTGGGCTACAGTCCACGGGGTCCCAAAGAGTTGGACACAACTAAGCGACTTCACTTTCACTCTCATAGTTAAAAATAATAATTTACTTATTATTTAATAATACTACTTTTTATGGAGAACTTACTGTGTGCTAGAGTATACAGAGCATGTATTAGCACTGTGTATAAATCACTTTTTGATACACACAAACAAACCCTTGTTCAGTCACCCAGTCATATCTGACTCCCATGTGACCCCATGGACTGCAGCACACCAGGCCTCTCTGTCCCTTACCATCTCCCAAAGTTTGCCCAAGTTCATGTCTATTCCATCAGTGATGCCATATAGTCATCTCTTCCTCTGATGCCCTAGTCTCCTTCTGCTGTCAACCTTTCCCAGCATCAAGGACTTCTCCAATGAGTCGTCCATTCACATCAGAGGACCAAAATACTGAAGCTTCAGCATCAGTCCTTCCAATGAGTATTCAGGGTTGATTTCCCTTAAGATTGACTGGTTTGATCTCCTTGTTGTCCAAGGGACTCTCAGGAGTCTTCTTCAGCACCACAGTTGGAAGGCATCAATTCTCCAGCTCTCTGCCTTCTTTACAGTCCAGCTCTCACAACCACACATGACCCCTGGAAAGACCATTGCTTTGACTATATGGACCTTTGTTGGCAGAGTAACATCTCTGCTTTTCAACACACTGCCTATGTTTGTCATAGCTTTCCTGTCAAGAAGCAAATGTCTTCTGATTTCATGGCTGCCATCAGCATCTGCAGTGATTTTAGAGCCTAGGAAGAGGAAATCTGTCACTACTTCCACCTTTTCTCCTTCTATTTGCCATTGAGTAATGGGCACAAAGTGAAGAGGAACTAAAAAGCCTCTTGATGAAAGTGAAAGAGGAGAGTGAAAAAGTTGGCTTAAAGCTCAACATTCAGAAAACAAAGATCATGGCATCCAGTCCCATTACTTCATGGGAAACAGATGGGGAAACAGTGGAAACAGTGTCAGACTTTATTTTGGGGGCCTCCAAAATCACTGCAGATAGTGACTGCAGCCATGAAATTAAAAGACGCTTACTCCTTGGAAGAAAAGTTATGACCAACCTAGATAGCATATTCAAAAGCAGAGACATTACTTTGCCAACAAAGGTTTGTCTAGTCAAGGCTATGGTTTTTCCAGTGGTCATGTATGGATGTGAGAGTTGGACTGTGAAGAAGGCTGAGCACCGAAGAAATGATGCTTTTGAAGTGTGGTGTTGGAGAAGACTCTTGAGAGTCCCTTGGACTGCAAGGAGATCCAACCAGTCCATTCTGAAGGAGATCAGCCCTGGCATTTCTTTGGAAGGAATGATGCTAAAGCTGAAACTCCAGTACTTTGGCCACCTCATGCGAAGAGTTGACTCATTGGAAAAGACCCTGATGCTGGGAGGGATTGGGGGCAGGAGGAGAAGGGGATGACAGAGGATGAGATGGCTGGATGGCATCACTGACTCGATGGATGTGAGTCTGAGTGAACTCCGGGAGTTGGTGATGGACAGAGAGGCCTGGCGTGCTGCGATTCATGGGGTCGCAATGAGTCAGACATGACTGAGCGACTGAACTGAACTGAATGGGGCCAGATGCCATGATCTTAGTTTCTTTAATATTTATTTTTAAGTTGACTCTTTCACTCTCCTCCTTCACCCTCATCAAGAGGCTCTTTAGTTCCTCTTCACTTTCTGCCATTAGGGTGGTATCATCTACATATCTGAGGTTGTTGATGTTTTTGCCACCAGTCTTGATTCCAGCTTGTAACTCATCCAGCCCAGCACTTCTCATGATGTGCTCAGCGTATAGATTAAACAAACAGGGTGAGAGCAGACAGCCCTGCCGTACTCCTTTCTCAATCTTGAACCAATCAGTTGTTCCATACAGTGTTCTGATTATTGCTTCTTGACGTACATACAAGTTTCTCAGGAGACAGGTAAGATGATCTGGTATTCCCATCTCCTTAAGAGCTTTCCATGGTTTATTAAGATCCACACAGTCAAAGGCTTTGGCACAGTAAATGAAACAAAGGTAGATGTGTCTCTGGAATTCCTTAGCTTTCTCTGCGATCCAGCAAATGTTCACAATTTGATTTCTGGTTCCTCTTCCTTTTCTAAACCCAGCTTGGACATCTGGAAGTCCTTGGTTCACATAATGCTGAAGCCTAGCATGCAAGATTTTAAGGATGACCTTACTAACAAGGGAGATGGGTGAAATTGTCCGACGATTAGGACATTCTTTAGTGCTAACCTTCTTGGGAATTGGGATGAGGATTGATCTTTTCAAGTCCTGTGGCCACTGATGGGTCGCCCAGATTTGCTGACTTGACGAATGCAACTAAGAAGTGGGAATTATCACTTTCACTAAACAAGAGGAAACTGGAGGTCAGAAAGGTCAACTGAAGTGCCAAAACCTTATAATTGAAAATTGGCAGAGCTGTGGTTTAAATCAGGTTTCATCTGTCCCCAAACTTACAAGTGCATTCTCTGCATTTGCCAGATTAAATTCTCTAATGTCCAGTGAACATATTTATTTGGGGGAAAGCATAGTGCTTTTAAAGAAGTTCATTTGAGAAACCTCCCTCAACCCCTTCCACAAAGCTATGAAAATTGAATACATGGCAGAAAACTATCCTATAGATCCCAGGTTTGAGATATAAGCTTTCTTTAGTCTCTAGTTATTTGGATAGATAAATAATTTTTTCATATGATTTATCTATTTTCATGACTAAAATATGTATAACAAAACTGACATATTTCATACTTTTTTTGGACAAATTCAATTAAGTCTGGCATGAGAAATATTGACTCCAAAATTGATGTATTAGCTAAACTTTGATTGGGACATGATGACTCAGATATTGTGCTAAATACTTTATAAAGTGAAGTCACTCAGTCATGTCTGACTCTTTGCGACCCCATGGACTGTAGCCTACCATGCTCCTCCATCCATGGGATTTTCCAGGCAAGAGTACTGGAGTGGATTGCCATTTCCTTCTCCAGGAGATCTTCCCAACCCAGGGATCGAACCCGGGTCTCCTGCATTGCAGGCAGACGCTTTACCATCTGAGCCACCAGGGAAGCCCAAATACTTTATATGAATTGTCTTAATCAAAAAGCAAAAATCATGGAACACTTCACAAATTTGCAAGTCATCCTTGTGTAGGCTCAAGTGGTAAAGAATCTGCCTGTAAAGCAGGAGACTCAGAATTGATCCCTGGGGTCAGGGATGATTTCCTGGAGGAGGAAATGGCAACCCACTCCAGTATTCTTGCCTGAAGAATCCCATGAACAGAGGAGTTTGCAGTGCTATACAGTCCGTGGGGTTGCAAAGAGTCAGACACAACCAAAGCGACTTAGCCCCTTGGGTAGGAACCATGTTCATCCTCACCGTATCATTTGAATATGGTATACGAGCTGCCAAAATAAACAGTAAATAAGAATTATTTCCTTTCTACCGATGTTAAAAATATCTGCTAAGGACCGAGAGGCAAATCAACACTCCAGAGGAAAAAATCAATAGCAAGCATCCCATTTTTTAATGTTAAGAATTTATTTGATGAGCAAAGTTCCTCTGCAAAGTACTAGAAGGTGTAAGTGGGGTAATGAAGATTAGCAGGATCTCCTGGGTGTCTTCTAGAAACAAAGCCAAGGCTGCACCTTTCAGGCCATTAACCCTGCTTCAGCTTTGTAAAGTCATTGGCCTATTATTTCAACCCTGTAGGAAAGGGTGATGGTTATATATCAAAAGTATGTGGCTGCAATGGCTGCCTCCTCTTCCAAACACAGAGACTTGAAGTATGTCAAAAGTCATCCAGAAACAGCTGTCATTCTCCTGGCCTAGGAACTGCTCATTTCTCTCTACCAACTTTCTGATATTTTTAAGCTATTGCTTCTAAGTCACATAATATTAGGACTACCTAAATCATTTATCAGCCAAATCTCTATACCTTGAGATATATTTTATTGAATCAATATAACTATGGATTATCCTGTGTTATAAGATATCCTTTAATTATCCTGTATTATAGTCCCTGATATACACATTTATTCTTCAGTTAATGAAACTGTTCAATTAAACTGTTAATTGTTATATAGTAAGTTCATCGCTATATAATATGGTTGAGTATAGTTGAGATCTTAAAGGGACAAGTTAAAAAATGTACTACTTATATATCACAGTAGACCTTTTTAAACTTAATTCTAAATATTATTATGTATCTGTTTTCTCTAGGATAGAATAAAAGAAATTTTCTATTATTTGAATCCCTGGAGAAGGGAATGGTTACCCACTCCAATATTCTTGCCTGGAGAATCCCATGGACAGAGAAGCCTCATAGAGTCCATGGGGCTGCAAAGAGTCAGACATGACTGAGTGACTGAGCACACGTTATTTGAATAGTAGAGAAAATCAGTAAAACAAATGATCCAAAATAGTGAAACATAAGAAAAATATTTGATATATAATAGGATAAGAATTATTTTGTATGTTTTACCTTTCTGAACTGATTTTGCTTATTACATTTAGCTTGCGGGTCTCATGCACACTGGTCTGAAAGTACAATTAAAAAAGTAAATATAATACAATAATAAGTGTTATAAAAAGTAGGATAAGTCCCCAAAAGATACCTAAAAATTGACTATAAATTATTATCCATTATAACAGAGAAACTGGAAAACTCTTACATGAGAGCATTTCTCAGGATGAACTAGGTCAGGAGAAAAACAAATTTTACCTAAAAGCACCCTGCAGACTCTGAGCAGCTTAACTAGAATATTACAACTGATTTAGCTGAGAGTAGAGATTGAATTATCATAAAACGATGATCAAAATGAGCTTAAGAGTCTCCTGGAGGCTGAATGCACTCTCTCTTTGTTTTATTTACATACTCACGAGTCCATAGAGAAATTAAAGCAAAGAGATATAAGTGAAATTGTTGAAATTACGGAGAAACAGAATCCAACTCCAGCAGCCTTGAGTATTCTACCTAATTTTCTTTCCATTCATACGGTATCTTACATTCTTTCTGCAATCCTTCAATATCTAGTATATAGTAGAAATACTCTGTGCAGTACTGCCTGTTCTTTTTGATCCACTGAGAGGTATTGCTGACTTTTACCGAGCTCTTCGTAAAAGACTCACACTGTCATTTAATCCTCACATGAACTTTGTAAAGCATGATGATTATCTACATTTTACAGACGAGTAGGCTCAGACACACAACTTATATCCTGTGTGTTGAATCAGTTCCGTTCAGTTCAGTTGCTCAGTTGTGTCTGACTCTTTGCAACCCCATGAATCGCAGCATGCCAGGCCTCCCTGTCCATCACCAGCTCCCAGAGCTCACCCAAACTCATGTACATCTAGTCGGTGATGTCATCCAGCCATCTCATCCTCTGTCGTCCCCTTCTCCTCCTGCCCCCAATCCCTCCCAGCATCAGAGTCTTTTCCAATGAGTCAACTCTTCGCATGAGGTGGCCAAAGTATTGGAGTTTCAGCTTTATCATCAGTCCTTCGAAAGAACACCCAGGAATGATCTCCTTTAGAATGGACTGGTTGGATCTCCTTGCAGTCCATGGGACTCTCAAGAGTCTTCTCCAACAACACAGTTCAAAAACATCAATTCTTTGGTGCTCAGCTTTCTTCACAGTCCAACTCTCACATCCATACATGACCACAGGAAAAACCATAGCCATGGTGGCCCCCAAAAGACATGGCCAGGTCTTAACCTTGGGAACCTATGAATATGGCCTTATTTGGGAAAAAGGGGCCTTTGTGGATATAAAGACCTGGCTATGATGAGATCTTGGCTTATCTGCATGCGTAAGCCCTAAGTCCAGTGACAAGTGTCTTCAAAAGGCAAACACAGATACACAGAGAAGAAGGCAATGTGAAGATGGAGGCAGAGACTGGAGTGACATGGCCACAAGTCAGGAATGCTTGAAACCACTGGAAACTGGCAAAGAAAGGAAATGCATTCTCTCCCTGGAACCCCCAGAGGGAGCATAGCCCAGACAGATTTTGGACTTCTAGCTTCTAGAACTGTGAGAGAATAAGTTTCTGTTTAAGCCACCCAGCCTGTAGTAATTTGTTACAGTCACCCTAGGAAATTAAAGTAACCACCACCATGTTATAATGCCACTATTCTAGAAACATAATAGATAGTTCTCTGCCACTATTACAAAGTTTGACTCATAAGAAAGACCTAACAGTTTCTCTCTTTATTATGCAAGCATTCTCTGCAAATAAGTCTTTCAAGGAAACAATTTCCTGAAAGCTGTGTCTGTTAACAGTGCTTGCATACTTCTACAATTTAGAATCTATTGTTTCTTCTCTACTTGGTTTTTATTTTGTGGTAATGTAGGCTTTTTCCAGTTCAAATAATAAATACCTTTGTTATACTCAAAACATTCTTTATACATTAAATTGGTACAAATAACATAAAACCTATTTGAATTTAAAAATACAACTCATTCTCTCATTACTACCCTGACAAGTTTCTAATATTAATTCAGAAAATAATTGATGTTATATAAGATTATGTACTTAACAATGCTTTGAAATTTAAAAAGCTGTATACAATTTCAAATATTCCATAACATATTGATTTACTTTGATAGAAAATTATTTAATACTGAAATTACACTATTTCAATATAATATTGAAATTGTATTATTTCAAAAATAGGGGAACATAGTCAAAGGTATAAACTTCTAGTTATAAAATAAATAAGTCATGGGGGTATAATGTAAACAAGGAGACTATGGTTAAAAACACCACATTGCATGTCTGAAAGTTGTTAAGAGAGAAGATCTTAAAAGTTTTCATCAGAAAAAAAAAATCTGTTAACTATATGTAGTGGTGGATGTTAACTAGGCTTACTGTTGTGATCACTTTACAACACACACATATATTGCTTCAGGTGGTACACCCAGAACTAATGTTACATGTCCATATATTTCCATTAAAAAAAAAATGAGCTTACAAAACACACTAACTCACATGTTCTCCCTCAGGGCCCCCAAAAGAAAATTATTTCTAATCCTACTTGATATCATGCTGGACATCCTCTGTCCCCTCTGCTCCTATCTTTTGTCCTCCTCCTCAAAAGCTCTGGGTTCAAGTGTTGACCATAAGAATCACCAGTGTCTTACCCAGACCTGATGTAATATCAGATTTGGAGCTCCGGAGCTGATGATATTGGGATGAGATTTTGGATCTCATCTATTGTGCTCACATGAATTACTTGCCCTTGCCCAATGGTTGTGGGCAAGTGCAATTGGTGTGAGGCCTTGGAAAACAGGAAGGCATGAGGAGAGTGAGGTCAGGGCGTTTATGCCCTCCTCTCTCTCCCTGCAGGACCAACTGGCTGGCAGTGTCCGTGCTCCTTGGTCTTAAGTGACAGCACTTGACTTGCTGGGAAACCCCTTGCCTACAGCCCTCTCCAGGTCTGTCTGCTCCTTGACCGTCCCTTGTTCTCTTAACCTTGCCCACACCTCCATAAATCCTCTTTTCCATCACCCTTTGAGTGTGCTGTCTTCTGCTGGAAGACCAAAACACTTACTGACTACTACGATTGATGGCCTCCATCCACCAGCCTGAATAATTTCTTGCCATAAATAAAATTATCCCAGATTTTCCAAAAATGTCTACCTCAAAAGAATTACCACTGGCTATGACTGGTGTGGGACTTTTTTTTCCTCCTTTAACAATAATCAAAACAAAAGGCGGTAGCTTGAGATGACTCTCAGACACTCCTGCTGCCACTGGCTCTTATCACTGAATGCTTTTGGTTCCAAAATACCTGTCAGCACCATCCCTGATGCACTTGGGAAAGGCCAGGCTGCAGCCAAAAAGCATGATATGTTGATAGCAACCGAGGCGATGGAGGTACATGAAGAATTTGAGGAACTTCTCCATTTCCATGCTTTTGACAATGGAGAGGGGAGATGTCAGCGTGGTGTAGTAGGGCAATATCTGACACTGGCTGTGGGTGATGTTCATGCAGGCACCTGGGAAGGTAAGAAAATTACATTCAGGAGAAGACACATAAGAACTATATATTTATAAACTCATTTGATATGATAGACTAATGTGTTCATACCATAAAATAAATCTGCAAGTCAGAATAATTGTGGACATACAATAAGACACATACATACATAGCAGCATTATTTACAGTTGTCAAGATATGAAAGCAACCTAAGTGTCCATCAATATGAATGGATAAAAATGTAATGTGTGTGTGTGTATAAGTATATGTGTGTGTCAGTACAGTTCAGTTCAGTCGCTCAGTCGTGTCCGACTCTTTGTGACCCCATGAATCACAGCACGCCAGGCCTCCCTGTCCATCACCAACTTCTGGAGTTCACTCAGAGTCGCGTCCATCAAGTTGGTGATGCCATCCAGCCATCTCATCCTCGGTCGTCCCCTTCTCCTCCTGCCCCCAATCCCTCCTAGCATCAAAGTCTTCTCCAATGAGTCAACTCTTCACATGAGGTGGCCAAAGTACTGGAGTTTCAGCTTTAGCATCATTCCTTCCAAAGAAATCCCAGGGCTGATCTCCTTCAAAATGGACTGGTTGGATCTCCTTGCAGTCCAAGGGACTCTCAAGAGTCTTCTCCAACACCACAGTTCAAAAACATCAATTCTTTGGTGCTTAGGCTTCTTCACAGTCCAACTCTCACATCCATATATGACCACAGGAAAAACCATAGCCTTGACTAGACAGACCTTAGTCGGCAAAGTAATGTCTCTGCTTTTGAATATGCTGTCTAGGTTGGTCATAACTTTTCTTCCAAGGAGTAAGCGTCTTTTAATTTCATGGCTGCAATCACCATCTGCAGTGATTTTGGAGCCCAAAAAAATAAAGTCTGACACTGTTTCCCCATCTATTTCCCATGGAGTGATGGGACTGGATGCCATGATCTTCGTTTTCTGAATGTTGAGCTTTAAGCCAACTTTTTCACTCTCTTTTACTTTCATCAAGAGGCTTTTTAGTTCCTCTTCACTTTCTGCCATAAGGGTGGTGTCATCTGCATATCTGAGGTTATTGCTATTTCTCCCGGCAATCTTGATTCCAGCGCGCGCACGTGCGTGTGTGTGTGTGTGTGTGTGTGTAAGTAATTGAAACCTACTAAATCATCAAAAAGAAAAATTTGAAATTTTGCCATTTGCAACAACATGGATGGATTTGGAGGGTACTGTGCTAAGTGAAATAAGTTAGAGAAAGACAAAGCCCTATGATATCATGACATGTGGAATCTAAAAAATACAACAAACTAGTGAATATAACCAAAAGAAGCAGACTTACAGACACAGAGAATAAACTAGTGGTTACCAGTAAGAATGGAATGGAATACAAAGGTAAGGGAGTGGGAGGTACAATCTACTATGTGTAAGATAGGCTACAGGATATATTGTATACACAGGGAATATAGCCAATATTTTGTAATAACTACAAATGGAGTGTACTCTTTAAATATCACATAACAAATTTTTCAGAAAAGAAAGCAAAAAGAAGTATGTTTGTGATCACAAAATCAAGCTGCTAATATTCACAGAGGGATAACATCTGTGTACTGGGAAAATGTGTGGAGAAAAACACTCTCACCTAGCCAGAGGGCAATCACTATTCTAGATCACAGCTGGGCTGGGCAATATGTATCAAAAAATATGTATTTTAAAAATGCATATACTTTGACATTGTAGTATTTCTAAAAATTTATCATAAAAATATCACAGTTGTGCACATGGATTTATCTACAGGGATCTTCATCTCTGTACAGCTTATACTTTAAAAAAAATAGCAATCACCTAAACATTCAACAAAGGGAACTGGTTTAAAATATTATGGAACAAACAACAGAATACTCAGTTACATGAAAGATGCTTTAGAAGACTATTAATCACATAGAATGATGTCTATAATAAATAAAAGTTACTAATCACAAACTAATTGTTATCCCATGATCCTGTTTTTTAAAATAGATGATTATCAAGAGTTTCCAGTCCTGCCCATGTCAACAGTTCAGGGTCAGCTCAGAGACTCTGACGTTACTTTCCTCCAAAATGGAGCTCCTGAGAAGGATCACTTCCATGACTTTTTCTTCTCCTTCATTCTATAAATTTGCACAATTGGCCAAAAAATGAAGGGCGCATTTTTTTGGACTTCATCAAACTCATAATCCAAAATGGGAAATAAAGGAATCAGAAAGGGAGAAAAATCCAAACTAAAATATGCAGACAGAACACAAATAGGCATAAACATGCATTCAGCTTCACATGAGTGCTGAGGTGGGAGTTCTGGGCAAGTTTCACAAATATGACACTGAAGTCTTTCAGGAAGGAAGTTAAAATGCATTGGAGTGGGAGAGCATTACAAGCCAAAAGAAGGTACAGACAGTGGACTTCAAAATGATACAATTCTATGTATTGTGCTACAAGCAGAAAAGCTTGCTTACAAGAGCTAAGAGTAAATTTATGTCCATCCAAAATATGAAACAATTCATGAAAAATTCAGTATCAAGAAAACCGATTACAAATCAGGTTTGTGCCAGGCACCAAAACAAGTGCTCAGATCTCCTCATTCAGAATGGTCTCATTTCTACAACCCAGGAAAGTGATATCATTTCTGTATTACACACGAAGTCAATTTTGGAAAAGCTAAGATATCTGTCGAGGAATACACAGCTATTATGTGGAAATTCTAGATCTTCAAACTTATGTATTCTGAGTAACTTCCATTTGGAGCTACCTTAAGCTAACACAAAGAGGGTTATAATGTTAAAAACAGTTTTTAAAGAAGATAATTCCTAATGGCCTATGAAAGAAAGAGGCCAAAAAGCGTATAATGATATACCACCAGATCCATATTTATATTCATAGATAATATCACATGTTATCCTTCATTTTATATTACATTATTTTCTTTAGGAGTCATCAGCTTTGGGGTTTATACACTTGATGATAAGCCATATTGGATGAGATCATCAAAAGGCTCATTTATCCCACCAAGGCAAAGAAAACACAGAATACTGAGTGATCATTTAAAAAATACAAGATAATGAGGAAAATCATACTTTAGTTGGCTCTATTAAGTTCATGACAGTGTGAGCTGTACAAAAGAAAAAAAAAGATTTTCTAATAGCAAATTCCTTTGGGAAAAGAGAAAAATGATAGATAATAGTTTGAAACCTTAACATATGTCTCAAAATAATTGGTATGGACAAAAATAATAATGTTTTATACTTATATAATAGTTTTATAGAGTTTTCCAAAGTAATCCTATTAGGATTATAAACTCTCATTATAGATGAAGGAACTAAAGTCCTCATAGATATGTCGGTAGATGGAAATGTGATAGATGGATGGACAGGCTGCTGCTGCTGCTAAGTCACTTCAGTCGTGTCCGACTCTGTGCGACCCCATAGACAGCAGCCCACCAGGCTCCCCCGTCCCTGGGATTCTCTAGGCAAGAACACTGGAGTGGGCTGCCATTTCCTTCTCCAGGATGGATACACAAATAGGTAGCTAGGGACATAGACAAAAAGTGATTTGCAGGACACTCAGTCAGTAACTGAAGAGCCTCTTGAGGGTAAAAGAGGAGAGTGAAAAAGCTGGCTTAAAACTCAACATTCAAAAAACGAATATCATGGCATCAAGTCCCATCACTTCATGGCAAATAGAAGGGGGAACAAGTGGAAGCAGTGACAGATTTTCTTTTCTTGGGCTTCAAAGTCACTGTGGATGGTGACTGCAGCGATGAAATTAAAAGGCGCTTGCCTCTTGGAAAGAAAGCTATGACAAACCTAGACAGCATATTAAAAAGCGAAGATATCACTTTGCCAACAAATGTCCGTCTAGTCAGAGCTATGGTTTTTCCAGTAGTCATGTATGGATGTGAGAGTTAGATCATAAAGAAAGCTGAGTGCCAAAGAATTGATGCTTTTGAACTGTTGTGTTGGAGAAGACTCTTGAGAGTCCCTTGGACTGCAAGGAGATCAAACCAGTCCATCAGATCAGTCCTGAATATTCATTGGAAGAACTGATCCTGAAGCTGAAGCTCCAGTACTTTGGCCACCTGATACAGAGTCAACTCATTGGGAAAGACCCTGATGCTGGGAAAGATTGAGGGCAGGAGGAGGAGTGGGTAACAGAGGATGAGATGGCTGGGTGGCATCACTGGCTCAATGGATGTGAATTTGAGCAAACTCTGGGACATAGTGGAGGACAGGGAAGCCTGGCAGGCTGTAGCTCCATGGGGTCACAAAGAGTCAGACACAACTTAGTAACAACAACAACAGTCAGTAACAGAGGGAGGACTGATACACAGGTCCTCCATCTCTCAGGCCAGCATTCATCCCTCTATACCACAGCTGTCAATAACACAACAAATGCCAAAGGAATTCAAAAGAGCAAGAACTCAATGTAGCGTGAATGACTAGGGAAGACTTAATGAAGAACAACTTGATTCGCTGATCAAAAATACCTGACAGAAACGATAAAAACAGGGTACTTACTAACGTAGGGAAAAAATTACTACAAAGACAGAATCATAATTGTACGTGACACAGAAAGACTAAAAACTTGAATCTGGGCAGAAAAGCACTCAACTGCGGATTTGCTAATAGCCAAAAACTATAAAAGGCAATTACTTTTTAAGACTCTTGATTTCAAGCCTTTTATATTCAAGAAATTGCATAAATTTCCTATCATCCTTTCTGCCTCAGCGTGCATGTCAAATGTTCTTTTTTCCCCAGAATGTTCTTGCCTTTGAAACATGTAATTCTAGTCTTGAATTTGTGCACATTCTCATGAGGGGCAAATGAGTTTGCATAAGCCAACTACATAATAGGCACCATGCAGAGTCGTTTCTCTGAGGGGAAAAAGAAGGGCACTTTTGGAAATGGATTCATTTATTGTTGCTGCTCTTCCAACTTGATTTTCATAAGGTAGAGAAAAGAGGGGAATGTTTGTTTTTCTTCCCTGGGCATTTACTACTGATTCCAATAGAAATTAGAAGGCAAGGGTGTTGCTGTGTAAGAATAGATAAAATAATACAATAGATATAATTAACCATAGTGTTCCTATAGACATTATTATTCAATTAAATGTGTCTTAAATAATAGTTACTTTAAGTTGGGGAACTTGAGGAGGAAAACTTAGAAACAGATTTTAAGAGCAAAATTACTTCTTGATGTATTTCTGGTGAACCAGAAATATTTTTTGTAATTAGTTCCTAAATTCTAAAACAGCATTGCCAATAAGGCATGATTTAATAACAAATTATCAAAGTATATGCTGATTAAAACACAGGTCCCAATTTGAGGGAAAAAATTTAATATGAAAAATAAAATGCTGCTTGTATTGAAGAAGATATTGATTTTTTTTTGTTTTCTTAATCTGACTCAATAGTTTCTAGATAAAACTGGGGCTTTCTCAACTCAATCACATTGCTAAAACTTCTAGTTACTGGAATGAGGAAAGAAAGATTGGTCTGTTTTAAAAGTTTTCCTTATGCTCATTTGAGAATTAGGATAAATTCTGTGTTGTCTACTTTTGGAATTAGGTAATGTGAAGCTAGAAATTCTTACTTATACGATTATTTTTAATGCAAAATTAACTTCAGAAAATTCTTGCACAGAATTTATTTCAGCAATGGGTTCTTTAAAAATCCCTTAAGACCAAATAAAGATCATATTTAAATAAAAGCAAAATAGTATCTAAACCATAATGATTATCACATAATAGTGTTATTTGACAGGAAAAATCTTCTTAAATTAAAAATAATAAAATGTCAACTTTCTAAAGTACTTTGCTATCTTTTCTGGACAAAAGATAACCTTTTGTAGACACAAACTAACAAGAAACCTCAGTAACCTTTCTGACTTCCTATGTATGATTTCACATTTAATTGAAGGGCTACTGATAAGGATTCCATTGTATCAGAAGGGAGTATTTTATCAGAGTTTGGGTTGGTTTGCCCTAACTTACTGACTTATTTTAACTCATGAATTTTCTTCACAAGACTTCCTTGTGGATGCTTCAACATTTGTTTGTCTGACTTCCAGATCTTGAGAATTTGACAGGACTGTAAAGGCAAGTTCTCTACACACAGCCCGCTATAGTGATTTGGGAAGAAAGCCATGGCAGCATTGGCCCTCTTCACATGTTTTCCTTTATCATTCCTTTCATCCAGTCTGTCATTAATTTTGTTGCTGTTTTCCCAGATGATGACTCTTATTCCTACCTCTGTAGTTTAAATTCTAGCTTTTTATGGTTAACATATGCCACTTTTATCTGCATATTTTTATCTCCACTATTTACTGAAAAGCTGCAGCATTGTCTTCTGCCCTTTCATGTATTTTGCCCTCCTTGCAAGTAACTCTGTTTCACAGCTGAGGAACCAAGGTTTGAGTAATTTTCCCATAAGATTTACATCACTAAACCTAAATATCCATCAACAGAGGAATGGATAAAGATGCAGTAATGTGTGCAGTGGAATATTACTCAGCCATAAAAAAGAATAGAGCTTCCCTGGTGGCTCAGATGCTAAAGAAGCGGCCTGCAGAGCAGGAGACCCAGGTTTGATCCCTGGGTCAAGAAGATCCCCTGGAGAAGGGAATGGCTACCCACTCCTATATTCTTGCCTGGAGAATCTGATGGACAGAGGAGCCTGGTGAGATACAGTCCATGGAGTTGCAAAGAATCTGACATGAATGAGCAACTAACTAAATAAAAAAGAATAACGCCATCTGTAGGAACATGGATGGGCCTAGAGATTATCATACTAAGTGAAGTACATCAGACAGAGAAAGACAAATATTATATGATATCACTTATATGTGGAATCTAAAGAAATGAGGCAAATAATATTTACGAAACAGAAATAGACTCACATATCAAAGGGGAAAGCAGGGGGAGGAATAAATTAGGAGTTTGGGATTAACATATACACACTGCTGCTGCTGCTGCTGCTGCTAAGTCGCTTCAGTCGTGTCTGACTCTGTGTGACCCCATAGATGGCAGCCCATCAGGCTCCCCCATCCCTGGGATTCTCCAGGCAAGAAAACTGGAGTGGGCTGTCATTTCCTTCTCCAATGCATGAAAGTGAAAAGTGAAAGTGAAGTCGCTCAGTTGGGCCCGACTCTTAGCGACCCCATGGACTGCAGCCTACCAGGCTCTTCCATCCTTCTCCAATATACACACTACTATACATAAAATAAAGAAGAAGGACCACCTATATGGCACAGGGAACTATATTCAATATCTTATAATAACCTATAATGGAAGAGAATCTGAAAAAATATATATATACATACACACACACATATAACTGAATCACTTGCTATGTATCTGAACCTAATACATCACTGTAAATAAGCTATTCTTCAATAAACAAGTTTAAGTTTACAAAAATTAAAGATTCACACAGCTAATAAATACCAAAGCTAAAATTCAACTCAAATCATCCTAACCAAGTCCAAGTCTCTTTCCATCAACAGCTGTGCCTATAATCCAAACATTAAAATTGAAGATATTTCCTCCCCGGAATTTCTACCACATTGGTTGGGGCTGCATGAGTTCCATGGAGGCTGGCGGGCTCTTTTTCACTACTAATTCAACAAATATTTATTGACTCCTTATCTGTGTCAGGAGAAGGCAATGGCACCCCCACTCCAGTACTCTTGCCTGGAAAATCCTATGGATGGAGGAGCCTGGTAGGCTGCAGTCCATGGGGTCGCTAAAAGTTGGATACGACTGAGCGACTTCACTTTCACTTTTCATTTTCATGTACTGGAGAAGGCAATGGCAACCCACTCCAGTGTTCTTGCCTGGAGAATCCCAGGGATGGGGGAGCCTGGTGGGCTGTCGTCTATGGGGTCGCACAGAGTCGGATATGACTTAGCAGTAGCAGTATCTGTGTCAGGCACTGCTTGAGGAGCAGAGCAAATGTGCGTGTGTGTGTGCTTAGTCACTCAGTCATGTCCAACTCTGACACCATGGGCTGTAGCCTGCCAAGCCCTTCTGTCTATGGGACTCTCCAGGCAAAAATACTGGAGTGGGTAGCCATTCCCTTCTCCAGGGGATCTTCCCAACCCAGGGATTGGACCCAAGTCTCCTTCACTGCAGGCAGATTCTTTATCGTCTGAACCACTAGGGTAGCTCACAGAGCAAATGACATGATGCAATATGCAGGTCAGGAAGCAACAGTTAGAGCTGGACATGGAACCAGTCTGTTGTTCCACAGGAAAAGGAATACGAAAAGGAGCATGTCAAGGCTGTATATTGTCACCCTGCTTATTTAACTTATATGCAGAGTACATCATGAGAAACAGTGGGCTGGAGGAAGCACAAGCTGGAATTAAGATTTCTGGGAGAAATATCAATAACTCAGATATGCAGATGATACCACCCTTATGGCAGAAAGTGAAGAGGAACTAAAAAGCCTCTAGATCATGGCATCCGGTCCCACCACTTCATGGGAAATAGATGGGGAAACAGTGGAAACAGTGTCAGACTTTATTTTTGAGGGCTCCAAAATCACTGCAGATGGTGATTGCAGCCATGAAATTAAAAGACGCTTACTCCTTGGAAGAAAAGTTATGATCAACCTAGATAGCATATTCAAAAGCAGAGATATTACTTTGCCAACAAAGGTCTGTCTAGTCAAGGCTATGGTTTTTCCTGTGGTCATGTATGGATGTGAGAGTTGGACTGTGAAGAAAGATGAGCGCCGAAGAATTGATGCTTTTGAACTGTGGTGTTGGAGAAGACTCTTGAGAGTCCCTTGGACGGCAAGGAGATCCAACCAGTCCATTCTGAAGGAGATCAGCCCTGGGATTCCTTTGGAGGGAATGATGCTGAAGCTGAAACTCCAGTACTTTGGCTACCTCATGCGAAGAGTTGACTCATTGGAAAAGACTTTGATGCTGGGAGGGATTGGAGGCAGGAGGAGAAGGGGACGACTTAAGATGATATGGCTGGATGGCATCACTGACTCGATGGACGTGGGTCTGAGTGAACTCAGGGAGTTGGTGATGGACAGGGAGGCCTGGCGTGCTGCGATTCACGGGGTCTTAAAGAGTTGGACACTACTGAGCAACTGAACTGAAACTGAAAACAAAATCCCTGCCCTTATGGAGCTTTTATTCTAGTCAGGGGAGACAGACAACAGACACTTTACTGTCTGGCATTGATACACACAGTCAGTAAATAGTACTAATACTCAGCAAGAACCAAAGCAGCAGATGTGCTTTAATGGAAAGCCTAATATCACAATAAATCTTTACTTATTAGGATGGGACAAAGGAAAGTTAGTTTTGAAAGTGAACTCCTTTCTTAAGAAATATACCAGAATCAAATATTCAGGCAGCACAAATATATTTTCTCAAATTCGGATGTCAGTGTTTTGATTTTCAATAATTTATATTCAGGCTCATTGAAGACAGGCTCGTCTGTCTTCATTGTTCCTATTATAACATTTAAGTTGCCATTATTTCATATTTACTAAAGATTTGCAACCATCAAATAAAAGTGTCAAAGGAAAGCAGCTCCCTTCTCTCCACTAGATTAATCATAGCAGCTCAGATTTCCTGTTGGGGTAAGAAGCCACCGCAAAGGCTTGCTTCAGAGAACCAGCCTTCTGGGGGGGCTTTCAGAAGGGGGTTTCAGCAAAGTTCCTATAAGCACACCATTCAAAGTACTCCTGGGCCTCTTTATAACATTATCTTAATTTGCTCTTATTACAACAATTGGACTAACTGATAAGATATTATTTATTTGTGTTTGTTCTCAGCATCCTTCCACATTTATGGAGAGAATTTGTCCTGTGACTAGAAATCACTGGATACCAAAGAGTACACACCCAGTTCAGTTCAGTCGCTCAGTCGTATCCGACTCTTTAAGACCCCATGAACCGCAGCACACCAGGCCTCCCTATCCATCACCAACCCCCATATTCCACCCAAACCCATGTCCATTGTGTCTGTGATGCCATCGATCCATCTCATCCTCTGTCGTCCCCTTCTCCTCCTGCCCTCAATCTTTCCCAGCATCAGGGTCTTTTCAAATGAGTCAGTGCTTTGCATCAGGTGGCCAAAGTATTGGAGTTTCAGCTTCAGCATCATTCCTTCCAATGAACACCCAGGATGGCCTGGTTGGATCTCCTTGCAGTCCAAGGAACTCGCAAGAGTCTTCTCCAACACCACAGTTCAAAAGCATCAATTCTTCGGTGCTCAGCCTTCACAGTCCAACTCTCACATCCATACATGACCACTGGAAAAATCATAGGCTTGACTAGACGGACCTTTGTTGGCAAAGTAATGTCTCTGCTTTTTAATATGCTGTCTAGGTTGGTCATGATTTTCCTTCCAAGGAGTAAGCGTCTTTTAATTTCATGGCTGCAATCACCATCCAGAGTGATTTTGGAGCCCAGAAAAATAAAGTCAGCCACTGTTTCTACTGTTTCCCCATCTATTTCCCATGAAGTGATGGGACCGGATGCCATGATATTAGTTTTCTGAATGTTGAGCTTTAAGCCAACTTTTTCACTCTCCTCTTTCACTTTCATCAAGAGGCTCTTTAGTTCTTCTTCACTTTCTGCCATAAGGGTGGTGTCATCTGCATACAACCAGTAGTTGTTCACTAACTGAATGAGACTAAATGGAACAATGTCTTCACTACAAGCTTTCTTACTGAACAAGATGGAAACAGACATGAGAAAGCAAATCTATATGAGACTCTAGGGCACTAATGATGATGGCTAATCTTTCTACAGATGTTTTTTAACAATCTGTTCCCTAGATTTATCATGGCACAGGGAGCCATCCCATTCAGTTCCCTCCACCAGGTTGATTCATACCTTGGGTTCCACTAGTGCAGCAGTTAAAAGCAAAAGACTAAGAATTACCCTTCTATCCTGTAAAAGGCAAATGTCCCATTATCCTTAAGCATACTGAATTGTATTAAGAGCACAAGATCTTACCATAGTAGAGAAAAAAATGAAGGTATGCTTCTTACAAGCAGAAAAGGCTGGAGAAAGATCAACAGATGAGCAGCTATCCGCCAGAGCTACAAACAGCTCTGAGAAAAGTGAGGGTAAAAATCATGACTGTAGCTGACAAGACTAGGTGCACACTCTGTAAGCTATCAGAGTTAAGTAAAACTCAGCTACTCCAAGACTGAGAAGCAGAAGCCAGAATCTACCTTGAGCCTCAGTCCCACCCACAAGGCTGGGGGTGGAGGTGACCTTGGGGAAATTACCTAACATCTTTAAAACCTCAGTCCCACCCACAAGGCTGGTGGTGCTGGTAACCTTTGAGAAATTACTTAACACCTTTAAAATCTCCTAATCTTTAAAGCAGAAATAATAATGTGAATCAGAGGGTTGTGAGGATCAAATCTGTCAACAGAGATAAAGAACTTAAGACAGAGCCTTCATACTGTTGATGTTAAACTGATGTCTCAACAGCACTAGTACCTTTAGCAAGAAGAAATATAACCATTCAAACAGAGGCTAGGATGAGGTAACTTCACTTTGCAGTAAAAGCCTAAGTAAACTATAAGTATGTATTCACGTTCTCCTTTAATAAAATATATATATATTAGTGTACATGTCAATCCCAACCTCCTTAACTATCTCTTCTCCCCATTCTACCACCCCCCGGCAACCATAAGTTCATTCTCTAAGTCTGTGAGTCTATTTTTGTTTTGTAAATACATTCATTTGTTTATCATTTCTTTTTAGATTCAGCATATAAGGGATGTCATATTTCTCCTTTTCTGTCTGGCTTAATTCCCTCAGCATGACAATCTCTAGGTCCATCTATGTTGCTGTAAATGGCATTATTTCATTCTTTTTAATGACATGTCCCCTGGTATGTCAGATGGTAAAAAATCTGCCTGCAATGCAAAAGACCCAGGTTTGATACCTGGGTCAGGAAGATACCCTGGGGAAGGAAATAGCAACCTACTCCAATATTCTTGCCTGGAGAATTCCATGGAGAGAGGAGCCTGGCAGGCTACAATCCAAGGGGTCACAAAGAGTCGGACATGACGAGTAACACTTCACTTTCACACTCTGCTATATTTAAAATGGATAAAACCAACGAGTTCTTACTGTATAGAACAGGCAATTATGCTTAATGTTATGTGGCAGCCTAGATGGAAGCGTAAGGAGGAGTTTGGGGGAGAATGGATGCATGTATCTATAAGGCTGAGAAATCTGTATGCAGACCAAGAAGCAACAGTTAGAACTGACATGGAACAGACTGGTACCAAACTGGGAAAAGAGTACGTCAAAGCTGTATATTGGCACCCTGCTTATTTAACTCGTACGCAGAGTACATCATGCGAAATGCTGAGCTGGATGAAGCACAAGCTGGAATCAAGATTCCCAGGAGAAATATCAATAACCTCAGATACGGAGATGACATCACCCTTATGGCAGAAAGGGAAGAGGAGCTAAAGAGCCTCTTGATGAAAGTGAAAGAGGAGAAGGAAAAAGTTGGCTTAAAACTCAACGTTCAAAAAACTAAGATCATGGAATCTGGTCCCACCACTTCATGGCAAATAGATGGGGAAACAATGGAAACAGTGACAGACTTTATGTTTTCAGGCTCCAAGATCACTGCAGATGGTGATTGAAGCCATGAAATTAAGACACTTGCTCTTTTGAAGAAAAGCTATGACAAACCTAGACAGCATATTAAAAAGCAGAGACATTACTTGGCTGATAAATGTCCATCTAGTCAAAGCTATGGTTTTTCCATAGCTTATTTTTTTAGGCTCCAAAATCACTGCAGATGGTGATTGCAGCCATGAAATTAAAAGACGCTTACTCCTTGGAAGAAAAGTCATGACCAACCTAGATAGCATATTCAAAAGCAGAGACATTACTTTGCCAACAAAGGCCCATCTAGTCAAGGCTATGGTTTTTCCAGTGGTCATGTATGGATGTGAGGGTCATGTATGGATGTGGACTATAAAGAAAGCTGAGAGCCAAAGAATTGATGCTTTTGAACTGTGGTGTTGGAGAAGACTCTTGAGAGTCCCTTGGACTGCAAGGAGATCCAGCCAGTCCATTCTAAAGGAAATCAGTCCTAAATATTCACTGGTAGGACTGATGCTAAAGCTGAAACTCCAATACTCACCTGATGCGAAGAACTGACTCATTTGAAAAGACCCTGATGCTGGGAAAGATTGAAGACAGGAGGAAAGGGGGACAACAGAGGATGAGACGGTTGGATGGCATCACTGACTCTATGGACATGAGTTTGAGCAAGCTCCAGGAGTTGGTGATGGACAGGGAAACCTGGCGTGCTACAGCCCAAGGGGTCGCAAAGAGTCAGACACAACTAAGCTACTGAACTGACTGACCCAATCTCACCAAGGGATGAATTGGATTGGGAATGCCTAGTGTTTATTCCTGGCTGTATCATGAAGTCAGCCCAGGTCAGGACTAGATCAGCAGAGTGGAATAATGAAAGACATTCTCTAGTCTAAATAGCTCACATGAAAAGTAACATTTTGTCAGAATAATTTCTGGGACAAACCTATTTGCGAGGATATCATGTACTTTGGAAGATCTGCAAGAAGGTTACAGTAGGATGAGAAGCAACAGAAAGTTACTGACAGGGCCTCTCTGTGAAGATCCCAGCTTCTTAACTTACTGGAAACATCTGTGAATCTGAACATATTAAATATTTTGTTTCTCATAAGAGAAAATCTAGGAGACAAAAGTAAGGCACACTTTCCTAATAAGGCATTTGTGACATTTGTAAAAAGTCTTTATAGACATAGTCAAGGCAGAGAGAAGCCAATACCTTGCTAATTTACACACACACAGAAAATGTGAGTACACAGGGGTTCAGTTGCTTAGTCGTGTCCGACTCTTTGTGACCCCATGAATCGCAGTACGCCAGGTCTCCCTGTCCATCACCAACTCCTGGAGTTTACCCAGAGTCATGTATATCGAGTCAGTGATGCCATCCAGCCATCTCATCCTCTGTCATCCCCTTCTCCTCCTGCCCCCAATCTCTCCCATCATGAGTCTTTTCCAATGAGTCAGCTCTTCACATGAGGTGACCAAAGTATTGGAGTTTCAGCTTTAGCATCAGTCTTTCCAATGAACACCCAGGACTGATCTCCTTTAGGATGGACTGCTTGGATCTCCTTGCAGTCCAAGGGACTCTCAAGAGTCTTCTCCAACACCACAGTTCAAAAGCATCAATTCTTTGGCGCTCAGCTTTCTTCACAGTCCAACTCTCACATCCATACATGACCACTGGGAAAACCATAGCCTTGACTAGATGGACCTTTGTTGGCAAAGTAATGTTTCTGCTTTTCAATATGTTATCTAGGTTGGTCATAACTTTCCTTCCAAGGAGGAAGCATCTTTTAATTTCATGGCTGCAATCACCATCTGCAGTTGTAACACTGTGTAAATGGTCAGAATTAAGAGCTAGCTACTCCTGTCAGGAGAATTACGAGGTTTAGGGTTTAACAGTTTTTGTATAATTACAAATATTCCAGACTTAATATTTTGAAAGCAACCTCAAGCCACTTGGTGAAATGTTTTGCAAATCTTCAAGCTTTCAGTATAATATATATGTGTGTATATACATATATGTATATATATATGTGCATGAATATATATATGTATAAAACTAGATCATTCTCTCCTATCATTTAAACACACATCCATACTACCTGATTCTAAGATGTTTAAATGGTAGCCAAATGTTCATAACTTGATGAAACTCTTTTATTCAACAAATTCAAATGCTCTAACACAGTGAGAGGCCCATTTTATTATAAATTAATTATTCTATAGAACTAAGTAAAATGTGACATTTCAGCTGTTGCATCTGCTAGTCACTTTTCATTAAAAGAACTAGATTTTGTCCCCATATAATTATCTATCTGAGGGTTATGTGATTGAATAATAACAGTAATTCCAATGTATATGGTACTTTCAAGTTTGTAAAACACCTTCCCTATTCCCAGTATGGTGGTTCCAAAGTCTGATTCAAATTCTTCTTTATTTGTCTAGATTTATGTGGCATTTGACAAGCTACTAAACTTCTGTTTATAGGTTTCCTCATCTATAAAATAGAGATAGAAATATCTGCGTTATGGGGTTACTGGGAGGATTAAATGATATTTATACTATATGTACTCATCTCACACACTACTAAAGTAATGCTCAAAATTCTCCAAGCCAGGCTTCAACAATACGTGAACTGAGAACTTCCAGATGTTCAAGCTGGTTTTAGAAAAGGCAGAGGAACCAGAGATCAAATTGCCAACATCCGCTGGATCATAGAAAAAGCAAGAGAGTTCCAGGAAAACATCTGTTTCTGCTTTACTGACTATGTCAAAGCATTTGACTATGTGGATCACAATAAACTGTGGAAAATTCTGAAAGAGATGGGAATACCAGACCACCTGACCTGCCTCTTGAGAAACCTATATGCAGGTCAGGAAGCAACAGTTAGAACTGGACATGGAACAACAGACTGGTTCCAAATAGGAAAAGGAGTACGTCAAGGCTGTATATTGTCACCCTGCTTATTTAACTTATATGCAGAGTACATCATGAGAAACACTGGGCTGGATGAAGCACAAGCTGGAATCAAGATTGCTGGGAGAAATATCAATAACCTCAGATATGCAGATGACACCACCCTTACGGCAGGAAGTGAAGGAACTAAAAAGCCTCTTGATGAAAGTGAAAGAGGAAAGTGAAAAAGTCGGCTTAAAGCTCAACATTCAGAAAACGAAAATCATGGCATCTGGTCCCATCATTTCATGGGAAATAGATGGGGAAACAGTGGAAACAGTATCAAACTTTATTTTTGGGGCTCCAAAATCACTGCAGATAGTGACTGCAGCCATGAAATTAAAAGACGCTTCCTCCTTGGAAGGAAAGTTATGACCAACCTAGACAGCATATTGAAAAGCAGAGACATTACTTTGCCAACAAAGGTCTGTCTAGTCAAGGCTATGGTTTTTCCAGTGGTCATGTATGGATGTGAGAGTTGGACTGTGAAGAAAGCTGAGTGCCAAAGAATTGATGCTTTTGAACTGTGGTGTTGGAGAAGACTCTTGAGAGTCCCTTGGATTGCAAGGAGATCCAACCAGTCCATTCTAAAGGAGATCAGTCCTGGGTGTTCATTGGAAGGAATGATGCTAAAGCTGAAACTCCAGTACTTTGGCCACCTCATGAGAAGAGTAGACTCATTGGAAAAGTCTCTGATGCTGGGAGGGATTGGGGGCAGAAGGAGAAGGGGACGACAGAGGATGAGATGGCTGGATGGCATCACTGATTCAATATACATGAGTTTGAGTAAACTCCGGGAGTTGGTGATGGACAGGGAGGCCTGGTGTGCTGCGATTCATGGGGTCACAAATAGTTGGACACAACTGAGCGACTGAACTGAACTGATACAATATATACAGTAAACTATAATGTTTGCTATTATTATCTCATTTGTGACTCACAAAATTGGTTTTGCTTACTTGCAAAATAAAACAATGCTAGGTGTTATTTAAAAAATATTCATTGCTTAAAACATTAGTTATTCATTAAGAAAACATTTATTAAGTCTCTGTTAAATAAAGGCACTGGGCTTGGGGCTGTGAATTTAAAAATAGGAACTTGAAATTAGACCATATTTTATTTATTTAGCCAAACTGTTCTTCAATACATATGAAAATTATTTGTTTTCTAATACCAAGAATAGTACATATAGATTCTATAATAATAAGAGTATAAGAAATTATCTAGTGACACAACATGTTCACTGAGGTCAGGTTTTAATGTAAAATCATTGCCTCACTTGTGGTTAGTTTTAAACTTCACTGTTCACAAAGGCAATGAGATTTCAGTAGATCCCCCAGCCTTGTTTAGTTTTACTGGGTATCTCATTTCAGGTTTAGTGGTAGTCAAAACTTAAGTAACAGAAGAATAAATGACAGGGCAGACCTGCATACTAAAGTTTGGATTATACCAGCTAGGTATTGTGATTCTTAATAGACTTAAAAAATGTTTGCTCAGATAACCATTTTTAATGCAGAATTCTCTAAACTGAAAATCTGTAAAAAATCGACCTCAACTTGAGCTGATATTTACCCTTCTTATTCTATGAATTTACAATGGAAGATTTTACAGAGAATAAGATGGTAAGGTAGCTTGTCTTACATGCTCAAAAGGAAATATTTAAAATAAAATTTATAGTATTACTATTGGAATGCATATAACATACTATTTCTTATTAATAAATATACCTTTTATCTTATTACAAGGCAATGCAATATTAGAAAGTAAAGTAAAACATAGACAACGACTCAACAAAAAAAGACAAAGGGAGTAGTGGAACATTTCTCGTCAGTTACAGCCTCAGTATCAGCTCCCCATCTCTAACTGAATAGCAGCCATGAAGTCTGGGAGGCCTTTCCCTACCCACCAGCTCCAGGTGTGTGTCCTGGCCAGTGACAGTCAGCTCATGGTACTGCCTAGCACCGTGTTTAGTTCAAAGGCAGATACTAGAATGAAGTTGGTCTCATCACAGTAAAAACCCAGAAGCAGAACAGGCTGCATAATTTAGGCACACCCAGGATAAAATGAAAATGTGGGGGCCCTTGGTCAAAAATTACTTTTGTATTATTTTATTTAAATCAGTCATAATATTGATATTTTTATTATTGCTAACAAATTCAACAAGGCAACGGCAGAACAGTTAAACAGAGTATAGAGTCCTTTTATGCTCAGGGCTCTATGCAACAACACGGGTTAGCATGCTGAGGAAGCTGGTCAATGATCAGAGGAGGAGTCCTGCCTCCAAGACCCTCAATAGCTCTCCATGTAGGGATATTTGAGCACCAGTCTCAGGATCTCTCTGTAACTTCTGGTAAGAACTAAAGAGGATCAGTTTAAGAGTGTTGGGGCCTCAAATTCAGTCTGAGGACTTCTGTCTTTGTATATGACTTTAAGGTATCAGAGGCAGAGATAATCAAACACACAAGCATCCCTGGGTTTGTATACATATTCAAACATTGCACAAAAGCAGTGCCTCTTCTGAGAAACCAGGTATCTGCTTATTGCATTTCAATCCCAGCTTGCACAGCAACACATTTCTCCAGGGAAACTGGTCATACTCAGGACTGGTGAGGAGCTCATGCCCTGCCCTTATAAGCGGCCCCTTCTTTCCCAAGGATAGCTAGGATGTAAATCATGATAGAATATCAGTGTTCCAACTGCTGTGTGGGGAAGTTTGCTGCCTTTTACCTGCTTCTAACCTGGAAAAGGAAATGGCCACCTTCTCCAGTATTCTTGCCTGGAAAATTCCATGGACAGAGGAGAGCCTGGAGAGCTATAGTCCATGGAGTCACAGTCAGACACGATTGAGCATACACACATACCCACACACATCTGCTTCTAAATTGTAGTGTACAAAGCAAGGCCAATCCATTACAAAACAGTCATTTTGCTTCCTTGATACACAGTTTCTCAAGCAAATATTCATGACTATATTATATCTCTACTATGGATAAATTAGGGGAATTTGTCAGATTAAAGTTGAAGATATTTGTTGGACATTAAAGTCTTCTTTATCAATAAGATACAAGCAAGAAACTGTGGACTAGTTTTTTCCTAAGTGTTACCAACTATAGTAGATAACAAGAATACGTTTGTCAATGACAAAAATATGACTGTGTGATAAATCTGGCCTTGAGAAATGTAAATTCTGAAACCTCTCCACTCCTTGACTTTTTCACTTTAGGATGGCTATGAAAATAACTAGGATAGAAGGTTCTGGGATAATTAAGCCAAAAAAGAGAAACACAGGAAGTTTAAACACGGGAATGAATGTATAGAGTTGGAATACCAAGAAGCCGAATCAAAATGATAAGGCTGCCCCAGCTTCAGATGGGGCAGATATAGTGTGAACCTAAAGAGGCAGAGATCTGAAGGATGCTGTGGAAGGCAAGAAACACCCAACACAAGAGGGGAATGTTGAATCAATTTTGTTTCTAATAATTGGAAAATTGCTGATTATGAATTTTAATAACGATGAATATTTAATGTAGTTTAACATACTGCTTTATGAAAACTTTGATTTCTCCAGGTGATTTCCTAAAACTATGAAGTAGAATATTTTAATAACAAACTGGTTAATATAAAAATTCTCTGTGCAAACAATACAGAGAACAGCCTAACTTTCAACAATGGAAACAAGTTTAAACTCTACTACAAATCATACGAGAAAAAAACGCTTTACAAAAGATCCTGAGAAAACTAATAAAATATTGATAAAGTAAAAGAGATCATATGTGCATTCATGTACTAGTCTCTCTACATTTGTATGTGATTAAAAATTTCTGTATAAAATTATTTTTTTGAAGAAAAGATTCTTAAATATTGTTGACTGAGTAATCTGAAAGCCCACCCATTATAAAGCTTTAGAAATATTTGATAAAATAAAATAAACATTTTTATGTAAACAGGTGAATGTTCCGTAAAGAAAAGGACATCTCAAGATTGCAGAAATGCAAGGGTAAATCAAAAACAAGAGCAGTGAGTAGGACATCACAGGAATGAAGAGCATATGGGTGAACATTTCATGAGCAGATACTGTAATGATCCTGTCTTGGAGGAAGTCATCAGTCTCAACAAACAGCTGAGGCTTTGAGTCCATAGGAAGTACAAATAGGAACTGAGACCCCCACAAAAAGCAAGAACTCCCAGGTAGCAATAGTGGTAAAGAACCCACCTGCCAATGCAGGAGATGTGGTAATATAATGTAAGAGACGCGGGTTCAATCCCTGGGTTGGGAAGATCCCCTGGAGAAGGGCAGGGCAACCCATTCCAATAATCCTGCCTGGAGAATCCCATGGACAGAGGAGCCTGGTAGGCTACAGTTCATGGGGTTGCAAAGAGTCAGACATGACTGATGTGACTTAGCAGACATGCATAACAAATCACAAAATTTAGGGCTTCCCTGTTGGCTCAGCTGGTAAAGAATCTGACTGCAATGCTGGAGACGCCCGTTTGATTCCTGGGTAGCGAAGATTCACTGGAGAAGGGATAGGCCACCCACTCCAGTATTCTTGGGCTTCCCTGGTGGTTCAGTTGGGAAAGAATCTGCCTCCAATGCAGGAGACCTGGGTTCCATCCCTGGGTTTGGAAGACCCCCTGGAGAAGGGAAAGGCTAGCCACTCCAGTAATCTGGCCTGGAGAATTCCATGGTCTAGTCCGAGGGGTTTACAAAGAGTTAAACACAAGTGAGCAACTTTCACTTTCAACTAGATCAGCTATATGATCAGGGAGATTGTCTGATTGCCTAGAATCTGGTTTGAAACAAAAACCTTTCTTTGGGTTCTTCTTAATACAACTCTGGAGGTCCCATGGATTTGAATTTACCACCACATGTGTAATCCAAGAATCCCCCAAGCCAAAAATTAGCATAAAAATTGGCCCTGGGACAGTGATATCCTGGGATGACTAGCCAAACCAAACACAAAATTGTCCTAAGTGGCATGCCCTGAATCCAAAAAGTTTATAATCCAAAGTCATAAAATAAACAGAAAACAATTTACTCAAAGAAAGAATAATAAGTCATTAGTCACAACCAGCAACAATAACTAAAGTGGAGAACTTCAGACAACTGAGCAATCTGACAGATCTATCAAGCAAGAATGAATAAAACAACTAAAGACAAAAATGTAGTAATTGAAACCACTTGAAAAGAATGACACACTATAAATAAAGATCTGGAAGACTGAAAAAGAAACCAAATAGAATCTTTAGAAATAAAAAGTATGTATGAATATTATAATTTAATTAGCAATAATCACATCTCAGATAAATGTCCTTGGCTAGGAAACTGCCACTGTACAAAGGTGGATATTATGATTTAAAACTCAGTGAACTCAATTCATATGGAAACACAAATGACCCCAAATAGCCAAAGCAGTCTTGAGAAAGAAAAATGGAGATGGAGGAATCAATCTTCCTGACTTCGAATCATACTACAAAACTACAGTCATCAAGACAGTATGGTACTGGCACAAAAACAGAACTACAGATGAATGGAAAAAAGATAGAAAGCCCAGAAATAAACTGATGAACCTATGTGTTCCTTATTTTTGACAAAGGAGGCAAGAATATAAGATGGGGAAAAGACAGTCTCTTCAATAAGTGGTGCTTGGAAAACTGGACAGCTACATGTAAAAGAATGAAATTAGAACACTTCCTAATACCATACACAAAGATAAACTCAAAATGGATTAAAGACCTAAATGTAAGGCCAGAAACTATAAAACTCTTACAGGAAAACATAGGCAGAACACTCAATGACGTAAATCAAAGCAATATCCTTTATGACCCACTCCCAAGAGTAACAGAAATAAAAATAAACATAAACAAGTGGGACCTGAGTAAATTTAAAGCTTTTGCCCAGCAAAGGAAACTATAAACAAGACAAAAAAAAACACAACACTCAGAATGGGAGAAAATAATAGCAAATAAAACAACTGACAAAGGATTAATTTCCAAAATATGCCTCTTGAGAAACCTGTATGCAGGTCAGGAAGCAACAGTTAGAACTGGACATGGAACAGACTGGTTCCAAATAGGAAAAGGAGTATGTCAAGGCTGTATTTTGTCACCCTGCTTATTTAACTTATATGCAGAGTACATCATGAGAAACGCTGGGCTGGATGAAGCACAAGCTGGAATCAAGATTGCTGGGAGAAATATCAATAACCTCAGATATGCAGATGACACCACCCTTATGGCAGGAAGTGAAGAAGAACTAAAGAGCCTCTTGATGAAACTGAAAGAAGAGAATGAAAAAGTTGGTTTAAAGCTCAACATTCAGAAAACTAAGATTATGGCATCCGGTCCCATCACTTCATGGGAAATAGATGGGGAAACAGTGGAAACAGTGTCAGACTTTATTTTGGGGGGCTCCAAAATCACTGCAGATGGTGATCGCAGCCATGAAATTAAAAGATGCTTCCTCCTTGGAAGGAAAGTCATGACCAACCTAGATAGCATATTCAAAAGCAGAGACATTACTTTGCCAACCAAGGTCCATCTAGTCAAGGCTATGGTTTTTCCAGTAGTCACGTAAGCATGTGATAGTTGGACTATAAAGAAAGCTGAGAACCTAAGAATTGATGCTTGTGAACTGTGGTGTTGGAAAAGACTCTTGAGAGTCCCCTGGACTGCAAGGAGATCCAACCAGTCCATCCTAAAGGAGATCAGTCCTGAGTGTTCATTGGAAGGACTGATGCTGAAGCTGAAACTCCAATACTTTGGCCACCTGATGTGAAGAGCCGACTCATTTGAAAAGACTCTGATGCTGGGAAAGATTGAGGGCAGGAGGAGAAGGGCACAACAGAAGATTAGATGGTTGGATGGCATCACCGATTCAATGGACATGAGTCTGGGTAAACTCTGGGAGTTGGTAATGGACAGGGAGGCCTGGCGTGCTGTAGTTTATGGGGTTGCAAAGAGTAAGACATGACTGAGTGACTGAAGTGAACTGAACTGACAAGCAGCACATACAACTCAATACCAGAAAAACAAATAACCCAATCAAAAAGTGGGAAAAAGACCTCAAAAGACATTTCTCCAAAGAAGACACAGATGGCTAACACACACATGAAAAGATGCTCAATATTGCTCATTATTAAAGAAATGCAAATCAAAACTACAATGAGACATCACCCCACACTGGTGAAAATTGCCATCACCCAAAAGTCTGCAAACAATAAATGCTGCAGAGGGTGTGGAGAAAAAGGAATGCTCTTTCACTGTTGGTGGGAATGTAAATTGATACAGCCAAAATGGAAGATAGTATGAGGAGATTCCTTAAAAAACTAGGAATAAAACTACCATATGACCCAGCAATCCCACTCCTAGTCATATGCCCTGCTGCTGCTGCTGCTGCTGCTGCTAAGTCGCTTCAGTCATGTCTGACTCTGTGCGACCCCATAGATGGCAGCCCACCAGGCTCCGCCATCCCTGGGATTTTCCAGGCAAGAGTACTGGAGTGGGGTGCCATTGCCTTCTCCGCATATACCCTGAGGAAACCAAAACTGAAAAAGACACATGTACCCCAATGTTCATTGCAGAACTCTTTACAATAGCTAGAACATGGAAGCAACCTAGATGTCCATTGAAAGAAGTTGTGGTACATATACACAATGGAATATTACTCAGCCATAAAAAGGAATGCATTTGAGTCAGTTCTAATGAGGTGGATGAACCTAGAGCCTATTATACAGAGTGAAGTAATTCAGAAAGAGAAAGATAAATATCGTATACTAATGCATATATATGGACTCTAGAAAGATGGTACCAAAGAATTTATTTGCAAGGCAGCAGTGGAGAAACAGACATAGAGACCAGACTTACAGACATGGGGAGAGGGGAGGGGAGGGTGAGATGTATGGAGATAGTAACATGGAAATTTACATTACCATATGTAAAATAGATAGCCAATGCAAATTTGCTGTATGTCTCAGGAAACTTAGACAGGGATTCTGTACCACCCTAGAGGGGTGGGATGGGGAGGTATATGGAAGGGATGTTCAAGAGGGAAGGGACATATGTATACCTATGGCTGATTCATGTTTAGGTTTTATAGAAAACAATGAAATTCTGTAAAGCAATTATCCTTCAATTAAAAAAAATTTGAACATGGGCACGGCTATGAATTCCTAGCACATGAAAGAAAGAGTTCACAACAGTTAAACATGATTTTTCTTACTATGTGCCAAGCATTATTAGTTATTAAAGTTGTGTTAGTGAGCAAGACATAAAAATAAATAAAAATAAAAACTCAGTGAACAGATTAAAATAGAATATTAGATACCACTGAAGAAAGAACTTGAGAATTAAAAATAAATCTGAGAAAATACCAAGAAATTCAGCAGAAAGATTTACAGAGGATGAATGAGAATGTCCTACATAAGATAGAGTTCCAGAAAGAGAGAACAGAAAAATCAGGAATGAGGATACAGTCACAGGATTAATAGCTGAGAATGCTCCCAAATGAAGACCTGAATCCTCAGATTCAAGAAGCATACCTTGTAAACAAGACATACACAAAGAAATATACAATAATAAACACTGGAGAGAGCATGAAGAAAAGGGAACCCTGTATACTGTTGGTGGGAATATAAATTGGTGAAGTCATATATAGAACAGCATGGAGGTTCCTTAAAAAACTATTGATAAAGATAAGTTGCCATATGATTCAACAAACCCACTCCTGGGCATATACCCAGAGAAAACTAATTCAAAAAGAGAAATGCACCCCAGTGTTCATAGTACAGCTATTTACAATAACCAAGACATGGAAACAACCTAAGTGTCCATCAACAGTTGAACAATAAAAGAAGATGTGCTATATATCAATGGAATATTAAAAAGAATGAAATAACACCATTTGCAGCAATATGGATAGACCTAGAGCTTATCATATTAAGTGAAGTCAAAGAAATCCAAATTTTAATAATATATGATATCACTTACACATGGAATCTTAAAAAATGATATAAATGAACTTATTTATAAAAATAGAGACTCACAGACACAAAAAAATAAATGTATGATTACCAAAAGGGATAGTTGGGATAGAGGAAAGAGAGCTAAATTAGGAGTCTGGAATTAATGTATACACACTGCTATCTATAAAACAGATAAAAAACAAAGATTTACTGTAGAGCACAAGGAACTATTTAATATCTAATAGCTTATAGGTTATCTAATAACCTATAAGCTGAAGCTCCTGTATTTTGGTCATGATGTGAGCAGATGACTAATTTCAAAAGTCCCTGATGCTGGGAAAGATTGAGAGCAGAAGGAGAAGAGGGTGTCAGAGGATAAGACAGCTGGACAGCATCACTGATGCAATGAACGTGAACTTGGGCAAACTCCAGGAGATGGTGAGGGACAGGGAGGCCTGGCATGCTGCAGTCCATGGTGTCACAAACAATCAAACACGACTGGGTAACTGAACAACAACAACAATAACTTACAATGGAAAAGAATATATATATATATAATAGAGAGAAGGGAAGCAGACAGAGAGACAGAGACAGAACTGAATCACTTTGCTGTACACCTGAAACTAACACAACATTATAAATTAACTATACTTCAACTTAAAAAAAGAAATCTACAATATAGTCACTTTAGTGAAACCAGAAAATGCAAAAAAAAAAAATTTTTTTTTGAGATTCCAAAGACTAAATGCAAGTTGCCTACAAAGAGATAAAAATTAAATTTGCATTAAAGCTTCTGATGGCATCACAAGAGTACAGAAAAATGTAAAATAAATTTTTTTAAGTTGGTGGGTGAAAAAAAAGTTGATCTAGAATTCTGTACCTAAACCATAATATTGAGGGTTAAATAAAGTAATTTTAGACAAAAACTAGAAAGATTCCACTGAAAGAACTTCCAAGGAGTATATTTAATTAAGGAGAGACCCAGAAAGAAGTAGCAGAAAGAAAAGTACCCAGAAACAAGTTATTAATAGCAGGATGTAAGAAGTTATGGTGATTATTATATTAGGTATATTTGAAATCTCTTATAATATTGAAAAAAAGTATAAGAGCCTTCTTTGTTTAAAGATTTCTTTAAATTGTCTAAAAATTTTGGAAGTTGAGCACCATTGGCTACAGTATTTGTTCCTATAGAAACCAGAAGCCTAGGGCTTACTGCCTTATTTGCTCAACAATAGAGAAAAATAAAAGTATCCTCCAAATTTTGAAATTTGAAAAAATAAAAAAGAAAGAAACCCTATACTTTGGATCCACAAAGGAACTAAGAGAGAAAATGATATAACTTAAATCCTATTATTGAATTATCTGACTTCAGAATTTTAAGCTATATTTGTTTCTTATATTTCCATATCCTATGTAAATCAATTAAGATTTTATATTAAATAACATATACAAAACTATCTATATAATTTAGCCACAAAATGAGGTAAGCAGAAGTGGAAATTTTTTTTTAAAGACTTATGGTGATATCACTATTTAGTCAGTACATACTATTGGTTAGAGTCTTTAGTAGATATTTATTTTATTATAAGGCCATAAGTGCTTGTGAAAGGTGAAAGATATGGGAAATACAGAGCAGTGCAAAGAAGAATATAAAATGTTAACAATAGGGACTCCCTGGTGGTCGAGTGGCTAAGACTCTGTGCTCCCAGGGCAGTGGGCCTAGCCTTGATCCCTGGTCAGAGAACTAGATCCCACATGCCACAGCTAAGGACCCTGCATGCCGCAACTAAGACCTGGTGTAGCCAAATTAAAAACCAGTTTTTTTCTTAAAAAGAAGTTACCTATAGTACTATGACTCAGAAATAACCACAGTAAAAATTTAGATATATATAATTACTGAAGTCAAATAACCTAAATACATCTGCCAGCTTCCTTACTATCTTTACAGATGATATTTAAACTCTCTCAACATTCATGTCTTTACTGTAACATGGGGGTATTAATAGTATCTACTTAATAGGGTTTCCATATAGGGTATATACCGAAATACTTATTAAAATTTGACTTATTTTACTAGTCTTTTTCTTTCAAACTATATATCATATATATTTAACATGAATATATTTAACATTACAATTCATTATACATATTCAATGTGCATACTATTTAACAGCCTGCTTATTTACTAATAGGTCTTGACATTTCTACATATCAGTGTGTACACTTCCACAACATTATTTTTAATGATTGCACATTTATCCAACATAGGATGGAATAAGAGGAAGAGGGGGAAGAAGAACAAAAGACTGATTAAAAATCCAAAGGAAAGAAAACATAATTCAAAAACAAAACACACAGACCTTTAAAAACTGTTATGTGTTACAAGAAAGCAATAAGAAAATGAGTTTATTAAACCAGGAACTTAAAGACACAAGAAAAAAAGACTGGAATAGAGGAAAATGAGACTGTAATACTAAAAAATTAATTTAATATTAAGAATATTTAGAACTAATATGTAAAACTTAAATAAACTAATGATAATCATTATGAGCATAATTAAAAAGATAAACATAAAGAAGACAGCAATTCAACAAAATAAAATGTTCTGAATTCAAGAACCCAAAAGTGGAAGAGAAAAGACTTGAAAGATGTTATAATTTTTTTCCTGAAATGAAGGAGTAAGTTAGTTTGCATATGAAAAGGGCAACCATATCTCATTATGACATCAGAATCATGAACATCAAAATATAAACTAAGTTAAGTTTAATAGTTAAAAAACTATCAAAATGACTTTTCATTCTAAGACTGAATGTTAAACATAAGATGTAAAAATTAAAAAAAAACACATAACATTTGGTTAATAAATATTAATTTTTTAAAAAATATACAATTCTTCAATAACTAGCCATCAGATGTGTTCATTGTTCATGGGCTGCCACTTCTTAAAGGCTTTTTGTGGTAAACTGAGATAAATTAGTATATATTTTTAAAGGAGAGAAAAAAATACCAAATTTATACTGACATTACTGACTCAAAATTAAGGTTACAGGCTTTTAATTTGTTTTTATATTTATACCTCTTTTATGTTGAAAATGCTGGTTCCTAAAATCATGAATATAAATACTTATTTGTTTTCTCCTAAAATGTGCAAACAATAGTTCCAAAATAACAACCCCAATATAATAATAAGACTACCTAATGGAATCTTGAAATGGATTAAAGATGTAAATGTAAGACCTGAAACCATGAAACATCTCAGAAAACAAATATGAAAAATGTTCCTTGACATTGGTCTTGGCAATGATTTTTTTGATAAGATGCCAAAATACAGGCAACAACAGCTAAAAAAACAAATGGAACTACATCAAACTAAAAAGTTTGAAAAGATTATGGATGGAACAGAAGAACATATTTGCAAATCATATATCTGGCAAAGGGATTAATTATCAAAATACATAAAGAGCTCATCCAACTCAGACACCAAAAATCTTTAATAATCCAATTTCAGAATAGGCAGAGGACCTGAATAAACATTTTTCCAGGGAAGATATACAAATGATCACAAGTATATCAGGAGCCAGGGCCTCAATATATGAAATATTGGAGGAATGTTGTTGTTCAGTCACTAAGTCATGTCCAACTCTTTGAGACTCCATGAACTGCAGCACACTAGGCCTCTCTGTCCTTCACTATCTCCTGGAGTTTTCTCAAATTCATGCCCATTGAGTAGGTGATACCATTCAACTATCTCATCCTCTGTCACCCTCTTCTACTGCCCTCAATCTTTCCAAGCATCAGGATCTTTTCCAATAAGTTGGCTCTTCACATTAGGTGGCCAAAGTATTAGAGCTTCAGCATCAGTCCTTCCAATGAATATTCAGGATTGATTTCCTTTAGAATTGACTGGTTTGATCTCCTTGCAGTCCAAAGGACTCTCAAGAGTCTTCTCCAGCACCACAATTCAAAAGCATTAATTCTTCAGTGGTCAGCCTTCCTTATGGTCCAACTCTCACATCTGTACATGACTACTAGAAAAGCCATTGCTTTGACTATACAGACCTTTGTCATCAAAGTTATGTCTCTGCTTTTTTAATACACTGTTTAGGTTTGTCGTACATTCAATTGATAATATTCTAACCCTGGCTCCCCAAAACTCATTGTCCTTCCCACAAGTAAATGTATTCACTTCACCCCAACAGCTCAAAAGTCTTAAGTCATTATCATTTCAGCATCAAAATCTAAAGTCTTCCTCAAACAGAAACTTATGACTTACTCAGACATGAAGACTTACTCAGACTATCGACACTGCAGGGGCAGGAGAGGATGGGCTGAATTGACAGAGTAGCATTGAAATATATACATTACCATATGTAAAATAGATAACTAATGAGAAGTTGCTGTATAACATAGGAAACTCAATCTGGTGCTCTGTGATAACCTAGAGGGGTGGGTTGGGGTGGGAGGTGACAGGGAGATTCAGGACGGAGGGAACATATATATACCTATGGCTGATTCATGTTGATGTATGATAGAAACCAAGACAACAGTGTAAAGCAATTATCCTCCAATTAAGAAATAATTTTTTATAAAAAGAAAATCATAAGGAAGAGAAAACACATACACACAGAAGTCTAAAGTCTCATCTAAATGTCATCTAAATCATCTAAATATGATTGAGACTCAAGATATGATTACTCCTCAGGCAAAATTCTTCTTCAGCTGTCAATGTGTGAAACTAGACAAATTATGTGATTCTAAAACAAAATAGGGGGAGAGAAATGGTGGGGGCATTCCCAATTCCAGAAAGGAGGAATAATAGATAAGGAAAGGGTGACAGGTCCCTACTGAATACTGATGGTGTCCCCATGTCTCACTACCTCACCTGTCTCACTGCCTCTTATGGTCAGCCACAATATGACCACTTGGCAAACCCTCAAACTCTAGAACAAGCAAAGACTTTTGATTTAAGGTCTTCTTTTCCCTCCCATAACCAACCCTCCCCTATTAATGTTCCATTTTTGTTGACTTTCAAGGACACATAATATGGTAGCATGGTCTGTGGCTTAATAACCGTAAGACTGATCATCATCAGTCTTCTGAAATGTATATCCTAGAGTCCTTTGTCTAGTGTGTATCTATGAACATATAACCACAGAAGAAACTAACCCTCTGCCTTTAATAAACAATGGAAGAATCGGAAAGCAATTTCAAGGAGAGAATTATAGAATTCCTGATCTCTCATTTTCTCAGATGATAAAATTCTCATTTTGGAGAAGGAAATGGCAACCCACTCCAGTATTCTTGCCTGGAGAATCCCAGGGATGGGGGAGCCTGGTGAGCTGCCATCCATGGGGTCGCACAGAGTCAGGCACGACTGAAGCAACTTAGCATGCAAAATTCTCATTAGTACCTGTAAGAGCATACTGGGCCATCCATAAAACTGAAAACAAAAGACTCTATTCAATGTATCTAAGAATTATATTATGAATAAGTTTTTGAATCTAAGAATGAAACAGTATAATCTGATTAAAAATGGAAAATCCATGACAGACCTTCAAAATAAAACTTTTATAACTGTAAATAAAACTTGATGATGTTTAGAAGAAAGATTTATTATAGAAAAAAGTGGTATGAATTAGCAATCTTGTCTTTTAAAGAATTAACAGTTGAATTATGTTTTCTTTATTCTCTTAACCTCCCTTATGAATTTCTCAGGTTATAAATAAAATGTTCATGTCTCAAGGCAGTTACTAGATAATTAGCTACTTGAAGACAGGATTTCTATCTGATCCACCATTATACTCTACAGAGCCAAACCTCAGAGCTTGGCACCAAAAATAGCTGTTTAAGAGCCAGTGGTGATTCCTAGTATTAACATAGCCTCTCAGAAATTGAGATGTCTCACAAAGCTTGTAAGATACTGGTGTCTTATAAGACTTGGTACGCTGGTATCAGAATGAGTTTACACCAATTAAAATAATCACAAACAAGTACTGTAAGTTTTATCAGTTAAACACCCCCTGCAAGTATTAATAATGCACAGCAGCAAAAAATAAAATATGTTAACACTGAGAGACAAGGAATGGTTTGCATCACATGTAAACTGATGCAAAGCTTTTGGCTTGGAAAAGTCATTACCATATTCGTTTCAACTACAAGTAAGTGAAAAGGCATATTCTCCAAAGGCACAAGTAACAGCAAACAGATTCCTGCTGATGGGCTTCCTGCTCTCAACACATAGTTGTACAAAGACTAAAAACAGACTGAGACAGCAAATTGAGCGATTCAGGCAAAAGAATATATACGGTGCCAATTGGCTTTCAAAATCATGGAGTTTATTACACACTTTGAAATAAAACTTTTACATGCGAATTTGGCTTTTAAAAGATCATTTTTGTCCTTGGATTTGATCAGAACTGTTTTTGCAATGCTGTTATCAGTATGCTACTTTTTTTTTTCTCTACATGGATCAAATGTATGTGGCTATTGTTCCTGAAGAGGAACCAAAAGCCTTTTTGACAGGGCAATTTAACTCTAACTCTTGTTTGCTTTAATAATGTACTACAGGCACATTACCTTTGGGGACAGATGTCACTGTGGAGGACTGCAGGATTCATTTTGGAGAAAGGGTCTGGAAGTCTTGCCCAGAAATCTTTGCAATGGGAGGAATGGGACTGTAGCCAAAGGAGAGTGAACCAAGGACTGGAGCCGAAGGAGAATGAACCAGGCACTGTTCCATCATCCCTTTCAAAACCCTAGTTCTGCAAAGATTGAGTTTGCTCTCTCTGGGAGGAACCCAATACATCCCAGGGACAGAGTCCTCTACAGATGGAATGAAGAAGGAGGAAAGGAGAGTGGGGAGGGAAAAAAAAAGGAGTCCATCTCTATATTCAAATTTCCTTTTTCCTCTCCTAATAATTAAGGAGGTCTTTATTAGAACACTACCACGCCAACCAGATAAGCAGGCAAAAATTATTTAAATGCTTCAGTTGTTCTTGCTTGGATGTTGATATTAGCCAGAACCCATGTCTGAATCTCATAACTCTTCTTTAAGCCTAAAGAATATAATTTAGTATATGGAGAGGGCAACCAACTATACTTGAAGCTTGGAATCTAACATTGGTGGCCAGCAGAGCACATAAGGGATGGGGTCCAGGGTCATGACTACAGTAAATTTTGAAAGTAGAAAATTCCTAATGAAGTAGCTTAGTCGGATCTCAGACTCTCTCCAGTACTTAAAAAAAAAAAAAATCCACTAATTTCCTCTAAAGCATATGCTCTTAATTATAATCCAAAGAACTCAATGGTTTCATACATAAAAGTTTTGCTGTCAATCCCCCTCCCAGGCATATATCTGGAAAAGATGAAAGCTCTAATACAAAAATATATGTGCACCCCAATGTTCAAAGCAGCATTATTTACAACAGCCAAGACATGGAAGCAATCTAAGTGTAAATCAACAGATGAATGGATAAAGAAGATGTGGTATATATATGTGTATGTATATACATATATATACATATACACACACATATACATACAATGGAATATTATTCAGACATAAAAAAGAATGAAGTAATGTTGTTTGAAGCAACATGAATAGACCTAGAGATTATCATACTAACTAAAGTAAGTCAGACTAAGATAATATTATATATCACTTATATGTAGAATCTAATAATATTATAAATGAACTTATTTATAAAACAGAAACAGATCCACAGACATAGAAAAGAAGCATATGGTTACCAAAGGGGAAGGGGTAGGGGGATAAACTGGGAGTATAGGATTAACAGGTGCACACTCCCATATATAAATAAAGAAGGATTTACTGTATAACACAGGCAACTATATTCTATAACATAATGAATTATAATAGAAAAGGATCAAAAAGAATATATAATATTTACATACATATATATACAACCAAATCACTTTGCTGTACACCTTAAACAATATTAAAAAACAACTATATTTCAGTTAGAAGAGAATTGTTGTCTATGAAGAAATTGGACAGGAGGAAAATATTATTTCTGTTTCCAATAAGCCTCAAATGAAATGTAGCTTACTTAAATTATCAATGTAGATAACAATCAGAAAAACAAATTAGACATCGTAACTGTTTTCATATCAACATAGACTTATTACAGACATTTCAAAGTGTTATGTATGCTCATCCATGTTATAAAATTACAGTTATTGACCTAGGCTAGATATCATTATTTAATGTGTTAAAAAATAAACACATGTATTACCATATCATGAATTTATATTTATATTTTGATAACTAGATTTTCATAAGATTGTTTTTCTTTATGATTATGTGTGGTATGCTTTAAGCATCAAAAAATTATCTGAGAAAGCAACTATAAGCTTGACCAGATTGTCAAAGGAGTCCCTGGCACAAAAATGTTAAGAAGCTCTGCTGTAGAGTATCACTGCTTTTCCAGAGAATATGTCATGAACAGCAAGAATTTAGGTACCCTAAATCAGTATCTCACAAGTTGAAGAATTGTACAGGCTTTTTCACAGAGAGAAAGTTATGCCGGTATACATAAAAATTAAATATAAACCCTTTTATACCTATAGATCTAACATGCAATAAAGTCAATATATATAAATTAAATAGAAATGAAACTACAAAACTAGTAAGATTTAAGTTAATTACATTAATGAATTAATGTTAACGGTGCTCTGCTAAAGGAGAAGGCGATGCCACCCCACTCCAGTACTCTTGCCTGGAAAATCCCATGGATGGAGGAGCCTGGTGGGCTGCAGTCTATGGAATCGCAAAGAGTCAGACACAACTGAGTGACTTCACTTTCACTTTTCACTTTCATGCATTGGAGAAGAAAATGGCAACCCACTCCAGTGTTCTTGCCTGGAGAATCCCAGGGACGGGGGAGCCTGGTGGGCTGCCATCTATGGGGTCACACAGTCGGACACAACTGAAGCAACTTAGCAGCAGCAGCAGCAGCTCTGCTAAAACACTATGAATATGGTGCTAACTCCTAAAACACAAGTTCTCCTGTATTTAGGAAGCTTATGCTACCATGTATCCCCACTGAGTAAGTCAGTTTTCCTCTATTTTAACTGCCACAAAGACATCCTTTGTACAACATGCCAGTATATACTTTAGTTCCGCCGTTCAGAAGACTCTCAAACCTGCCTCTGTTCCTTTCTTAATGGCTGGACAAATGTCTAAGAAATAAAGTTTAGCAGAAACTTTATCATAAATAGAAGCTCAAATACAGGCACCAAAATTTCATATCAGTACTTGTTATAAGACACTTATCCAGGTTATCAAGAATAGATGTACATTAACTACTTTTTATCATTGAAATAGAAGGCTACATTTAAGAAATTCTTATAGACAATTCTTTGAACCCCCAGAAAACATGTGAGGTTCCTCAGGCCCCAGGTAGAGAAATACTGTCCAAGAAACAACAGAAGAATGATAAGCCATTGACCCATCCACATTTACATATAAGCACAGATTCCCCCTCCAAACTGCACAATAACCTACAGTCAGTAATCTACAGAGATGGGTACCTGACTCTAAGGACAGCAAAAATGACCTCCAAAGAATATAAAGACCAGGATTCCACTCTGGCAGGATTAGAAAATGTCAAGGGAAAAGGAGAAGGGACTTTATGTGATTTCAGATGTCTAATTAGACCCCCTCTCCCCTTATTACCCGTTTGGATAGCTTCCTGATACAGTCATCCAAGTATAATTTCAGATCTTGCTCTGATTCTCTTAGCTTCATATTCTTGCAGAACTCACTTTCAAGCTAATACTGTGTTAAAAACAGAAAACTAGGAAGAAAGAATAAGCTTAAGGTTTTTGATTGGTGTATAAACTTTCTACACTCAGCAAATTCAGAGTGCATGTTTAGGGCATTTTGGTACGGAGCTATCAGTGTTAATAAATCACCGTTGTTTCATTGTCATGATCCAAGTCATTTTATCTTCAGAAGAGAGACTATATAGTTCACTGAAGAGAAAAATATGTATATAAGGTGAATGTCACTGTTAGGAGAATGGTTAAAATAAATTATGGTGTAATGCCAGTACAGAATGTCATTCAATCATTGTAATAATGAATTAGAGCTAAATCACTGTCTTGGAGATACTCACATCAAATATTCTTTTTTAAAAAAGTTATTTTATTTGGCTGTGCTGGGTCTTTGTTGCTGCACTGGGGCTACCCTCTAGTTGTGGTGCACAGGCTTCTCGTTGTGGCAGCTTCTTTTACTGTGAAGAATGGGCTCTAGAGCATGGGCTCAGCAGTTGCGGTGCACAGGCTTAGCGCCACTGTGGCATGTGGAATCTTTCCAGACCAGGGATCAAACCTGTGTCCCCTGCATTGGCAGAGAGATTCTTAACCCCTGGACCACTAGGGAAGTCCTACATGAAGTATTCTTGACTGAGAAAAACATTATATATAAAACTGTATGTAATAAATGTGATCTCATTTTCTGAAAAACAAAAATGAGTTAGACTTAAAAAAAATTCACAACCTAAAAGTTGAAAGCTATGTTTTATTTGGCAGGAATTTTTAGGACTTCAAGCCCAGAAGGTAGCATCTCAAGTAACTCTAATAGAACTGCTCTGACGAGGTGAGGAGGTGAAGAAGCATGAGAGTGTTAGCTGCTCAGTCATGTCCGACTCAGCATTATATAGGAGTTTTCCAACAAAGAGCAGGTAGACTGAATGTCAAAAGATTATTGTTAATTAAAGAAAACCAGATGTCTAGTTAAGGAATTTAGTGCTTTTCTATGTATGAGAAAATGCAAGAGTCTGGGCTCACTGAAATCATTTCTTTCACATGCACCTCACCTATATGGGGCTGGTATCCTGTGTTTTCACATCCTGTGTTTCCTCAGGGCTCACTGTACGGAGTGGCTACAGTCTCATAGTTGCTAGGTGGCAGGTATTCGTTCTCTCCTGAGTTCCTTCAGGACTCACCAACTCACCATGGGTGGTGGCTGCAATCACTGATGACAGTGACATCCTTTGTTTACTGATATGGCAGGAAATATTCCATTTCTCAAGACAGAAACACTCCAGTGTATGTTATTCTGTATACACATTTGGGTATATATGTTTATATGACTGTATGAGCATAGAGAAAACCACAAAATCATATACACTAGAGCAACATGGGTTAACTGTGGGCAGAAATAGGGAAATATGATGCAAAAGGAAGAAGAAATGAAGTGATTCATTCAAAAAAGGGGGAGAAGAAAATCTTCCATTTTAAAATAATATATAATGTGATCATACTTATTCATCATAAAAAGAAGAAAAATCAACTGTCAATGTTGGAGGAAATGCAAAAGAAGCAATAGAGTAGATAAGGAAGATAAAAGCAGGGTTAGGAAACACTTCCAGAACAGCACAGTAAGATCTTGCAAAAATCTGTTTCTCCATAAAAGCAATAAAAACACTGGGGAAAATGTCAAAAATCATATTTTTCCGAACTTTGGAATTTAACTAAAGGTCTGCCTTAATTAGAGAAACATTTGTTTCAAGAAAAATGGTGGAATCACAGTGAGAACTAAGAACTTCATAGCATTTCAACTTGCCCTATTCACATCACGCTCTCCTCAGGTCCACAGAAGCCTTGAAAGCCAACAGCTTCTCAACCCTGGTAACTATGAACACCAGCAAACTAGAAGGAAATGGAGGGGGAAGAATGAGTGTGAAGCTCCTCAAAAAGCAGTCTCCAGAGAACTGTCACCATTCCACTTGTCTAGAAGTTCCCTGAAAAGGATTCATGCTCAGCACTTGTCTTTACTTGATTTAACTCAGAGCTTTCTCTTCACAAACATTTCTATCCCCAGGGTACTTGTTGAAAACAATCTATGGTAATTGTTTAACATCATAGTTACCTTCGGCAAGGATGCCTGTTGGAAATAAGAGATTGACCAAAATACTTCAAAGGAAAAACTAGGGAATGAGATGTTTGAAGGGGCCTTTGAAAAGCTCTGACGTATTCCCTGGGAAACTAGAAGGCCAGGGCTGTGCCCATATCCAGGAAAAATACGAGAAACCAGTCACAAAAGCCACATATTTATTTCATGATGCCCTTTAAAAGAAATATTCAGAACAGGCATATCTATAGAGACAAAAAGTAGATTAATTTTGGATACAGGCTGAGGGAGAGGAGAAATGGGCAATAATGGATACAGCATCTCTTTTTGCAGTGATGAAAATATTCTAAAAGTAGGTGGTGGTTGCACAAATCTGTCAATACATTTTTAAAATGTGCAATTATTAGGAATTCCCTGGCAGTCCAGTGATTAGGACTCAGTACTCTCACTGCCATGGTCCGGATTCAGTCCCTCATTGGAGAACCAAGATCCCACAAGCCAACTGACATGGGGAAAAAAAAAAAACTGATTTATACATATTAGAGGTCAAATTTTATGGTATGTGGATTATATCTCAAAAAAGCTTTTTTTCTAAGTGAATGAGAAGTATGATGATTTTTCACCTGATACAGAAGATTTAGGAGCAGGTAAGAGTGGGCTTCCCTGGTGGTGCTAGTGGTAAAGAACCCGCCTGCCAATGTGGGAGACATAAGAGATACAGGTTTGATCTCTGGGTTGGGAAGATCCCCTAGAGGAGGAAACAGCACCCCACTCCAGTATCTTTGCTTGGAGAATCCCATGGACAGAGGTGCCTAGCGGGCTACAGTCTATGGGATTACAAAGAGTCAGACACATCTGAAGTGACTTAGCGCACACACAACAAAAAGTACACTAAGAGAACAAAATACGCTTTCAGCACATTAGCCCACTCTTGTCTCTAATTCCTGATTAGAGCTTATAGGTTATTTTATTTTGTGCCATATTACTTTTAACCCAAATGCTGGGTTAAACCCAAATGCTTTTGGTTGGTAAAAGAGTTTTCCCTTTCCTTAAAACTCAATATATCCTGCTTAAATATTTATAAGGATATTAATATTTATATTAAATTATTTAAATCTTATATATATAAGAAGAAAAGATGAAAATAAAAATCCACATACAGAACACAATCTAGAAAAATCCCTTGCTGAAATATAGCATGAAAGATAACTGTGGGCCTTTTACCTTTCTATATTACAACTGATTTTCAAAATGCAACTGATGAAACTCCAAATGTAACAGATGTCACACAAAGCCTATTTCACATTTACAAAGCCCAACTCTGCCACAGTGTAACATAGGAGGTATTCTGGTTAAATTTTACAAACTGCAGTATTCTATGCTTTGGTATAATACTAAGGACCCCCAGAAGAAAATGTCTTTAGGAAAGGCTATTTCCTGGTACTTTTTCAGTTCTCCCCTTGTTTTTCTACCCAGGATACTGGATAGGACAGAATGTCTTGCCACTGTATTTTTGGACTGAAGTGGACTCAAATAGCTTTTACATATGCCAGAAATTTAAAAGGACTTTTAATTAGAGGATAATTTTTTAAAGGAATAAAAGGAAATTCTCTGCTATGTGTTAATAGAGATACACAGCAGTAAATGATACTTTACGTAAAATTGACAAAACAGATACCAAATACAGAGGGTGAATAGGCATTACCAATAAAAGTAATCAGGTATTAAATTTTTGAAGTGACTGTAGTTTATTCATTCAAAAAATAGTTTATTGAGCACAGGCAATAAAGCAGTAAGCAAAGCAGATTACTTTCTCTACTCTCCTAGAGCTTAAAGTTTGCTCAGAAATGCTCCTGCTATTGCAAAGAAAGCAGTGAAATTAAATAAGGAAGCATGATATTCTTGAAAGAACACTGGTCCAGGAGCCCCAAGATCTGAATCCCAATTCCATGGTTACTGACTTGTAAACAAGTGACACTGGATACATCAACTTGATTTCCCTAAGCCTCAATTTCATACCTTGAAAAATGGTGTACATATCTGTCCTGTATACCTTATTAATTAATTATAAGGGCCATAGAGAGATAAACAAGGTCCTATTGTATAGCACAGGGAACTACGTTCAATACCCTTATGGTAAACCATAATAGAAAAGAATATGGAAAAGTGTGTATATATATGTATAACTGAATTACTTTGCTGTACAGCAGAAATTAACACATTGTAAATCAATTATACTTCAATAAAATTTTTTTAAAAAATAACCACAGAGAAAATATTCAAACATGCCCCCAAAACTGTCCAAAGCTCAATACTCACAGGCTAGCAATATTATTGAAATGCATGATAAACTATCAAATCCCTTACAGTAAATAATTTTAGTTAATATAGACAGTCTATGAGAGTCTTTATGATCAGACAGTAAAGCTCAAGGCTAACAATCAAATACATTTAAGAACACAGAATGACACATATTCAAAGGTGTTGACCTTTCTCGAATTAAGCATTTTAATTTCACCTGGATTTCCTTTACATGTCAAATTATGTTCATATTCTCAAGCAATGTTCCAGCCATAGGACGAGAAAATGAGTCAAACAGACTCCCATCAGATTTCCAAACTGAGCAACACGGATGAGACTACATATTTCTTTACTCTTCAGGGTATGTGTTTGTCACTTCTATTTGAATGTTAACAATGATGGAACTTTCAAAATACCAATTACTATAATTGCAACCACATTAACTGGGCTGAATTTTTGCTTAAATTACTTCTGTCCTTCTGTTGAAAAACACAGTACTAAGAACAATGAGGTGTTTAAGACATGACCAAAATATTAAAAACTTTCAAAATTAAACTCATGAGAAAAATACAATTTACCTGGCATAATTTGGGTTTTCAGTATTACTGTCAGGTAATGAATATGAATCTGTAGGAATCACTGGTGAACACAAAGCATAGGAAACAGTTAACTTCTATTGGTGCTCTGTAGAATACAAATATTCTGACTCTTTGGGGTTAGAGAAACAGAATAATCCTGCTTTTCTTCAGATGCTGGCAAATTTATACTGTGATAGCTTAACAGTCAGTTTAATCCTTCCCTTCCTGGCTCAGAATGAAAATACTCTTTCCTAGACCCAAGATATGATTCTCCCCTGGAGGTTTTGATGAAAGAGGTAGTAACAAACAGGAAAGTGATCAGGGATGAATGGGTTTTGTCAATCACACAACGCTGTTTTAGGAGGCAGAAAGTAAGAATCAAGACCATTGCAGAGAAACCTTTTACCAGTGACTGAGCTCTGATTATGATGTATGAGTACTGACTGGGTCATTTCCATACTAATCCACTCCCACTAGCATTCTAGAAGTTTAGGAACTTTCCTGAAAGAACTAGAGAGGGACAGAGTTACATTCCAGAGCATATCATCTGCCACCATCTCAGACCCAACTCCACACTTTCTGTCTTCCCTCTCTCCCTCCCAGCTCTTTCTCTGGAATAACTGGCAAATACCTCCATCTGTCCTCAAACAGAAGTTTCGCACATGCCATTTTCCTCAAGGTATGATTATTCGTCAGTCAATAAGTAAAATAAATCTCACAGCTGAGAAAACAGGGAAACAAGAAAGAACATATAGACAACCTGGAAAACAGATGAGGGGATAACCCTCAAATTCCTCGGCATTCAATTACAGAACCGTGCGCCTGGTATTCTCACTATAAGCATCTCTGTCGCAGACATTTTCACCGTGTAACTGACTGACTGTATGGCAATTTTGCAATGAAAGATAAACTAATGGTTGACAATTTGGGGCCTGACAGTTTGCTTTCAACGAAGTGAAATGTGTTAGCATTTCTTTCAGCTAGAGATGATATTGATAGCTTTACTGAGCTGAGAGAAGACAATGATTTGCTTCAAGATGGTTTCTTATTTTGAAACACACTACACTGGAGGAGGAGGAGGCTGAGGACCTCAGTGGCGCAGAGTTGAACCCACATTTTCCATAGAACTTCAGAAAGTCTATCAACAAACATGTGACAATATGCCAAGAACATACAACACTGTAGAAGACTGTCACAATGCAATACAGAACTCAGTTACAAATACACATCCTAGGATTTGGAGACTGATGCCTCTCTTAATGAAGGGACAAATTTTAGCAAAGAGGAAAAGCCCAAGGCCAAGTGAAGAGAAATGATCATGCAAAAAAAAAAAAGTGTATAAAAATACTATAAACAGAAGACTTTGAAGACCAGGTACAATTCACAAAATCAGTTATTTGTGCTGCATCACCATGAATCTACACATATTTCAAACGTATTCAAAAATTTTTTATTTAGCCATGAAGTTTTTAAAATTTTGTTAATTTGTTTCATTAAATCTTTTTAAATGTCCTTTATTTTTCATTATCTTTTATGACAAAATTAACTTACAATCAATTAATTAGGAGGCAGAAATGTTTGTAGCAAAGACGTCTAAGCCAAAGATGCTGACAGTGAAAATACCTAGAACCATAGAATTGGGCTACCTGCCACAAGGTACCAAAAACAAAATAAGTAACTTAATTTACTTATTAATTTAACCATCTCAACATAAGTAACCTAAAACTTTAAAGCAGAGGCACAAGCATTCAGAGGTGACAAAATCAACACCATTATACTAATTCAAGCAGCGTAGATTTTTATGCTTCAGAAACATTGAATGGCACTGGTACATTTTTATTTCTTGCTTCTGTCCCCTATCTGGATGGCTGAACTGATGGTATTTCATGTTTAGAAAGAGGACACTCAGCTATGCTTGCCAAATAAGGGAGCAGAGGTTTTCCTGTGTGACCAGTAAGGGATTGTGAATTAACAGCATCAGTCACCATGCTTCAAAAATCTACCTTTGGATTCCACAGACGTTAAAGGGCCCAGGCATTCAACACCTTCAGACTTACTTGTGTTCCTGTGATTCTGGTCTGCTGAGAGAGAAGCATCCATAGTCCAGGCCGGAACGTGTTGGGTGGCATGGGGAGCAGATGTCACAGTGCTCTCGTTGTTATGAATTGTATTAAGAATAACATCAGACACGTGGACTTTACTATCAGTGACCAAAGGTTCACTCCCATTTGATTTAAAATAGGCCTTTTTTAATGTTCCTGAAAGATCAAAAAAAGATATTTTAAGATATTATTCAGTTCAGTTGCTCAGTCGTGTCCGACTCTGTGACCCCATGAATCGCAGCACGCCAGGTCTCCCTGTCCATCACCAACTCCCGGAGTTCACTCAGATTCACGTCCATCGAGTCCGTGATGCCATCCAGCCATCTCATCCTCTGTCGTCCCCTTCTCCTCCTGCCCCCAATCCCTCCCAGCATCAGAGTCTTTTCCAATGAGTCAACTCTTCGCATGAGGTGGCCAAAGTACTGGAGTTTCAGCTTTAGCATCATTCCTTTCAAAGAAATCCCAGGACTGATCTCCTTCAGAATGGACTGGTTGGATCTCCTTGCAGTCCAAGGAACTCGCAAGAGTCTTCTCCAACACCACAGTTCAAAAGCATCAATTCTTTGGCACTCAGCTTTCTTCACAGTCCAACTCTCACATCCATACATGACCACTGGAAAAACCATAGCCTTGACTAGACGGACCTTAGTCGGCATTATTAGAAGTATTTATTTTAAAAAAATATTAGGAAAACTCTAGAGCTGCCCTCTTGGGCAAGCAAAGAGAAAATGATGGCCAGCAAATCCACCCACATCATTGGGACAAGCATAATCTCTTCTACCATAAATCACATAACCCTGTGAGGAGACTATCGCTTCTCAAGAGCTAAAGGTTTAGAAACTAGAGTCTCCACCCAGGTTTCCTAGTGCCCACCTCACCTGGGACTCGCCACAAATAAAACATGGGGAACTTAATGTTTCCTTCCTGCTATCATGGTGTTTCAATTTCACACATCATTTTATGCTACTCTGTACCCAGCACCGGAGAAGGCAATGGCAACCCACTCCAGTACTCTTGCCTGAAAAATCCCATGGACGGAGGAGCCTGGTGGGCTGCAGTCCATGGGGTCGCTAAGAGTCGGACACGACTGAGTGACTTCACTTTCACTTTTCACTTTCATGCATTGGAGAAGGAAATGGCAACCCACTCCAGTGTTCTTGCCTGGAGAATCCCAGGGACTGGGGAGCCTCGTGGGCTGCCGTCTGTGGGGTCGCACAGAGTTGGACACGACTGAAGTGACTTAGCAGCTTAGCAGTACCCAGCACACAGCTCTCATCTCTACCTGCCACAGAGGACAAGAGCACCAGCATACCTCCAGCCTTCTATTTCTCCACATTTGACACTAGCTTTCAACGAACTACACACGGTAGATACTAAAAATAAGAGGACTCAACATTTGCCAAGACTTATTGAAATCCAAAAAATAACTGCAATTCCAACAAAACTAAAAGAAACTAAGTCGTCTTTGTCTTTGACCAGAAGCTACAAAACATGATTATAAGAAACAGGCATTAAAGTAAGATTATCAACTGGTCACTTTCTCAAGGTATTTATTCATGAAAAAAACAAAGAGCCCAACCAAAGATTGCTGGGAATCCTCTAGCATTGGTTTTAGGCAGAGAATCTGAAAACTTTGAAAGAGATCATGTATTTTTAACGTAGTCAAAATAGACAACAGAGTGTTTCCAGAATACAGCACTCTGATTGAGTATACCACTAAAATAAATGAATGTGATATTGATCCATTATACTAATACCCAAGGGAGTTTTTTTTTTTTTTCAAAAGCATTTACAGTGAATGCTCTAACTGGCTCTCACTTTTCTAAACAGCTCATGGACCATTAAAAATAAAAGAAATATAAATAAAATGTTTAATATCAGTCTATGGAAAAAATTTCTCTACATGTGCTTGACACTTGGAAAACATTAACTTAAATCAAAATAGAAAAGCAGCTGTTTTCTAGCTAACTAAGGTCAACAGTTTCATCTGCCAAAGGATTCTAAATAAAACAGTAGAGTGTAAAAGCTAAATCATGACCATGTGGTGCAGGTAACACACTCCCCAAACTGTGATTACGAGTAAATATTAAATGCAGTAGGTGAAAGAAAAGACTTCATTTAATTGATTTTGATTTTCAAAGTGATTTAGAATTTATTGTAAATCAAAATGTATACAATAGACTTGATCACTATAAAATTATTACATTCACGCAAAAAAAAGTTACTAATTAATTAGATACAATTTTATTTCTAATTTACTAATTTGCTCTCTTCTTTACTAATTTTGGCATAAAGAGATGTTCTTGCACATAACTTTTCATTTCCACTAATGTGGCTGTAATGAATATATAATGTCCATAAAGTCAATTTATTTATTGCACTAACCCTATGATCAGTATCCATCTTTGTTAACACAGTTTGAACACATGCCAGTTCCTCAGTCATATCCTTGTGTGATGCAATTAAATCGGGTTCCTTATCATGCGAAATACTTCAACAGTTGTTCTTACCATTTTGTTTGTAATGACTGGCTTTATTAATCATCTTTAAGTTTTTCACCTAGCAACAGTATTGAAAGTGTTAATAACATGTTTACTGTAAAATATTCTGTAAACGTTGACTTGGAGAAGGCAATGGCACCCCACTCCAGTCCTCTTGCCTGGAAAATCCCATGGACGGAGGAGCCTGGTAGGCGGCAGTCCATGGGGTCGTTAGGAGTCGGACACGACTGAGCAACTTCCCTTTCACTTTTCACTTTCACGCATTGGAGAAGAAAATGGCAACCCACTCCAGTGTTCTTGCCTGGAGAATCCCAGGGATGGGGGAGCCTGGTGGGCTACCATCTCTGGGGTCGCACAGAGTTGGACACAACTGACGCAACTTAGCAGCAGCAGCAGCAAACACTGACTTTTTCAGGAAACACTGACTTGAATAACAACTTTCTAAAAAAAAAAAAAAAAAAGGCAGATTCCTGGCTCTTAAACTCTCTACATCAAAGCAAGTTGACAGAAAAAAAAAAACACACACGATATGTGATAGTAGCTGCAGCTAATGTCCTTAAACTATATTTTTGAGAGAAAGACAACAGACAGAGACAACAAACTTAAAGGGCCTGTCTTTAAAAGCCTGAAGTCACTAGACAATATTTTCAAGCATCTCTGGAAACTGACTAACTCTCAACTCACAGTTGGCCCTCTATTATGCATTTTTTTTCAAAGCACAGAAAACAGAATTCAATAAGACTAAACACTCTCAAGCTACACCATGATGAGCTATAAAAATGCAATGAGTTATTAGTCCGGAGTAGAGTGTTCATTCAAGTGTTGCCACATCCTTCTCCACATTCTTATGTTTATAGTGCTGTGGTTAAAAGTATAGGTTCTAAAGCCTGACCACCTGAGTTTAAATCCCATCACTAGTACTCACCAGCCCTAAAACTCTGGGCAAAGTCTCAACTGACGCAAAATAAGGAAAGTAACAGCATCTCCCCTCAGTGAGCTGTATTAGTCAATACACACATAAACAGTTGGAACAGTTCCTGGCACACAGTAAGTTCTCAGTGACTGTTAGTCATTACTGCACAGTAATAGTAATAAAAGTAAAATAGTCTTTTTTAGGGCTATAAGTGAAAGTTGCTCAGTCGAGTCCAACTTTTTGCGACCCCATGGACTATATAGTCCATGCAATTCTCTAGACCAGGATACTGGAGTGAGTAAGCCTTCCCTTCAGGGGATCTTCCCAACCTAGGGATCAAACCCAGGTCTCCTACATTGCAGGTGGATTCTTTACCAACTGAGCCACAAGGGAAGCCCAAGCATACTGGAGTGGCTAGCCTATCCCTTCTCCAGCAGATCTTCCCAACCCAGGAATCAAATCAGAGACTTCTGCATTGCAGGCAGATTCCTTACCAACTGACAAATTAGGGAAGCCCCCTTAGGGCTATAAGGTACTTATAAATAAATGCCAATTTCCTTTTACTTTAAATGTATCCCAGTATAATAAAATGGCTAAGGAAATTTTCAAAAGTGAATCACTTAACCCTATTTTAGAATAAAATAACTGTGGCCCTTTCATGATAAGTTATTAATAGAAGGCCACACTGTATCAGGGTTGTATGTTTCAAAAGTGTTTCAGCTAGAACACAGTTCTATTTAACAATGTTTAGGAGCATTTAGGGAGAAGGCAATGGCACCCCACTCCAGTACACTTGCCTGGAAAATCCCATGGACAGAGGAGCCTGGTAGGCTGCAGTCCATGGGGTCGCTAAGAGTCAGACACGACTGAGTGACTTCACTTTCACTTTTCACTTTCATGCATTGGAGAAGAAAATGGCAACCCACTCCATTGTTCTTGCCTGGAAAATCCCAGGGACAGGGGAGCCTGGTGGGCTGTTGTTTATGGGGTCACACAGAGTCAGACACGACTGAAGTGACTTAGCAATAGCAGCAGGAGCATTCAGATGCTCAGTCATGTCCGAATCTTTGCAACCCCATGGACTATAGCCTGCCATACTCCTCTGTCCATGGGATTCTCCAGGCAAGAATAGGGGAGTGGATTGCCATTTCCTCCTCCAGGGGATCTTTAGGACTCAGGGATCAAACCTGCATCTCCTGCACTGGCAGTGGATTCTTTACCACTAAGCCACCTGAGAAGCACAATGTTTAAGAAATGGTCTGCAATTCCAATAGTAAAAACCAAGCGTTACTGATCACTTATCAAAACATCTAGTAGACTGAGCACTGTAGCAGCCAAACTGATGCTCCCCCAGAGATGTCCACATCCCAAGTCCCAGAACCTGGGCATAGGTTACTTCACACTCCTTACATGGCAAAAGGGGTTGCAAATGTAAGTTATAGAGTCTGAGATGGAGAAATTATCCTAGACTATCTAGGTGAAGGTATTCACTGGGTCCTTATAAACAGAAGAAAGTAAGAAATTGTATGTCAGAGCTATAACAATGTGAGAAAGACTCAATGAGCCATTGCTCATTTTGAAAATGGCAAGGGGGCCACAAACCAAGGAATGTAGGAAGACTCTAGAAGCTGGAAAAGGCAGAAAACAGACTGGTTCCCAGAGTCACCTACCAACACCTTAATTTTAACCGCAATGAGGCCTATTTTGTACTTCTGACCTCTATAACTCTAAGCTACTACATTTGTGTTATTTTAAGCTTCATTACAGCATTAATATTACAGCAGCAATACAAAGCTAATACAGGCACTAGACTAAGTATCTTTACTAGTTAGACTTCCAACAATCCTATGATTATGCTATAATTAACCCTTCTTGATGAAGTTTCAGAGAGAAGGAAACTGAAGCTTACATTAACTTAGCCCAAGAATTGAGTTGGGATAAGATATATACCCATACTCAGATAGTCACATATGCTTTTCACTTTGGACAAGGTATACAAGTTTAAAAACTCAACCATCATGGGCATGTAAGAAATTTATCTTCCTATGAGTTTGAAATAAACTCCTTATCTTTATATCTCTTATTGTTCAGTCGCCCAGTCATGTCCAACTCTTTGTGACCCCATGGACTGCAGCATGCCAGGCTTCCCTGTCTATCATCTCCCAGAGTTTTCTCAAACTCATCTCCATTGTGTTGGTGATGCCATCCAACTGTCTCATCCTCTGTTGTCCCTTTCTCCTCCTGCCTTCAATCTTTCCCAGCATCAGGGTCTTTTCCAAAGAGTCAGCTCTTCACATCAAGTGGCCAAAGTATTAGAGCTTCAGCTTTAACATTTCTAGCCATGTGGTAATACATTTATCTCTCTAGTCATGTGGTAATACATTATGGCTCAGGGGTAAAGAATCTGCCTGCCAGTGCAGGAGATGCAGGCTTGATCCCTGGATTGGGAAGATCCCCTGGAGGAGGAGACAACCCACTCCAGTATTCTTGCCTGCGAAATCCTATAGACAGAGGAGCCTGGTGGGCTACAGTCCATGGGGTCTCTAGGAGTCAGACAGGACTTAAGGACTGAGCACAAGCATGCATTTTCTATGTTCCAGGAGCTATGTATTTACTCTCTACTGAGAGGAAATTATAAACTTTAGTTAGAGGTTTTCATCAAGATGTTTACAGATTAGCTGAGGGAGACAGGTATGTATGTAAAAATACAGACCATGATACAAATGCTTTGAGAATGATATGCGTATGACAATCTGTTGACAAAAATTAGAGAAGAAGCTGAGATTCCATTAGAGAAAATTAGGAAAGATTTCTTAGGGGATAATGATCCTCCATGTGACTCTTAAAAGATAACTAGGGATTTTCTAGGTTTGAGCCAAGGATTTATGGGAAACAATTACCTACATTAAGGAAGGGAGAACTTTTTAGGTACACCAAGGGGAAAAATATGTAAAAGCTGAGTAGCAAGTAACTAGACATGGCTAGCACAGAGGGAGCTGATAAGAGCAAAGGAAGTGGAGCCAGACTGTGAAGGGTATTCCTGTTAAAGCTTTGGAGTTGATCTTGTCATGATAGAGAACTTCTGAAGGGTCTTAAATGGGGTAGAATGTTAAAATGACCACTCAGACAACAGTGATGCTTGAAAGGGGCTAAGTCTAGCAGACAGTTAGAAGGCTACTGCAATAGCCCAAGGGAAAAAAGATGGACTGAGTCAAGGCAAAAGCAGTGAGGGCAAGGGGAACATTTGAGAGAGAACTTTCAGAGGCAAAATTATAAGAACTTAACAAAAAGTGTCACAGGTCCCTTAAAGGCTTCTAGTTTGAGCTAAGGGTAAATGAAGATATTTACCAAGATGGGATGATTGTCATTTGAGTTATTCATCAGATATTTTCAACTCTCTCCCATTCTATAGGACCATGCTGGGGTTACATTCTCTTGCCTCATTCTCTGTCTCTTGACATCTTTGATGCTGATCAAAGTGTACAGACTTCCAGTTATAAGATGAATATATTCTGGAGGTTTAATGTACTGCATTGTGATTATAATAATGATGCCACATTACATACTTTAAAAAAAAAAAAAAAACCTCTAGGGCTCTTTTTCTTTCTCTCTGACACAATAACCTCAAGGTTCAAGATGATGACTAGTCCATCAATGTAGTCCCTGAGTGACCTGAATGAGCACAGCCCCCCTGCCATCTTGTAAAGCACGTGCTGCAAATGAGAAACTGACTTTCAGTGTTGATAAACCACTAATATATTATGATTATTTTTGTTACACAGCATATAATAGAAAATAGAGAATGAAAAATAGACATTGTGTAAGTTTACTTTTGTTACTGTAATTATTATTAATACATTGAGTGTAAAATGTGATGAAATACACAAGGGGAAAGAAATCTAAATCCAAAGCAATCTAAACATTTCCTCCAGAAGGTCTTACCAGACTTCCCCACAAATGTGCATCTTCTTTGTGTTCCCTGATCACACTCTGCTTATATCACTAACACACTCAAGTGAAATTGGCTGTTTCTTGTCTGCCTCTTCGAAGTTAAGAAGGTATAGTATGCATGACTGCATTTCAAGCACACAGTAGAATGCTTGGCACCAGTGTAGGCCTCAATAAACACTTGTTGAATGCATGAATGATGAAAGAAGTCATGGGAGAGCATGATACTGTCTAGAGAAGTATGGGTGCAAAGTGAGAAGAGAGCTAAGGTAGACACTCCAAATTTACTGGCTAGGTACAGAAAGGTGGTGCTAGTGGTAAAGAACCCTCCTGCCAATGCAGGAGACATAAGAGATGAGGGTTTGATCCCTAGGTTGGGAAGAACGCAGTATTCTTGCCTGGAGCATCCTACTGACAGAGGAGCCTGGTGGGCTACAAGTCGCAAAGATTTGGACATGACTGAAGCGACTTAGCACATAGAGAAGGACGAACTTAAGGACACAGAGAAACAGCAGACAGAAATAGAAAGAAAATTAGAAATGATAATATCCAGGCAAAGCAGAAGAGCATTTCAAGAAGAAAGGAGTAGTCAAAACTGAGCATGCTCACTGTGAGCAGATGTAAACACAGAGCGAAAGCAGAGGCTCTCCAAAGTCTTGTTCAAACACACACAGGTTCCAAATGCTGCTTTTCAATGAAAGGACATTAGGGCCCTGGGGCAGAACAGATATAGTAGTACGAAGAGAAGAGAAAGAAGAGATCAGATTACAGTGGATTAAGGACTGGATGAAGCACAGAAACGACCTGGGGAGCTTGTTTGAAAGTAAACTTGGCAGGTCTGGAGAGGGGCCCAGGATTCCAGATTTTGCGTTTCACACAAACTCCCAAGTGATGCTGCTCTGCTGGTCCAGTGACTGCACTTTGAATACAAGACTTGAGACTGCCTTTTCCAAAACATCACACATTATGCATAACCTCAGACCTGAGGAATTAAAAAAAAATATTCTCAAGCTTGAGAACTGCATAGAAAATCTTAAGGTTCTGGTGGAAAAAAAACTAAGGATCTGAGAGGTTTTCCCTTTTAAAATGATATTCAAAACACAACATTATACGTTACGAAGTTCAGATTCCAAATTCTTGTAAAAGCCATAGCTGCTAAGAAATTTGGTAAGAGAAAAACTATATTTAAATCCAATGATCTCTAGCTCATCTAGAATTTTTGAAGAAGAAAGCCACTTGAATTCAAGAAAAAGACTACTTATATTTCCTATACTTCCATGATAATTTCTTTCTTCTTCACTGAGTGACAAAAACTAAAAAAATTAATAGGCCCCACATAGGTTTTTTGTAGTTTTGAGAAAACTAGGATGGTAACCTTAGGCTATTCTTCATAAGCGTAAGGCTAGAACAGTTTGTTTTAGATGTGGATGAATGGATAAACCTTTGAAACCAAGTCTTCAGCTGTTAGCAAGAAAAAGTTAAGAGCATTTTAAAGAGATTTTGGGGGGACCTTAATTTTAGTGAAATAAATTGAGATGAATAAATTTTGCAAAAATCAGTGTAGAACATATTCCAAAGCACCACATTTGCAGGACTCTTGCAATAACTGTATTTCTTCTCCCTGTCACATACTCTACCCACTTCAACCCTTTCTCCAGACAAGTGTCAAAGGGACCTTTTAACAGCCCCAACCAGATCAATTACTCCACTCCCCTACTCCGATATCCCCATGGTTGAGGTCATGGGTAAAGTGCTCCCCCATCAGTGAAGGCTTCTCAGGCTGGGTTCACACCCTGTCTCAAAAAAACTGTCTCTTCCCACATAGGAGCTACCTCTGTGATAATTAATCAATTACGTGATCATTTTCTATGTGCCCCTCCCTCACTGAACTGGGAGCCCCATGGAGGAAGCTTGATTCAGGGCTGTGTCCAAGACCCATAGGTTATCGCTTTGCACTTAACAAAAGTGCGCATGTCCGACTCTTTGCAACGCTATGGACTATATAGTCCATGCAATTCTCCAGGCCACAATATTGGAGTGGGCACCCTTCTCCAGAGGATCTCTCCAAACCAGGGATCGAACTCAGATCACCCACAATGCAAGAGGATTTTTTTACTGGCTGAGTCACCAGGGAAGCCTGCTTTGCACTTAACAGTCACTCAATAAATGCCTGTTCAAGGAATGAACAGTATCAGATTATACCTACAATTTTATGCTAGTTCAATGTTGCTCAACATGTCAATATAATTTTACTTAAAGTGTTGCATATGTAATATGTTTCTATATTATTTATAAATAATTTGTTAGGCATTGGTTCAAGCTCTGATAAAGCATCTCATGGCACAAGCTGACTCCTGCAGTCATGTGATGGCAGCACAGCCCACTGCCAGTTTAAGCTCTTATAAGAGGAATGAAAGTAGCTCTCAGGCCTAAGGAGAAGAGTCAAGTGAAACTTGGCATCATATCACAAATCCAACAATCTATCAACTTTATTTCTTCCTAGCTACTTTATTGGCAATTAAACTATACTATGGCAATGGCTTGCTCATAGGGTTATGGCGTTATGGAATATGAGATTACTAAAATGATGGCCATAATACACAGACTTCAGTTCTTATAGAGTTAAAATGAGATAAGAACAATTTTGGCCAATTTTTGAGTGTTGTTCAGTCACACAGTCATGTCTGACTCTTTGCCACCCCATGGACTGCAGCACACCAGGCTTCCCTGTCCATCACCATCTCCCACAGCTTGCTCAAACTCATGTCCATTGAGTCAGTGATGCCATCCAACTATCTCATCCTCTGTCGTCCCCTTCTCCTCCTGCTGTCAATTTTTCCCAGCATCAGGGTCTTTTCTAATGAGTTGACTCTTTGCATCAGGTGACCAAAGTATTGGAGTTTCAGCTTCAGCATCAGTCCTTCCAATGAATATTCAGGATAGATCTCCTTTAGGATGGACTGGTTTGATCTCCTTGCAGTCCAAGGGACTCTCAAGCGTCTTCTCCAATATCACACTTCAAAAGCATCATTCTTTGGCACTCATCTTTCTTTATGGTCCAACTCTCACATCTATACATGACTACTGGAAAAACCATAGCTTTGATTAAACAGACCTTTTTTGGCAAAGTAATGTCTCAGCTTTTTAATACACTGTCTAGGTTGGTTCATAGCTTTTCTCCCAAGGAGCAAGCATCTTTTAATTTCATGGCTGTAGTCACCATCTGCAGTGATTTTGGAGCCCAACAAAATAAAGTCTGACACTGTTTCCATTGTTTACCCATCTACTGGCCATGAAGTGATGGGACCAGATGCCATGATTTTAGTTTTCTGAATGTTGAGCTTTAAGCCAAATTCTTCACTCTCCTCTTTTACCATATCAAGAGGCTCTTTAGTTCCTCTTCATTTTCTGCCATAAAGGTGGTATCATCTGCATATCTGAGGTTATTGATATTTCTCCCGGCAATCTTGATTCCAGCTTGTGCTTCCTCCAGCCCAGAGTTTCTCATGATGTACTCTGCATAGAAGTTAAATAAGCAGGGTGACAATATACAGCCTTGACGTACTCCTTTTCCTATTTGGAACCAGTCTGTTGTTCCACGTCCAGTTCTAACTGTTGCTTCCTAACCTGCATATAGGTTTCTCAAGAGGCAGGTCAGATGGTCTAGTATTCCCATCTCTTTCAGAATTTTCCACAGTTTATTGTGATCCATACAGTCTAAGATTTTGGCATAGTCAATAAAGCAGAAATAGATATATTTTGGAACTCTCTTTCTTTTTTGATGATCCAGCGGATGTTGCTGATTTGATCTCTGGTTCCTCTGCCTTTTCTAAAACCAGCTTGAACATCTGGAAGTTCACAGTTTACGTATTGTTGAAGCCTGGCTTGGACAATTTTGACCATTACTTTACTATTGTGTGAGATGAGTGCAATTGTGTGGTAGTTTGAGCATTCTTTGGCATTGCCTTTCTTTGGGATTGGAATGAAAACTGACCTTTTCTAGTCCAAACTAGAATAAATTAAACTGAACAAAACCTTTGTAGCTCCAACTTCAGTTTAAGGGTTGAGGAGAGAAACAATTTGATATTGCTCTTTTCCATAGCCTGCTGCAGAAATAATTATTCAGGAAGTCTAACTCTCTTATCTTCAGAAATCTCTTTGCCATCTTGACTTTATGCATGCCAGAAGCCCAAACAGACAAAATTAGAGAGGCACAATGCATCTGTGTTTGTTAGCATAAGGCTTTTACTATCTTTTCCTAGTCAAAAATCCTCTCACTATCATCTCTTCACCTTTTGAAGCCAAAGCTCCTGCTATTTGTACACGGCATTTCAGCCTCTCTTCGAGACCCAGAAATAACTGCAAAACTTTGAAAGAGCACAAATTATAAACTCAAAACAAACAGAACATTCTTAAAGCAAGCAGAATCTAGTGAGGTTTTTTTAAACAGAGATATAAAATGATTTTATTGCTCACTACAACAGTAAACATCTCAGTTATAAAACAAGAAATGTTTATCTGGGCAGAGATTACTTAATGTATCTATATGAAATCATCTGGTTCAGAACATATGAAAAGAATGCTTTTGAAGACAGTGCCAGAAAACACCCACTTTCTAAAGGTTACCTTTAGAAATGTACCTTAGAATAGTACTAAGAAATGGTTGAAAATTGGTCAGTTTCCTAATTTCATACAGGTGATTTTTAAAAAATTGTACCCCTAGGGATAAGCCCCAGAGAAATGAAAACATGTACACATAAAAACTTGTCTTACGTACATGAAAGTTCAGAGCAACATTATTCATAACAGTCAAAAGGTGAAAACAACTAATATGTCCATCAATTGATAGATTTTTAAAATGTGGTAAATCCATACAACAGAGTATTATTTGGCCATAAGGAATGAAATACCGATACATACAATAACATGGATGAATCCTGAAGATATTATGTGGGGTGAAAGAAGCCAGTCACAGAAACCACACATGGTCATATGAAATGTCCAGAAAGGAGGAGACATATAGTAGATTAACGGTTGCTTAGAGCTGAAGCAGAGGGGACACAGAAAGATAGAAGGGTGACAGATAGCTAAGACAGAAGAAAGTTTCTTATTGAGGCAATGAAAATGTTCAAAACTTGACCATGGTGATGACGGAACTTACCTGTAAATATATTAAAAATTACTGAATTACACACCTTTTAATGGGTGAATTGTATGATATGTAAATTATATTTCAACAAAGTTATAAAAATGTTTAAATAAATCAATAAATCCAAGTAAAGCACTGTTTTAATAGCACCCTGCCTCTGCTCAGAGGCCTCTAAGCATTAAAGCACTTAAAAATGGGTTTTAAACTTATATTAGCATTCCACCCTGAGAATGAAAGGAAGTATTCTTCAGAGTGTGTGAGCCGTTCCACACAGTATTATAACAATGCTGCTGCTGCTAAGTTGCTTCAGTCATGTCTGACTCTGTGTGACCCCAGAGACGGCAGCCCACCAGGCTCCCCCATCCCTGGGATTCTCCAGGCAAGAACATTGGAGTGGGTTGCCATTTCCTTCTCCAATGCATGAAAGTGAAAAGTGAGAGTGAAGTCGCTCAGTCGTGTCCAACTCTTAGCGACCCCATGGACTTCAGGCTCCTCCATCCTAACTCCTCCTACCAGGCTCCTCCATCCGTGGGATTTTCCAGGCAAGAGCACTGGAGTGGGGTGTCATTTCCTTCTCCAATGTGTGAAAGTGAAAAGTGAAAGGGAAGTCACTCAGTCGTGTCCGACTCTTAGCGACCCCATGGACTGCAGCCTACCAGGCTCCTCTGTCCATGGGATTTTCCAGGCAAGAGTACTGGAGTGGGTCACCATTGCCTTCTCTGGTTATGACAATGAGAGCATTCCAAATGACAGATGTATGACCAAGGGACACCTACCAGACAGATTCTCCCAGATGTAACAACTACAAACTCAGGACAAAACATAAAAAAGCAACTACTGGAAGGCACAGGAAAGGAAACAAAAGCAGGCCAAGTCTGGAGGGGCGGGAGTCCTGGCAGAAGAGAGGGGCAGAGGTCAGTTTCAGGGTTTGTCCTGCCTCTAGCCCAGAGCAGACCACAGCGGGCACAATGTAGGGCAGGGCGATTGAAACTCCAACAGAAAGTCTGCGGTTTTCCTGCCCTCTTCTTACTTGTCACCCTGTGACCTCTGACCATCTCTGCGCTAGGCTCCTATGAAACCCAGCATCTCTGGGATCCTTTCCTTCTTGTCCAACAGCTCTGGTATCTCTTGATCCCTCCTCTTTTCTCATCTGCCCTGAACACCAGCATCCTCCAAGGCTTTGTCCTCAGCTTTGAATCAGTGCACTTTCTCCTTGCAGTTCATCTACCCCTGCTACTGCCGCTGAGACTCCCACCTTCACAGATACAGGCAGGCTAGGCTCCCTTCTCAGCTTCCCTTCCTGATGGTTCCAGCTTCCAACCAGTAACAGCAGGATGAGGGTTAAATTCTAAAGTGTACAGAAGTCAAAAAATCACACAGACTCACAATTTTCCTTGAAATTTTCTTAGGAAGGTAAGAAATTCTTACAGTCCTCCATTTCTTGGCCCAGCCTGCACTGTTGAATTTGCTCACGATAAATGCACTTAAACTACGGCTCTACTGTATTCAGTTGTCCCATAAAAATCTCCAACTTATTATGTCCTAACTGAACTTCCAGCCTGACCCCATCTACCTGCATCTCAGTCCTCTGCCTTTTCTTCCCGTGTTAACAGATGGCACCAAAGCCAACCTGGTTGCCCAAGCTAGAAATCCGAGAGTCAACCTTGACTCTTCTTTCTCCTTCATGCCAAAATCCTAAGCAGTCTTGATTTCCATTGATTTTCGTTCACCAAATGCTTTAATTCAAGCTCTTGCTATCTTTTACTCAGATGATAGCCAGTCACCAAATTGGTCTCCCTGCCTTCATTTCTTTCTACCATCAGTTCCCTATAATGTATTCAGGTCTTTTGTCTTTTACAAATGCAAAAGCAATCAGATTTCTCCTTGCCCAGAAAGATCCTCCCGTAGTAAACCACCATCCAGAGCAGCAGAAACCACTCTTACAAATCATACTAATGTTAATTTTAACTTCATTTTTCTTTAATAATGGCATCACTCACCAACAAAGGAGAGCAGAATCACCAGCAGGACAATGAGAGCACAGATACATGGAATCAGGACCAGCAAGAGGAAACGAAGAATATTCACAGTCGTCAACTTCCGAGGGCAGCCATCACCCATGTTATCATCATCAGCTCCCAAGACCTAAAGTAGAAGATGAAAATGAAACATGGTTTTAATATTGCAAACCAATTCAATACACAGTATGACATTTTAGAGGACAGCAGTCCATTTAGAGCAGAAGTGAAGTGAAGTGAAGTCGCTCATTAGTGTCCGACTTTGCAACCCAATGGACTGTAGCCTACCGGGCTCCTCCGTCCATGGGATTTTCCAGGCAAGAATACTGGGGTGGGTTGCCATTTCCTTCTCCAGGGGAACTTCCCGACCCAGGGCTTGAACTCGGGTCTCCTGCATTATAGGCAGATGCTTTACCGTCTGAGCCACAGCAGCATCATGCTTAAATTTTCCTGTGTACTACATAGCATGAAATGAGTTTAGTCACCAAATCCCACTAATAAATAAACAAATGATTGTACAAACCATATTCCGGACAGAGCAAACCATCTATTTCTGAAATGTTTTTCAGGAGTATATGGACTTATAACCATATTCCATCTTAAATTTGTTTAAACTTATCTGCTAATTTGGTATTATTCCACAGTAGAACTCACCTTGACCTAGAGCTCTAAGCAAACTGCCTAATGCAGTAATTAAATACTGGTAAGTATTGTGGACAGGGCATCATCCAGATTTCATTCTTGTTTGTCTCATTAGTCCTAACCCAAATGTGAATGAGTCTGGATAAAATAAGCTTTTAACCATTAATAATTCAGCAAGATTGAATATTACTTACTACGTATTAAGTGGCAGGCTGAGTAATGAAAGAGAGCCTGTTCTGCTGGCCACTGACAATCTCTCTGTTGTCCACACTGCCCCTTCAGCCCATCAGAGAATGATGAGGTACAAAAGTGATGATTCAAGTTGGAATTCTTATCTTCAGACTTTAAATTTTGCTAGCTCAATCTCTTGTCAGAAACAATGTCTGGAAATTCATGTACTGCAACTGGCTTAGTGCAGTAACTTGTTCAACAGAGATGGACTTAAAAGTGATTTGAGTCACAATGAGCAACACTTCTGATCCCATTAATTAAAATGTTTCTTATGGTTCTCTTTCAGACTTCTGACTCTCCATGCCATTTCTGACAGTTTCAGAGCTTGAACTATAGCCTTGGTGTACCCAGCTCTTGAATCTCTTGAGTCCTGAACTTCCTTTCAAGTTAGATCATAAATTTCTCATACCTAATGCATAGTGTCATCTCTTCTCAGCATGTCCACAACCAAACTAATTTCCTTCTTTATCCCTACCTTGTGGCTCAGCTGGTAAAGAATCCACCTGCAATGCAGAAGACCTGGATTCAATCCCTGGGTTGGGAAGATCCCCTGGAGAAGGGAGAAGCTACCTACTCCAGTATTCTGGCCTGGAGAATTCCGTGGACTGTGTAGTCCATGGGGTCACAAAGAGTCGGACACAACTGAGCAACTTTCATTTTTTCACTTTCAAACTAGTTCTTCTCCTGACTTCCATATATGTGCTAAAACAAATTCCACTACTCCTATAATCCCAAGACTCCAGACTTTTCCATGATCTCCTCCATGCCATTCATTACCAGGTTTTGTTGGTTCTTCCCCTGTAAGAAGTATCTAATTTTTAAAACCAAATGACCTTTGAGAAAGCCATATCACAATTGAGAAGTCCTAACCAATGATCTTACACTTGATCTTTTCTGGCATATAACTAATACCTGATAGTTTCCCATGTATAAAAAGGCAACTCTGATGCAATGCAAGGCATATGCCATTCTCTATTTCTGCTTTGTTCCTCCTACATCAAAATCAACTCTTGTTCACTAACACGTCTTTCAAACAGTGTTCACTAAACATACTGATGTGGTGACACTCTCTATAATTTTAAGAAATTCTTACTTGAATGAACATACGATGTTAGCTTAAGAATGGCTTGCTTTCCTAGATTAACACCTTTACTGATCCATGCCTTCTGAACCTGGTTTAATCGACCCACCAATGTGAGATCCCTCAGACTTAATATACAAATAATTGGCACCATTTTGGAGGAGGTCATGGAAAGGATGTGACCCACCACATTGACCCATGAGCTGGACTCAGGCAATCAGAGGCTCCTCACTCACTATTCTGTCCTCAGAATGTATGTTACACCCACTGTTCCCACAGCCAAAGCTGTTTTCAAGGATGCAGCCTTGAGTAAGCAATGTGCTGCTGAGACCATCCAGATGGTACACATGACTGAATCCTATTATATGATTCTGGCAGGTGTGGAGATCTAATGCCTTGTAGTCACCCAAGACAAACCTTGCAAGTAAGTTACCTTGGTTATTAAAACTGCCACCTAGCAATCAGGAATGATCTACTGCCGGGAACCAGCATGGGGAATCCCGCCCGTGGCAAAGGTCATGAGGAAGAGGCCTGACAGGCAAAGGCGAGATCAGGCCTCGAGGGAACCCCCCTGGACCTTCTTGACCATCCACCCCAAAAATAGAGTCTGTCCGCCTCATTCTATTATGCCTTTCACCAACTCTTCTGACATTAACAGGGGGCTATCCCTCACCACCTTTCTCTGAAAAGAGTTAACTTAGAGCTCCAGTTAATAAGTCTCCTGGGCATAACAAGAGTGTTTCAGTCCAAAAACTTTGATGGCTCTCTAGCCAGCCTGACAAGTTTATCTGGCCTCTTACAACCACACATGTGATTGTTCACAGCCTCCCAACCGTGAGAGCCATGAGAAGCTCTAAACTTTTTAAATACAGAGTCTTTTGAGAAGTTAGAAATTGTTAGTGTAGTATTAGTGGATTGTGAGAAATATACCGGTGGAGGGTTTCATTGTTGAGCCAATATTTGCTGCTAAGTCTCCATATCCCTTGTCCCTTATATACATTAATTGATATAACTGGCATATGGGAAAAATAAATAATAACCTCTGATGTTAATCATGTTAGACCTTAGGCTAGTAAATTCTTTTCTTGATTATAGCCCACTGCACCTTTGCCCTGTAGGAATGCAACTTTATCTGGTGCCTTCGGAGGGTGGTGCCTGGTTTAAGAAAAATCACCCTTGGAAAAAATAAGTTTTCTGGTTGACTGACCATTATCAGAAAGAAAGGGTCATAAAATGTTAGCAGGCCCCCTGGCCAGAAGATGATGTAAAATGACCTAAGAACTTTGTATGCATGCATAAAGAAGTGCCTGGTATCGATAAGGGTCAGGACTGCTGACCCTGCATGACTTTGTATTTCCCATTTATCTCTATGTACAACTTAAAGTATAAAAGCTTTCCTGAAAAATAAAGAGCTAGACCAGTTCCTGGAAAGACTGGTTTCCCTCGTGTCTTCTTTTCTTTCTCTCCTTTTCAGGCTAATTCCTATCTGGAGCACAGAGGCTCGCCGTGTCTACTTATTTGCCTGGGCTTCTAAGACCTGAACGGGAAGGCGCTCTGCATCTTCACTCCCTCGGGAGACCAGGAGGGCGCCTGTGGCCTATGTAGACAGTGCAAGTCCCTTGTCTTGGGGCTTTATTGGCTTCCTGTGTAAACCAAGGAATTTCAGCCTCTTTTCTCCTCTATTTTCTCCACTACACTATTTTTTCCTAATCTCTCTTTATATCTCTAAATAAACAAATTTCTCCTCACCGATGCCATCCCCGCTTCAGATACCCTGGATCCACCGGGGCTGGACCCCGGCAGTCTACCTCTTTCTTCAGTCTCTCCTTGTCCTCCATATATGGGGGCCAGTTTCAGATTTCACTCAACGAGAATTAACAGAATGACACAATATAATATCTTTATAACACACTGATTATAACAGTGATGGGTGGTATCCTTTGAAGCTTGGACATAACATTTACCTGTAAAAAAACCAGTGTGGAACTATAGCTCAGAGACCATAGTAGAACTGACTTTTTTGCTTCATTTACTCAAGAAGTGGTTACTGATACATCTACTAATAAGCACAGTGATGTATTTAACAATAACCTAAGAACAACTGTTCCTCCAAAGTTCACAGTCTTGTAGGAGAGGTAAGATATGGACATAAATAACTACATTTTGAGATAGCAAATGATCAGCACTGTGAGGCTTACAGGAATTGAAAAGACAGGAATACAATTTCTTGCAAGAAGATCAGTTAAGACATTGTAAAGAACCAGCACTTGAACTAGCCATGATTCTCAGAAAAGTATCACTGAAAAGTCCTGTTATAATTTAAAAGAGTGATAAAATACACCCAGAGAGGTAAGGAGTTATGAACTTTCTTTGGCTTCCACAACAATGGAAAAGATTTCTTTGTTAAGGAGGCCACAAGAGCAGTGTAGGAATGATCTTCTTGGATGGTAAATGTACAGTGGCCTCAGTGCTATCTGAAATCCTATGGCCAAATACATCCCATTTAGTATTCATAAGTGAAAATCAGTAGGGAAAGTGCCAGTGGCTCATTTTATTATCTTATATAAGTATATCAACAAGTGCTTGATCTCCAGAAACCATATTCATGATTAGTGCAAATGCTTTCTCCAGTGACTAGGAAACTGATTCCTTTTATGCAGGGGAGAAGAGGAAGAAATACTTAGAAAAAGTTTAGAACTAAGAAATACTTAGAGGAAACCTCAGCCCTTTCCTCAAGTGTTTAACTTTTCTCTAGCATTCATAGCCACTTAAGACTATTACTGTAAATGCTGCATTAGTCAGAGGCCCTTTGAAAAGTGAAAGTGTTAGTCACTCAGTCGTGTCTGACCCTTTGTGATCTCTTGGACTGTAGCCCACCAGGCTCCTCTGTCCATGGGATTTTCCAGGCAGGAATACTGGAGTGGGTTGCCATTTCCTTCTCCAGGGGATCTTCCTAGCCCAAGGATCAAACCCAGGTCTCCTGCACTGCAGGCAGATTCTTTACCATCTGAGCCACTGGGGAAGCCATTGAGGTTCTTCTGAATATAATGCAACTCTCAGACTTTACTGTTGGGTGAATGAGGCCAGATGAGCTAAACCACTAAGACAATTCCTAAGTTTTATTTAGGTGGACTCAACAACCCTCTCTGCAGAAGGTACCCTCTTCGAGAATCTACCCTCCACATACTTGAAACTGTAAGCCAAACATTCCAACAGTGCGAGCAGGGAGCAGTGCAACTGGTTGACCCGCACATATTTCAAATATGTAGTTCTTCAGTTTAGTTCAGTTGCTCAGTCATGTCCGACTCTGCGACCCCATGAATCACAGCACACCAGGCCTCCCTGTCCATCACCAACTCCCAGAGTTCATTCAGACTCACATCCATTGAGTCAGTGATGCCATCCAGCCATCTCATCCTCGGTCATCCCCTTCTCCTCCTGCCCCTAATCCCTCCCAGCATCAGAGTCTTTTCCAATGAGTCAACTCTTCGCATGAGGTGGCCAAAGTATTAGAGTTTCAGCTTTAGCATCATTCCTTCCAAAGAAATGCCAGGGCCGATCTCCTTCAGAATGGACTGGTTGGCTCTCCTTGCAGTCCAAGGGACTCTCAAGAGTCTTCTCCAACACCATACTTCAAAAGCATCAATTCTTTGGTGCTCACCTTTCTTCACAGTCCAACTCTCACATCCATACGTGACCACTGGAAAAACCATAGCCTTGACTAGACAGACCTTTGTTGACAAAGTAATATCTCTGCTTTTCAATATGCTATCTAGGTTGGTCATAACTTTTCTTCCAAGGAGTAAGCGTCTTTTAATTTCATGGCTGCAATCACCATCTGCAGTGATTTTGGAGCCCCCCAAAATAAAGTCTGACACTATTTCCACTGTTTCCCCATCTATTTCCCATGAAGTGATGGGACCAGATGCCATGATCTTCAGTTTCTGAATGTTGAACTTTAAGCCAAATTTTTCACTCTCCTCTTTCATTTTCATCAAGAAGCTTTTTAGTTCCTCTTCACTTTCTGCCATAAGGGTGGTGTCATCTGCATATCTGAGGTTATTGATATTTCTCCCAGCAATCTTGATTCCAGCTTGTGCTTCTTCAGGCCCAGCGTTTCTCATGATGTACTCTGCATAGAAGTTAAATAAGCAGGGTGACAATATACAGCCTTGACATACTCCTTTTCCTATTTGGAACCAGTCTGTTGTTCCATGTCCAGTTCTAACTGTTGCTTCCTAACCTGCATATAGGTTTCTCAAGAGGCAGGTCAGGTGGTCTGGTATTCCCATCTCTTTCAGAATTTTCCACAGTTTATTGTGATCTACACAGTCAAAGGCTTTGGCATAGTCAATAAAGCAGAAATAGATGTTTTTCTGGAACTCTCTTGCTTTTTCAATAATCCAGCGGATGTTGGCAATTTGATCTCTGGTTCCTCTGCCTTTTCTAAAACCAGTTTGAACATCTGGAAGTTCACGGTTCATGTATTGCTGAAGCCTGGCTTGGAGAATTTTGAGCCTTACTTACTAGTGTGTGAGATGAGTGCAATTGTGCGGTGGTTTGAGCATTCTTTTGCATTGTAGTTCTTATGTTTTACTAATCTTGTTGGTAAAGATTCATTTCTTATGTCTTAAAGACTACATTTATTTTAAAAGGTATCATGCTGGCTTACATATGCTGTATATAATCTACCTAACTAGAATATCTCCTTGAGTCTCTGGTTCCATTGGGATATCTTCTCATTCATCTCTTTTACATTTATAATTCTGTTATGCTTGCCTCCTGGCATACTGATTAAACTATTTTCACAACAGCCATTCTGTCTCTTTTTTAAAGCCTATAGTTTGCCTATAATGTGTATGTTTCATGTGTATAGCATAGTGACTGAGTTAATTGTATGTGTATATACACACATACATATTCTTTTTCAGATTCTTTTCCCTTATCATTATTACTAAATATTGAGTATCGATCCCCACATTATCTATAAAACAGATAACCAACAAGGACCTAGCTGCTGGTTATCTATTTCATATAAAGTAGTTTGGCTATGTTAATCCCAAACTCCTAATTTATCCCTACCCACTCCCTTCCCCTTAGGTAACCATAAGCTTGTTTTCTATGTCTGTGAGTTTATTTCTGTTTTGTAAATAGTTCATTTGTATTTTTTTAGCTTCTACTTAGGAGCAATATCATATGATATTTGTCTTTGGCTTACTTATCATACTTAGTATGATAATTTCTAGGTCCATGTTTGCTGCATATGGCATTACTTCATTCTTTATGTCTGAGTAATATTCCATTGTGTGTGCATGTTGAGAGATATCACATCTTCTTTATCCATTCATCACATCTTCTTTATCCATTCATCACATCTTCTTTATCCATTCATCACAACAGCCATTCTCTGACACTTGCAGGACTTTGTCCATTGATCCTCTCTCTTCTGCTACTCTATCAACTCTATCAACTCTCTCCTTTCTTCATTTCCCTACATACCTTCTTTAAAATCTTTGGATCGTTATTTCAATGATACTCTTGCTAATGCCCTGAACCAATTTGCCCCCTCTGGATTTTCTTCTCCCTCATCTTATAAAGGTCAAGATGAGATGAATTCAACAATCTTCTCTATATATCTACACCTGGACAACTGAATGTGTGGCTGTAAAAAGTTACTCAACAGGACTGACTGACTGCTAGTTTAAAGTCTTCTCTATTCTCCTCAAACTATCTTTCCCTACTCTTCTGCCTTCTGCCCTCACTTTCAGAAAAGGATCCATCCCAATTCCCACCAAATGGAGAAAATAAAAACCATCAAATGGGAATTGCCTCAACACTGCCTATTTTTACCATAAAGTTTTATTAGCATACAGCCCTGTTCATGCATGTGTATACTGTTATAGCTGCTTTCCTGCTACAGCAACAGCACTGAGTGGTTGCAACAGAGCCATGTGGCCCACAAGGCCAAAAATATTTACTATCAGGCCCTTTACAGACAAAGTTTGCCAACTCCTGATACAGAGTATCAATGTATCCCTGCATCCATGGCTATTTTAATTGTTATAAATCTTAATATGATAGCCAAATCAAATTATAAATTCTTTTAAGAAAATCACATTATCTCTTACTAGGGCCCTTAGTAAAACCTGATATAATTGTACTGGTGGAAAACCGGCAATAAAAAAAGAAACTGCATAATTATTGCTGTAGTACATGGTTATTTCATAAAAACGTTCAAAGGTAATCTTAAAAAAAATTATCCAGACTTTTAATGCATTACACTTGAAGAAGAAAGGAAAGCACTAAGTTTCAGGGATGTTCAAACTTAAATAGAACTGCAACATGCATTATAAACTCTAAGGACCAACAGATACTCAGAAGATTATAAAGGAGAAAGTACAAATTTATTCCTGCTTCTGCAAAAACAGGCAAAAATAATAGCATACAATGTGCTTAATGTGCTTAGTCACTCAGTCATGTCCGACTCTTTGCTACGCTTTGGACTGTAGCCCGCCAGGCTCCTCTGTCCATGGGATTTTTCAGGCAAGAATACTGGAGTGGTTTACCATTTCCTTCTCCAGGGGATCTTCCTGACCCAGGATTGAACCCGCATCTCCTGTGTCTCCTGCATTGCAGGCGGATTCTTTTCCCACCGAGCCACTGGAAAAGCCTCAAATAATAGCATAAATAATAGTAACTCAGTTGTATCTCTCTATATGTAAGCAAATATTGCCCTTTCTCATTAGTGTATGCCCAGTATCTAGAACACAAGTCAGGAATAGATTAACACCTGTTGAATAAATAACTGAACTCAACCACCTAAACAAAAATTCTCTGTACATAACTATGTAAATAATCCTTTTTTAAAAAATGATATATGCCTCATAAGGTCTATTCTTAAATCATCCAAAAACATTTTAGGGGCGAGAATATATTTGATACAATAATAATAAATATTTCCTTTCAGGGAAAATATACTAAAATTTATAACATCAGTTTTTACTAGGACTATTTATTAGTATTACTCCATACTCAAATTTCCTATCATGAACTTTGAATTCAGTTAGAAAATGTTGTTTTAAAAAGTAAATTATCATGCATTTTATTATAGAAAAATATTTTTAAACGCCACTTATGTTAAGAAAGAAGTAGCCTTATAACTCTGTTAACCCCACACACCAGCAATCCCCAGACATTCTAGGTTCATGGTACCATCAGTGTCTAGGTACTATTTTCAGTGGACCTAGGCCAAAAGAAGTGCCTAATGGTTCCATTTATTAAGTAGCTTCATCCAACAATTTTGTTAGTACTTATATCCTAAAAATTTGGTAAACATTTGAAAAACTACTACATATAAGTTAAAAGCTTTAGGTATTTTCATGCCATCCTTAACCAAGATTACTCACCATCTTGGTATGTATGCATCTGTTGAGCACTGCTCAACACTTTAACCTCAGAATCAGATTGAAAAACACCCCCACACATTGCCTGTTTCAAGTAGATTCTTGCCTGGTACAACTTTCTACACAGCAACCACCAAGAACCCAGATTTATGAAGACAGAATGACCTCAAAAGGAATAGAACACAATCCCACGTTGAAAATGTGAAGTATGTCAAGCTAGTATTTCATTTGGTAACCAACAAATGTCAAATATCACTAGATTTCCCTCAAAAAATGAAAATTACCAGCAGCCTCTGTGAATCACTACAATGTCATAGGGTACTTCAGCACACAGTTTCAAAATCATGGTTCCAGACTATTTCTCCCACATCAATCTACATAAATCCCAGTCCTTAAAGAAGTAACTCAAACTCCATCTCATTCAGGAAGCCTTCCTTGACTACCCAGACAGAAGCAAATCTCTTTCTGCCTCATCTGAGTTTCTGGTATGAAAAAGAGACTAATTGACTCCCAGCATCTCTTCTTACCTTTGATCTTAGAAACAGAACCCTACATTTAGAATAAAGACACCATTTCCCAGTCTCTTCTAGAGTTGTGTGAGGCCATGTGGTCAAGCTCTGGACCAGGAGATGAATTTCAAAATGGTCAATGTGACTTCCAGGAAGTATTTTCCGAGACAAGGGTATCGCCTTTCCTCTTTCCTGTTGGCTGGAAAAAGACGAGCTACCCACTCCAGTATTCTTGGGCTTCCCTGGTGGCTCAGACGGTAAAGAATCCACAAGCAACGTGGAAGACCTGGGTTTGATCCCTGGGTTGGGAAGATCCCCTGGAGGAGGGCATGGCAACCCACTCCAGTATTCTTGCCTGGAGAGTCCCCATGAACAGAGGAGTCTGGTGGGCTACAGTCCATGGGGTCACAAAGAGTCGGACATGACTGAGCGACTAAGCACAGGACTTATGTCATCAATCAGGATAAGTTCAGAATAAAAATTTACAACTTAGTGATTTGTAATTAAAAATTGCTAATCTGTAATTTACTAAGTAAAGTGTGATGGCCAAAATGTTTTTAAATAGGGGTTAGTAAACAGCAAACCATACAAAATAAGGTTGGCCCTACCTTCTTTCCCCACATCCTCACCTTTCCCCTTCAAAATGCCACACTGACCCAAGAGGCCTTTTCAAAATGCTCATGTGGATGTGTCATCTGCCTACATAAAACCCTCCAGAGACTTGAAAGACAAAAACCAGTTTTCCTAACATGTTCTAGAAGACAGTGCTTCTCCGACTTCACTGTGCACATGAATCGCATGCGGAGAGTCTGACCCAGTAGCTTTGGAGGTGGTGGGGTGGGGCTTGAGATTCTGCACTTCTCACCAGCTCCCAGAGGATGCTGATGAGGGTGGTGTGAGGCATACTTTGAGTAGCAGGATCTGGAGACTCTCTAGGTGTGCCCTGCCTGCACCAGGTTAATTACAGAAGTTCATGACTTTACAACTCTCAAGCCCATCCCCTTCTCTCCACACCAGCCACCTAGGTCCTCTCAGTTCCCCATTATCACTCTTTGCCTGGACTGGCCTCCCTCCATCCCCAACCTTTGGGACTCACTCAGCAGTCACCCTTACACATCAACTCCTGACCCATGCTAGTTCTGGTCTTTCTGTCCTATATCCCAGTTATCATTTACATATATTTGTTTGAATATTAGATTATGTTGATTATTCCTGCTAGACTGTAGACTCTATGAGGTCAGGGACCAAGTTGGGTTTTGCTTCTCATTGTAGCCCCAGTATTTTTAAAGGGCCTGGCTTGTAGCACACACTTCATAAAAATATCAAAAATAATGGATAAACTCTTCTACTACACCCTCCCATTGTCAAAAGAGTCTTAAAAATACAAGGAATTGAATGCTGCTGCTCCATGTGTGAATAATTATTACAGTCATTATAATAGTAATAGTATAGCCAGAAACCTATTGACCTTTTCCTGTGAGCCAGGCATTCCTCTAAATGTGTCAGATACAGAAATACTCAGGACAGCTCTACTGAGTGGGTACTATCACCATACCCATTTACAGAAAAGGAATGTGAGGATCTTTGTGAGTAATTTAATTAAAATAATTCAAGCTAATCAATGAAAAAGGCAGATCTAAACTGATTCCCTTTTCTGAAATTCTGTAGGTGACTAGAGATCCATCGTTTTTAATTTGGCTTGAATTCTAGATCACAGCTTTCGGAGCTTCCTGGAACACACTATCTACTCTCCAGATCTGTCTACAAAGACAGACTGAGGTTTCCCCCACTGAGCCACGCAGAGCTGACCTCAGGTGACCCCAAACCTACGCAGGACCAGATCGCATAATGTAGCCATTGCAGGGTAAGCAACAGACTTCTTAAGTCTCCATGCTTCTGCCCCTCCTTGCAAGTCAGACACAGCCTAACGGAGGATGACCACTCACGGCAGTTGGACAATGAGAGCTATGTCTTAGAAACGGCCTCTCTGTAGTATTATTTCTAGAACTCACATTTCAAAATTATTTTTAAAACTTTAACCTAATTATCTAATAAAGCCTTGATTATGTGGAATCTTTACAGAAGTTTACTATTCTCCACCTTTTGTAGACATGGAAAATGATAAGAAAATAAGCAAATTATAAAGAATTTATAAAATACTGCCAGAGAATGAAATGAATTCCAGAAAATGTGAAATCTTCTACAACTTCCATAGCTTCAAATGTTTTGCCCTGAGAATGACATGTAAGTATTGGCCTTGATCATCAGTTCCCAAAGATGTTGTATGCTTTAAGACAGTGCAAGAAAAATCATTTTCAATACCAAAGATTGAAACAGAAAAGAGGTTCAAGTTTATATTTAATAACATCAACAACAATTAACAACAAGAAGAAAAATTCCAAAGTTTTGCTAAACATATGCCATTTTGGCCTATAAGAGCTCTAGAATTTATAATATTCACCAAATGATACCATCCACAAAGAGACTAATATCAGCTTACTACTTTTAAGGTATAGCATCAAATATAAGAGATATCCTAATATTTTTATTTCAAATAGGACATGTTTAAATTACAAAGATCAGACAAACTTGAAGTTGTATATAAACTGTTTCTCATCAACAGAATATGTTAAAATGTAAAGGGTAATTCTACCTTTATAATGTGATGCTATATTATAGATTTTATGAAGAAATAATTATATTAAGTCCAATTGTGAAATTAAGTATACTTGGTTAATGCAGGATAGTTAAGTAACAGTCTGAACTTCAGGTGCACAAATATTACTACACAAAGTTTATCCTAATCCATATGTCAATCTGGATCTAGTAAAATTCTATTCTAGCTCTCAACTTTATGATATGGTCAAGTCAAAATAAAAATATTCTTAAACTAAAATGAATGTGCACATTTTAATGGATGGGGTTGTATGTAAAATCATGGTAGAATTCTGTGACCATCTGTCCTACACAAAAAATTTGCTTACAATGTTAAAAACAAGAACAATACATCCAAAGGCAATACCATGTACTTGGTTTGAGGCTCATTGAGCACCCTGATTCTTTAGACAGGAAGGTGGTGAACTGCACAGGCCTTCATACTTACTGTTACCAGAGAACAGCCTGCCATGAGCACAAGTTCACTCCAGCTGATGTAGCCTGCGCCAGGCACAGGAGCTCTCTCTAAACTCTGTGGAGATGTTACATCGTCACATCATGGTCCTCATGGTCCTCATGGTCCATGGTCCATGATCCATGATCCTGAGAAAAGGCAGATGCTAAGACTCCACCAGCTGACAGTCAGCCTGGAACAGTATCCTGCACACAACCATCAGTCCAAAATGTGATGTTGTTTCAGTGTTAGAGATGGAGCTTCTCCAAACTACCTCCACTCTCTGTACACTGAATAAAAATGAGCCAATGTTATCCACTTATTTTAGTAAGGAAAATCTGCCACTGCTAGATGCTTTCCTCTCTGTCCTCATTAAACTGAAACCACTCCTTACATGAATCAAGAGAAGATTTATTGAATATAAGATCAATCATCTAGCTATTTCTCAAACCAGGCATCTCTCAGTCCTCGCTCATACTAGCTTCCACTCTGTCAAGAAGCAAAAGGTCTCCTAAATTATCCATCAGTGAAGTATACCAAACCCAAATGTCTTTTGTTGTGATGTTTGTTTTTAATGCCCCAAGAGGCCGGAAGAACAAGCATCTGGTTTCTGGTTTTCAGTAAGTCTTTTCATCCCATTTTCTGGCATTTAATTGAAGCATATAAAGTTCAAATAACTCACACACTTTTTCAAAATGAAATTACTCAATTCACACCAGAACACATGGTTCTGCAATCCAGTCCTGCTCACATTTTCTTCTTTGGAAATTAACAGCATCAACTAGTCCTCCCTTGAGTTTCCTAGTCACACATCCCAGAACAGTTGTTCAATATGGAGACTAAATATCAACACGATATTTTTCCTGTCAGGAAGACCTGTAATAATAATCCAATATCCAGACAGCATATCAATTCAGTGTTTGTTTGGAGGGTAGTGCTATTTAGCTGAAGTCTGAAACATGAGAGAAAAGACTGGAATGCTTCAGAAGCAATTTCTACGATACTATCTCCACCACTGAAAATCTAGGTGAGCTTCTAAAGTCATCGCCCTGTCCCAACCATATATTCATATCTGTAAATAAAGGATAAAAAATAAATGCCTTGCTCCAACCACAAATATTCCAACAATAAAATGAAATTGACAAAGCAAAAGAAAAGTAAGGAAATAGTGATAATAACAACGTCTTTTTCAACTTTAGAAAGCTGTAGGAGTCTTGATTTTTCTTGAACACACAGCATGAAATTTGTTCAAATCAGTCTCCCTGGAGGAAAGTTATAACCTTTGTTAAAGTGAGGAGATGTCTTCAAAGGCAACATGAGAACTTTGAAGGTAAACCCCATTTTCTTTAGAGCCCGGTGGGAGGGTCACATGCCTGTGATAGTTTCTGAAGATGATCTTGGAAAGAAACAGCAGGCAACACCCCCCCCCACCTAGATGAGGCAGATAAATGAGACCCCATGTCCTCTTTTGAGATGGCTTTGCCCCCAATCTCAAATATGTCAATGATATCATTTTACAGCAGAAACAAATTTTGAAGTAATAGAAGATTCCATTTAAGACAGATACAATATCAGAACTCTTACTGCATATATTGCAGAGTCTTAAAGGTCCCTCTTTTTTTTTCAGTATGTATTTCTGGAAACAATGAAGACTACAGAGTGGGGGGAAAAAGGAGGGTTGTGCTCTCCATCCTTCAGGAAATTAAATATTTGACATTTACTAATTAAAATATTCTGAATTTCACATTCTGATTACAAGTTACTTCATTTCTAAGGAAGCTGTGGCATAATCAGAGAAACCTCAGATTTCCAAACGAAGCCAAACCTATCTTTTGTGTAGCATGAAGGAAGCTATTGAATTTGTGCCCATTGTAGACACCTAATTGACTCGCTGATCTAATAATGATGGAAATCTTGTGACTTTCAAAAACTGAAACTGATTGGCAGAGTAGAGAACTACAAACCTAACTTTCTACAGCTGAAAACAATCAGGGAATGCATACAAGACAAAATAGATTTTATACTCTACAACAATTCATTTCAGGCATTTGAATGCAAAGTAAAACATAAACAGATGTTGAAGACAACCTACTGAACCTGCCTGCTGAATCTTGTAGTAAAGGAAAAAAAAGTACAAGTAAGGTTTTTATGCATTAGATGGAACAGCAGTTTCTTTCTGAATACCTGGAGCAAAAGTGGATTTCAAACTCAACATTCATCATACATGTTGCTGTATTTCATGAAGATCTAGTTGGACAATATAGAGATGGTATGCACTGAGGTTTCCATTACCAAAAAAAAAAAAGTCTGTTTCATGTTAGAAATCTCATTAATTTGGTTTATTCCATTCATGCTTATTGAGCACCTATTTTGTGCACAGCCAAGCTGTAAGTATAGGAAGACAGCAAAGACGGTCCTTGCCATCTGGGAGCTGACAGCCTACTTCCACCATATACAGCATCATGGGTAACTTTGAGACTGTATAATAGGAGAGTCACATGGTTTGCAGAAAGGACTACGAGTTAACCATGGGGCAGAGGGAACCAGGACACACTTAGTCCACGTTGTTATAAGCTGCATTCAGGTCCATGGAAAGAAATCAACAAGAGGTGGAACCAATTACTCAGATACACAGAACTTGTTTACAAGTGTTGCAGTCCTCCATTAGTTCAGTTCAGTTCATTTCAATCACCCAGTCGTGTCTGACTTTGCAACCCCATGGACTGCAGCACGCCAGGCTTCCCTGTCCATCACCAACTCCTGGAGTTTACTCAAATTCATGTCCATTGAGTCTGTGAAGCCATCCAACCATCTCATCCTCTATCAGCCCCTTCTCCTCCCACATTCCATCTTTCCCAGCATCAGGGTCTTTTCAAATGAGTCAGTTCTTTGCACCAGGTGGCCAAAGTATTGGAGTTTCAGCTTCAGCATCAGTCCTTCCAATGAATATTCAGGACTGATCTCCTTTAGGATGGACTGGTTGGATCTCCTTGCAGTCCAAGGGACTCTCAAAGTCTTCTCCAACACTACAGTTCAAAAGCATCAATTCTTTAGCGCTCAGCTTTCTTTTTAGTTGAACTCTCACGTCCATATATGACTACTGGAAAAACCATAGCTTTGACTAGACAGACATTTGTTGGCAAAGTAATGTCTCTGCTTTTTAATATGTTGTCTATGTTGGTCATAACTTTTCATCCAAGGAGTAAGCGTCTTTTAAGTTCATGGCTGTGGTCACCAGCTGCAGTGATTTTGGAGCCCAGAGAAATAAAATCTCTCACTGTTTCCATTGTTTCCACATCTATTTGCCATGAAGTGATTGGACCAGATGCCATGATCTTAGGTTTCTGAATGTTGAACTTTAAGCCAACTTTTTCACTCTCCTCTTTCAATTTCATCAGGCTCTTTAGTTCTTCTTTGCTTTCTGCCATAAGGGTGGTGTCATCTGCATATCTGAGGTTATTGATATTTCTCCCGGCAATCTTGATTCCAGCTTTTACTTCATCCAGCCCAGTGTTTCTCACAATGTACTCTGTATACAAGTTAAATAAACAGATTGACAATATACAGACTTGACATACACCTTTCCTGATCTGGAACCAGTCTGTTGTTCCAAGTTCAGTTCTAACTGTTGCTTCTTAACCTGCATACATACTTCTCAAGAGGCAGGTAAGGTGGTCTGGTATTCCTGTCTCTTAAAGAATTTTCCTCAGTTTGTCGTGATCCACACAATCAAAGGCCTTGGCATAGTCAATAAAGCAGATGTTTTTCTGGAACTCTCTTGCCTTTTCAATGATCTAACAGATGTTGGCAATTTGATCTCTGGTTCCTCTGCCTTTTCTAAATCCAGCTTGAACATCTGGAAGTTCATGGTTCACATACTGTTGAAATCTGGCTTGGAGAATTTTGAGTGTTACTTTGCTGGTGTGTGAGATGAGTGCAATTGTGCAGTAGTTTGAGTATTCTTTGGCACTGCCTTTCTTTGGAATTGGAATGAAAATTGATCTTTTCCAGTCCTGTGGCCACTGCTGTGTTTTCCAAATTTGCTGGCATATTGAGTGCAGCACTTTCACAGCATCATCTTTTAGTATCTAAAATAGGTTAACTGGAATTCCATCAACCTCCACTAGCTTTGTTTGTAGTGATGCTTCCTAAGCCCACTTACTTCACATTCTAGGATGTCTGGCTCTAGGTGAGTGATCACACTGTTGTGATTGTCTGGGTCATGAAGATCTTTTTTGTATAGTTCTTCTGTGTATTCTTGACACCTCTTCTTAATATCTTCTACTTCTGTTAGGTCCATACCATTTTCATCCTTTATTGAGCCCATCTTTGCATGAAATGTTCCCTTGGTATCTCTAATTTTCTTGAAGAGATCTCTATCTAGTCTTTCCCATTCTATTGTCCTCCATCTCATGGTTCTAATCCACTCTAAATGTGTTAATTAACCTCTGACACTGGTTCTAGATTTTAGAGACCTAATTCATCGATTTCATCAGAGAATGGTAGTTGGTTTTGCTGCAAAACAAACAAAAGAGAATGCAAGCCTTTATCTTCGTGTATTCCATCTTTTTGAAGTGAAGAACACAATTCAACAAAACTTTTACAAATGCAAAGCTAAAAGAGCAATTCAAAAGGCCTGTGCAATTGAATGTCCTGATTCTACAGAAGCAGTTTAACTCAGGAAGTCAGTGTGGAATGGTTTGAAAAGCATACTTCAGTCTTATCTTCAGACCAACGAATTGATGAAGCTGAAGGAAGAGATTTCCTTAAGAGAAAGACTGAGGTTTGAGCAGATAGGCCGAGCAGATAGGAAGGAGAAAATGTGACTCTAAAGATCTAAACATATCAATATAGAAAGACAAAGAGTTATAACCAGTCTAATACCCTTAGACTGTTAGAAAGAGGCGATATTCTTAGAGGTTACTAGATGATAATATATGTCTGGAACCTGAAGAAATCAAACAGAGGAGGAAGGGCAGGCTCTCAAAGAAATAATGAATTGACTGCTCCCAAGGAAGCAAGGACCTGAGAAATTACTGAAAGCCTCTTAAAGCTTCCCTCGTAGCTCAGATGATAAAGAATCTGCCTGCAATGCATGAGACCTGGGTTCGATCCCTGGGTTCGGAAGATCCCGTGGAGAAGGGAATGGCAACTCACCTCAGTATTCTTGCCTGGAGAATTCCATAGACAGAGGAGCCTGGTGGGCAATAGTCCATGGGGTTGGAAAGAGTTGGACATGACTGAGCGACTAACACTTTCACACTTTCTTAAAGCTGCAGATAGTTCACTACAAGAACAATTAGGGGGCTTTCCCAGTGGCTCAATGGTAAAGAACCTGCCTGCCAATGCAGGAGACATGGATTTGATCCTTGATCAGGGAAGATCCCACGTGTTCCAGAGCAACTAAGCCCACATGCCACAACTATTGAGCCTTTGCTCTAGAGCTCAGGAGCCACAAGTACTGAGCCCACGTGCCACAACTATTGCAGTCCACATGCCCTAGAACCCATGCTCCACCACAAGAGAAACCACTGTAATGAGAAGCCTGCGTGCTGCACCTAGAGAGCAGCCCCTCACCCCTACCCCTAGAGAAAAGCCCATGCAGCAGTCATGACCAAGCATAGCCAAAAATAAAATTATTTTTTAACAAAGAATAATTAGGGAACCAAGCCTTCAAGACTGGACAGCTATGTCAAGCAGCTATTGAAAATCGAGATATACTGGATGGGGTAAGATTTAGAAAATCCAGATAACATATATCCTTCTAGAAGTCTTTAGCATCAAGTTTCAATCTAACACAGTTATTATAGGTGAGTACATAAGTATTGTGTATATACTTACTGAATGTTATAGAAAATTGATAGAAATAAGAGAAAACACAGCAAAGATGAAACACTTTAAAAGGGAGCTGGGCAGTCCGTAACAGACTGAGTCCAAGCCTAGGTTAGAAGAGGACCTGATAGAAGAAAACCTCTTGGATAGAAATTAACAAGCTGGGGAGGTTTATTTGAAATGGAAGATTTTGGCAGACCCTGAATTCAGTGAGCATATTTCTGGCTACAGGAGTCCTTGTAGGGGAAAATTTAGAAGAGTAAGAAAGGGAGAAAGTGTTGGCCAGAAAGCAAAAAGAAACTAAACGCAAGCCCAGCAAGGAGTACAGACCCACATGAAATACAAATGGAGAATAACCAAACTCAAACAGGTTGAAGGCTTTCAGACTTGGTGAGGTCTCCCTAGAAGAGGAGGGAGCAAACAGAGACAAAAACAGTCTAGGAAAGAAAATGTCTTTCTAATTAGTAACACAATATGAGGAAATGACCATTCCCAGCAAGCAATACCGGAGAAGGCAATGGCACCCCACTCCAGTACTCTTGCCTGGAAAATCCCACGGACAGAGGAGCCTGGTGGGCTGCAGTCCATGGGGTCGCTAAGAGTCAGACACGACTGAGCGACTTCACTTTCACTTTTCACTTTCACGCATTGGAGAAGGCAATGGCACCCCACTCCAGTACTCTTGCCTGGAAAATCCCAGGGACGGAGGAGCCTGGTGGGCTGCCGTCTATGGGGTCACACAGAGTCGGACACAAGTGAAGCGACTTAGCAGCAGCAGCACCAGCAGCAGCAAGCAATACAATGATAAGGGAGGGATAAGGAGGGAATTGGAGTCCTTAAAAAATGTGAAAGATGATGGGAGAGGAGAAATGATCCCATCAACCTTACCCCGATGAAGGGTTTCACATGGTCCTGATACAGAAGCAAAGACCAGAGGCACAACACATGTTATCTGTGGACACTGAATACCCACAACTGAGCGTGTTCTTTTTTTGTAAGATCCCACCAGCCTCTAGTTCATCATTCTGGCCTGCTTTCCTGCCCTTAGCATCTGTGAAACCCAAGATAGTCATGTCCTCTTTGGTTTAGCCAGTTCTAAGTTTTCCACTTTGGAGAAGGCAATGGCACCCCACTCCAGTACTCTTGCCTGGAAAATCCCACGGAGAGAGGAGCCTGGTGGGCTGCCGTCTATAGGGTCACACAGAGTCGGACACGACTGAAGCGACTTAGCAGCAGCAGCAACAGCAGAGAACGCAATGGCAACCCACTCCACTACTCTTGCCTGGAAAATCCCATGAATGGAGGAGCCTGGTAGGCTGCAGTCCATGGGGTCGCTGGGAGTCTGAGCGACTTCACTTTCATGCTTTGGAGAAGGAAATAGCAACCCACTCCAAGGTTCTTGCCTGGAGAATCCCAGGGATGAGGGAGCCTGGTGGGCTGCCATCTTTGGGGTCGCACAGAGTCGGACAGGACTGAAGAGACTTAGCAGCAAGTTTTCCACAACTTATAAGCAATGGAGTCCTATCAAATATAGAATACCTCCCCAAAATTTTACACACAGTTCAGGAGATTCCAACTGCCATGACCAACTCAAGGCTAGAAAAGTAGTCTCTCCCAGGATGTTTTCTGGGTCTACAAAGTACAAAAGTGGAACTAAGACTGTGGACTCCCAGAAGTGTCACTTCCCTCCCAAATCTAACCACCGATGGTTTCTTCAACTATTGTTTAAGCCAAAATTAGGCCAATTTAAATATATAGCTACATTCACAAGAGTGAAATCCTTTAGGGCAAGAAAAGACAGGGAAACTGAAATCCAGGGCATGAAGTGTGAAAATTGAGGCTGAGAGTTCTGGCAATTAGGGGTGCAGGGAGAAATGGGTTCTGGACCTCAAAATAGGTCCAGTTCACTTGGGTCTTGGGTTTGGATACTAAGGAAGGAACCTGAGAAAAGGTCTAAGCTGAGAGTTGGAGCTGAGATCCTTGACTCAAGCCAGGATGCTCAGAGGAACACATTCTCAGTGAAACGTTTCCTCTTGGTTAGCCCAAGAAAAGGACCAAAAGAAATATATCTGTAAAAGGGAAACAAGTTAAAAGCACTTATGAAAATATAAAAAAATTCCTAGCCTGTCTCATGAGCAGGGCTTGGCACCAAATTTATATGATAGTCAAAGTGCACAATTCTGAAGCTATGAAACTAATATAAAAGTATATTAATTAGACTGAAGATTCTACTAGGTGCCTGTCAGAAGAAAACTAAAACCACTCTGCATATCCATGTAACCCTTCCCCATCCTGCAAAATGAGCTCATTAAAAAAAAAAAAAAATGACTAGCACATGAGAAAGTGATCTGCCAAATTGTGTTAAGATGTGAAGGTAGAGAAATGGGCAAGCAAATAGCTCCTGTCCTCATGGAACACACACTTAACCAGAGAAAAAACAGTAAATAGCTATACAAATATATACTTAATTCCAATTGTGATAAGTGCTATATAGACAAAACACTAGGTACAGAATTTGTGGTAATGCAAAAAAAAAAAAAACAAACCCAAACTTACCTTTTCTGTTAAAATGTAATATGTTCTTTGTAAATGACATGACTGATAAGAGAGTCAATATTTAAAATATATAAATAGCTCAACATCAAAATAACAAGCAACCTGATTTAGAAATGGGCAGAAAGACATGAATAGACATTTTTTCCAAAGAGGACATGCTGATGGCCAACAGGTACATGAAATGACGCTCCACATTGTTAATCATCAGGGAACTGCAAATCAAAACCTCCATTAAAAAAAAAAAAAACACAATGCCATATCACCTCACGCCTGTCAGAATGGTTATCATCAAAAATATCAAATGTTGGCAAGGATGAGGAGAAAAAGAGACCCTCATACACTGTTGGTACAAATATAAACTGGTGCAGCCACTGTGGAGAATAGCATGAAAGTTTCTCAAAAAACTAAAAATAGAACTACCATATGACCCAGCAATTTCACTTCTGGGTATATATCTGACAGAAACAAAAACATTAATACTAAAAGATACTAGCATCCCAATGTTCATAGCAGCAGTATTTATAAACACCAAGATACAGAAGTAACCTAAGCATCCAGCAACAGATGAATGGATAAAGTGGTATATGTATATAGTAATATTACTCACCCATAAAAAAGAATGAAATAATGCCATTTGCAGCAAGATGGATGGACTTGGAGGGTATAATGCTAAGTGAAATAAGTCAGAGAGAAAGACAAATACTGTATGTATTCACTTATATGTAAATCTAAAAATACAACAAACTAGTGAATATTAATACTAATGAAGCTGACTTTCAGATACAGCAAACAAACTAAGTGGTTATCATGGGGGCAGGGAAGGGAGAAGGGGCAGTGCAGGGGTGGGGAATTAAGAGGTACAAACTATTATGTATAACACAAGCTACAAAGATATTTAAAAGTGGAGTATAACCTTTAAAATTGTGAATCTATATACTGTATAGATTCCATATATAGGTGTACTATACTGTACACCTGTAACCTATATAATATTGTACATGAGTTATACCTCAGAAAAAACAAGACCAAAAAACATGTTAAACTTAACTACAAGAGGGAGCAGTCTAATAATGAAAATATTTTGATGACAAGGAATATTAATGAATGCTTACATATAGACATTCAAAACTGAATTACTAGAATTATGATTTCATTTATAGTAATGATTCTCAGATTCTTTCCACATGTTTCCCAAGGTGCTTTTTAATAAATTTACTTCTTTTTAATTAAATGACAATTGCATCACAATATTGTGTTGGACTCTTCTATACTTCAACATGACTCCATCATTCAGGACATAGGTTTACATATATCCCCACCCTCTTGAAACTCCATCCCACCTCCCATCTCTTCCCTCCTCTCTTGGTTGTTACAGAGCCCTGGTTTGGGGTCCTTGAGTCATACAGCAAATTCCCATTGGTTATCTATTTCTCATATGGAAGTGTATATGCTTCCATGTTACTCTCCATTCATCCCATTCACTTCTCCCTCCCCTCCAATGCTTTTAATATGTTAATACATACATTATAAACTGTGCTAAATGTTTAATATTTATCATGAGAGTCCCAAAGATTAAGAATTACTTAACATTTCCTAAAATTATAAGTTGTTATTTTAAAAAGGCTTTTGAGAGTACAGATTTCATTGGTATATTCATACTTTTAAATTTTGTTTTGACATCTTTCCACAGTTAGTATTCCCAAGTAAAAAAGCATTTTAAAAATCAAAATGCAGTATTTCACAAAGAATAACACCTGTCAATTCTCTTGACTTTCTTTCCAATGCTAAAGTCATCTGTACTTTGAAACAAAAGAAAACATATAATTGATAAATTTTTTTAAATGTACAGTATTGTGGATATGGGCTTCCCAGGTGTCATAGTGGTAAAGAACCTGCCTGCCAGTGCAGGAGACATAAGAGATATGTGTTCAATCCCTGGATCAGGAATATCCCCTGGAGGAGGTCATGGCAACCCACTCCAGTATTCTTGCCTGGAGAATCCCATGGTCAGAGAAGCCTGGTGGGCTACAGTCCATGGGGTCATAAAGAGTTAGACACAGCTGATGTGACTTAGCACACACTGTGGATATATCTAATTTGCCCATGAAGAAGCAAACCTCTGGATCCCAATTAAGGCAGTCTAAACTAATGAAGAGATGTCTTTAAATGTTTGTGTATGCTCAGCCACCTCAGACTCTTTCTGGTCCATGGACTGTAGCCTACCAGGCTCCTTTGTCCATGGAATTTTTCAGGCAAGAATACTGGAGCAGGTTGCCATTTCCTATTTCAGGGGATCCTCCTGACCCAGGGATCAGACCAGGGTCTCCTGCATTGCAAGCAGATTATTTACCTTTAAATGTTTAATAATCACCTAATCTTGATATATTGATTTTTTAATGGAAAGGATAAAAATCAATATATCATCAAGATTAGGTGATTATTAAACATTTAAACAATATATCAAGATTGATTATACATATTAAACAATATATAAAGATTGCCAGGAGAAATAAAAATAATCTCAGATACACATGTGACACCACCCTTATGGCAGAAAGCAAAGAATTAAAGAGCCTCTTAATGAAAAGGAAAAAAAGCACCATGTCCTTACTGCCATTGGCCGCACATGGTGGGGTGTTGCTCCAGAATATTGCTTCAGAAAAATATCAAGCTCTGAGCCTTTGGAGTGAGAGCAATGACTCCAAGACCCTAGACTACCAGAGAACTAACCCTAGGGAATATCAAATAGTGAGAACTCACAGAAAGGAAACCACTTGAGTACAAGACCCAGTATCACCCAACCACCAGTAGCACCCTGTGCAAGATGCCTCATCTAAATAATAAATAAAACAAAAATACAAACCCAATCATCAGCAGACAGGATTACCACCTCACTCAGCCTTGCCCATCAGAGGAAAAACAACAAAAACTCAGCACAGTTCAATTCAGTCGCTCAGTTGTGTCCGACTCTTTGTGACCCCATGAATCACAGCACGCCAGGCCTTCTGTTCATCACCATCTCCCGGAGTTCGCTCAGACTCATGTCCATCGAGTCAGTGATGCCATCCAGCCATCTCATCCATCTCACCTTATAGGAAGCTCACACAAACCACTGGACCAACTTTAGGAGGGCAGAAACCAAAGGGAAGAAATAATTCAACCTTCTTCAAGGAAAGAATTCAACTTTCCTTGAAGCCTGGGAAAGTGAGTGAAAGTGAAAGTGAAGTCGCTCAGTCATGTCTGACTCTGCGACCCCATGGACGGTAGCCTACCAGGCTCTGCGGTCTATGGGATTTTCCAGGCAAGAATACTGGAGTGGGCTGCCATTTCCTTCTCCAGGGAATCTTCCCAACCCAGGGATCAAACCCGGGTCTCCTGCATTGCAGACAGACGCTTTACTATCTGAGCCACTAGAGAAGCCTGGGAAAAGGAGACCTCAAACACAATAAGTTAAAAAAAGGTAATGAAAAGGCACAGAAATACTGCACAAATGAAGGAACAAACTAGAAACACAGAAGTCCAAATAAATGAAGAGGAAATAGGCAAACTACCTGAAAAAGAACTCAGAATAATGATAGTAAAGATTATCAAAAACCTTGAAAACAAAATGGAGAAAATGCAAGAATCAATTAACAAAGATCTAGAAGAATTAAAGAATAAACATACAGAGACAAACAACATAATTACTGAAATTAAAAACAGAAGCAATCAATAGCAGAATATCTGAAGTAGGAGAATGAATCAGTGAGCTGGATGATAAAATGGTGGAAATAACTTCTGAAGAGTGGAATAAAGTAAAAAGAATGAAAAGAATTGAGGACAGTCTCAGAGATGTCTGGGACCATATTAAATGCACCAATGCTCAAATTATAGGGGTCTCAGAAGAACAAGTGAAAAGGAAAGGGTATGAGAAAATTTTTGAAGAGATTATAGTTGAAAACTTCCCCAACATGGAAAAGAAAATAGTCAATCAAGTCCAAGAGGCACAGAGAGTCCCACACAAGATAAACCCAAGGAGAAACATGCCAAGACACGTACTAATCAAACTGACAAAGACTAAACACAAAGAGAGAATATTAAAAGCAGCAAGGGAGAAGCAACAAGTAACACACAAGGGAAAATCCCATACACTTAACAGCTGATCTTTCAGCAGAAACTCTGCAGGCCAGAAGGGAATGGCAGGATATATTTAAATACTGAAAGGGAAAAATCTACAGCCAAGATTACTGTACCTGGCAAGGATCTCATTCAGAACTGATGGAGAAATAAAGCTTTTCAGACAAGCAAAAGTTAAGAGAATTCAGTACCACCAAACCAGCTTCACAACAAATGTTAAATGGACTTATATAGTCAAGAAATACAAGAGAAGAAAAAAGATCTACAAAATCAACCCCAAACAATTAATACAATGGCAACAGGAACATATATATCAATAATTACTTTAAATGTAAATGGGTTAAATGCTCCATCCAAAAAATACAGACTTGCTGAATGGATACAGAAACAAGACACATATATATGCTGTCTATAAGGAATCCACTTTAGACCTAAAGACACATACAGACTGAAAATGAGAGTATGGAAAAATATATTCCATGTAAATGGGAAGCAAAAGAAAGCTGGAATAGCAATCCTCATATCAGACAAAATAGACCTTAAAGATAATTACAAGAGATAAGGAAGGATACTACATAATGATCAAGGGATCAATCCAAGAGGAAGACATACAATTGTAAATATCTATGCACCCAATATAGGAGCACCTCAATACATAAGACAAACACTAACAGACATAGAAGGAGAAATTGACAGTAACACAGTAATAGTAGGAGACTTTAACACCCCACCCACACCAATGGACAGATCATCAAAACAGAAAATTAATAAGGAAACAGAAGTCTTAAATACATTAGGTGAGATGGATCTCATTGATATCTTCAGGACATTCCATCCAAATGCAGAAGAATACACCTTCTTCTCAAGTGCACATGGAACATTCTCCAGGATAGACCACATCCTGGGTCACAAATCAAACCTCACTAAATTTAAGAAAATTGAAATTGTATCAAGCATCTTCTCCGACCACAATGCTATGAGACTAGATATCAATTACAAGAAAAAAAAAGTGTAGGAAACACAAACGCATGGAGATTAAATAACACATTTCTAAATAACAAACAGGTTACTGAAGAAATCAAAAGGGAAATAAAAAAATTTCTAGAAACAAATGACAATGAAAACATGATAACTCAAAACATATGGGATGCAGCAAAAGCAATTCTAAGAGGGAAGTTTATAGCAATACAATCCTACCTCAAGAAGCAAGAAAAACATCAAATCGACAACCTAATTTTACACCTAAACTAACTGGGTAAAGGAGGGAAAAAAAAAATTAGTAGAAGGAAAGAAATCATAAAGATCCAAGCAGAAGTAAATGAAAGAGAAAACGCGGCCAGTCCTGCTAGCTCAGCTTCTGGGTCATTGGAGCAATGAGAGAGAGTGTGGCGTCCTCCCAGGAGGGCGCGGGAAGCAGAGGATGCTCAGCCAAGGCATGACTCTCTGAGGGAACCGCGGACAGCAGGAAAACAGGATCCATAATAATCTATCAATGGAAATTGACCCAGAATGGACACACATGTTAGAATTAGGAGAGAATAATTCTAAAAAAAAAGTTATTAAAAGCTGCACTCCATATGTTAAAAAAAGTTGATCAGAGACATGGAACATTCACCCGAAGTGAATTTCTAAAGATGAAAAATACACCCGATGGGATTAATGACTAGACATTGCAGAAGAAAAACATTAATGACAGAAGTCCTAGCAATAGAAACTAAGAAAATGAAAAAAGGAAAAGGAATCTCCAAAAATAAAAAGAGCATATATGAGCTGTAGAACAATTTTGTGTGACCTAATATGCAGGAAATTGAAACCCCAAAGAAGAGCAGAGGGGACAGAAAAAGTATGTAAAGAATAAAGTCCTAAAATTTTCCAAAATTAATGAAAAATATAAGCTTACAGATCCAAGAAATTCAATAAACACCAGCAAAAGATGCATGAAAAATACTACACAAAGGAACATTGTAATAAAATTGCTCCAAACCAATGAAGAGAAAATCTTTTTCTTCCAGTTTTATTGAGATATAATTGACTTACAGCACTATATGTGGAAAATTCTGACAGAGATGGGAATACCAGACCACCTGATCTGCCTCTTGAGAAACCTATATGCAGGTCAGGGAGCAACAGTTAGAACTGGACATGGAACAGACTGGTTCCAAATAGGAAAAGGAGTACGTCAAGGCTGTATATTGTCACCCTGCTTATTTAACTTATATGCAGAGTACATCATGAGAAACGCTGGGCTGGAAGAAGCACAAGCTGAAATCAAGATTGCCGGGAGAAATATCAATAACCTCAGATATGCAGATGACACCACCCTTATGGCAGAAAGTGAAGCGGAACTAAAAGGCCTCTTGATGAAAGTGAAAGAGTGAAAAAGTTGGTTTAAAGCTCAACATTCAGAAAACTAAGATCATGGCATCCGGTCCCATCACTTCATGGGAAATAAATGGGGAAACGGTGTCAGACTTTATTTTGGGGGGCTCCAAAATCACTGCAGATGGTGACTGCAGCCATGAAATTAAAAGACACTTACTCCTTGGAAGGAAAGTTATGACCAACCTAGATAGCATATTGAAAAGCAGAAACATTACCTTGCCAATGAAGGTCCGTCTAGTCAAGGCTATGGTTTTTCCAGTAGTCATGTATGGATGTGAGAGTTGGACTGAAGAAAGTTGAGTGCCTAAGAATTGACGCTTTTGAACTGTGGTGTTGGAGAAGACTCTTGAGAGTCCTTTGGACTGCAAGGAGATCCAGATAGTCCATCCTAAAGGAGATCAGTCCTGGGTGTTCACTGGAAGGACTGATGTTGAAGCTGAAACTCCAATAACTTTGGCCACCTGATGCAAAGAACTGACTCACTGGCAAAGACCCTGATGCTGGGAAAGATTGAGGGCAGGAGGAGAAGGGAACGACAGAGGATGAAATGGTTGGATGGCATCACTGACTCAATGGACATGGGTTTGGGTGGACTCCAGGAGTTGGTGATGGACAGGGAGGCCTGGTGTGCTGCTGTTCATGGGGTCGCAAAGAGTTGGACACGACTGAGCAACTGAACTGAACTGACAGCACTATAGGTTTGAAGTGTGCAGATAATGACTTGATTTACATACACTGTGAAATGATTATCACAAGTTTAATGAACATCCATCTTTCCATATAAAATTAAGGAAATAGAAAAAAAAAAGAAGTAAATGAAAAAGAAATGAAATAAACAATAGTAAAGATTAATAAAACTAAAAGCTGGTTCTTTGAGAAGATAAAGAAAATTGACAAACCTCTAGCCAAACTCATCAAGGGAAAGAGAGAAGAATCAAATCAACAAAATTAGAAATGAAAAAAGGAGAGGTTCAGTTCAGTTCAGTTCAGTTCAGTCGCTCAGTCGTGTCCGACTCTGAGACCCCATGAATCGCAGCACGCCAGGCCTCCCTGTCCATCACCAACTCCCGGAGTTCACTCAGACTCGCATCCATCGAGACAGTGATGCCATCCACCCATCTCATCCTCTGTTGTCACTTTCCTCTCCTGCCTCCAATCCCTCCCAGCATCAACGTCTTTCCCAATGAGTCAACTCTTCGCATGAGGTGGCCAAAGTACTGGAGTTTCAGCTTTAGCATCATTCCTTCCAAAGAAATCCCAGGGCTGATCTCCTTCAGAATGGACTGGTTGGATCTCCTTGCAGTCCAAGGGACTCTCAAGAGTCTTCTCCAACTCCACAGTTCAAAAGCATCAATTCTTCAGCGCTTAGCCTTCTTCACAGTCCAACTCTCACATCCATACATGACTACTGGAAAAACCATAGCCTTGACTAGACGGACCTTTGTTGGCAAAGTAATGTCTCTGCTTTTGAATATGCTATCTAGGTTGATCATAACTTTTCTTCCAAGGAGCAAGAGTCTTTTAATTTCATGGCTGCAATCACCATCTGCAGTGATTTTGGAGCCCCCCAAAATAAAGTCTGACACTGTACAACAGACAATTCAGAAATACAAAGGATTATAAGAGACTATTATGAACAACTATATGGCAATAAAATAGATAACCTGGAAGAAATGGACAGATTCTTAGAAAAGTTCAATCTTCCAAGACTGAACCAGGAAGAAATAGAAATTACGAACAACCAAACTACAAGCACTGAAATTGAAGCTGGGATCAAAAATCTCTCAAAAAACAAAAGCCTAGGACCAGAAGACTTCACAGGAGAATTCTATCAAACACTTAGAGAAGAGCTAATGCCTATCCTTCCAAAACTCTTTCCAAAAACTGCAGAGGAAGGACTCGATGACATAAATCAAAGCAAGATCATCTATGACCCACCTTCTAGAGTAACAGAAATAAAAACAAAAGTAAACAAGTGGAACCTGATTAAACTTAAAAGCTTTTGCACAGCAAAGGAAACTATAAGCAAGGTGAAAAAACAACCCTCAGAATGGGAGAAAATAATAGCAAATGAAACAACTGACAAAGGATTAGTTTCCAAAATATACAAACAGCTCATACAACTCAAGACCAGAAAAACAAGCAACCCAATCAAAAAGTGGGGAAAAGACCTCAGCAGGCATTTCTCCAAAAAAGACAGATGGCTAACAAACACATGAAAAGATGCTCAACATTGTTCATTGTTAGAGAAATGCAAATCAAAACTACAATGAGATGTCACCTCACACTGGTCAGAATGGCCATCATCAAAAAGCCTACAAACAATAAATGCTGGAGAGGGTGTTCAGAAAAGGGAATGCTCTTGCGCCATTGGTGAGAATGTAAATTGATACAGCCACTATGGAAGACGGTATGGAGACTCCTTAGAACACTAGGAATAAAACCACCATATGACCCAGCAATCCCACTCCTAGGCATATACCCTGAGGAAACCAAAACTGAAAGAGACACATGTATCCCATTGTTCATTGCAGCACTATCTACAATAGCTAGATGTCCATCAGCAGATGGATGGATAAAGAAGTTGTGGTACATATACACAATGGACTATTAGCCATAAAAAGGAATGCATTTGAGTCAGTTCTAATGAGGTGGATGAACCTAGAACCTATAATACAGAGTGAAGTGAGTCAGAAAGAGAAAGATAAATACCGTATTCTAATGCATATATATGGAATCTAGAAAAATGGTACTGAAGAGCTTATTTACAGGGCAACAGAACAGAAACAGAAATAGAGAATAGACTTATGGATAAACCTAGACAGCATATTAAAAAGCAGAGACACTACTTTGCAACAAAGGTCCATATAGTCAAAACTATGGTTTTTCCTGTAGTCATGTATGGATGTGAAGTGAAGTGCAAGTCGTTCAGTCGTGTCTGTTTGGATCCCATGGACTATACAGTCCTTGGAATTCTCCAGGATACTCTGGGATACTGGAGTGGGTAGCCTTTCTCTTCTCCAGGGATCTTCCCAACCCAGGGATCAAACCCAGGTCTCCCACATTGCGGGCAGATTCTTTACCAGCTGAGCCACAAGGGAAGCCCTTGTGTCTCTTTCAATTTTGGTTGCCTCAGGGTATATGCCTAGGAGTGGGATTGCTGGTTCATATGGTGGTTTTATTACTATTTTTTAAAAGAATCTCCATACCGTATTCCATAATGGTTGTATCAATTTACATTCCCACCAATAGGGCAATGGATGTGAGAGCTCGACTATAAAGAAGGCTGAGATGGTTGAGTTCAGTTATTTATTCAACATGTATTAATACATTCCATTCCTGACTGTGTTCTAGATGCTGGGCATACACTAATGAGAAAGGGCAATATTTGCTTACATATAGAGAGATACAACTGAGTTAGTATTATTTATGCTATTATTTGAGGCTTCTCCAATGGCTCAGTGGGAAAAGAGTCCACCTGCAATGCAGGAGACACAGGAGATGAGGGTTCTATCCTGGGTCAGGAAGATCCCCTGGAGAAGGCTGAAAGCCGAAGAATTGATGCTTTTGAACTGTGGTGTTGGAGAAGACTCTTGAGAGTCCCTTGGACTGCAAGGAGATCAAACAGTCAATCCTAAAGGAAATCAGTCCTGAATATCCATTGGCAGGACTGATGCTGAAACTGAAGCTCCAATACTTTGGCCACCTGATGTGAAGAACTGACTCACTGGAAAAGACCCTGATGCTGGGAAAGACTGAAGGCAGGTGGAGAAGGGGATGACAGAGGATGAGATGGCTGGATGGCATCACTGACTTGATGGACATGAATTTGAGCAAGCTCTAGGAGTTGGTGATGGACAGGGAAGCCTGGCATACTGCAGTCCATTGGACACAACTGAGCAACTGAACTGAACTGATCCAAAAAAATGCAGTGAAGGATGATAATTGTGAGTAAAATGATTATAAAATAATCCTGTTTCAATTGTAAAAGATAAAAAATATTCTACTTTTGGAAATATGAGCAAATTGTGTATTAAACATATACTAATTGTTTACAGGTTTCAAAAACAAAGAAAGGTTGCCAAAAGGTTAGTGATTACAAATAAACTTTGTTAGTATAGATACAACCATAAAATTCTTGAAATCAAAATTTCTTTCCCTTTTATAAAAATTTGAAACAACTACATATTTATAGAAAAGTTGGAAATACAATAAATACAAAGAGCTTGTGTTTGAACCATTTGTCACTAAGTTGCTAACTGGATGCCCTAACTCTCTAGGATAGGTTTCTCCTATGAACAAGGACATTCTCCTACATAACCAGAGGAAATTCCATGGATACATTGTGCTGTGTTTAGTCACTCAGTCCTGTCCGATTGTTTGTGACCGTTTGTGATCCTGTGGACTGTAACCCTCCAGGCTTCTCTGTCCATGTGGATTCTCTGGGCAAGAATACCAGAGTGGGTTGCCATGCCCTCCTCCAGGGGATCTTCCCAACCCAGAGATTCAACCCAGGTCTCCTGCGTTGTGGGTGGATTCCTTACTGTCTGAGCCACCAGGGAACCCCAAGAATACTGGAGTAGTAGCCTATCCCTTCTCCAGGGGATCTTCCCAACCCAGGAATTGAACCAGGGTCTCCTGCATTGCAGATGGATTCTTTACCAGCTGAGCCACCAGGGAAGCCCATGGACACATTGCCACCATCTAACTCTCAGAACCCTTTCCAATCTTGCCAAGGCCCAACACTACCCCTTAAACCAAAATGGTCTAACACAGAATTAGGTATTGCATCTAGTTCTCATGGTTCTTTGGCTTCCTTCTGTCTTCCTTCCATTTCCTTGACTTTGACACTTTGAAAATTACAGGTCAGTTATTTTATAGAATATTCCTTAGTTGTGGTTTAAGGCTAAATTATGATAACTTTAGCAGTAATATCATGAAAGTAATACTACATTCTTCTCATTGCCTCCTATTGATTTGTCCCTTTGCTGATGATAATTCCATTAATCACATGATAAAGATGGTGACTGCCATTTCCCCCTGTAATATTACTCTCCTCTACCATCCACGTAATCAGTAAGGATTTTGCAGGGAGATTCTGATTATGTAAATATCCCAGCTCATTCTTTTATGGACATATGCATGGGCTCTTCGTTTTCTATTTTATTTAACACTTTGTCACCTCTACTATCATTATTCTGATGCTCAAATCTCACTCTGTTTAGCCAGTGGGAGCCAATTCAAGCTAGCTTCTGTGTTTTGAACATGCCCACATCATTCTTTGAGCATTTTCTTGCTTTCTGGAACAAGATGTTCTGGACTCATCTTGTACTTTCCTTGTCTTACCCTTGGAATTAGCCATTTCTCTGAGAAGCCTGGTTTCTTTTGGTAGAAAATGTTATTTGAAACCAAGATCTGGAGGCCCTTTGTTTCTCACAGGGCATGCTCAATGCTCTTAGCTTGTGGCTATTCCCAGTCTCTTCTCAGCTGACAGAGCTGAAGGGGAAAATGTATTTATACTGTGTGTGCCCTCATGTGTGCATGTGTGCACACACATATAGACATTCACATCTATACTTATTTCTATATCTCTACCTTTGTATGTTGAAATGTATACATTTACATCTGTATTTCCAATTCCAATCCCATCAGGCTTATAAGTGTAGCTTTCTGCCTTTCCCTATTTTTAACTTTTTTTTCCCCGAAAACAAGAAACCTGGCTTGTTCTGAGCTTATTCTATCAGTCACCAGACTGTAAAGAATCCCCCAACTTTATCACCTGTGGGGGTGCCATGCTCACCCTGCCGGGAGCACCGACATTCCTCCCTGGCTACTCAGTGTCTATGCCTTCCTCATCCTGCTCAACTCGGACCGCTCCCCACCCCAGGCCCCCCTCCCTCACACCCTCTTCACCTTACCTGGACTCTTAAACATCCCACTGGCCACCCCTCCACGGTGATGTTGTCCTCAACCCATGGGTTCTAAGCCACTGTGCTGCCCCTCAGGGCACCTTGCTCCACCCACCGACCAGATTCCAGACTCAGCTACTCAGCACAGAGCCAGGAAAAGGAAACTCCACAGAAAGGTCTGAGGCCTACAGAAAGCAACCCATGTTATTTTTTCACTCTTTTCTCACTTATAACACCCAGAGAAGAGGAATAAAATGACAAGATCTGGCTCTTGCAGACTTCTCAGCTATGTTTAAGTCAGTCTTTGTGAGGATGTGTGTTTTGTGTGTGTGTGTAATTTTTTTCTGCTACAGCAGCCAGACCATGACAAAAGCTCTGCGCTCATTACTTCCCGTCAGAGTTGACCTATTTCCCCGCCTCACAGGGAGCATCTAGAAAAGGCCAATTTGGATAATTTGTTGTATTTCTTTTTGTCTTGGGGGAACAAGGCCTATTAAGGAGTAAAAGGCCAAGTAGGATAATTTGTTATATTTTCCCTTTGCCTTGGAGAAGCAAACATTTAAAATGAAAAGCCTGCTTTTGCAAATTAAAAGTTTCTAAAATTTTAATTTAAAAATTAAAATAGTTATTGTTAATTTCCCATGAAAAGTGATGAAAGTATGAATCACTGTCGTGTCAGACTCTTAGGGATCCCATGGACTGTAGCCCTCCAGGCTCTTCTGTCCATGGAATTCCCTAGGCAAAAATACTGGAGTGGGTTGCCATTTCCTCTCCTTCTTCTTACTTTCCATAGGGAAAATAATTTTTTCTGGAAAGAAGATATTTCTCATCTGTTAAGAAAACTTTCTTTAAGGAAGGAAGGAGGGGAGAGGTGCCAGTTTTTAGGAGTTTCTGACCCCAAATGATTAAAGAATATTGTTAGGAATATCTATTTCTTATCCAGAGAGCATTTTTGTTCCTGTTATTGACATTCAGCTAACAGAGGTAAAGTTAAAACAATACAAATACAACTTGGTACCCAATGTTCATGGCAGCACTGTTCATTTGCAACTGCCAAGACACAGAAGCAATCTAAATGCCCATTAAAAGATGAATGGATACATCTTTGTGAAAGAAGAAACAAAAACTCCTTAAAAAAAAGATCTGGAAACCTCAGGTGAGTCTATCAAAGACAGGAATAAGCAACTGGGTTCCCAGTGCAAGCATTTGCTGATTGCAACTTTGATTCAATTGCTGTAATTTATCTTTCCTACACTTAGTCCTCCTCTTTAAATATCAGTACATAAGAATTGAAAGTTCATTGAGTTTTGGCCAAAATTTCATTAATCAACTTTGTATCATAGCCATTGTTGGAAGGTTCCTGTCCAAATCAGCTTTTATTAAGCTGCTTTCTGGTGCAGTGAGTTGGCCTTAAATAAGGCCACATCAGAAAAAGAAAAAAAGAATGGATAAATATGTGATATATATATATATATATATAAAACAATGGAATATTACACAGCCATAAAAAGGAATGAAATAAAGACATTTGCAGCAACATGGATAGACCTAGAGATTATGATACTAAGTGAAACAGTAAGTCAGAAAGCTATCATAGGATATCACTCTTATGTGAAATCTAAAATATGATACAAATAAACTTATTTATGAAACAGAAATAGATCCACAGACATAGTAAACAAAAGTATTGCCAAAGGAGAAAACGGAAGGATAAATGAGGAGTTTGGGAGTAACATATACAAACTACTATACATAAAGCAGATAACCAACAAGGACCTACCATTCTGACCCAAGGGACTATACTCAATACTTTGTAATCACCTATAAGGGAAAATAATCTGAAAAAAAAATAGATATACACCTATGTATAGCTGAATCACTTTGCTGTACACCTGAAACTAATACAACATAGTAAATGAACCATATTTTAATTAAAAAAAAAAAAAACCCATGACTCAGACAGTAAAGAATTCGTCTGCAATGCAGACAACCTGGGTCCAAACCCCAGGTTGGGAAGATCCCCTGGAGGAGGGCATGGCAACCCACTCCAATGTTCTTGCCTGGAGAATCCCCAGAGATATAGGAGACTGGCAGGCCACAGTCCATAGGTCGCAAAGAGTTGGACATGACTGAGCAACTAAGCACACACACACACAAAAAAAACAAATTAAACAAAATGAGCAAAAATGTTGGTTCCATGGGGAAAGAGTCAATAGGCAAGCTGGGGTTGTCCCCAGAGACCCAGACCTCAGACCTGGGCACATACTAATCTGCTCCTTCCAAGGGACCACTCCATTTTTAACCAAGGACACCTTCAGAAATTTGCATCTCCATTTTAATTTCAGGAAGGTCGGGAAGCTCAATCGTTATTCAGAAAAAGGCAGAATAAAATTCAGGATAGGCCAGGTTTAGAATGATAGTTACCAAGTCTAGAATTTACATTTTAAAAAACCAAAAACACAAAGACCAGAGGAGAAAGGGAGCTGGTCTCTCAAGTTTGGCAGAACTTTTCTACAGAATGAAACTGAACAAACACAGCCGCTCCTGGCTTAATCCTCCCATGTCCACCCTCGGGGCCTGGAGCCTGGAATTGGCCACCCCAAGTAGGCAGCTGGGGTGAGAGCTTTCAGGGGGCCTCCCCAGAGCTTTTTTTAACCTGGCATTTTCTGCTTATGGACTTTCCACTAGGGCAACCCTAGGTCCGGGGATTCACTTCGGCTGGGAAATCTGAGATGTCAGCTGGTTTGTGCCAAAGGAGGTATTTTTAGCTGAGACTTGGGGATTTCAGGATTGATACCTACTTTAGACCTCAGGGTAGGAGGCAGAAAACAGCCAAGCAAGAGCAGTGGGTGACTCTGAAGTTTTGCGGCAATGACTGCAGAGCTTACCTTGGAAGAGGCGGTTGTGTGCCTCCTGGTGGGGGAGGGCAGGCCAGCCTGGGGGGTGTCTTCTCAGCAATGATGCTGCACCTTCCCAAGGAGGTGAGGCCTAGAAGTCTTACCTTCATGCTAGTATTCAGAGAGACTCTCCCAATACCTACCTACCCACCCATCTACCTCCCTGCCTGCTGTATTGGCACCACATGAAACTTATTAGAAATGCTCATTTGGGGCCCCATCCACTAAGTTAGAAATTCTGGCAGCAGGATCCGGCAGTGTTGCATCAGGCCCTGCAGGTGATTCTCATGCACACTAAACCTTACTGATCTAATCACACCCTCACAAACATTCCTGGATAAAGGTACAAGAGCAAAATTTTACCCCTATCAAACCTACACAACAGTACATCTTTTTTAATTGACATTATTTTTAGCACATTTTTAGATTTACAACACTGAACAGATCAGTAAAGACAGCCAGTAATTCTTTCTAAACCATTTGTTCTTTCTCCAGCATGTGCTGTGCTAAGTCACTTCAGTTGTGTCTGACTCTTTGTGAACCTATGGACCATAACCTGCCCAGCTCTACTGTCCATGGGATTCTCCAGGCAAGCATACTGGAGTGGGTAGCCATGCCCTCCTCCAGGGGATATTCCCCACCCAGGGATCAAACCCACATCTCTTACATCTCTTGCATTGCCAGGTGGGTTCTTTACCACTAGCGCCACGCCTTACCCTAATGTGAAAAGACTTTTTCATCTTCCAGGGCAGTGATGAGACACCAGGTGAGTTTTGTTATCAAAGGTTGCAAATTGAGTCAGAGTAAGACATAGCCCCCAGTGCTTGGGGAGGAGAGCAGTCCCATACAGCAGCCCTAGAAAGGGGAAGCTGGGGGAAGCCAACTGAAAGTATCTAAGATGCTGTAGCCAGGGGAACACCCCCTCAAAAGAGCCTGGGAAATAATATTTGAGCATTCCTAATGAAGTAGCTTCCTATGGCTGCTGTAACAAATTACCACCATAATTACAACAACACAAATTTATTTCCCTCACATTTATGAAGCTCAGAAGTCTGAAATTGGTTTCACAGGCTAAGTCAAGATGTCAAGGTATCATCAGGGTCGCTTCCTTCTGAATTCTTTGAGTAGAGGATCTATTTCCTTGCCTTTTCCAGCTGTTAGTGGCCGCCTATCTGTATTCCTTGGCTGGTAGCCCTTCCTGCATCTTCAGAGCACATCTCTCCAGGCTCTACATCCATTGCCTTCTCCTCTGACTGACCCTCTTGCCTCCCTCCTATAAAGACACCATGGTCTCATCAGTTCCTTCCAGATATCCAGGACAATCTCCCCATCTTGAAATCTTAGCTAGTCACAGCTGCAAAACCCCTTTGGCCTTAAAAATGGTATTCACAGGTCCTGGGGATCAGGACGTGGCTATATTTGGGGGTCCATTATGCAACTTAGTACACTCCACGTGGCCCTGTACTGTCTAATACGGTAGAGACATTGGCCACATGTGGGTATTGAGCACTGGAAAATGCAACTCACCTGGATTGCTGTGCACTGTAAGAGTATTGAAATTTGAAGACAGTCTGAAAATAAGGTAATATATTTCATTCATAACTTTTATATCGAATTCCATGTTAGAATTGGGCTTCCCATGTTGCTCAGTGGTAAAGAATCCGCCCACCAACACAGAAAACAGAAGAGATGTGGGTTCGATCCCTGGGTTGGGAAGATCCCCTGGAGGAGGAAATGGCAACCCACTGCAGTATTCTTGCCTGGAGAATTCCACAGCAGAGGAGCCTGGCAGACTGTAGTCCATGGGGTCACAAAGAATCAGACACAACTGAGCACACACGCACTGTATACATGTGTGAATTACAAAATCTTGGACAGAGTGAGTTAAATACGACATATTATTAAAATTAATCTGGACCAGCCCACCCCCCGCCAGAGGCAAGGAGGCAGGCAGGTGACAGCCAGAGCTGGAAGGCGAGGGGCAAACTCCGCCCCAGAGATGGCATCCTCTACCAAACTGCGAGCAGGCTCCCAGTTGCTAACCAAGTCTTCCTGGGATTCTGGACGGTTGACATCTGCCAGGAGGGTCACAGCCAGAGATCAGCTCCCCAGAGGAGACATACGGCACACCTAAGAAGGCACTCCCACTGCACACCCAGGAAACCAAGCAGCTGGGATGGGGGAGGCGATAAGACACACCCCCCACCTGGGGTGAGTGCTCTTGCCAAGCACCTGGTCGCCTGAGCTGCTCAGACCTGGGAAGAGCACAAAGTACAGGCCCAACCGAGTCTGTGCCTTTGTGGAGTACCCGAGAACCTAAACCTGAGCAGCTTAGACCTGGGAAGTGCACGCAACCCAGGGCCCGCTTTAGACAGTTTCCCTGCAGAGCAACCTGGAGCTTGAGCAGTGTAGACCGGGAAAGCACACACACCGTGAGCGGGGGCAAACCCAATGTGGCCCAGACACTGCAAGAACTCCCCACACAAGCCAGTGATATTTGTTTGCAGTGTTCCTCCCTCCCCACAGTACAAGTGAACAAGTGAGCCTAAATAAATGACCATCTTCGCCCCCTTGTGTCAGGGTGGAAATTAGACACTGAAGAGACTTGTAAACAGAGAAACCCAAAATAAAGAGGGAACCGCTTTGGAAATGACAGGTGCAACAGATTAAAACCCTGTAGTTAGCATTGACTACATTGGAAGGGGCCAATAGACCTTGAGAAGAAGTATAAGCTGGAACAAGGAACCATCTGAAACTGAAACGATCACACACTGCCCTCAACAGCTCCAGAGAAATTCCTAGATATATTTTAATATTATCATTTTTTAATTTAAAATTTTATTTTTAAGTTCTTTATTACTCCTTTCATTTTCACTTTTAAAACCTACCGCTGCTGCTGCTGCTGCTGCTGCTGCTAAGTCACTTCAGTCATGTCCGACTCTGTGCGACCCCACAGGCAGCCTCCTACCAGGCTCCTCTGTCCCTGGGATTCTCCAGGCAAGAACACTGGAATGGGTTGCCATTTCCTTCTCCAATGCATGAAAGTGAAAAGTGAAAGTGAAGTTGCTCAGTCGTGTCTGACTGTTAGCGACCTCATGGACTGCAGCCTACCAGGCTCCTTCATCCATGGGATTTTCCAGGCAAGAGTACTGGAGTGGGGTGCCATTGCCTTCTCTGTTTAAAACCTACTATTACCTTTCAAAAAAAAAAAGACCCTATTTTTAAAGCAAATTTCATATATATATTTTTTAATTTTTGTGATTTTCTTTGTTTGTTTTTTTTTTTAATATTATATTTTCGAGAGTCTAACCTCTACTCTTGATTTTTAATCTTTGCTTTTTGGTATTTGTTATCAATTTTGTACCTTTAAGAATGCAATCTTCAGTATCCATTTTTACTTAGAAGTGTGATTACTGGCTTGATGGCTCTCTCCCCTTTTGACTCTCCTTTTTCTCCCCCAGGTGACCTCTATCTCCTCCCTCCCCCTTCTCTTCTCTACTTAATCCTGTGAATCTCTTTGGGTGTTCCAGGCTGTGGAGAACACTTAGGGAACTGATTACTGGCTAGATTGGTCTCTCTCCTTTTGACTCCCCCTTCTCTCCTCCTGGTCACCTCTATCTCCTTCCTCCCTCTTCTCTTCTCTATATAACTCAGTGAACCTCTCTGAGTGTACCAGACTGTGGATAGAAAATAGGGAACTGATTACTGGCTAGATTGCTCTTTCCCCTTTTGATTTCCCCTCTTTTCCTGGTCACCTCTATCTCCCTCCTCCCTCTTCTCTTCTCCATGTAACTCTGTGAACCTCTCTGGCTGTCCCTCACTGTGGATAATCTTTTCACCATTAACCTAAATGTTTTATCATTGGTGCTGTATGGATGGAGAAGTCTTGAGGCTACTGTGAGAATAAGACTGAAAGCCAGAGGCAGGAGGCTTAAATCCAAAACCTGAGAACACCAGAAAACTCATGACTCCAGGGAACATTAATTGACAAGAGCTCATCCAAAAGCCTCCATACCTACACTGAAACCAAGCTCTACCCAAGAGCCAACATGTTTCAGAGTAAGACATACCAAGCTACTTCTCCAACAATGCAGGAACATAACCCTGAGCATTAAAATATAGGTGGCCAAGTGAAGTCGCTCAGTCGTGTCTGACTCTTTGCGACCGCATGGACTGTAGCCTACCAGGCTTCTCTGTCCATGGGATTTTCCAGGCAAGATTACTGGAGTGGGTTACCATTTCCTTCTCCAGGGGATCTTCCCGACCCAGGGATCAAACCCGGGTCTCCCGCATTGGAGGCAGGTGCTTTAACCTCTGAGCCACCAGGGAAGCCCCATAGGTGGCCAAAAGTTACACCAAATCCATAGATACCTCAAAACTCACTACTGGACACTTCATTGCACTCCAGACAGAAGAGACCCAGCTCCACCCACCAGAACACTGATGCAAGCTTCCCTAATCAGGAAACCTTGACAAGCCACTTGTCCAACCCCACCAACAGGGAGGAACCTCCACAATAAAGAGAAATCACAAATTTCCAGCATACAGAAAGGCCACACCAAACACAGCAACCTAAACAAGATGAAAAGGCAGAGAAATATTCAGCAGGTAAAGGAACACAATAAATGCCCGCCAAACCAAACCAAAGAGGAGGAGATAGGGAGTCTACCTGAAAGAGAATTCAGATTAATGATAGTAAAAAAGATCCAAAATCTTGAAAACAAAATAGAGTTACAGATAAATAGTCTGGAGACAAGGATTGAGAAGATGGAATAAATATTTAACAAGGACCTAGAAGAAATAAAAAAGAGTCAATCAATAATGAATAATGCAATAACTGAGATCAAAAACACTCTGGAGGGAACCAACAGTAGAATAACAGAGGCAGAAGATAGGATAAGTGAGGTGGAAGATAGAATGGTGGAAATAAATGAAGCAGAGAGGAAAAGAGAAAAAAGAATGGAAAGAAATGAGGACAACCTCAGAGACCTCTGGGACAACATCAAACGCCCCAACATTTGAAACATAGGAGTCCCAGAAGAAGAGGACAAAAGAAAGGCCATGAGAAACTACTTGAGGAGATAATAATTGGAAACTTCCCTAAAATGGGGAAGGAAATAGCCACCCAAGTCCAAGAAACCCAGAGAGTCCCAAACAGGATAAACCCAAGGCGAAACACCCCAAGATACATATTAATCAAATTAATGAAGATCAAACACAAAGAACAAATATTAAAGACAGCAAGGGAAAAACAACAAACGACACACAAGGGGATTCCCATAAGGATAACAGCTGATCTTTCAATAGAAACTCTTCAGGCCAGAAGGGAATGTCAGGACATATTTAAAGGGATGAAAGAGAAAAACCTACAACCCAGATTACTATACCTAGAAATGATCTCATTTAAATATGAAGGAGAAATCAAAAGCTTTACAGACAAGCAAAATCTGAGAGAATTCAGCACCACCAAACCATTCAACAAATGCTAAAAGATCTTCTCTAGGCAGGAAACACAGAAAAGGTTTATAAACTTGAACCCAAAACAACAAAGTAAATGGCAACAGGATCATACTTATCAATAATTACTGTAAATGTAAATGGGTTGAATGCCCCAATCAAAAGACAAAGACTGGCTGAATGGATACAAAAACAAGACCCCTATATATGCTGTCTACAAGAGACCCACCTCAAAACAAAGGACACAGACAGACTTGAAAGTGAAGGGCTGGAAAAAGATATTTCACTCAAATGGAGACCAAAAGAAAGCAGGAGTAGCAATACTCATATCAGATAAAATACACTTTGAAATAAAGGCCGTGAAGAGAGACAAAGAAGGACACTGCTGGTGCTGCTGCTGCTGCTAAGTCACCTCAGTCATGTCCGACTCTGCACAACCCCATAGATGGCAGCCTACCAGGCTTCGTCGCCCCTGGGATTCTCCAGGCAAGAACACTGGAGTGGGTTGCCATTTCCTTCTCCAATGCATGAAAGTGAAAAGTGAAAGGAAGGCACTCAGTCGTGTCCAACTCTGTGCAACCCCATAGACAGCAGCCCACCAGGCTCCCCCATCCATGGGATTTTCCAGGCAAGAGTACTGGAGTGGGATGCCATTGCTTATCTGAAGAAGGACACTACATAACGATCAAAGGATCAATCCAAGAAGAAGATATAACAATTATAAATATATATGCACCTAAAATAGGAGCACCACAATATGTAAGGCAAATGCTAACAAGTATGAAAGGGGAAATTAACAGTAACACAATAATAGTGGGAGACTTTAATACCCAACTCACACCTATGGATAGATCAACTAAACAGAAAATTAACAAGGAAACACAAATTTTAAATGATACAATGGACTAGTTAGACCTAATTGATATCTATAGGACATTTCACCCCAAAACAATGAATTTCACCTTTTTCTCAAGTGCACAGAAAACCTTCTCCAGATAGATCACATCCTGGGCCATAAATCTAGCCTTGGTAAATTCAAAAAAATTGAAATCATTCCAAGCATCTTTTCTGATCACAATGTGTTAAGATTAGATGTCAACTACAGGGAAAAAAAAACTATTAAAAATACAAACATATGGAGGCTAAACAACACACTTCTGAATAACCAACAAATCATAGAAGAAATCAAAAAAGAAATCAAAATATGCATAGAAACGAAGAAAAATGAAAACACAACAACCTAAACCTATGGGATTCAGTAAAAGCAGTGCTAAGGGGAAGGTTCATAGCAATACAAGCCTACCTCAAGAAACAGGAGAAAAAATCAAATAAACAACCTAACTCTACACCTAAAGCAACTAGGAAAAGAAGAAATGGAGAACCCCAGGGTTAGTAGAAGGAAAGAACTCATAAAAATTAGGGCAGAAATAAATGCAAAAGAAACAGAAGAGACCATAGTAAAAATCAACAAAGCTAAAAGCTGGTTCTTTGAGAAGATAAATAAAATGGACAAACCATTAGCCAGACTCATCAAGAAAAAAAGGGAGAAGAATTAAATCAACAAAATTAGAAATGAAAATGGAGAAATCACAGCAGACAACACAGAAATACAAAGGATCTTAAGAGAGTATTAGCATCAACTATATGCCAATAAAATGGACAACTTGGAAGAAATGGACAAATTCTTACAAAACTACAGCTTTCCGAAACTGAACCAGGAAGAAATAGAAAATCTTAACAGACCCATCACAAGCACAGAAATCAAAACTGTAATCAGAAATCTTCCAACAAACAAAAGACCAAGACCAGATGGCTTCACAGCGGAATTCTACCAAAAATTTAGAGAAGAGCTAACACCTATCCTACTCAAACTCTTCCAGAAAACTTCAGAGGAAGGTAAACTTCCAAACTCATTCTATGAGGCCACCATCACCCTAATACCAAAACCAGACAAAGATGCCACACAAAAAAAATAAAGCTACAGGCCAATATCACTGATGAACACAGATGCAAAAATTCTTAACAAAATTCTAGCAAACAGAATCCAATAACATTAAAAAGATCATACATCATGACCAAGTGAGCTTTATCCCAGGGATGCAAGGATTCTTCAATATTCGCAAATCAATCAATGTGATACACCACATTAATAAACTGAAAGATAAAAACCATACGATTATCTCAATGGATACAGAGAAAGCCTTTGACAAAATTCAACATCCATTTATGATAAAAACCCTCCAGAAAGCAGGCATAGAAGGAACATACCTCAACATAATAAAAACCATATATGATAAACCCACAGCAAACATTATCCTCAATGGTGAAAAATTGAAAGCATTTCCTCTAAAGTCAGGAACAACACAAGGACGCCCACTCTCACCACTACTATTCAACATAATTTTGGAAGTTTTAGCCACACCAATCAGAGCAGAAAAAGAAAAGGAATCCAGATTGGAAAAGAAGAAGTAAAACTCTCATTGTTTGCAGATGATATGATCCTCTACACAGAAAACCCTAAAGACTCCACCAGAAAATTACTGGAGCTAATCAATGAATAGTAAAGTTGCAGGATATAAAATTAACACAGAGAAATCCCTTGTTTTCCTATACAATGACAATGAGAAAACAGAAAGAAACTAAGGAAACAATTCCATTCACCATTGCAACGAAAAGAATAAAATACTTAGGAATATATCTACCTAAAGAAACAAAAGACCTATATATAGAAAACTATAGAACACTGATGAAAGAAATCAAAGATGACACAAATAGATGGAGAAATATACCATGTTCATGGATCAGAAGAATCAATATAATGAAAATGAGTATACTACCCAAAGCAATCTATAGATTCAATGCAATCCCTATCAAGCTACCGACGGTATTTTTCAGAGAACTAGAACAAATAATTTCACGATTTGTATGGAAATACAAGAGACCTCAAATAGCCAAAGCAATCTTGAGAAAGAATAATGGAACTGGAGGAATCAACCTGCCTGCCTGGCTATACTACAAAGCTACAGTCATCAAGACACTATGGTACTGGCACAAAGACAGAAATATAGATTAATGAAACAAAATAGTCCAGAGATAAATCCATGCACCTATGGACACCTTATCTTTGACAAAGGAGGCAAGAATATACAATGGAGAAAAGACAATCTCTTTAACAAGTGGTGCTGGGAAAACTGGTCAACCACTTGTAAAAGAATGAAACGAGAACACTTTCTAACACCATACACAAAAATAAACTAAAAATGGATTAAAGATCTAAAGGTAAGACCAGAAACTATAAAACTCCTAGAGGAAAACATAGGCAAAACACTCTCTGACATAAATCATAGCAGGATCCTCTATGTCACATCTCTCAGAGCAATGGAAATAAAAGCAAAAATAACAAATGGGACCTAATTAAACTTAAAAGCTTCTGCACAATGAAGGAAACTATAAGCAAGGTAAAAAGACAGCCTTCAGAATGGGAGAAAATAATAGCAAATGAAGCAACTGACAAAGAATTAATCTAAAAAGTATACAAGCAGCTCATGCAGCTCAATTCCAGAAAAATAAGTGACCCATTCAAAAGATGGGCCAAAGAACTAAACAGACATTTCTCCAAAGAAGACATACAGATGGCTAACAAACATATGAAAAGATGCTCAACATCACTCATTATCAGAGAAATGCAAATCTAAACCACAATCAGGTACCATCTTACACCAGTCAGAATGGCTGCTATCAAAAAGTCTACAAACAATAAATGCTGGAGAGGGTGTGGAGAAAAAGGAACCCTCTTACACTGTTGGTGGGGATGCAAACTAGTACAGCCACTATGGAGAACAGTGTGGAGATTCCTTAAAAAGCTGGAAATAGAACTGCCATACAACCCAGCAATCCCACTGCTGGGCATACACACCAAGGGAACCAGAACTGAAAGAGACACATGTACCCCAATGTTCATCACAGCACTGTTTACAACAGCCAGGACATGGAAGCAACCTAGATGTCCATCAGCTGATGAATGGATAAGAAAGCTGTGGTATGTATACACAATGGAATATTACTCAGCTATTAAAAGAATGCATTTGAATCAGTTTTAATGAGGTTGATGAAACTGGAGCCTATTATACAGAGCGAAGTAAGTCAGAAAGAAAAACACCAACACAGTATATTAACACATATATATATGGAATTTAGAAAGATGGTAACAATGACCCTATATGCGAGACAACAAAAGAGACACAGATGTAAAAAACAGACTTTTGGAATCTGTGGGAGAAGGCAAGGGTGGGATGAGTCGAGAAAATAGCATTGAAACATGTATATTAACATATGTGAAACAGATCACTAGTCCAGGTTCAATGCATGAGACAGGGTGCTCAGGGCTGGTGCACTTGGATGACCCTGAGGGATAGAATGGGGAGGGAGGTGGGAAGGGTGTTCAGGATGGGGAACACATGTACACCCATGGCTGATTCATATGAATGTATGGTAAAAACCACCACAATATTGTAAAGTAATTAGCCTCCAATTAAAATAAATAAATTAAAAATAAAATCAATCTGTTTCTTTTCACTTTTTCAAATGTAGCTACTAGACAATTTTAAATTACACATGTGGCCAACATTATATTACTGTTGGCTGATGCTGCTATAGACCACAAAGGAAGCAGGGTAATGCTAAATTTCAATTGTTTTATTTTTGTCTTACAGTTAGAACCTAAATGTTGAAAGCAATATATCTTCTTTCAACCTTCTCTAGGGAAAGCAACTGATGACACAAAATTGAAATTTCAAATCAAGAGGTTGTTACTTAGGGACGTGTACAACTAAATTCTCCACTGGAAAACAGGAACATATATATGTACATACATATATATATGTAGCAACTTGTGTTCTTACAAAGCACTTTCATAAAGCATTATTTCACTGAGCCATCAATCAGAATCCAGAGAAAGGAACATTATTCCCATTCTTCCAAGAAAGAAATCGAGCCTAATGGGAATTTACCTGTTACAGTGGCCCCCAGCTAATAAGTGATGGGTAAGAACCTGAGCCAGGTCTGTGTGCCGCAGTGTCCAGGGTTGCCCTGAGCTTATCTTGGCTCAGGTTTAATGATTTAATCAAGCTCACTCTACTTCCTGAGTTCTTTTATATCTGATTCTTTCCAAATTTCAGAGATCCCAGAATTCTCTTCACCTGGAAATTTTATTCCCTTGCCACTCTGAACCTATTTTTATTATTTTTTATTTTTTAACTGTGAACACAGAGGAGGTGTATCCTACCTACCCAGGTGAGAAAGGACTTTACCCTGTGTTAAACTCCTGTTCAGCTAGAGGCATACCTGGTACCAGACAAAGACACTACCAAAAGTCAAACTACAGACCAGTATCTTTGATGATATAGATGCAAAAACTCAACAAGACATTAACTAAGTGAATCCAGCAACACATTTAAAAAAAAAATCATACACCACAATCAAGTTAGATTCATCCCAGGGTCAAAAAAATAGTTCAACATACACAAATCAATATAATACAGCACATCAACAAATGAAAAGACAAAAACCAAATGATCAACTCAACATGCAGAAAAAGCATTTGATAAAATTCAACATCCACTCATGATGCCACTCTTGCCAAAGTGGGCGTAGAGGGAACACACCTCAACATAACAAAAGCTGTTTCTGACAAACCTGCAGCCAACAATAGAGGCATGCCTGGCTCCCAGCTTGATGTGGACCACCTGTTGCGAGGCCCTCAACACCCATGACTGTCTCTCTACACCTTTTCTACCATGCACAATCTGCATGCCTAGGTGAAACGCTCAGATCTGACTTAGAACCAAAGAAGATATCCCCAGACAAACCTGGCTTCTGGTGAGCAAATTTCCTTTGATAAGTCTTCCTTGGAGTTGAACAGGCCATTCTGCACTTTGGCAGAGGTCACTGTGAAAAGAAGTGGCAAAGACCCACAAAGAGGGAAGCAGATGCCAGCATCAGTTCAGATACCCTTCACCCAGCAGCACTTCTCAATCGAAAGAGAGGAGAGAAAGCAAAAGGATAAGGGTACGATGAGCTCCTCATTTTTTCTGCAACATGAAAATCTAGTTTTTAGATCTAGAAAGGCCCTTGCTGCTGCTACTGCTGCTAAGTCGCTTCAGTCGTGTCCGACTCTGTGCAACCCCATAGACGGCAGCCCACCAGGCTCCTCCGTCCCTGGGATTCTCCAGGCAAGAACACTGGAGTGGGTTGCCATTTAGAGAGTGTCTAGTCCTCATTTTATACATGAAGAAACCAGGATCTGAAAGTTAATTGACTTATGTAAAGTCTCACAGCAACTCAGTATCAGATAAAGACTAGAGCTCCCATTTCTGATTGTGTCAAATTAAACAAAATTGCTTTAAAGGATCCACAGAGAAACATTAAGTGCAATCATACAGTTTTGATTTCCAAACCGCCCTACAGAGGAGTGGCACCTTGCTTGCAGGATGAGACTCTGAAATAGGTACACAATCCTGAAAATCACGTAATATCGAAATAATCCTTGAAAATCCTTAAGAAAGTGCCACGTTGGAGACCAATATAACTTCTGTCAATCAATCCCAGATGGTTAGTTTTTCCAGAGATGGAACAAGCTCAACAGTTGAGTACCAGATTAATTAATTGGCCTGAGGTTAGAAGGAAAAAAAAAGGCATTGATCTTTAAATACAGGATCCCATGTTGGCCTGCAAGCTGGATACATATAAAAGGCACTGGAGTTCTGAAATTAATACCAGATTCCCTTCTCTTCATTTGTGCTCTCACTCCAGGGCACTGAGCAGAACAACAGGCAAAGTGACTCATACGATGTCAACAGTTCTCTCTTCCCTGCGCTCCCGATAATAGTGTTTACCACGTAATTAGAAACGAATTTTCTTCACACACACATGAATCTCTGTTTTGTTCATTGGTGCATCCCAAGTGCCAAGCACTGTGCCTGGCACATAAATGTTTGTTGAATAAATGGACGAATCTATTCCTCTTTCTGTCCAGGTGATGCAACTGAATTCTTACAAGGTTATCTTGTTCTAGCACGTGGCTCTTAAGTTCTCAGAGAGTTATATTGCCCTGGCCAGAAAAATTCACATTGAACTGTTCATAAAGATTGTTCAGTACTCATGGGGTTCATGGACACACAATTAAAATTTTCTGGTGCTATCAACCTTTAAGATACAGCTGTGACACTTTAGCAGAATGACCTTCATGGCTCTGGAGAGCCTAGCATCGTTTACTTTCATAGCTGCATAAGAACTTTTCCTTAAAACTCTCCCAAGCACTAGAAACAAAAGGTACTCTCTAAATGCTGTTAGCCCGAAAGTTCCAAGGAAACTCAAGCTAAGCTCAAACTAGTGGCACCAAAACAACCTTTACAACCCATAGCTATATTTTCTGCCCTACTCTTAAGCCAACCTGTTGGTTGGCTGGCCCTTTTTCACAGACGTCCTCTTGAGCTGCTTGTAAGTTTCAGCACTGATACTGAATGGCCAGATGGATGACATACAGGAGCACCCTGGATCCCCAGCTACCCCCAACCAGCACCGATACTGCACTTGTCACCACAAGCTCTGATGGTCTGAACACGGAGAAATGTACAGCAGGAGAATATTCAAACAGCTGCTGAAAGGTGAGCTGAGGGAGGTCACTGCCAGCAGGCTCAGAGGAAAACATGATTTATAGGCATCCTTCAGCAGAGCTCAGAGCTGAGCAAACACGGCTATGGAGCCCTCAGCAATGCGGCCACCAGATAAACCAGTGCTCTGGGACAACAGCAGCTCTTTCTGAGCAAAGAGAAAGAAGGAGAGCAGGAAGATGGGCTGGGGACAGTGACAGGCTTAGGAAAGGGCAGCTGACTCAGCGAGCCAGCCCATGTACTCTACACCCATGTGGAAAGCACACATACTCTCCCAACCTGCATGCTGGTTGCCTATAAGAATAATAAATATTATGGACTATGCACTAAAGCAGATTTAGCAAAGTCCTAGGAACAGAATAAACTTAACGCAGGGAAAGGATTACCTGTCTGCACATCTGTACTGGCTTGAATAATGTCCCTCAAAAATTCATGTCTACCAGAACTGATGCTTCTGAACTGTGGTGCTAGAGAAGACTCTTGAGAGTCCTTTGGACAGTAAGGAGATCAAACTAGTCAATCCTAAAGGAAATCAATCCTGAATATTCATTGGAAGGACTGAAGCTGAAACTGAAGCTCCAATACTCTGGCCACCTGATGTGACAAGCCAACTCATTGAAAAAGACCCCGATGCTGGGAAAGGTTGAGGGCAGGAGGAGAAGGGGGGCACAGAGGATGAGATGGTTGGATGGCATCAACAACTCAATGGATATGAGTTTGGGCAAACTCTGAGAGATGGTAAAGGACAGGGAAGGCTGGCGTGCTGTAGTCCATGGGGTGGCAAAGAGTCAGACACAACTAAGTGACTAAAAAATAACAAAATGAAGGGTTATTGGGACATAACCCCACTATAAGTGAAAATAGATCAATATTGTCATTCTTATGGAAAATTGTACAATACATAAGGGTACATGTGGGTACATATGGAGAGGGAAATGGCAACCCACTCTAGTGTTCTTGCTTGGAGAACCCTATGGACGGAGGAGCCTGGAGTGCCTCAGTCCATGGGGTTGCAAAGAGTCACACATGACTTAGCAACTGAACAAGGGGTACATAAGAGTGAGAAGAGTCTCCGTCTATTATATCAGAATTTCTGTTCTAAAACTAGGAAAACCACCAGCCATAAATCTCACTGTGAAAGGAAAAGGATGCTACATTAGCAAAAATCATCAGTGATGGGAGACTTTCTAAGGATTTTGTGACTAATACACACACTTGATTGATTTATAATAAATACTATATATCATTTATTCTATAATTATATAAATTATGCCAATTATAAACACCCATCTACTGTTCAACAAATGCTCTGGCTGTGACACAACAGAAGGGATTCAGCTATATAACACAAGAGGGAAAGAAGAGGAAAAAAAGCAAAGGGAAGTGCTGGACACAAAAACCTTTATCATCTGAGAGTCTCATTAAATTATCACTCAAGCAAAGAGCTCTAGAACTAAGAGAACACTCCTCAGTGAATGAGATGTTCTGTCTACACTGTCTAATACAGTAACCACTGGCCACATTTGATTACTGAGCACTTGAAATGTGGCCAGTGAGACTGGAAAACTAAATAATTTTTAATTTAATTTTGATTCATTTAAATGACCATAATAATTAAATAACCACATGTGGCCAGCAGCTACTCTACTGGAGGGCACTGCTCTAGTTAGAATCACAGAAGGCTGGCTGTAGAGACAAACCTGAGAGCCTCAGAAATCTGAGATGTGACCAGCTCCACAAGTAAAAACAGGGGAGGAAGCCTTCACAGAAGGTACAGCTGTATGTAGAGTATTTCTAGGACATATTTGGGCTTCCCTGGTGGCTCAGGTGGTAGAGTCTGCCTGCAATGCAGGAGACCCATGTTTGATCCCTGGGTCGGGAAGATCCCCTAAAGGAGGAAACAGTAGCCTACTCCAGTGTTCTTGCTTGGGAAATCCCATGGACAAAGAAGCCTGGTGTGTTGGCTACAGGACATATTTATTTCCTTAATCTTCACATGCTCTTATAGATAGTCAGTGATCATCTCCATCGGCTGGATGAGGAAATGAGGGTTCAGCAAGATTCTCTGACTTGCCCAGGTCCTTACAGCTTTTACAGGCTAGGGCCAGAGATCTGAATATGGCTTTGACATCAAAATCCATACTCTAGTCATCAAGGCACTCCATTTACAGCACCTTTCACTCTTGTGATGTCTTCCATTTCCACCCTCTCTGAAGGGTCTGAAACACAAAAATGGGTATGCATGGATTAGTGTATATATGTGTGTCTGAGTAGATTTTGCAGAACAGGTACAGGTCTGAGAATTACTTGAGTGTTTAGTGTGGATCTAGTATTCCATACAAATCAGGATCCTCTAAGCAACCAGCCCCATTTTCCACTTAATCAAGAAGAACAGGAGGCAAGAATGAGTACCTGCTTACTAACTTATCAAGGCCAAATTGGCAGATTAAATAAACCTTCCTGGGACACATTTAGCACTATTTCTATCATCCAGCTTTCCTGGTCCTCAGGGAGCCCCCATTTCCCTGGCCATAGTGACACTTAGAAACCCCAAGACTACAGGTCTTCACAACAGGGGAGGCTGGAGGTAGGGGAACGAGGAAAACCGAAAGACGGGATACCTAAGAAATGGTATGTAGGTTTGAAAATAACTGGTTTCAAATCAAGAGTGACAATGCTAAATCTGGGCTGCTCAGCTTCTCCCCCAATCTCCTGTTTGTCTCCAGCAGTGGAAAAGGGCAAGTGAAGGTCATTAGATACCGCAAGTGTGGAAATCAGGTGAATCCATGGTGGGAAAGATGGCCCTCCCAAGACAAAACCACAGGTGGTTTGTGGTGGAGGTGTGGATCCCTGCTGTGCTATAAATAAGATTTCTGCAGTATTATGAAGAACGTTTCTAATGGAACTAATTGTGCATCCCTTTAAAAAGTTTCATTATGCCTGAAAATACACTTGATGAGATTAATACAACAATCCTTATTTGTCTAACCTCCTGGAAGTTTAACTGAGCCTTTCATCCCTGTCCTGTGCTCCGATCCTGCAAGGAACCCTCTGGGAAGAGCCCCTTCCCCCTAAATAAAGCTTTACAGCATTTTGAGGTTGTGAGACTTACGTGATCCACACCCAAATAACTCTGAAAATAGTTCATCCTCGTGCAACTCTTGGTGTGTCCTAGGAAGAATTCTATGGAAAACCAGCTTAGCCCAGTAAGCACATTTGTCTACCCAGACAGCCAGTCTAATCTCTCAAGCTCCAGGAACCTGGCTGTGGGGACTGATTTCTAGCCTAAGTTTACACAACAAAATTATTAACACCAAATAATACAACCTAGCAGGTGACTGTTGTGGGCTTTTTAAAAACCCATTGTTTCCTGTCATTTTCTCTGGGCTACTCCCAAAAGTGGGGCTTCCTTCACAGCTCAGTCGGTAAATCATCTGACTGCAATGCAGGAGACCTGAGTTTGATTCCTGGGTAGGGAAGATCCCTTTATTCCTGCCTGGAGAATTCCATGAACAGTGGAGCCTGGCAGGCTACAGTCCATGGGGTTACATGGGGTCGCAAGAGTCAGACACGACTTAGTGACTAAACCACCACCATTCCCAAAAGTAATGTGTTGCAACATCTTTAATTTCTAACACCTTTAGCTAAAATATAAGTGTCTTTGGGAAATGACCACCACTAAGTCCTGACTTCACTCCCTTTCTGGTGGCAGTCGACCAAGGAGGGGTTGGGGGAGACTACAAAATACAAATGTGCACAGAGAAGTCGTCTGGTCTTATTCAAGAGTGAGTTTGTCTTTTTAGTACATTGTTCTTAGAAGTTTCCCGCGGGAGGAAAGCTCCATTTTGAATTGACAGGACAGCTTCCCTGGGAATGCCCCGCCTGGCGGCTTCCCTTATGAGCTCCTAGCTCTGAGCGCGCAGAACTCTGTCCTAGGAATACCGAGTAGTGCAAAAAGTGCCTACATCGCCATCCACCGGCCGGGAGAGGGTGGCAGCCGGAGTGCAGAGCTCGCCGCAAGAGCTGGGGACGAGTCCTGGCAGGATTCGACCCAGTAACACCTAACCCGCGCAGCCCTCCATCCCCGCCCAGAGAACCGTCTCTGGTCCCCGGCTCTGCGCTGCCGGAACCCCGCAGCAGCAAGTGGACTCCGGGACTCTCCTGACATCGAACAAGAACAGCGCGAAAGAGACCCAGTTCCTGGGGGATCAGGCCAGCGAGGACCTTCCCTGTTCCTCTTCCCTACCTTTCTTCTCCCAAATCAGGGGCAACGCTGTCCCTTCCCAGGACAGGATCAGAGCCCGCCGAACCCAAAGTAGCTGGAACCTGCGTCCCCAGGCGGCCCCGCGCTCCTTGCGCCCAGGGCCAGTACACGCCGCCAAGTTTGCGCACAGGGGACACAGGAGTTGCCAGCACCCTGCAAGTCGGACCAGTCCTAGGATGCCCACGCTCAGATGGTCCAATGATCACCGGCACCACTGGTGGCAGGGGAACTGAGCGTGAATCCGGGAGCTCGGAGGGACGGAGACAGGCGCGCGCAGTTGAGAAAGGAGGCTTACGTCTGGGACATGGGATGCTGCGCGCTCCTTCCAGATGCGCAAAGAAGCCTTCGACCCCCAAGGGGCTGTTTCCAACGTCTCCTTCAGCAGCCTCCTCAGGATCCCGGACGCCGCCGAGTCCACTTGATGCGTGGAGGACTCCGTGTTGAAGAGGGGCAGTGGGGGGAGGGGGGTGCGTACCTGGGACATGACGACGCCCCTGGCAAGGAGAGTGTGGTCTCTGGACCGACCTGGCTCGAGGGCTAAAGGAAACCCTATCCATGACCCTGCGCCCAAGGACTGGTTATAGCATGGGGCTGGGACAGCCGAAGCTCACCGACGGTGGGGGAAGGTGGCACCCAAGGGGAGGAGGGGGCGGGACAGGAATGACTGACCCTGAATCCATACGGACTGAGAGGTCATCCGACCTGTCTGGCGACAGGATCTTACCCGCTCCGGGGCCAGGGCTGGGCGGTAGCGCTCTTCCGGAGCCAGGGCAGGGGACTGTTTCGTGGAGAGCATGTCTCCCTTTTTCCTCCGTCCACTCTTGGTCTCTTTTCTCTCCTCTGCGTGCGTGCCCCTGGGAGAGGCAGTACGGATTCCTTGCTCCTCGCTCAGGAAGAGACAAGTTGCCCTTCAAGGGACAGGGGCCCCACATTTTGTCTGCTCGTCAGATCCTACCCGCGGACCACTCCCTCCCTTCCCTCGTGTCCCTAGGCCCCACCCATAAAAACCCTTGATGACAGATCCTCCGCAACCCCACCTCTTCTAGGCTGTTTTTCAAATAAGTTATTCTTCAGGGGCTGGGGGGTAAGCCAAGTGGACCGCTGGTCCCCTACCCAAACCCTCCCCCACACTTACGACCCGCGACGGCAGCATGGAGACGGCGAGAACTGAGTGTTTGGGCTGGGGGAGACAGATCCTAGACCAGTCTCTTGGCCTGAGCGTAGCCAAGTAAAAATCAAAATAACTGCAGCCACTGTCAATTAAGGGCCAAGTTTGTTATCTCAACAAAAACGTATGTTTTCTAGGGTAATCATTGTTTGTTTTAGAAAAATGGAATCGAGATTCTATGTTTAGGGAAGAAACTGCTTTTGCAAGACTGCCTGAGACTTTGCTAAAGCTGCAGGGACCCGGGAGTAACGCAGAGTCAGCTTCCAAACGCCTGGTGGCAATTTCATGCCCAGAGCTTCCACAGGCTGAACCCTAGAGGCCAAGAACTCTGTGCCTTTCGGCCACTCACCAGCAGCCGCTTCTCCTCCTGCAGCTTCCAGGAGAGCACCGCAGGTATTTGCAATGATAAAGACTATCACCTGAAGCCCAAGAGAGTTGTCATAGGCTTGGCAGAAAAGCACTACATTGAGTTTTGCTGAGAAATATTTTTTTTTAATCCAACCTCGATCAAGATCTAATGAAAATTTCACAAATCACTCATTAGGTTACTGAATAAATCCATCTCTGGTATTCTGGAGGCGGCTATGAATAGTCAATAAAAACAAGTACCAGGCACCTGTTCCCTCAATATTACAACTGGAGAGGGGGATAACTTGTAAAATTGGGGGTGGGGGAATCAGTATTTTGCTTCTGAATTGAAATGAGAAAGTAGATAATGTAATAAGTGCATCATACAATAGTTGAAATCGGCAGAGAATCAAAGTAACCAGCCTAATTTTAAGTTTACACAGTTAGTAAGTACGGAGCTGGAATTCTGCAGAGGCAGGGTAATTTCAGGACTATGTTCTAAAATATTGTCTCATCACACGTCATCATTACCACAGGAACACCAGCCTAAACTCAAGAGCCTAAACAATTTGTCCATGAGCAAACCCCCTAGTCTTTCATTGCAGTCAACTCCATCTATAAAATGAGGTTGGATTCAATCCTCAATGTTTCTACAGGCATTCTGAAGCCAAGGATGGATTGTTTATTCAGCTCTTTTCACTTCCACTTTCTGCCCTCTGGTGGAGGTGCTACAGAAACTGTGACATTCAAGTAGCTACATTAGGGAATCTGAACTAGCCACTACTATATAGGACCATCCTTCAGAGAACTAAAGCTGACTGCACTGATTGTGTAAAACAGCCTTTTCTAAGCTTCCTTTTAGCAAGAAAACCCAACCAATGCTAGGTACCAGTGGCAACAGTAAATATCTGAGATAGTCTTTGCATGAAGGTAAACAGCTATTTTTATATGCTTTGTAACAAACTTCTTTGATATAAGGAATCATAACAAATGTTAGAAACCTCATAACATAGGTTATGTTATGAACCAACTTGAATTTGCAGCAAGCTCACAATAATATTCAATGACCTATGAACTATTCCTTTTTTAAAAATTTGCCATGTTTGCTTTTCAACTTGAGTGAAAACCATCACCTAGTTTCTTATAATACTTTTCATTTTACATAAACAAATATTTACATCCTTTTGAAATTTTTATTGTCTAATATTTCAAACATATATCTATTTGGATGGCTTAAAAGAAAAAATCTTAATGGGATTTATGGGCAAATTAACTTAAAGGTAGTGAGTATACCTCTGGAAAGGGTGACTTTACAGATCAAACGTGGGTCACATTGCATATTACGGACTGATTTCAGTGCCTAGTACTACAAATGAAGGCCATTTGAGAACAGGAAAGAGACATCTCAGAGAAGCAGCCAGTATTCCAGGATGAAAACAGGAAAGCAGCAGCTAAAATAGATATGTTATCCCAAGACTTACCAATTTATCTATTCATTCAACTAACACTCTAATTTAAGATTTGTTAGCTGCCAGATGAACAAAATAGAGTTCCTGCCCTTAGAGAACTTTCGGAAATAATAAACACATTAAACAAACATACACAAATGTAAATAAACTATGGAAAAATACTTGCAAGTAAGGTAAGAATGTATTTTAGGGAGTTTAAGCTGAGATCTAAAGATACAAAGACTTTAAAATAAAAAATATATGAAGAACACAGCAAGAAATAGGCAAACTGGACATTTACCAATTGCAGGGAGAGTTTACTTAAGAGGCAAAAACAAACCCATATCTGGAGTAATATATTCCAGCATGCTGAAATGTTCTGTATATGATAAAAATAGCCCATGTAGACATTGTTTGCTGTACATACCATTTCTGGGGTATTAATCCCTTACTCTAGAGTAGTCCCTGGGAAGAAGGTAGTAAGAACGGGCCCATAAAAAGTTTCAAGGGACTTTTATTTCTAACACCCTCACATACCTAGTGCTAGGCTTCCCCACCTCTAGGGCTGCCATTTGACTGCCCACATCCTGTCTAGTTTTTCTAAGAATGCTCCTTTATTCTCAGTCACTCAGTTGTGTCTCTGCAACCCAATGGACTGTCGTCTTCCAGGCTCCTCTGTCCATGGCATTTTCCAGGCAAGAATACTGGAGTTGACATTTGCTTCTCCAGGGGATCTTCCTGACCCAGGAATCGAACCTGAATTCCTGCAATGCAGGCAGATTCTTTACTGCTGAGCCCCTGGGGAAACCCCTTCCTGAGGATACCCCCTCAATGATGATGACCACATGAGCAAAAACTGAAATGTCCCAGTTTACAATTCATTTTTCTGATTTGTGAATCAATCTGTAAGAGAACTCACGACATTAAGTCACATTTATCTATCATCATAGTTAAGAATTTCTAAGCACTGTATGCCAGACACTTTACAAAGTAACGTGTATTTTTTCAGTTTTGAATTCTTGAACCAAACCTATTTCCTCTGTTGTAAAATGAGAATAGCCCCACTGCATAAGTTGTCATGGGGGTTAAACAAACATAAGAAGTGCTGTAGACATAGCTAATGGGAACCTGCTGTATAGCACAGGGAATTCAGCCTGGTGCTCTGTGATAACGTAGATAGGTAGGATGGAGCGGGACAGGGGGAGAGAGGTCTAAGAAGAGGATATATGTATACATATAGCTGATTCATTTCACTGTACAGCAGAAACTAATGCAACATTGTAAAGCAATGATACTCCAATTAAAAAAACACAATTAAAATAGTTGTAGACACAATAATCTACTATTTCTTTTTGCTTCTGTTTTACAGATGAGGAGTAAATGAAGTCTAAGACAAGTTAAGTAATTGCCCAAGACCTCACAACTAGAAAAGGATAGAACCAGAACTGGAGCCCAAGCAATCTGGAACTAGACTGACCTCTTAACCCCCACCTCCTGCAGTACAATTAAGACAGTAATGAAAAAAGCCCCAAAAGTTTACAGCCCAGAATTACACTGTGAATCCCCTCATTCATCCATCAAATGTTTACTGAGCACTGCAGTGAGTTAAATAGTGTCCCCTGCACCCCCCCCCAAAATTAACATCCACCTGGAACTAACTATATAACTTTCCTTATTTGGAAATGGGGTCTTTGCTGGTATAATTGGGTAAAATGAGATTATACTGGAGTAGCTTGGGCTCTAACTACAGAGAGTGTTCTGAAGAGTCAGAAAAGGACACACATAGACAAGAAGGCCATGTGGAAATGGGGGTGACACACTGATGTATCTACACACCAAGAAACGCCAAGGACTGTTGCCCCAAACTGGAAGCTAAGCGAGAAGTGTGGAAGGCTTTCTTTCTCTTGAGTCTCCCGGAGCCAACCCTGCTGACATTTTGATTTTGGACATCTGACCTCCTAAACCACGAGAGAATAAATTTTTGTTGCTTCAAGCCACTCTGTTTGTGATCATTTGTCATGGCAGCCCTAGAAAACTAAAACCAGCATCTGCTATGTGGCTAGGCACGGTTTCCCACTCTAGAGTTACAGCAGTAAGCAAAACCGCACCCCCACCCTTGTGGAGCTTTCCTGCTAGTGAAGGAGACAGATAACAAACAAATATAGAATTCAAAGATAGGTACTGTGCAGCGTTACGAGGAAAAAACATTGTGTGAAGATACACAACAGCCAGATGAGGTTAGTTAGGAATGTCTAGGAAATTTCTCCCTAGAAATGTTTTAACTCAGATGAATCTAGACTGTGGAATTTCAGGCTATATTGGATAATTCCTCATAGTACCACTGAAATACATGCTTTTGCATTTGGAAAGAAAACTGAGCAAGAACAGCAGCTTGGTAAGCAACAGACCTAAACTTGCTCAAGAGACCAAGATTCTGAAACACAAGAAAAGAATGGACACCCTTAAGAGAAAGCAGACGGGTTTCTGACGTCTCTCAACCCTCCCAAATTCACATCTCTTCTCAGAGGTAGTAATCAATATTCTGCCCTTTCCTCCTCCTACCTCACAGGGAGACCCTAAGGTCCAAGGCTTCGGGAGGTCTAAATCACTGTCACTCAATAAACAGGCACTTTCCACAGACCAAAGAGACACAGCTACTTTTACATAAACTCTAGCTCCAGAGCTCAGACTTCTGTTTCACTTCCTAGCACCCAGATATGGGCAAACCTAACAGCTGGAGTTGTCCTTGGGTCATCAGAAATAAAGTGAAGAGTCAAAAATTCCTATAGGACATCTTTAAACACTAACACAGATACTTACCTCTGTTTAGAAAGTTTAACATTCATAGCCATGAAGTTCAAGCATCAGACTTCTTGGCAAAAAGCAAATATTTTCAATGTCTTGCTTCAGTAAAGTTCATTTGGCAATTTAGCAAAGATTTCACCAATTTATTTGTGATTGAAAGTGAAAGTGAAGTTGCTCAGTCATATCCAACTCTTGCAACCTCATTGACTGTAGCCTGCCAGGCTCCTTCCTCTGTCCATGGGATTCTCCAAGCAAGAGTACAGGAGTGTGTTGCCATTTCCTTCTCCAGGGGATCTTCCCCACCCAGGGATGGAACCTGGGTCTCCCACACTGCAAGCAGACTTTATAGTCTGAGCCATCAGGGAAGCCCTTATTTGAGATTTTCTGAATTTAGATTTGAGAAGTGAAATAAACTAAAATACAAACATTAGGTATTGCTCAATCCCTAAAAATGTTTAAACTGGAAAACTAAAAGATTTCAACATAAATATGCTGCAAATTTCAAAAATAAACTAATAAACTTTTAAAATGACACAAGTAAATAGGAAAATAAGGCCATCACGTTAACATTTTTATCTGTGTCATTGTGAGTGGCTACTTGGTAACTTCTCCATTCCTTCTCTAATTGGCTCAGATTGAAGCAAAAAGGTCAACAGGTACCACTTTAATAACTTCAGAACAAATTAGTGTTAAGCATTTGGACAAAATTTAATTTTGACCTTAAAGAATTTATTTCCTCCCCTTTCACTCACTGCACAGCAGGTCCTGCAGTGTCCTCAGGTCACTCCTTCAGGGCAACAGGGAACCGTGGGAACTGCAGCCTGCATCACTGAATCCCAGCGTAGCAGCCCCTCCAGCCTGGGCTGCCTCCCACACACCTCACTCCCTGCTTTTACTCTCGTCTGCATAGTCTTTTCTCCACACAGCAATCAGAAGACAGTTATCTTAAAAGTACAGCAACAAATTATTCAGTTCAGTTCAGTCACTCAGTCATGTCTGACTCTTTGCGACCCCATGAACTGTAGCATGCCAGGCCTCCCTGTCCATTACCAACTCCCGGAATTTACTCAAACTCATGTCCGTTGAGTCGGTGATGCCATCCAAACATCTCATCCTCTTTTGGCCCCTTCTCCTCCCGCCTTCAATCTTTCCCAGCATCAGTGTCTTTTCAAATGAGTCAGCTCTTTGCATCAGGTGGCCAAAGTACTGGAATTTCAGCTTCAACATCAGTCTTTCAACACTCAGGACTCATCTCCTTTAGGATAGACTGGTTGGATCTCTCTGCAGTCCAAGGAACTCTCAAGAGTCTTCTCCAGCACCACAGTTCAAAAGCATCAATTTTCTGGCGCTCAGTTTTCTTTATAGTCCAACTCTCACACCCATACATGACTACTGGAAAAACCATAGCTTTGACTAGATGGACCTTTGTTGGCAAAATAATGTCTCTGCATTTTAATATGCTATCTAGGTTGGTCATAACTTTCCGTCCAAGGAGTAAGCATCTTTTAATTTCATGGCTGCAATCACCATCTGCAGTCATTTTGAAGCGCAGAAAAATAAAGTCAGCCACTGTTCCTACTGTTTTCTCATCTATTTGCCATGAAGTGATGGGACCAGATGCCATGATCTTCGTTTTCTGAATGTTGAGCTTTAAGCCAACTTTTTCACTCTCCTCTTTCACTTTCATCAAGAGGCTCTTTAGTTCTTCTTCACTTTCTGCCATAGGGTGGTATCATCTGCATATCTGAGGTTATTGCTATTTCTCCCAATAATCTTGATTCCAGCTTGTGCTTCATCCATCCCAGTGTTTCTCATGATGTACTCTGCACAGCCCTGACATACTCCTTTTCCTATTTGGAACCAGTCTGTTGTTCCATGTCTAGTTCTAACTGTTGCTTCCTGACCTGCATATAGGTTTCTCAAGAGGCAGGTCAGGTGGTCTGGTATTCCCATCTCTTTCAGAATTTTCCAGTTTATTGTGATCCACACAGTCAAAGGCTTTGGCATAGTCAATAAAGCAGAAATAGATGTTTTTCTGGAACTCTCTTGCTTTTTCAATGATCCAGCAGATGTTGGCAATTTGATCTCTGGTTCCTCTGTCTTTTCTAAAACCAGCCTGAATATCTGGAAGTTCACAGTTCATGTATTGTTGAAGCCTCACTTAGAGAATTTTGAGCATTACTTTACTAGTGTGTGAGATGAGTGCAACTGTGTGGTAGTTTGAGCATTCTTTGGCACTTTCTTTGGGACTGGAATGAAAACTGACCTTTTCCAGTCCTGTGGCCACTGCTGAGTTTTCCAAATTTGCTGGCATATTGAGTGCAGCACTTTCACAGCAGTATCTTTTAGGATTTGAAATCGCTCAACTAGAATTCCAACACCTCGACTAGCTTTCTTCGTAGCAATGCTTCCTAAGGCCCACTGGACTTCGCATTCCAGGATGTCTGGCTCTAGGGGAGTGATCACATTATCATGATTATCTGGGTTGTGAAGATCTTTTTCGTACAGTTTGTTTATTCTTGCCACCTCTTCTTAATATCTTCTGCTTCTGTTAGGTCCATACCATTCCTGTCCTTTATTGAGCCCACCTTTGCATGAAATGTTCCCTTGGTATCTCTGATTTTCTTGAAGAGATCTCTACTCTTTCCCATTCTATTGTTTTCCTCTATTTCTTTGCATTGATCACTGAGGAAGGCTTTCTTATCTTTCCTTGCTATTCTTTGGAACTCTGCATTCAAATGGGTATATCTTTCCTTTTCTCCTTTGCTTTCGCCTCTCTTCTTTTCACAGCTATTTGTAAGGCCTCCTCAGACAGCCATTTTGCTTTTTTGCATTTCTTTTTCTTAGGGATGGTCTTGATCCCTGTCTCCTGTACAATGTCACGAACCTCTGTCCGTAGTTCATCAGGCACTCTGTCTATCAGATCTAGTCCCTTAAATCTATTCCTCACTTCTGTATAATCATAAGGGATTTGATTTAGGTCATACCTGAATGGTCTAATGGTTTTCCCAACTTTCTTCAATTTAAGTCTGAATTAACAAATAATTATTCCCCACTTAAAACTTCCAGTGGCTGCCCACTGCAACTAGAAATAAACTCCAATTCCATACCACAGTTTACCAACCTTGCAAGAAATGGCGCTGGATCCTCTTTCCCTGTCACTCACTAAGCTCCAGACACACTGGCTCTTCCACCTATTCCTCAGCCAAGCCAAGCATCTCCCAACTTAAAGACTTTCTTCTTGCTGCTTTCTCTCACTCACAGACTTTTCCCTCAGAACATCAACTGAAGGTCATTCAGGTCACAACTCAAATGTCCCCACCTCAGAGGGACTTTTTCAATTTAAGTAGTTAGTCCCTTTACACGCTCCCCATGCCCCCGACCCCCATCACTTTCGGTAACATTTCTCTCATTTTTTAACACCACTTACCATACATGAAATCACATTCATTTTATTGTGGATCTATTTCCTGCCTGCTTTCTTCTACTCTTTAGCAGGTCCCTGAAAGGACCGCCATTATTTCCAGTACCTAAAAAGTACCCATCACACAGTAAAGGCATCTGTTGATTGAATAAATGAATGCACAGTTGTGTGACTCTGGGCTAATTAAGCTCTGAGCTACCAGCCAATCAAATAAAAAACAGCAAACTGTGTTATTCACTCCGTCTTCTTCTGCTCACTAAATTCTTCTGCAAAATTTGGAAAGAAAACTTAGCAAGAAATGAAACCCAACAAACAGACGTGAACTAATCTGCAGGTCTGTTTATTAGGCCAAGATCCTGAAATACATGAAAAGAGCTTCCAATGTGGACACCTAATCATTTAATTAATATTCGTTTTAGATTAGAGTAAGGTAATGACTTGAGTCTAAGAGCTCTGATTTAGAGCTTCTAAGACACCAACACAGTAACTCTAAACTGGGAAAGATTAAAAACAAATCTAAAATTAAAACAAAAATACAATAAAGGAATGACTGTCTTCCCACTTAAGACACCAGCTAATACCTGACTCAGGAACGTAACATTAAACAGAGTTAAAGGAAGCAAAATTTTAAAATCCTTCTTAGTACTTCTACCACTTTTTAGTACCTGTCAATTACTATGTTTTGTAACAAGCATTAGAGTTTTATACATTGATAAAATTATAGGCTCCTGAATGTTTTAAATAGTAAATATTCTACATTAAAAATCTGGTATGAAAAATTTTAATGAAAACATTAATCGTACAAAAATTAAATATCAAAACCATTTAAAATGACTTACAATTCAAAGAGATTCAGCTTATTGATACTTCTCTGTTAGCTTGTTTTAATAAGAATTATTTCCAGCTGAAAAAAAAATCTACCAATAGGACTGTGGTAAAAAGAAATGAGAATAATGTACATAAAGTTTATAAGCCTGTGCTCAGCATATTTTGCTCATAAATATTAGTTTTTCTTTTATTATTACTTTGAAAAAAACACACAAAAGTTTTACAGAACTTGCCAACTTCAGATAGAAGCTTCTTACATGAGAAATAACCACATGTAAGGAATCTAGCCTAGCATTTTTTTAAAACAATTACATTTTCCTCTGAGGAACATACTACATAAAATAGCAATAACTGATAAAAATTCCTCACTAATAAACCAACTTCTAGAGTCTAATTATATAGCTTCATGTTATAACTTAAGAGGTCCTTTAGAGAATATATATTTTTTAAAAAGTACAAAGTTACATGATCAGGAAAAGTACCTTTTAATAAGTAACCACAACATTGTAAAATATTCCTCTAATTACATATACGGCTCAGTTTAATCTTAATTTTGCCAAAAAAGAAAAAGACGGCTTGAAATAGTAAATGAAATAGGTATGTTAATACAAAGAAGCACAACAAACAACTGACATGTTACCTTGCCACTATCTATGCCTTATGAAATATTTTACAATTTCAGTCATGCTTTTACTATTAAATACTGTTATAGTGCCACTTTTAGGATGCTAATTAAGGTAAAGCTTAACAGTCTATCCTTCTAACAAGAGTTCAAAAAGAATACAGAGATGAATATGAATATATATTGTGTTCTACAGCATCTGCTTTCTAATATTCCAAATTTAACAACTTATCTAAATCTGATCTGAGGTATATTAACAAGTCAAACATTTTTTAATCCACAGCATGGGCTATGTACCATGCAAACACTACTACCACAATTGCACACAGTGGAAAGAGGTAGTATTTATATTTCTGCCATAGGGTTAGCTCAACTGCCACTTCATCTCTCTTCCTGTTCTTCTTCCGACGACCCTTCAGTCTGTTTTCAAAAGCTTCCAGTTCAGCCTAAATCAAAACAGTATCATTTTTATTAAATTCAATACACACATTGACTTGAATTTTTCCACTCAGACAAAAATAAATTGGGGAAATGTTTTGACAGTAATGGTATATAATTAATATACAGATTTGATTTTTTTAAAATACTCTCTTTCCACTACTGACCGTATTCAACAAATTCAGAGTTGAGGTAAGAAGAAGTGGAACTAGAGAGTGGTGAAAGAGACTATTTCAGACTGATGGCCTGCTTTTGATACTAAATATAGAAACATCTGATTTAAAATATAGACATTAGTTTTATTTAGCACCATTAATCTGTAGTTAATAGGGCTCTATAATACAGAGCTTCCAGCAAGTGCAGATAGACGACCCATTAGGATAAAGATACCTATAATCCTAGTTTTACACAATGCTGGTAACAAATATTAATGACTTTCATGGAAGACATTCAAGTGAGTGAATAGAAAAAGCTGCTAGAAATTGATTCCTCTCAATCAAACACATTTAAAAACAGTAAAAATTCTTCAGGGGAAAAATGCTTCATACTTTAAACCAAAATGACTCCTTTAGAAAGAATTATATAAAAATTCATTCTAAAAAATAACTTTAAAAAAGTTGATGACACTCATTATAAAGTGTAGATTTTTAGTCTACTGTAAAGAACTTACTTATTAAGCTTTAATGCATGACAATATAATATTATACACTGCATTGTTATTAACTAAAGCCTGGTACTTATCAACATATATGTAATATTCATGCAAAAATCTATAAATGTTCATTTAAAAGAAGGAAATAGAAACTTCAGTTAACATATCCACAACTTTGCTCATAAACCACATCTGAAGACCTAACATATATTCAATACTTAATTTAACAGAAAGTGACATTCTTCAATGAACCAAAATATCAAAATATTCTCAAGTGGTTGTGATATACAGCAAAAGGTCAAAATATATTAAAAGCAGTCAAACTTGAGAACCACTGACACAGTAAAATAACCGATACATAAATGATGACTCACAGTTGTCAAAAGTGGTTTAAATTATATTCTATACACTGTTTAAAAGGCAGTAAATAGAGACTATATTTAAGATTTCTCTCCATAATGGCTTATAAAAAGGAGAAGAAGGGACGCCCTAGACTATTAATAATCTCCAGGATTCCAGTCAACCCATGTTTTATTGCATTAGCTCTGATAATTTATTTTTTGATATTAGGCAAATCAACTTTACAGAACATAAAACATGAGAGGTTATTTTATCCCACCTTGCTACAATTTTTAATGCCCTCTCTCAAGACATGCAAATTTCAGTTTCTTCATTCATAATGGTGGTAGTTTACATACAATGTACACTACTTGCTAAGCACTGAAGTATCTCAAAATGCAAACTGACAAAAAATTACATGTCACTATTAGAAAGTTAAGCCACTCTTTGGAATATATGATCAATAAATATAGTATGTGAACAAACAGGAGGTATAAGAATGTACTTGTTATCTAGGTAACACATTTTATCTTGAATGCAGATAAAAATTTAAGAATTCTTGAAGGCATTCAAGAGTCTAATGGGGAAATAAGAAGGAGTATTATTAAAACAAATGTATTGGTTAGTAAACAGCACTTATCTGTCACAGACAATCTACAACTCAGTAAGATGAGTGAAGACGTGCACTCTAGGGGATGCCTTAAAACGGATGCTGCCATGTCCTGACCCCCGGTCACTCAAACCAAAAGAGGCGTTATCTCTGGAGAATGGATGAAATCGACAAGGAAGTAATTGGTAATACACAAAATACACAGAATATCTGGGCACATACAGGGTCCCATGCTTCCTTCAGAGGTTCAGGATACCTGGACTGAAACAAACAAATGGATAATTTTTGTTTTACAAGGAACTATATTTTCAGTCCAGAATTGAGCTGACCTAGTTTATATGTTTCCACATATCCTGTATCTGCATAAAAACTAACAATTATGCAAAAAGGACCTAAGTTTGGGTGTTTTCTGTTACCTGTTGTCTTCGTTTTTCCTCTTCAAGGGCAGCTTTGGCTTCTGCTTCTTTTAACTGTTTATAGACATTTAAAACTAAATTAACACTGCAATCACCAAATTTTATACAAAATTTTAACATCTTTCCTTCCAGGCTCCACTAACCTATAACAACTTCTGAGAGCTTCATACTGAAAATTACTTAAAGAACCATAAATGTTATACACTGAGAAGTGTTACTATGGTACTATCTAACAGGGTGTGAGGGGAAGTAGAGTGTTATATCTTACTCAGCCGAACAACTATAAGATACTAGATCATAACACACAGAGTTACAACACTGTAAACTGAAATACTTTTAAAACTGGACTTTTACTCTTAAGTTACCATATTAAGATTATAATCAATTATTAAATATTACTGTTTGCCTAGGGATGAAATTGACCATTTTCCTAAAATGCCCTCTCTGGAAGGGAATCTTTAGTTTCAAACAAAACCAAAAGTTTATTCACTGGGTTAATGGAGGGAAATAGTGACACTAAAAGTAACCCAAACAGCAAAGAACCCTAAAATTTTATTTTTGTAATATTTTAACATAATTTTCAGGAAGCTTAAACTAACATTAAGATGAGTAACTATGTTCCAGAGTACATCTACTAACTGGTACAGAGTATGGGAAAATCTAGTACACACCAGACAATAAAGATTATATCTAGCACACACCAGCACATCTGAGAGTTTTAAAATAGGCCTATATACTAGGCTTTTATCACAGAAACAAAAAAGGATGAGAATTCAAGTTCTTCATAATAAGCACATAAATTTAATGTACGAAATAAATAAGGAAAGGCCACTAACACATTAAAAGTGACATTTGACTTGACATTACCTCAGATGCTTTCTGCTTCATTTCTCTGCATGTTGTGTCACATTCTATGGAAATCTGATTTTCACGTACTTTGTTGCACTGCACTTCCTACAAATAAAATTTTTTAAATTTTTACTTCAAAAGATTTCCCTCAAAGTTGTAGTAACCGCATGCCATAAAAAAGCAAAATTTCTCTAGCAGCTTAAGATTATGCCTATTATTTCATTTCATTCTTCATTTCTCTTTATTGCTTCCTATTACTCTTCTGAAGCCTCCAGAAAGGTGCTAGAGTAGTGCCATCCAACACAGCTAGCCGAGGCAATGGAAATGTTCTATACTCACAAGGGTAGCGCTTCCCACACGTGGTGCCTGAGTACTCAAAGTGTACTGAAATCAAGGAACTGAATGTCATGTCACATATTATTTAACGCTGATTCATTAAAATTCTAATTTAAATAGCCATAAGTGGCTAGTGGCTATCACCACAGTGTGGCTCTAGAGACTCTTTTGGAGAGCTACAAGTTTTTTTCTCAACCACTTATCTTTTTTAAAAGAGCTGAGGTGAAAATCATTCTAAACCTTCTTTCTGTACTTCACTGACTCCTTAATGAAATAATAAAAAATATAGTTTTATTGATGAGGTGACATCAAGACTATAATCAATTTGTGTACTAGTAAAGTAATGCTTAAAATTCTCCAAGCCAGGCTTCAGCAATACATGAACTATGAACTTCCAGATGTTCAAGCTGGTTTTAGAAAAGGCATAAGAACCAGAGATCAAATTGCCAACATCTGCTGGATCATCAAAAAAGCAAGAGAGTTCCAGAAAAACATTTATTTCTGCTTTATTGACTATGCCGAAGTCTTTGACTGTGTGGATCACAGTAAACTGGAAAATTCTGAAAGAGCTCAGAATACCAGACCACCTGACCTGCCTCTTGAGAAACCTATATGCAGGTCAGGAAGCAACAGTTAGAACTGGACATGGAACAACAGACTGGTTCCAAATAGGAAAAGGAGTACGTCAAGGCTATATATTGTCACTGTGCTTATTTAACTTCTATGCAGAGTACATCATGAGAAATGCTGGGCTGGAGGAAGCACAAGCTGGAATCAAGATTGCCGGGAGAAATATCAATAACCTCAGATATGCAGATGACACCACCCTTATGGCAGGAAGTGAAGAAGAACTAAAGAGCCTCTTGATGAAAGTGAAAGAGGAGAGCGAAAAAGTTGGCTTAAAGCTCAACATTCAGAAACGAAGATCATGGCATCTGGTCCCATCACTTCATGGGAAATAGATGGGGAAACAGTGGAAACAGTGGCTGACTTTATTTTTTTGGGCTCCAAAATCACTGCAGATGGTAATTGCAGCCAAGAAATTAAAAGACTTTTCCTCCTTGGAAGGAAAGTTATGACCAACCTAGACAGCATATTGAAAAGCAGAGACATTACTTTGTCAACAAAGGTCCATCTAGTCAAGGCTATTGTTTTTCCAGTAGTCATGTATGGATGTGAGCGTTGGACTATAAAGAAAGCTGAGCACCAAAGAATTGATGCTTTTGAATTGTAGGTTGGAGAAGACTCTTGAGAGTCCCTTGGACTGCAAGGAGATCAAACCAGTCCATCCTAAAGATCAGTCCTGGGTGTTCATTGGAAGGATTGATGTTGAAGCTGAAACTCCCAATATTTTGGCCACCAGATGCAAAGAGCTGACTCATTAGAAAAGACCCTGATGTTGGGAAAGATTGAGGGCAGGTGGAGAAGGGGATGACAGAGGATGAGATGGTTGGATGGCATCACTGACTCAATGGACATTAGTTTGGGTAAACTCTGAGAGCTGGTGATGGACAGGGAGGCCTGGCATGCTGTGGTTTATGGGGTTGCAAGGAGTAGGACATGACTGAGAGACTGAACTGTACTGTAATAAAATAAGTGGTCTTTATTTTAAATAGTCTAAACTTTGCTTCTGTAGATCTTTGTCTGCCTTTTATTCATTCCATATTTCTTCCTGCCAGATGTCATTTTTGCTGTAAGTGTACCTATCGGTACCAAGTTGCTCCTTTCTCACCACACCCTCAGAAACTAGTGTTTTAGTTCAAATCTACCAGAGTAAGGAAATGAGATCATCAAATCCTGAGCAAAGGACATACACTTCAATAAAAGGACTTTATAGCAGAGAATTTTGGCTGAGGTTGGTGATAAACAGCCTTGTCGTCCAACAATAGTCCAAAGGAAAAATAACATGAAGAAACATCAGAGACAAAAATAAATACTACACGTTAGTGGATATTAAGTCTATCAGTCTGGAAGAAAGATCACCATATCTTTTCTCATTCAAAAGGTACTTATAGAGTACCTATTACATGCCAAGCACTGCATTAGGAATAGGGGATACAATAAGGAAAAAATTAATATGGTAAATGCTAAACTAATAATAATAAGAATAGCAGCTGCTATTTATTAAACATAGAGTAGTCATGGTGCTAACTGCTATATAAGCATCATCTCTTTTATTCCTTTCAGTAAGTCTATATAAACACGGTTACACACATCCCTAGAATCACAAAGCTCTTAGTCATGAACCTAGCACAAAGTATAAAGGAAGTCAAGAGGAAAGAGCACCTAAGTCCTTTCAGAAGGAGGCAGAAGGAAAGAAAATCTTCCCAAACCAAGAAATGCTTGCATTTATGCTAGTAAGCATAAATAGGATTATACAAAATGGGGCAGTAAAGGGAAAAAATTTATATTCTATACAGAAGGAACATAAATAGTATCACGTATTAAAGCAGAATATAGCCAATGTGTCAGTGCACTTAAGAAACAAATCACAGGAAGGACTAACAGGGGATATGACTAGACAAGCAGGCAAAGACAGAGTCCCCTCCTATGTCATAATTCTGTATATGTATACCTTGTAAAATGCTTATTTTTTTCCCCAAGTAATGAAGAAACAGTGAAGAACTTGGATTGGAAGTATTATGATTAGAGGCATGGAAATCTGCTATGAAGCTGTTTTCAAAGTCTAAGAAAAAGCTGTTGCCAGTTCTAAGGGGTGGCAAACTGCACCTGGATAGTAAGATGAGGTTTGAGAGAAAACCTGAGAAACATTTCAGATTAAAAGTGATTTGACTGAGTATTGATTTTCATACAGAGGTGATCCCTTTAAAAACCTAAAACTTAGGGATCCAACTCCAGAAAAACAGGCCTATAAATTTAAATTCAGAAATAACCATCCCAGGAAATGATAGTTGGAGCTGTAAAAGCAGAAGAAAAGCAAAGGTCCTCAATAAAAGCAAAAGATTTTCAATAAATATTTGCTGAATAGATGAGTAAATGAGTAAACTGAAAGAGCAGCTTTAGCAAACAACCATAATAATGTGACAAAAACAAGGAGTTACAACTATAACTGAGAAAGAGAAAATCAGAAGTAAAGAAATCTTCGTAAGAGTCCACAATGTAAACAGGGAAGTCAAGGAAAAGGAGAACTGACCTGAGTCCTTTCTAAGTTTTGCCAAATGGTATGTAGTTTGCTACCATTGAGCTTTCCAACCATTAGCTTTTGCCCTTTCACTCCTCCATTACCATAACTTTATCTTTTTTTTTCCCATTTTAACTGTAACTTTATCTTAAAATTAATTCTCTCCAAGTTTGAATGTTATTTTATAATTTTATAAGGCTGAGTATGTGAGGTCTTTTTAAGGTAACATTTTTACAACAGTATACTGATGATAAAAAACTTTCATAAGTAAGAGCAACAAAGGTTCATTCCAGACCATTTCTTAAATCATGAAACTCACTTCATTACTCACACTGTCACTTATGTGGAGACCTCAAATCTAGAACACAGATTCTGTCTAAAAAACAGCACTGAACTCAGTTCCAATATAAAATAATCCTCTTTAACTATTAAATTGCAGAAAACTAGCTGCCAAACAATGCTGATTTTTAAAATAAGGATTTACAGAGATAGGCCAATAATGAAAAAACTCTATGAAATAAGAGCTTAAAATTAAAAGGCAAAAAATTAAAGTCAAAGAACTACCAAAACACACTCTCCCCACCAAAAAAAAATGTAGAAAAGAATTTTTAATAACTTAAAATATTTACCTTTTTTATTCTTTTACAAGGACATCTAAGTTTCACCTTTTGGTTGCAATTAAAGGGACATTCACCAGGATGACACATTTCTTTGCATCTATGACCACAAGGAAGCTAAAATAAAACCAAAATAAAACAATTTCATATTTATAGTCATACTCCACTTCCCCTTTCCCCCAACAACTATTTTAAGAAAAAGTCCATTACAATAGGGTCAATAAATCTTGGACAACTGGCTAAGTTTTTCATTTTTTTCTTTTAGATATAAATAATCTTAATTCCCAGAAATATTCAATATTCTCCCTGGTTCCACTCCAAGAGTACACCTTACATCACTCCTGAGGCTAGTTAGAGCCCTGTGACTGAGCACCTCCATGCCTTAAAGCTTTTAAGAGCACAGGTCCATGCTCTTCCCTTCCCAGTATGCTGGAAATGAGGATATCTAGAGCAACGAGGATCCCATGAGTCAAAGAGAACAGAGCTGCCCTGCTAACTTGGGTCCCCTGGAGCACAGTGACACATCTATCTTCTTTCATTGTTATGTGAGAAAGAAAATTTCCTTGTCCTTAAGCCACTGTATTGTGATACAACTGCTTAGCCTTTTACTCTAAAAGGCTTGCCACTCTGAATTAAAACATACCAAATAGGTAGCCCAACCAATTCAGTAGTTGCTGTGATGTCTATGTGCTCCTTGACTTTATATACTATTTTCTTATCTCAGTCAAGCTTTCAAATGAAAGGGTTCTCTTCTTTTTTCTATTCAAATCTTATACAAATTTCAAAATACAGCTTAAATCATCATTAAAGCATGGCATGAGTTTGCCTACATTTGAAAAACAATAATAATCTATTTCTAAACTATTGTGACAATGCCTGTATTATTTTCAACTTAAAAAACATTTTAAAAATCACTTCATATATTTCTGCCTTTCCAATGAGAATATAAAAGGAACCCACTGGTTAGGGGTTAAATTTCAAAATCATACTGCCTACAACTGAATCCCAGATGCCCTGTTGACTAGCTATGGGACCTTGGGTAAGTCATCTGACTTTTCTGTGCTTCACTTCTAAAAATGGGAAGAGTAATAAAACTTCATAAAGCTGTTGTGAGGATTAAATGGGCTTAATATATTTAGCTATCTAATAAAGGTTATTATTGCAAATTAGTTAAGAGCAGTGGTTTTATATTTCTTTTTGTCTCTCACATTCATTAACAAAGATATTTACAAATAGTGGACACCTCAATAAATATCTGAATTCTCCAAATTCTAGTCTTTATGATTCACCAGACTGATCTTTCAAATTACTGACTCTACCACCCACTTTAAGAAATTCAGAATCCTTTTCCATTGTCTTTAGTCTCTCTCGAGTATGCAACCAGCTTTCAAATTTTTTAATTTTTAGCTGAGACATTCACACTGTCAGGAGAGTGTATGCTCCTCGGTTCTGTCTCATCACATCAAAGATTTGGAGTGACAGACATTAAAGCCCTCGGTGCATCACAGCTCTCGGGTCTTGAGCTTGCTATAGCTCTTAGGTCTCGAACAGACCGTGTTATAGCTCTTAGACAAATCAGTGTTACAGCTCTGTTTTACAGCTCTATTTTACTTAGAAAATAGCAGGAAAATTCATCCTTGAGGTGTGAGGGCATGTCGACCCACAGATGTGAAGAGAAGAGCACCCCAGCGCACAGGGGAGAGAGAGAGAGAGACCCCTTTCCCTTTGGCTCCTCTTTTTATGTCTTTTCCTCCCCCCTGGGCCTGCCCTGTGTAAACTGGGTTAGCCAGGAATGCTGTTTGTTCTACCTGAGATCCTCACTCCAGTCCTCGGACCTTCCTTTGTTCTATTTTCTCGGGCTTTTCCCTTCCTTATCTTTTAGCCACCGCCATTCTGGACTCCTGTTTCCTATTCTAACTACCTAACAATACCAAAACTAAATCTGGATCATTCATACTGCATTTTCACTAGTCCTAGCATAGTGCAATGCTACCTACTAGAATGAGTTCCACACTAGGCATTTCTGGGCCACTTCAGTCTTGTTTTTCTCTACACCTAATACTAGGCCCTCAACACAACTAACAAGCACAATATTTATTCACTATCAAACACCTGTCTCAGAGTATTTGTTTCAAGGACTCCCTCACCTCCCTCTCACCTTCATTCCTGCCAGTGCCTCTAGCCTATCTTCATAAACAAGACAAACACTCGGCATTAGCTCACCACCTATCCTTTTTTCCCTTCAAAATATGTCTTTACAGCATCTTGTTCTTTCCTTAATCTTGGATGTAATTACATCAGTCATCTTCTCCAAAAGTAATTAAGCACTCTACTCTAAATCAGCGATTCTGAAGTGAATAGGGAAACATATCAGAATCAGTAAGGAAAGATCTTTTTGAAATTATATAGACTCATGGCTACAGTGTGGTCTCTTACTGATCATTATTCTGTCTCTTCAGTGTGCTGGAGAGAAAGAAACTTTGGTAGACTTCTAGGATGCTATATTTTTTGACTTAGGTGGAGTTATATGTGTTACCACCTCACCAGAGCCATGACAGGCTCAGAGAGGTGCACTAGGCCAAAAATAATCCCTGAGTCATGCTTCTGGGGCTTCAGAGAGATGATAACTCTGGCCAATCAGAGAGATGATAAGTGGCCAATCAGTAAACACCAGGAAACCCCTGCAGCCAATCAACCCTTGCCAACTCCCTGTCTTTGTTCTAAACTTATAAACACTGGTGAAAATCTGGGCTCCGGGCTCTCGTCAAGACTCCACTGCGTTTGATGAGACGGGAGCCCTGGCTCGAGCTAGAAATAAAACCCCTTTATGCTTCTGCATTGCTGTGGATGTCTTATTCTCTCAGTTTTGGGGACTCGGACTCTGGGCAAAACAATATGATGTTCAGTTTTTAACCATTTTTATACTGTACATGTATGTTCTATGCACTGTTGAGTGCGTAATCATTTCATTATTTAAAAAATCAAATCACATAACCATTTCCCTGTTAGATGTGCAGGCATGTATTATCTCAAAAGCCAGATTATATTCTGAAAGGGCAAAAAAGTAGTCCCAAAGAAAATTGCTTAGAATGTAAAATATATACAATGACTGTATCTTCTTCACAGCAAAAAAAAAAAAAAAAAAGACATTTTTAAAAAACATCCAACCCTGGTATTCATTTAAAGATGAGGTATCCTACCCTTCCCATTTAAAGTGAGATGGTTTTCCTCTACTCTACTCAGCCCTTAATATCATTTGCTAGCACTTTGGTAAGTCAAAATAAATGGCTTACCAACAAGCAATATTGTCTAGTTCAAAATGTCTCATTTTAATCCCAATAAATTTAAAAGCTCTTTAAAAATAATTAAAGAAAGTTTGCATATCAATATTATTTGTGGATAAATACCGATATCATCATCACCATAGTTGGAACATCCATAGCATTTACCATATACTAAGATCTTTACCTGTTACTGATTCACTTAATATTCAGCACTCTGAAATGAGTATTGCTACTGCCTCCATTTTACACATGAACAATCTGATATACAGAGACATTAAATAATGTGTCCAAGTAAAAAATAGAAAAGCTTGCATGGGAATGATAAAACCAAATTCAGAAATGATTTTTAAAAGTAGAATTGTATATACGAGGCACGTTTTAAATAAAGGTTCAGTTCTTCACGCTATCTTTATATATTTCCTTTAAGTTTAATTCAGACTTAATTGAACAATCCAATAGACACATGGAGTGTGTATCAGAGAAGCAATATAACTAGAACACACTTATGCCATCCCCACAGTTCACTCTTACACTCACACTCAATAGACATTTACTAGCTACCTAGTAAGTACAACCAGGGACTGGATACAAAGACAAATATGACACAGTCGCTGCCCATAGGAAATCTATAGTATGGTAAGGGGAAGAGAAAACAAACAGAAATTTATCAATGCATCAGAATTTGTCATAATCCTGTATCTTAAGTCTGAGTCTAAGATTTCTGTGGCAAGTTCAGAAAGATAGTTCTTGGTTGATACCATCATAGTCTACTGGTTCTCAAACTGTACCAGACCAATATTATCATCCTTATGTACGAGCTTATTAGAAATGCAAATTCCTGGACCTCCACTCCAGGCCCACAAAATCAGGAACTCTGGTGTGGGCCCATTAACCTGTTTTAACAAGTGCTTATAATGATTCTGATGCACATCAAAGTTTGAAAACCACTGCTGTAGCCTTATCAGAACATAAACTAGATTGAATTCTATTAGATATAATAATGTTCACCTGTCTACTCCAAGACTGTTCTAAACCTTAATAACCATATGGACTGTTCCCAACCTAAGGATATATTTTTCAAGAAAGTCCAAGGAGACACTAGCAACAACATGGTCTCCAGAATGTCCTAGAATTAAAAAATGATGATCATGGGAAAAAATTTCTAAATAAATAGTGCATATTCAGCTCCAGTCCCACCCAAATGTCATAACAGGATCACAAACAAATCATAACCAAAGCAATGATAAATTGCAAATTAGTGATCCCTGAATTAAATGCTTATTTCTGACAGCAATCTCATCCCAAATTACTGTGTCAGATTAAAAATAAAACATTCTCAACTACTTATTACCTGAAATTTGAATCTGAACAAGAAAATGTATTTTAACAAGGGGAAACTCAGAATTTGAAGAATTCAGAAAATTAAGTTTGAAATATCCCATACCTCAGATTTCACTTATATAACAAAGACAGGATTATTAAAATAAGCATGTATTGCTTGAAATGTCTCCCTTTTATAATCTCACGTAACTTTTAAAATTCCCAGGTCCAATTTCCAATAGTTCTTAAACAAAAATCCACAAATGTGTCCAAAGTTTTAGTTAAAAGGAAATACTGTTAATAAAAAAGGCATATCATGCATTGATTTGCTTTTTCTTTAATCAAAGAGACAGATTACTATAGTTACGACTTTGCTGTCATCTCTTCCTGATTCTAAATAGGATAAGAAACACTTAGGTAAGTATATAAAGACAAAGAATTAAAGAAAAAAGGTGCTACTAGTACAGTTATAAGTAAAAAGAATTCTTTTATAGATCATATAACTGTCACTTCCCTACTGCAACGATCAAAAAAGGACTGTCTTAACTTTTAAGTTGGTCAAACAGAGATAGACTGCTTTGGTTTCTCAAAATTACTGCCAGTGATACTCAAAATTATTCCCAGTGAGTTTTTACCTTTTCACTCTGAACAATTTTTCTGAACTACTTTTGATACTTTTAGCTTGAAAACAATGCCTGTACCAGCATCATAATCTCTAAAAAAAAAACTCCATACATGAATGCTTTATACTAATTCAAATAATGAGCTTTAAGGTTTATACACACACACATGCAATCTGTTTTTTTCTACTGTGGATTTACTCTCCAACTGCCCATGCGCCACACAGTTTCTAATCTACTTATATTTCAAGATGGGAAAACATTAGGTCATAAAAAAACCTTCAAAGGATCATTCCTGCTCCTACTATCCCAAAATTTTGCAAAGAGATGTGCACTTACCCTAACTACAACACATATCAATCACATTTTGCTTTCTGGGCCCACATATCTAGTGAGTCCAGAAAAGATCTAAAATAGGATGAACAAACAACAAAAGAGAAGCAATGCCCAAGAAATACAATGTAAAAAACTTGTATTAAATCTTACCTCTTTAGGACACTGATTTTTGCAACAACTCAATAGATTCTTTTCATTTACATCAGCTGTGGTTATTTTTCTAAAAATATGAGAGGAAGTTTTGATGACAGTCAAAGCAAAGTCCATTTTATAGTATGGTTTTTCTAAAAACAGCTCACAATTTCAAACAGCAATGCAATAAGCTTATCAGAAAAACTTTTTTCAGTTGATTCTGGATTAAGCTATTTATTAATGTTAGAAAATGATTTATTTTATATCAGTTCACTTGAAATCAGTCTGTGCTTTTATATCTGATACAGGGGGTAACTCTGAAGTCATAAACACCAATGAATAAAACTACTTTCTAACAAAGAGCTAGCTGAACAGTAGATACATGAGTCGGTAACCAATGACAATCTAAAATCCCCATCATACATATCTCACTTTTCTCTTCTACCTTTCTTCTCTTTTCCTTTATTCTTTGTTTTCCTATTCCTTTCACCTGACATAATTGCTAAAATACACCATAAGTTTAGCCTCACTAATGTTAAAACTATTATCTTAAGTATCTATATCAAATTAGCTAAAACTTGTACCCTAGGTAACACAGGTAATTTTCTTGACAAAGTTTCATGTAATAACAACATCGTTTTACTGGCTCTGCAACTAAAGTTTTCATACTGGCTCTATATTTTCATTCTTACAAGTAAAGTGCTCCCCTCTGAACTTAAAGAGGTAATATTATTTTGTTCCTGTTTCTCTATAATTAGAAACAAACTAATTTCTATAGAAGAAACTGCATGAAGCAGAAAATGACTAAAAGGAAAAGATAACTTATGAAATGGAAAGTAAATGAAAGTATCAGAAAAAATACTGACTGAAGAATTCTGTATAAAACCATGGATTCAAGAAAAGGAAAAAAGAACTCTATAGCTGTGGTAATGGAAACCACTTCCAATCCATCTACCTCCAAACATTTCTACCCAAAATCATTCAGCTCATTAATAACAAACAGAATCACCAAAATTCCATGATGTCAGCAAAACTAGAAGACAGAAATTTCTACAAATTGCAAATGACCTATAAGTAGACAAATAAACACCAACTCCTAGCAGAGCTATTTCTCAAGCTCCCATAGCAAATCTTTACAGACAGCTTGGTAGAGTTGTGGAAAAAATGAGAGGTATGAGAAGACAGGGAGTGAGCTAATGTTGTACCAGGAAGAAAAAGTCCACCACAAATGTAAAAATACTATAAAAGTCTTGGTAAATCAAAGCAAGAGAAGAACGCTTTTAAAAAGTACGCAAGAATCAAGGAGCCAGTGTTAGAAAGGCAATGCTTTGTGGAAGAAGGTAAGAGGAGGAGGTGTCGTTTGGAGACCACATGACAAACGAAAAAGAAGCAAGAGGGGCAAATTTAGGACACTGCAAGACCAAAGAAAACAAACTCTTGGGACATTCCTGGCAGTCCAATGATTAAGATTCCATGCTTCCACTGCAAGGGGCATGGGTTCGATCCCTGGTTGAGGAACCAGGATTCACAGAGGGCACAGTCCCAAAAAAGGGAAAAAGAAAACAGCCTCTTTTCATCACTAACACTCATTAATAAAGCAAAATTGTCCTCTTAACTCTTCTTACAAAATTTCTAAAACTAAAAATTGTAATTTTTTAATTTCAACAAATAATTTTAGTATTTAAAAAGAATAAAATCTGACTTCCCAATTTAAACCATGAGTCTACAGTGTAAGTGGGAGAAGGAAATGGCAACCCACCCCGGTTCCTGCCTGGAGAATCCTGTGGACAGAGGAGCCTGGAGGGCTGCTGTCCATGGGGTCACATGGAGTTGGACACGACTGAAGCAACTTAGCATGCATGCATGCGTTGGAGAAGGAAATGGCAACCCACTCCAGTATTAATGCCTGGAGAATCCCAGGGACAAAGGAGCCTGGTGGGCTGCCATCCCTGGGGTCACAGAGTTAAACACGACTGAAGCGACTTAGCAGCAGCAGAGTGTAAGTAACAAAAAAATTGTTAAGATACTATTAGCATTTACTTTGGCCACCTGATGTGAAGATGACTCACTGGAAAACACCCTGATGCTGGGAAAGACTGAAGGCAGGAGGAGAAGGGGATGACAGAGGATGAGATGGCTGGATGACATCACTGACTCAGTGGACAAGAGTTTGAGCAAGCTCCAGGAGTTGGGTGATGGACAGGGCAGCCTGGAGTGCTGTAGTCCATGGGGTCACAAAGAGTAGGAGACAACTGAGCAACTAAACTGATTACCATTTTTCTGAAAGTATGGTCCAAAAAGTCAGAAATAAACTCATATTCCCAAATTTAATCTGAGTAAAATATACTTACAAAGATCTCACTTGACAGACTTAAGTGAAATGGTTAATTATGTCAGATCATGATTAAATAGAAAAAAAAAGAAAAAAAAAATTTCCCTCCACATAATCCACAAGCAAAAACTTGCATTTTTAAGTAAGGAAAATATAGAAGTCATATCCTAGTATGATAAGTGCCATAACAGTAACATCTGTAATAAACAAAAGCCTACCTTTTAAATCTACGATTTAAAAATTGTGCCTAAGTAACTGCGCAAGTCAACTTTGAACCAACAAAACCCTAGCTGACACTGGTATTTGAACAATCTGCTATAGAAGTGCTTCTGCTGTTTTACTAAAAGCAAGTTTTTCCCTAACAAAATCTTACATGAAATACCCAAATGGAAAAAAGAGAATTTCCCTGATTAAAATCAAGGTAAAGTATCTGGAAGGTGAAACAGCCTACATTTCTTCCTTCCAGATCTCTACTAGAAAATCGAGGCCTCCAACCTCTAAGGACCACACTGAAAAATATTCCTTAAAATATTGTATTAAAGGTTCTGAATTATAAAAAAAGATAACAGTTAAAATGGCTGGTAAAACAAGAGTATTTCTTCAGTCTACTGACCTACATTCCACATAAAGACTTGTGATCTTGCAGTGACATTTTATTCTAAGCATCTGAACACATGGAGGACACTCTCCAGGGTGACATGGCAGGACACACGGATGAGGACAACCCGACGGTCGTGATTTAGAGCACCCTTCTTCACAGTGAAGGCATTCGGGGCCAGCCTGGTAAGTACCAAGGAAATAAATCATTGAAATACAGAAATCTAACATTTCTATACAGCTAAAGCTATAAAATTTTTATATCTCATTAAAAGAAAGGACATCTGCAGCTCTCAGAAATTCAGTTAATAAAATGGTGCTATGCTTTCACTCTTCTAAAAATATTCAAATGAATAACAGCAGGATTATCAATGGGACCATTACTCACAAAGATTTTTGTCTACCAACCTCATTTGATCAAACTGCTTCACCTTTAAAATGGACTTGATTACATGAAGCTTCCTACTAAAATGTAAATTACTTCCTAGTCAGTGGTGGGAGGTGGGGAGGAAAGAGTAAAAGCTTACCAATTTCCACTCAAGAAGTATGACCATCATCTAACTAAAGAAATCAACACACTGTTAACACATAAATAAAAATTACCAAAGCATTCAATGTTCTGGGAATATTAATCGCATCTGGCCAACGAGAAACACATATACAAGGGAAAGAAAATGACTAGTAGTCTAATTTATTTTTGAATGCACTTCAGTGAGACAAGATTAAATTACATTTACAAATAAATGGACCTTAATGTAGCTCAACAAAGTACCTCTTTTGTAATCATGGCTGAACTTGGGAATGATAATAAAAATGTTTAACTCTCATAGCTTAGTATCCATGTCAGTTGAGTTCAGTTCAGTCTCTCAGTCGTGTTCGACTCTTTGCAACCCCATGAACTGCAGCACGCCAGGCCTCGCTGTCCATCACCAACCCCCCGGAGTTCACTCAAACTCACATCCATCGAATCAGTGATTCCATCCAGCCATCTCATCCTCCATCATCCCCTTCTCCTCCTGCCCCCAATCCCTCCCAGCATCAGAGTCTTTTCCAATGAGTCAACTCTTCACATGAGGTGGCCAAAGTACTGGAGTTTCAGCTTTAGCATCATTCCTTCCAAAGAAATCCTAGGGCTGATCTCCTTTAGAATGGACTGGCTGGATCTCCTTACAGTCGAAGGGACTCTCAAGAGTCTTCTCCAACACCACAGTTCAAAAGCATCAATTCTTTGGCACTCAGCTTTCTTCACAGTCCAACTCTCAAATCCATAAATGACCACTAGAAAAACCACAGCCTTGACAAGACGGACCTTTGTTGGCAAAGTAATGTCTCTGCTTTTCTATATGCTGTCTAGGTTGGTCATAACTTTTCTTCCAAGGAGTAAGCATCTTTTAATTTCATGGCTGCAGTCAATATCTGCAGTGATTTTGGAGCCCCCCAAAATAAAGCCTGACACTGTTTCCACTGTTTCCCCATCTATTTCCCATGAAGTGATGGGACCAGATGCCATGATCTTCATTTTCTGAATGTTGAGCTTTAAGCCAACTTTTTCACTCTCCACTTTCACTTAAGTTAATGGAAGTTTCACCTTCATTAAGTTAAATAAGCAGGGTGACAATATACAGCCTTGACGTACTCCTTTTCCTATTTGCACAGTATCCATGTCAATTGCTCTCATTTATTCATGTGAAATGCCAGGCTGGATGAAGCACAAGCTGGATCAAGATTGCCAGGAGAAATATCAATAACCTCAGATATGCAGATGACACCACCCTTAAGGCAGAAAGTGAAGAGGAACTAAAGAACCTCTTAATGAGAAAGGAGAACAAAAAAGTTGGCTTAAAACTCAACATTAAAAAAACACCCGTGGTGGATTCATGTCAATGTATGGCAAAACCAATACAGAATTGTAAAGTAAAATAAAAAATAAATAAATTAAAAAAAAAAAAAGAAAACTAAGATGATGGCATCCAATCCCATCACTTCATGGCAAACAGATGAGGAAACAATGGAATCAGTGACAAACTATTTTCTTGGGCTCCAAAACCACCATAAATGGTGACTGCACCCAAGATTTTAAAAGACGTTTGCTCCTTAGATGAAAAGCTATGATAAACTTAGACAGCATATTAAAAAGCCAGAGACATTACTTGGCCAACAAAGGTCTATATAGTCAAAGCTATGGTTTTTCCAGCAGTCATGTATGGATGTGAGAGTTGGACTATAAAGAAGGCTGAGTGTAGAAGAATTGATGCGTTTGAACTGTGGTGTCGGAGAAGACTCTTGAGAGTCCCTTAGACAACAAGGAGTTCAAATCAGTCCATCCTAAAAGAAATCTATCCTGCATATTCATTGGAAGGACTGGTGCTGATGCTGACGCACCAATACTTTGGCCACCTGATACAAAGAGCTGACTCATTGGAAAAGACCCTGATGCTGGGGAAGATTGAAGGCAGGGGAAGAAAGGGACAGAGGACGAGACAGTTGGATGGCATCACTGATGCTATGGACATGAGTTTGAGCAAGCTCCAGGAGTTGGTGATGGACTGGGAAGACTGGCGTGCTGTGGTCCATGGGGTTGCAAAGAGTCGGACACGACTGAATAACAACCAACACAAATTCAGTTCTTTAGTAGATACATATTAGGTAAATTATTAAATTACTAGACCAGAGAGGGACTTTGTTGAGCATCTCTATGTCTTTTTTAATTGACATAAAATTCTAAGCTATTTTTGACATGCAGGATTACAAAGAAAAAGTGTTTCAATTATCAAACATTCCTCTATAGTTTCTGTTTTAAAAAATATATATTAACTTATTCCATTAATATTTATTCAGCATTGTGTGCCAGGTATTGTCCCATATACTGGGAATATGCAAGATTGGAGAGGGTCCCTGGCCCAAGGAATTTATATTTAAGTAGGGGACTATAAAGAACTTGTAACAGAATATCTTCATATACACTGAGAAAAGATAAAGCAGGACCTATAGGAGACTCAATAGAAATGTTACAGTAAAGATTTTTTAAAGTTTCTGAATTATTTAATTTTCAATACATAAATTAGAATGATTACAAAGTTATCTTCCAAAATAATTTTCATTCACGTACACTGCAGTAGCCTTCCCTGAATGTGAGATAGGGATGAACTTGTAGCTACACTGAGAAGAATTGCATATAACTTATAACTCATATTTTGCCAGAGCAATTCACTGTCTAGGAAGCCATGTCAAGTAATCAAAGGTAACTGTAATTCCCCACTTCTTTATATGAATTTTTTCCTGACTCAGTTGATATTCTGGCCATATATCATACATCAGCTATTCTCTAAAGAGATTCTGAATCATTATATTAGTTTGATTTTATAAGTCCAGTATCTTCCTCATTTTATCACGACAATATTTTTACTAAGGATCAAGGTATAGTTCAATGAAGAAATTATAAGCAATACAAGTTACACATATATTTACACATGAAAAAGAATATACTATGGACATTTATGTTGCCATGTATTATAATTACCAAATCAAAGATCAAAACATCTAACAATGCAAGTGAAATTTTCAATAATACAATTCATATAATAATTTAAACATCTGTTAATGTAACATTACTTAGTAATGAAGCTTAAAAATGTTTTACTTATTCCTTATTAAGCACACTGCTAAATTATTAGGATTCCCTACAAAATGGACACCTAAGAAAAAACAATATTTTAAAAATAAAATTTTATATTATTTGAAATTTGATTAGCTACATTTGTTTTTCTATGTAAAATGGCAACTTTTAGACTTTTTTTAAGGTTGATATCTCATATGCTTGTAAAATGCTAAATTTAGTAAATCTCACACAATTTACACATATCCCATATTTGTGATGTTATTCACTGCCAACAGAGAATTTATTAAAATCGTGAACGTCATCTACTACCCATTTTAGAGTTAAAAAACAGCTGAGAGCAAATGCTCCAGACAGAACTTTGAGATATAAACGGATAGCAGTAGAGGTGATACTGCCACTATTGTCTAAAAAGGACAATTTCTGTACTTTTATCATAAAATCAAATCCTATGTATTAACACAGGTACAGCATGTAAAGAGTACCAAAGTAAAAGGCGTATTATTATGAGCTAGCACAAAGATACAGAGAGATATACACCAAGTCTTAAAGCTGGTTGCTTAGGAAAAGCAAGGAAGAAGGGATGAGGGCAAGAAAAGAGACAGAAATTATAGCAAAATATTTATGGCATAATTATTAAAAGAAAGTGTTTTAAGCATATCATAACCATGTATACATTCAATCCAAGGACATTACCTTTTTTTTGTCAGTGCAGGAAGCCGTTTCAGTTACTTTGTGACACTCTTTCATACATGTATGATTCTGACAAGTTAAGGTTCGTCCACAAACTCTTTTACAAGAATAAGGTCCTACAGCATGACATGGTAGAGGGCTCACCTTAAAATTTAAGAAAAAAGGAAAATTAGCAACGTACACCAGAGAAGGCAATGGCAACCCACTCCAGTACTCTTGCCTGGAAAATTCCATGGACGGAGAAGCCTGGTAGGCTGCAGTCCATGGGGTCGCTAAGAGTCGGACACGACTGAGCATCTTCACTTTCACTTTTTACTTTCATACACTGGAGAAGGAAATGGCAACCCACTCCAGTGTTCTTGCCTGGAGAATCCCAGGGACGGAGGAGCCTGGTGGGTTGCCGTCTATGGGGTCGCAGAGTCGGAAACGACTGAAGTGACTTAGCAGCAGCAGCAACGTACACAAATACACAGCCTACTGGAAGCATGTTTCCAAAATGATTGTTATACATTTGAGAACAAGTTCTATCTAACATATTTCATTAATAATTACTATCAAAATCAAAGTAATATATCAAAAAAAATCCAAGGAATGAATGCCAAGAAACAAAATATCCTATTCCTAAAAGGGAAACTCGACAATATAATGCTTCTGTAGTGAATGCATATTCATAGACTAATTTTCAAATAAAAGCACTGTATATTTTTGAATACTTAGTAGACAAACTCTTATACTCTTTAGAGCACTAAAAAGACAATACATTGCCGGGAGCCAGAGTGAGGAACTCCGCCCGTGGCAAAGGTCATGAGGAAGGAGGCTAGGCATTACACAAAGGTGGGATTGAGCCTCAGGAGACCCCCTGTTCCTGAGCATCTACCCCCAAAACCAGAGTCTGCCTACTTTACTGTTTTATGCTCTCACCTACACCTCTGACTTTATGGGGAGCTGACCCCCACCACCTCTTTCAGAGAGGGAGTTAACTTGCAGCTCCAGTTAATAAAAATTCCTGGGCGTGACAAGAGTGTTTCAACTTACAAACTCCTCTGAAGGTTCTCTAGCCTGCCTGAGCAGGTTCATCCAGCCACACGTTATTGTTTACAGCCTCCCAACCGTGAGAGGCACAAGATGCTTTAGAACTTTCTAAATACACACTCTTTTGAGAAGTTAGAAAATTATTAGTATAGTATAGTGGGTTGATTAGAAATTATATTGGTGAAGGGTTTTTCATTTGTTGAGCCAATATTTGCTGCTAAGTCTCCATATTCCCTGCCCTTATAATGAATATAACTAGCATATAGGAAAAATAAGTATTAACCTTTAAGATTAATCATGTTAAACCTTAGGCTAAGTAAATTCCTTTCTTGATTGTAACCCACTACTCCCTCACCCTATAGGAATGCAACTTTATTTGGAGGGTGGCGCTTGGTTTAAGAAAAAATCACCCCTGGAAAAAATAAGTTTTCTGCTTGACTGACCATTATCAGAAAGGGCCATAAATGTCAGCAGGCCTCACGGCCAGAAGATGATGTAAAACCCCTAAGACCTTTGTATAATTTTATATGAAGCACCTGATTTTGACAAGGGTCAGGTCTGCTGACCCCGCGTGACTCTGTATTCATCCCTATGTATAACAAAAAGTATATAAGCAAACATGAAAATAAAGAAAATGGATCAGTTTCTGGAAAGACTGATACCCCCGTGTCGTTCTTTCTTTCCCCTTCTGGCTGAATTCCCATCTGGAGCGTGGGGACTCGCCAAGCCTGCTAATTTTGCCTGGGCTTTTAAGATCTGACAGGGGAGGCCTCAGTGTCTCCTCTCCTTCGGGAGAACGGAAAGACACCTGTGGCCTACGTAGGTGGTGCAAGCTTCTTGTCTCAAAGTTTTATTGGTGTTCCATGTAAACCAAGTTATTCAGCCTCTTTTTCTCCACTATTTTTCCTACTACACTACTGTTTTCTAATCTCTGTTTGTATTTCTAATTAAATAGCTTTTTCCTAGGACACCTACTCCGTCTCCCCTTCGAATTACCCTGGATCCACCAGGGCTGGACCCTGGCAATGCACTGACTTTGTTATTACTAATAGCCATCATAGAGAAGAGGAACATATTAATAGATTGTAAGCTTTAGTTAAAGCTTGTGCCTGTAACTCACCTCATGTTTTCCAAGACATTCCCTATAAGAAAAAAAATGAAAACATTATACATTCTTCAAAAAGAATATTTTTAAAGCAAAGATGGTTTTTAAATTAACAATAAAAAATAAAAATATATGGAAATAATAAGTGATTACAGAAAGATTCCAGGATACAAAGTTAATATACAAAAGCCAAATGCTGAACTGGAATTTGAAATTAAAAACACACCACCATTTATATCCAGGCTTCCCTGATAGCTCAGTTGGTAAAGAATCCACTTGCAATGCAGGAGACCCCAGTTCAATTCCTGGGTCAGGAAGATCCACTGGAGAAGGGATAGGCTACCCACTCCAGTATTCTTGGGCTTCCCTTATGGCTCAGCTGGTAAAGAATCCACCTGCAACACGGGAGACCTGGGTTCGATCCCTGGATTGGGAAGATCCCCTGGAGCAGGGAAAGGCTGCCCACTCCAGTATTCTGGCCTAGAGAATTCCATGGACTGTATAGTCCATGGGGTCACAGAGAGTAGGACACAACTGAGCAACTTTCACTTTCACCATTTATACTAGCACACACAAAAATGAAATACTTAGATATAAATCTAACAAAATAAATAATAAGATCTATATGGAGAAAACTATAAAACACTGATGAAAGAAATAAAAGTAGACCTAAATAGATGAAGAGATATTTCAGGTTCATCTTTAGAAAGGTGCAATGCTGTTAAAACGTCACTTCTTCCCAACTTCATCTAGATTCAACACAATTACAATCAAAATCCCAGCAAGTTATTTTGTGGATATCAACAAACTGATTCTACAGTCTTTATGGAAAAACAAAAAAACCCAGGATAGCCAACACAGTACTGAAGAACATAGGCAAAGAACTGACACTACCCAACATCAAACCTTATTACAAGGCTACAGTGATCAAGATAGTACGGTATTAGTGAAAGAACAGACAAACACATCAATGGAACAAACAGAGAGCCCAGAAACAGACTCACACAAAGACAGTCGATTGATCTTTGACAGAGAAAGGCAATCATATGGTGAAAGGATAGACTTTTCAGCATATGGCTGGTGCTGGAACAAAGGAACATCTACACAGAAAAAAATACAAATAGACTTTATACCTGTCTGAAGTTACGTCAAAATGGATCAAAGACCTAAATGTGAAAGCAAAACTATGAAACACAGGAAGAGAAGATCTAGGTGACCCTGGGTTTGGTGATGACTTTTTAAATACAACACCAAAAGCACAATCCAGGAAAGAAAAATGGCTAAGTTGGACTTCATTAAACCCAAAACATCTGCTCTGCCATAAGAACTTAAATAAGAACACTTAAATGAAAAGATAAGCCACAGACTGTGAGAAAATATTTGGAAAAACATAGCTGGTAAAGGACTTGTATGCAGAATATAAAAGAACTCTTAAAATTCAATAATAATAAATCAAACAACTCAATTAAATCAATGGGCAAGATCTGAACAGAGGACACTTTATATATATACAAATGGCAAATAAGCATATGAAAAGATGTTCAACATCATTTACCACTAGAGAAATGCCAATTAAAACGGCAATAAGATGTTGCTGTTACTACACACCCATTAGGACAGCTAAAATCCAAAACACTGACAATAATATTTGCTGGTAAGGATGCAGGGCAAAGGGAACTCTCATACACTGCTGGAGAGAATGCAAAATGGCGCTGTCTCATATAGGTAAACATAGGTCTACCATATGATCCAGAATCAGCACTCCTAAACATTTACCCAAATGAGCTGAAAAATATGACCACAAAAAACTTACACATGAATGTTTACAGCAGCTTTCTTCATAACTGCTAAAACTCTGACAACCAAAATGTCCTTCAATAGGTGAATAATAAACAAACTGTGGTACAATGGAATATTGCTTAGCAATAAAAGAAATGAGCCATCAAGCCATAAAAAGACATACAGGAAATTAAGTGTAAATTATTAAGTGCAACATGCTAAAAAGGCTATATACTGTAGGATTCCAACTACAGGACAATTTGAAAAAGGAAGAATTCTAGAGACAGTAAAAGAAAGAAAAAGATGAACAGTTTCCAGGGGCTTGAGGGACAAGCAGGTGAGGGATGAACAAGTGTAGCACAGGATGTTTTTAGGGCAGTGAAACTATTCTGTATGGTAAGTAATGGTGCATGCAGGCAGGAGATTATGCACATACAACTGGAAAAGTATATCCTAATGTAAACTATAAACTTTAGTTAATAATAATGTATCAGTATCAGTTCCTCAGCTGTAAAAAATTCTGCTCTAAGAAAGAGATTATATTACCTGGATAGTTCATGTGACAAATAATAAATTTCAACATATACTTCATAATAATAATTATGTTACACATGCCACTGAAAAAGCATTATATCACAATTACAAAGACCTTCATATATATATATATGTGTGTGTGTGTGTGTGTGTGTGTTTGGTTTTTAAACTGAGATAAAATTCACATGCCATAAAGTTTATACTTTTAAAGACTATAATTCCACACTAATGTAATATATTAAAAACAGGAGAAACTGTGTGTGAATGGCAGGAAAACAAGACCTCTTTGTACTTTCTGTGAAATTCTCCTGTAAACCTAAAAAGTCATCTTTAAAATAAAGTCCATTTTAAAAAACAAATATTTTATGTCCCTTTCAAGAGACTAGTTTAGAAATTGTCATGTGATCCAACTCTGGCCAATGAAAAGTGAAGAAGAATTTTATTACGGGAAAAATTTCCTCAGTCTTTAAAGAAAATGATGGCTGAAGGCACAAACAGCTTCCATTTCTCCCTTTGGAAACTTTACTAACTGGATGGGAAGTTTATCAGAAAGGCAAATACCCAGAGAGCAAAAGACTATACAAAGGATACAAAGTAAGGACAAAATTTGCGCCCTCAATGAGGTATCTGAATTAATCAGATTAACCAACTATGAAGCAGTTCTAACACCAGTCTAACTGTCCAAGAAATAAATGTTATCATGTTGCTTTTTATTTAGAGTTTGTTACTTGAAGCTAAAGGTACCCTAAATGATATAGCACATATTATATATGTTATACATACATCTTCAGAATTCTTATACCACATGGCCAAATTATTATCAAATGTAATGTTATTTTTAAAACAAGAGGACAAGAAAACAAAAACACTGTACAGTAATAAGAAATTATATTACCTTGATAATTCATGTGACAAGTAATATTTTTAGTATACACTTTACAATAATTTTGTTATGCATATTACTAAAAAATCATATCAGAGTTAGGATCTTTATACATATTCTTCTCCTTTTTTAAAACTGAGATAAAATTCACATACCATAAAATGTATACTTTTAAAGAGTACGATTCAGAGGTGTTTAGTGTATTCACAAGGTCGTGTAACTAAAATCACCACGACTTAATCCTAGAATATTTTCATGACCCAAAGAGAAGCCCTGAAACAATTACAATCATTCTCCATGGTCTCCTATCCCCAGACTCTGCAACCACTAACCTACTTTCTGTCTCAATGGATTTGCCTATTATGGACATTTCATATAAATGTATTATGTGGCCTTCTGTGTCTGGCTTCTTTCATTTAGAATGAAATGTTTTCAAGGTTCAACCATGTAACATGAAAATATATCAAAAAATCATGCATTTTTATGGCTGAATCATATTCCATTGTTTGTTGTGGTCCACACAGTCAAAGGCTTTGACATAGTCAGTAAAGCAGAAGTAGATAATTTTTCGACATTCTCTTGTTTTTTGGATGATCCAATGGATGTTGGCAATTTGATCTCTGGTTCCTCTGCCTTTCCTAAAACCAACTTAAACATCTGAAAGTTCACGGTTCATGTACTGTTGAAGCCTGGCTTGGAGAACTTTGAGCATTACTTTACTAGTCTGTGAGATGAGTGCAACTGTGTGGTAGTTTGAGCATTCTTTGGAACTGGAATGAAAACTGACCTTTTCCAGTCCTGTGGCCACTGCTGAGTTTTCCAAATTTGCTGGCATATTGAGTGCAGCACTTTCACAGCATCACCTTTTAGGATTTGAAATGGATCAACTGGAATTCCATCACCTCCACTAGCTTTGTTCATAGTGATGCTTCCTAAAGCCCACTGGACTTCGCATTCCAGGATGTCTGGCTCTAGGCTGGTGATCACAGCATCATGATTATCTGAGTCATGAAGATCTTTTTTGTGCAGTTGTGTATTCTTGCCACCTCTTAATATCTTCTGTTTCTGTTAGGTCCATACCATTTCTGTCCTTTATCGAGCCCATCTTTGCATGAAATGTTCCCTTGGTATCTCTAATTTTCTTGAAGAGATCTCTACTCTTTCCCATTCTATTGTTTTCCTCTATTTCTTTGCATTGATCACTGAGGAAGGCTTTCTTATCTCTCCTTGCTATTTTTTGGAATTCTGCATTCAAATGGGTATATTTTTCCTTTTCTCCTATGCCTTTCCCTTCTCTTCTATGCACAGCTATCTGTAAGGCCTCCTCAGACAACCATTTTGCCTTTTTGCATTTCTTTTTCTTGGGGATGGTCCTGATCACACCCTCCTGTACAATGTCACAAACCTCCGGCCATAGTTCATCAGGCACCCTATCAGACCTAATCCCTTTAATCTATTTGTCACTTCCACTATATAACTGTAAGGGATTTGATTTAGGTCAAACCTGAATGGTCTACTGGTTTCCCCTACTTTCTTAAATTTAAGTCTGAATTTGGTAATAAGGAGTTCACGGTCTGTGCCACAGTCAGCTCCTGGTCTTGCTTTTGCTGACTGTATAGAGCTTCTCCATCTTTGGCTGCAAAAAATATCATCAATCTGATTTTGGTATTGACTATCTGGTGATGTCCATGTGTAGAGTCTTCTCTTGTGTTGTTGGAAGAGGGTGTTTGCTATGACCAGTGCGTTCTCTTGGCAAAACTCTGTTAGCCTTTCACCTGTTTCATTCTGCACTCCAAGGCCAAATTTGCCTGTTACTCCAGGTATTTCTTCACTCCCTACTTTTGCATTCCAGTCCCCCATAATAAAAAGGACATCTTTTTTGGCTGTTAGTTCTAGAAGGTCTTGTAGGTCTTCAGAGAACTGTTCAACTTCAGCTTCTTCAGCATTACTGATCTGGGCACAGATTTGGATTACTGTGATACTGAATTGTTTGCCTTGGAAACGAACAGAGATTATTCTGTCATTTTTGAGATTGCATCCAAGTACTGCATTTCAGACTCTTTTGTTGACTATGATGGCTACCCCATTTCTTCTAAGGGATTCTTGCCCACAATAGTTGATATAATGGTCATCTGAATTAAATTCACCCATTCCAGTCCATTTTAGTTCGCTGATTCCTAAAAAGTCGACGTTCACTCTTGCCATCTCATTTGACCACTTCCAATTTGCCTTGATTCATGGGCCTAACATTCCAGGTTCCTATGCAATATTTCTCTGTACAGCGTCAGATTTTACTTCCATCACCAGTCCCATCCACAACTGGGTGTTGTTTTGCTTTGGCTCTGTCTCTTCATTCTTTCTGGAGTTATTTCTCCACTGATCTCCAGTAGCATATTGGGCACCTACCAACCTGGGGAGCTCATCTTTCAGTGTCCTATCTTTTTGCCTTTTCATACTGTTCATGGGGTTCTCAAGGCAAGAATACTGAAGTGGTTTGCCATTCCCTTTTCCAGTGGACCACGTTTTGTCAGAACTCTTCACCATGACCCATCCATCTTGGGTGGCCTTACATGGCATGGCTTATAAGTTTCATTGAGTTAGACAAGGCTGTAGTCCATGTGATCAGATTGGTTAGTTTTCTGTGATTGTGGTTTTCAGTCTGTCTGCCCTCTGATGGAGAAGGGTAAGAGGCTTATGGAAGCTTCCTGATGGGGGAGACTGACTGAGGGGGAAATTGGGTCTAGTTCTGATGGGCAGGGCCCTATTCAGTAAATCTTTAATCCAGTTTTCTGTTGATGAGTGGGGCTGTGTTCCTTCCCTGTTATTTACCTGGGGCCAAACTATGGTGGAGGTCATGAAGATAATGGCAACCTCCTTCAAAAGGTCCCATGCATGAACTGCTACACTCAGTGCTCCCAGCCCTGCAGCAGGCCACTGCCAACCCACATCTCAGCCAGAGACTCCTAGACACTCACGAACAAGTCTACTTCTGCTTTACTGACTATGCCAAAGCCTTTGACGGTGTGGATCAAAACAACTGCAGAACATTCTTAAAGAGACCAGACGGGAATACCAGACCACCTGACCTACCTCTTGAGAAATCTGTATGCAGGTCAGGAAGCAACAGTTAGAACTGGACATGGAACAACAGACTGGTTCCAAATAGGAAAAGGAGTATGTCAAGGCTGTATATTGTCACCCTGCTTATTTAACTTATATGAAGAGTACATCATGAGAAACGCTGAGCTGGATGAAGCACAAGCTGGAATCAAGACTGCCAGGAGAAGTATCAATAACCTCAGATATGCAGATGACACCACCCTTATGGCAGAAAGTGAAGAAGAACTAAAGAACCTCTTGATTAAAGTAAAGAGGAGAGTGAAAAAGTTAGCTTAAAACTCAACATTCAGAAACTAAGATCATGGCATCTGGTCCCATCACTTCACAGCAAATAGATGGGGAAACAATGGAAATAGTGAGAGGCTTTATTTTTCTGGGTTCCAAAATCACTGCAGATGGTGATTGCAGCCATGAAATTAAAAGACACTTGCTCCTTGGAAGAAAAGTTATGACCAACCTAGATAGCATATTAAAAAGCAGAGACATTACTTTGCCAACAAAGGTCCATCTAGTCAAAGCTATGGTTTTTCCAGTAGTCATGTATGGATGTGAGAATTGGGACTATAAGGAAAGCTGAGCACCAAAGAATTGATGGTTTTGAACTGTGGTGTTGGAGAAGACTCTTGAGAGTGCCTTGGACTGCAAGGAGATCCAACCAGTCCATCCTAATGGAAATCAGTCCTGAATATTCATTGGAAGGACTGATGCTAAAGCTCAAACTCCAATACTCTGGCCACCTGATGCAAAGAACTGACTCATTTGAAAAGACCCTGATGCTGGGAAAGACTGAAGGCAGGAGAAGGGGACGACAGAGGATGAGATGGTTGGAAGGCATCACCAACTCACAGGACACAAGTGTGAGTAAATTTCAGGAGTTGGCAATAGACGGGGAGACCTGGCACGGTGCAGTCCATGGGGTCACAAAGATTCGGACACATCTGAGCAACTGAACTGAACTGATATTCCATTGTATGACTAAACCACATTTTGCTTATCCATTCATCAGTTGACAGACAATTGAGTTGTCTTCACTTTTTGGGCTATTAGTAATAATGCTGCTATGGACATTCATGTTCAAGTTTTTGTGAACATATATTTTCAATTTTCCTGGGTATAGATCTAAAGCAAAATTGCTGGGTCATATGGTAACTCTGTTTAGTCTCCTCAGAAACTACCAAACTGTTTCCAAAGTTACACCATTTCACATTCCCAACAGCAATGTATAATGGCTCCAATTTCTCCACATCTTCACCAGCACATCATATGTCTGTTTTATTTTAGCATTCCTAGTAGGTATAAAATGCTATCTCTTGGTGGTTTTGATGTATATTTTCCTAACTGGTGACATGGAGCATCTTTTCACATGTATTAATTATCTATTTGTAGATCTTCTTTGAAGAAACACCTATTCTAAGTCTTTGACCATTTTGAAATTGGATTATTAGTCTTTTTGTCTCTCAGTCTAAGAATTCTTTACATAATCTGGATAATATACTCCTATAAGATATATATTTATATTTTCGCCCATTCTGTGAGCTATCTTCAATTTTTTCATAGTGTCCTTAATGTGCACTTTCTTGATAATGTCCTCTGACTTACTTTTTATGAATTCCAATTTATTTTTTCTCTTATTTATGTTTTAGGTGTCATATCTAATAAAACAATCCCTAACCCAAGGACACAAAGATTTTATTCTATGTTTTCTTCTCAGAGTTTAGTAGTTTTAGTCCTTAATTGTAGGCCTCTGATCCATTTTGAGTTACTCTTTACATATGCTGTGATGTAAGAATTTGAGCTTATTTTCCATGTGAATATTCAATTGTCCCCAAACCATCTGTTACAAAAAGTATTCTTTTCCCTATTTAATTATTCTGACACTCTTGCCAAAAATCAACTGACCATAAATGTATGCATTTACTTCTGGGCTGTCAGCTCTATGCACTTGACCTTTATGTCTATCTGGATGTCAGTACTACAGTTTTTGGTCCTCTTTAAATTCTACCAACGTTTTATAGTTCTCAGTGTGGAAATCTTGGATTTCTTCTATCAGATTTATTAAATAAACAAAATGTTTATTCTTCTTAATGTTATTGGAAATGGAACTGTTTCCTTAGTTCAATTTTCAGATTGTTCACTGTTAGTGTATAGAAATAAAATTGACTTTTGTATATTCATGCTTCTTATAACCTCATTAAACTCATTTAATATCTCTAATAACTTTTGGAAAGATTCCCTAGGATCTTCCCATACACATGATCATGTTATCTGAAAATCCAAACAGTTTTACTTCTTCATTTTCTAGTCTAATTGCTCTAGCTAGTATCTGTAGTAAAGTATTCAACAGAAGTAGCAGAACAAACATCCTACTCTTCTTCCTGATATTCAGGGTGAAACCTTTAAATCTTTCACCATTAAGTGTGACGGTAACTATGGGTTTTTCATAGATATTCTTTATTGGGTTAAGGAAGCTCCCTCTTACTCCAAGACTGTTGAGTGTTTTTATCAAGAAAATGTGTCAGATTTTGTCAAATGTTTTTCTGCCATCTATCAACTGCCTATTTCTCTACTGATGAAGAACTAAGCTGATTGATTTTAATCAATCATTGATGAATGAATGACTGAGGTTGATTCAAATTCATATTTCTGGAATAAACACACTTGGCCATGGTATGTAATTCTTTTTGCACATTGCTGGATTTAGTTTGCTAATATCTAGCTAAGAATTTTTGTATCTATATTAAAATGGGGATATTGGACTGTATTTTTCCTGTCTTTTTCTTATTAACAGGGAAATTCTAGCCTCACTGAATGCATCAGGAAGTGTCCCTCCTTAGTAAAACACTGGTGTTAACTCTTTAAAAGTTTGGTAGAATTCACCAGTGAAGTCATTGGTCCTGAGGTTTTCTTTGTGGTAAGGTTTTTGTTACTAATTTACTCTCTTTACTAGTTATACTCAGATCTCCTACTTCTTCTTGGGGTCAGTTTCAGTACAGTTATGTATTTCTAAGACTCTGTCCATTTATCCACGCAAACAGTAACCAAAAGAAGAGTAGGAGTGGCTATACTGACCCATTAAAACTCTAGTTGGGGAAAATGACTCAAAAAAAGTTATCTAGAGGAATATTTTAAGCAGTATGCAAAATATATTTGGAAAAGAATGAAACAGAAAGACAGACTGCTTTACAGGCTACCAGGGAAGAGATACCAGGTTACCAGAGCCACCAGGGAAGCCCACTTTACAGGTTAGGCCTGAAATAATAATGAACTACAAAAAGAAAAAGGGGAGAAGTTTCTTAAGATATGCTTTGGACTATGTCAAAAGATCTTAAAGACTCTGCTCCCAATGCAGACAGCCCAAGTTTCCAAGTCAGGAAACTAGATTCCACATACCCCAACTAAGAGTTCACATACTGCAACTAAAGATCCCACATGCCACAACAGAAATAAATTTTAAAAAAAAAAAGCTAAAATTCTAATACTTACATAGGAATAGGAACTTGACATGGAGGACAAGGCAATGCAGTCTGAATAAATGCTGGTTCAGAAGGCTGTTCCCAAGGGCCTGTAGGCTGGTGCTATAAGTAAAATACATACCAATTTTAAGTCAGAGGAATTAAATTGTATGGCCAGTTTAAGAATCTAAGAAAACAGTTCCAAAAATCTGCTCAAGCAGGTTGAAATTTTTTCAAGTAATCAACAAACTGTGCTTATTGAAATATTTTACTACATCATTAAATTCCACTACACTGTTTCCCTCTAACACATTTATATTAAAAATTGAGGCAGATTGCAGTTTTTAAATAACAGAACAAAGGCAGCATAGCAAAACAGAATCACAAAATCTAAATTCCATCAATGGAATTTAACCTCCATTGTTTGGTTCACTGCTATCTCCCCAGCACCTAGAAAAATGCTTAACATATAGTAAGAATTCAGTAAATATTTGCTGAATGTGTGAAGGAATCTTTGAAAAAATTAGAGATATTTATAACCCTAAACCACCATATATGGAGGACCCACAAACTCATCTACATGATTATAAAATGACTATTATGCTGTTCTTACAAACATTTGTTTATTGGTTTCTTTTCTTTTCTATACTGTAAGCTTCTAAAGACAGAAGGTCAAGTCTTAAACCATATGTGAAAGTCAGTCAGTCATGTCTGACTCTTTGCAACCCCATGGACTCAGAGCAGAATACTGGAGAGGGTAGCCTTTCCCTTCGCCCGGGGTCTTCCCAACCCAGGGTTCGAACCCAGGTCTCCTGCATTGCAGGCAGATTCTTTATCACCTGAGCCACCAAGGAAGCCCAAGAATACTGGAGTGGGTAGCCTATCTCTTCTCCAGCAGATCTTCTCGACCTAGGACTCGAATCAGGGTCTCCTGCATTGCAGGCAGATTCTTTACCACCTGAGCTACCAGAGAAGCCCTATACCTATGACCCAGCTCCTATCACAGTGTTTAATACCCAGTAAGTAATTAATCGGGCTTCCCTGGTGGCTCAGAGGTTAGCCTGCAATGCAGGAGACCTGGGTTCGATTCCTGGGTCGGGAAGATGCCCTGGAGAAGGAAATAGCAACCCACTCCAGTATTCTTGCCTGGAGAATCCCATGGACGGAGGAGCCTGGTGGGCTACAGTCCATGGGGTCACAAAGAGTCAGACACCACGGAGCGACTTCACTTTCACTTTCAAGTAATTAATCATCGCTTGTTGTATGACTAAGTAAAATTAAGAAAACCTAACCCAGAGAAATGCATTATCTCTTAGTAATATTTGTTTTCTTACCCTGCCAGTTTGCTTTATTAATGCTTGATCATGACATGGAGCAGGACATAAGTGACCGCATTTCTCCAAAACCTTTTGGCAAGGTTGATGACATGGAGGACAAGAGCCAAAGTGACAGCGATGTTTTTCTTGACTTGTATGATGGCAAGTTGGTGGCCGACTAAATTATAAAATACAATTTTTTTAAATTACTTTGATCACTGAACAATTATATCTAAAGTGCAATTATTTATTTTTATATATATTCTGATTCCACACAGAATGATCATATTGTGAATATTAATATTTTAGAACATTAAAGCAAAACTGAATATATTAACAAAATTAAAAATCGATATGAATTTAAATCTCTAAGATACCAGATTAAGTCTGTGCAGAGCTCTGTACTAACCTGCACTGTTCTTTGCACTTGGGGGGTCTTGTGGTACGTTCTCGGCCACAGGGTACTGTTACCTTTGTATTACCACAATTGCACTTCACGTCTACAGTCTCTGGGCAAGGATAACAACTACCTGAAAAAAAAAATGTCTGAAACTTAAAGAGAAAGTTCCTTAACTATCCAAATTCCCATCAACAGCAGAATCAATAAGTTTAGTATATTCACACAATGGGATTCTACTATGAGAATAAAACCAGTATGAATGAACCTCACACATAACACTGAGCAAAAGAAATTCGACACCAAGAGTATGATTCCATTTACATAAAATAAACAGGAAAAACTAAATTTACTCTGTTTAAAATCAGGATGATTATTACAAAGGACACAAAAATAGTTTTGGAAATGCTGGTAATGTTCTGTTTAATAATGTGAGCTCTGGTTATATGGGTAGGTTCAGTTTATAAAAAGTCATCAAACTGTACACTTGCTATCTGTATACTTTTCTGTATCTACACTGGTACTTCAACAAAAAGTTTTAGAATTTTCCTTAAAATTTGCTAAAAGTTCTATTCTAAGTAACAAATAACACATTGTTAAAATTATATAAGCAAAATGGAGCTAAGTCTTTGGAAAATCTGTTAGCAATAATCTTTTTGGCTTAATTTCATACATACATTTATTCAAGTACATTATTTTAAGATAAATTCCCCAATATGAGCGACTTCTTTCATCAGATTATTAACAAGTATAGTCAATTTTCCATTACTCATGCTCTGAGAAAAGACTAAATTGTAAAATCTCATTTTAGGCTATAATTCCAAATAATTCTCTTCTAAACATTTCAAAAGGAAACATCTTTAGAGTTTTAGTTTTTCACCTTCTTTTGTTATGTGTTGGTAGAAACACACAAAATCAACTGAAAAGAGATCTTTTTAAATGGGCTAAAAAGTTCTCCCCAAGGCTTTGACATTCTCTTAAGGGCTTTCTTTCTACTCTGTTTTCCCAGTAGGGCACCCCATTAAAAATGAAATGATAAAAAAGGAATAAAGAGTCTTCAACTACGAAGTAAGTATCTCTAGACATTGCTGCCTAGGTGTCAGGACCAAGCGAAATACTGAACAGCAGTTAACCTAATAAAAAACAGATTAACGATGAAAAATAGTCTGGTTAAAGATTCTGTAAGTTCAAAACAAACGAAAGTTAAAAATACTTAATAAGACTGGCATTTCGATTCTTACATGTTATTATACATGTTTCAATGCCATTCTCCCAAATCATCACACCCTCTCCCTCTGAGTCCAAAAGTCCGCTATACACATCTGTGTCTTTTTTGCTGTCCTGCATACAGGGTCATCATTGCCATCTTCCTAAATTCCATATATATGTGTTAGTATACTATATTGGTGTTTTTCTTTCTGGCTCACTTCACTCTGTATAATCGGCTCCAGTTTCATCCATCTCATCAGAACTGATTCAAATGTATTCTTTTTAATGGCTGAGTAATACTCCACTGATGCAGGATATGACACGCTTGGGGCTGACGCACGGGGATGACCCAGAGAGATGTTGTGGGGAGGGGGGTGGGAGGGGGGTTCATGTTTGGGAACGCATGTACACCTGTGGTGGATTCATGTCAATCTATGCCAAAACCAATACAGAATTGTAAAGTAAAAATTAAAAATAAATAAATTAATTAAAAAAAAAAATAAAACAATGGGGGGAAAGAACAAGAGAAGAGAATAACCCTCCTAAATATTTAAAAACACAATATTTAACATCTCCATAATTTAACTGGTTTGGAAGTGGTGATTGAATGCATAATTACAGGCCTGTGAGTAACTAGAGTAATTGAAGAAATGGGCACTTCAAGTCAGGGGGAGGTGGTTTTTCAGTAAAAGATGTTTGGAAAAAAAAATAAATAAATAAATTTGGTTGCATAGTAAAAAAAAAAAAAAAAAAAATACTTAATAAGTTAAATAATGACCACAGAAAAAGAAAACAAAAAACATCATAGGGAAAAAACACGTGTATCATACAAATTACCAGACTTGGACTTCAGAGTTTTGGTAAGTATAATCCAATGAAGTATTATCTTGATGGTAATGCAAACCAAGACATCCTGACTCACCTGAACAAACTTTATTTTGTTCCTTCCAAAAGAATGACTAGATGTCACTTTTTTAATTAATAGCAATATTTATGTCTGTTCTTACTCAGCACATTGTATCAATTTCCACATTTAACAATGATAATTTTCATTCATCTTCAGCAATTCAGAGAGAAACTTATCAAACAACATCTTTTTGCCATCTAAACTTCAGTATGTTGTCTTTTTTTAAAATTAAATCTTGAGAATAAGGGATAATTTCCCTCAACAGTCTTCCTAATGAACCCATTACAGACACTTGTACAACATGACAGATAAACTAAAATAACTTCAGTTACAGTATTTTTTAAATGAAAAAGGAGCACAGACTTATAGTGACCAGTGGGTCAAAAGCCCAACAATTCTGGAACCATAACCATGGATGGTCTTAAACTTAAAAGAACTATACATTGAACTTTCATATATTCACAATGCAAACATGCAGACAGTATGCTCTTCCCATGAGTTACAGTATAACTTAGATTATGAAGGTGTCTAGAATAATGGTAAATGACATAAAATAATGATTTTACATATCTTATGCAATTGTGGTAAGAGCTGTACAATGGTATTTTCATACACTTTCCATTAAGATAAATTTTGTTAGGGGCTAATAAGCTTTTTTAAAATAAACATTCTGCCAAACAGTAATAATAATAATTGAACCTAGATCTGATCAAACCACTAGTCCCACTAACAGTTTATAGGAAATACAGAGGAAAATGCCAAAAATTCAATAATACCACAGAGATGCATTCTGAAAAATCCAGACTCTATAAACTGTATAAAGCAATCTACTTTCTTAAGTGACAAAAGAAAAAGATGGAAAATCATAAAAAAGGAGGGAAATTACAGATTAACAGACTTTAGAGACATCAACCAACTACAATGTCAATCTTAGTAAGATTTCTGAATCATACAAACTGAAGTAAAAAAATAAAGGTATTTATGAAACAACAAGATATGTGAACACCACATATTTGCTGATATTAAGAAACAGATTAACTATTTTCAGGTTAAGAATCCATCTTTTAGAGATGCATATTGAAGTATTTATGGGATCTGCTTCAAAGGAGTACAAGATGGGGATATGCTTTCAACATTTCTCCACTAAGTATGATGCTTGCTTTATGCTTTTTGCAGATAGTCTATATATCGGGTTAACGATGCTCTCCTCTATTTCTGGTTAAGTTTTCATCATATATGGATTTTGAATTTTACTAACGGTTTCTCAGACATTTACTAAAATGATCTCCTTTAGTCTGTTAATGTAGTGGAAACATATTAGATTTACTAATCTTAAACCAACCATATATTACTGCATGGATATCTTAATACCATCTAGCTGGATTTGAGTGGTTAAAACTAATTTCACAAACATGTTCATAAGTTAGATTGATCTGTAATTTTCTCTTTCTCTGCAAGATACATAATGAGCTGGGGCACAATTCTTTTTTACATATACTATCAAATAATTTACAAAGAGATTAAACTTATATATACCTTAAATGTTTATTTGTTAAAAATCATGTGTAAATATCAATGAGGCCTTTTTTTTCTTGGTGAGAAAATTCTCAACTACTGATCTAATTTCTTTGATGGTCATACAACCAGTCAAGTTTTCAACTTAAAGTGAAGGCCACGTTTTAACAGTGGCTTCTGAGGCCCTAGACATATTCTCCTTTCCTCAGCAGTCCTTTATCCCACCCTCTCTCTGACCTCATCTCCTTGGACAGTCACTTCAGTCCTCTCAAATGTTTCTGTCCTAAGGCATCTGCAATCCCACCACCCCATCCCCATTTCCACAGCGTCTGATCCCTACTTCTCTCAGGGTCCCCTTCACACATCATCCTACTCAACCACACTAGGTAAAGCAGTATATATCATCTCCACTAACACAATTTTAATTTCACTCTAATTCTCTTATTATACTTGTCACTATCTGATATTCTGTACTAATTTATTTATTTTTATTCTAATTAAGGGAGAACTACAAAATAAGTTCCATAAAAGCAGGTACTTTGTCAAATCATTCACTCATGTAATCCCGGTGCCTGGTACTTAGAAGACACTCAAAAATACTTATTGACGTTTTGGGTTCACATCCTGACTCTGTAACTAGTTCTATAACCTTGGGCCAATAGTCTTTGCCTTCTTCCTCCTTACAAAGAACAACACTAATGTCATTCACCTTCCAAGATTCCTGAAAGGACGAAGACATTAAGAGAGATACTTGGCATCCACCTAATCCCAAAGAAAAACAAAAAAAAGCAGTATAGTAGTTTGTCCAAGGTCATACAGCTACTAAGTTCAGACTTGACTCAGACCTCTTAAGTCCATGCTCTTCCCACTACCATATACTATCTTTCCGGAGATTTCACTTCATACTAACATATTCCAAATGAGTAAAGTTAACTCAGTTTTCAACGTCTAATAACTTAGGGACTCCTGAGACCCTTTCAGGTGGTGTGCAAGATCTCTTATACATAGATTAGAATTTTCGTGAAGCTATGTGACAAGGAATATCACAATAGATTGAATGCAGAAGCAGATACGTGAATCCAGTTATCTTCTACTAAGCTGGACATTAAAGAAATCTGCAAAAATACAAAATACCATTCTTCCCACTAATTTTTTTTTTCCAGAAAATATTTATTTTTCACACACAAAAAAGTTACTGTATTAAGATGTAATGGGTTATTACTATGTACATAAAATAATAAATGTTATTTTATTTTAATTTTAAATAGAATAAATATCAATAGATTAAACCCATATTAACAAAAGGTCTTTGGGTCCAAAATGAGTGTAAAAGGGCCTTGAGATAAAAAATTTTGAGACTCACTGGAAAGAATATATCCATTCCTTTACTAAACTTTATTTCATATAAATGTCTACAATTCAAAATAGTACTGAAAACCCTATTAGCTTAAAAACTATATGGGGAAGATTGGGTAGAAGAAAGGAATCAATATGGTATTACAGAAAGAACTAAAGTTTATATTCAGAAGGCCTGGGTTCAAATCTTGGCTATGGTGCTTTGCTAGAAAATTCCCTAAGGAAATCACTGAATCCTCTTCAGCTTAAATGTCCTCGACCATAAAATAAGGATACTAGCGACTACTCCAACGTCTCAAGATTGTTAAGAGTAAGATAATAACTGTGAAAGCTCTCTATCAACTATAAAGCACTATGTGAATATAAATATAAAATTACAGCTGTTATTAAATTTTACCTCTATGGCAGACAGATGGACACTTATGGTTTCTACATCCTAAAGTCCGTCCACAGTTTTGATCACAAGGTGGACAGTTTCCAGGGCAACACTGAAGGGAAAGCAATATATAAAGAACAGATAATTTGAAAATCATACATAATATGAATGTCATTACTAGTTATTCACAGAACTTAGGGAAATCAAAAGATTGTTCTTTTCACTATAAGAATAAGAATATTCAAGAGTATTAACATTCTTGTGTAGAATACATTATACTAAGAACTTGTACGTTTAAATAGACAATGACCTAATTTAGTGAAATCAAGCTAAATTTACGTGCCCTTTAGTTTACTATTCTGTAATTTAAAATAGCTCCATAAGAGATTCTCTTCTACTTATCTATGCAGAGACTGACAACATTAACCATAGGAATGCATGTGGTCAAACTCTATAATGAATTTAGGCAAACAATCTGCCTATTTTTAAGATTTAACTATAATAAAGCCAGTGCATTATATAAATTAGGTGGGCAATTATTTTCAAACCAAAGAATCAGAGTCTAACTAAAGAAAAGAAGCAGAGACAGGCTAATTGATTTCAGCACTCTCTAGTTTGTTACTTCTTAATTTTCAATCTATGAGAAATATAGCTGTCTAAGACTTGTCCCAATTTTCATTCACGAACACAAAGTAATTACTTAAAAGTTTCATCTGCCATTAGAACTCCTTGACTTCTCATATGGAAACGAAATACAGACTACAATTGTCTTAAAGAAACATGGTTTTGTAACCTACTTAAGAAAAAGTTTCAGGATATAAGAATAGCTCAAAACAAAATATACATTATTAAAAGGCAATTAAAAGTTAAAATAGTTCATTCAATTCAATAAGTATTTACCAAAAAATACTATGTGCCTATCACTTTCCCAGTGCCAGTGGGGGAAAAGAAGATTATTGCAATAAGCCTTTTAGGTTTTTGTTTCTCACCATGATGAGCAATAATGACCAGATTTACTCTCCTGCTTTAAACAACTAGAAAATCAGACAAAATATATCAAACAACAGTTTTCAGATTTTGGACAATTAGGCAACATTGGACAGAAACCCTATGAAAAGATAAACAAAAAAGGTAAGTCCTATGATAGCACAAGCTTAGACCTGGAAGTTTCCACAATGCAGCACAAGGAGAAAAATCACAAGCAAAGTCCAGTGGTCTCACCAAGTTAAGGAGACAAAATTCAAGGTTAAGAGGCCAGTATGGTTAGAATTTGTGGAGAAATGGTAGCACAAAACATAAAGTTCATAATATCTGGAAACCAATCAAAAGTCACTCAGGAGGAAAGAATAACCCAAAAGGAAAGCAAAATTCAATCCACAAAAATAGACCCAAAAATGACAGATGACAGAATTAGTAGATAAGGACATTAAAATAGGCTTGTGAAGTATAGCCCATCCACCTATACTGATGACAATAGAAGAAAGCATGAGCATGAAAAGGACAGACATGGAAGTGATGAAAAAGACACAACTCCAAGTCTCAGATGAAAAAATACTGTCTGAGACGAGAAAATACATGATGGGATTAAAAATGGGATTATACAATGCAAAAGAAAACTTAGTGAACTTGAAGATAAAGCAATATAAGCTAACATAAAATATGAACCTTAAAAAGACTAAATAATAAATGGAGCATCAGTGAAGCATTAGAACTATAGACCCTCAAGTAGTTTGACATATACATCACTGGAGTGTCAGAAAGCAAAGAATAGGAGAAATATCTGAAGAAATAAAGATCAAAAATGTCATAAGTATGATGAAAACTATAAAGAAATACAAGAAGCTCAACAAAAGCTGAGCAAAAGAAACATGAAGAAGGCAATACAAAGGAAATCACTAATAAATTCCTGAAGACTAATGATAAACAGAAAAATCTTTTTAAACAGTCAAAGAAAAAAGATACATACAGAAGAACAAAGATAACAAAAATAGTTTAAAGTATGGGGGGAAACTGTCAAATAAAAATCATACAGTAAAAATATTTTTCACAAACAAAAGCTAAAGAGAGTTTATAAAAATTGAAAGACTCCATGAACAGCACTCCAAAGGTGTTAAAGGAAGTTCTTCAGATAAAAGAAAATGAAACCAGATAGAAACCTGAATCTTTATAAAAGGATGAAAAATGGCAAAAGTCATGAGTTTGATGATAAATATAAAAGATTACCTATTTTTTTCTAATTCTTTGAAAGATACCTATTTAAAGCAAAAACAACATATTTAAGATTATTTTTTTAAATGGTATAAAATGTGTGAGAATCAAATAAAGGAGGTAAAGTAGAATCATTGAAAAGCAACACTCAATTAAATAGAAGACACAAAAGGAAAGAAACAAAGAGCAGATGGGCAAACAGAAAATAAATAGCAAAATGATAGATTTAAATCCAACCATTTTATTAAAGATCATAAGAAATGTAAATGATCTACACTCAAATTAAACACTAAAGATTGAATAAAATAAAAAAACAATCTAAGTGCTCTGCATAGGTGTTCACTTTAAATATAAAGATATGAATAAGTCAAAGGCTGGGAAAGATATACTGTATTAACACTATGAAAAACAAAGTTGAAATCACTATATCTAATAAATTTAAGAACAAGGTATCTTACCAGAGAGAGGGGGATAATTTATAATAATAAAAGAGGCTTGAAAAAACTGCAAATCTATAGACTCAATAAAACACTCCTTATACTGAACCAAGTTTCTACAAATAAGATCTGAACAGCAGAAGTTAAGCCTCTACAAAACCAAATGACGTTGCTAACACTGCTATGATGTTTTAGTCAAGGAACAGAAACAGCCAGAGAATCAAGACAAAAGAATTATGCACAGGACAAAAGGACACCATTGTTATTTAAAAACCGTGGTAGAATTCCCACTAATACAAACAATAATGTAGAATATTTATTAATATTTCATATAGGAAGCAAAGAATATGTCTAAATATCTGAGGAACAAGTCAAGATGGCACTTATCATGGGCCCCAAAAGGAAAAAACTCAAAAGAATTTAAAAATCAGTTTTCCAAGCTTATTACCTTTCTCCTACACTGATGCTTCTGACAGTCCCGCATCTTAACACACTTAGTTTCACAAAGATAAGGTTTATGGCACGGCATTCGTTTTGTATGCTTCCCACAGCGACAATGCTTTTCCACTTCCTGGAAGAATCAAACGCTATTGACTTTTGCTGATATGATTTTTTTCACATTGCTATCTCTATAATTACTAAAAAATGAAAGAGAAAAGTTTTAAGAGCCTTTTGTATTAAAGACTTAAAAAAGAAAACAAAGGCTGAATTTTCTAAGACACTTGTTCCAAAAAGACTTCACAGAATTTCTATTATTAAATTTAGTAAAAACTTGATGTTAAAATAGTAAAACAATTAAAATCTCATATATCTAATTACACTGTAACATCTATACATCTAGTTTCAATAAAACAAGAAAACTGGATTATCTGGTAGTATGTCAAAACCAAAATGACATCTAGGCATTTTTTTCCATCATCACTAAGCCTAATTCATTGTTGCTTTGAATGCCTACTGAGAACAAACAAGTCCACATTAGTCTAAAAATGACAACATTCAAACTTTTACCAAGGAATACAAAATAAATGGTAACTACAGATTTAACTGCTGGCATACTCTCCTGTTTCATCATAACACATGTTAGATCATAACAACAGTTGTTTAAGAGAACAATTATAAAACAATCCCATTTGACATATGATGACAGCTGTTAAAAAAGTAGCTATTACAGGAGATGACTGACTTGTCTACATGTTTCACAAGGGCCTCGGTGACAACGCTGTGAACATCTATGGATTCCACATTCAAGTACTTTGTCACAACTGTCTCCACAAGTTGGTACATCTTCTGTACAAGGCAAGGAAAATTCTAGAAGCAGACCAAAAAAAAAATCAGTATTAATAACAACATATATTATTATAAAACACTAATAATATGCCACGTACTTCTGATTCCCTAAATGACAAGCCTTTCTGACATGAGTTTTTGCATCTACATAATTAATGGGAAAAGTTCACTTTAATGAAAACAACCCCTAATATTTGTAAAGTTTATGCTTTTTTAAAAAAAATTTATTTGGCTGCATCAGATCTTAAGTTGCAGCACGTGGGATCTTCGTTGTGGTGCACAGGCTCTCTAGTTGTAGCACTCAGGCTTAGCCGCTCTGTGGCACATGGGATCCTACTTCCCAAACAGGGATCCAACCCAGGTCCCCTGCATTGCAAGGAGGATTCTTAACTACTGGAGTGCCAGGGAAGTCCCAAAGTGTATGCGTTTTAAAAAGAATTTGACACGTGACACATTACCATACTCAGGAAGCACATTTTCATGAGCTAACTACTTCTGAAATACTTTTCTAAAGAAACGAGTAAGTCCCTGGAAACTACTAGGAAGAATTCTACAATATACAGAATTAAAAAAAAGAAAATTGCTCTAAACAAGTTCATAGGATGAAAAAAAAAAAAGATCTAGATTTTGAAACTATGAAATTGGCCTTTAACATAAATATTTTATAACTAATGCTGGCAATAATCTCACAAATATGTGTGCTGGTATTGGTGCTAAATCAAGAAAGTGAATGTCAACTGAAACTCTTCTATGCCTTTATCTCAAAGTAGTCAAAACTAAATTCACCTATAATCTAATACAGAATTATGGCAAGAGTTTATAACTATTAGGTTTCCTTCATGTGCTGGACACTACACTAAATAATTTATGTGCATTTTATCACTTAATTCTCACAATTATCTTATAAAGAAGGTACTACCATTATCCCCATTTAACTTGGGAAAAGTATAGTTCAAGAAAGTGGGATTTCAACCCAGATATGCCTAGTCTTTTTCTTTTTTCTTTTTTTTTAATTTTAGCAGAGATTTATTCATTCAAGGAAAGAAAGAAATGGGATCAGAGGAAGGAAATAAATCAGGAATACATCTTGCAATACTTATATTCATCACAGTCTTAACTCACCCAGATTTATATGTGTTGGCACACTATTCAGAATGGTGACCCTTATATAATCAAAGATCATATTATTATCACTCTAGTTCAGTTTTTTGTTTATCAGCATGCAGTGCAGGATATTGACATTTACTTCCCTGAATCACTTCTCTTCACTGGTCAGGGGTTGAAAGAATAGGGGAGTTGGAAGAGCGTTCAGATGGAAGCCGAAGATACACCTTGAATGTGCTTTGATGGGTTGAAAAGAGATTGGTCTGAGATTGACAAGACACCCATTTCAGAGGCTCAGGAAGTCTGGGGCCAAAATCTGAGTTCTTAATCCATCAGGCTACATTGTCCTGTTACCCAGGTTTGTAGATATCTAATACTGAATTTATATTATTATTGAAATGACATTATAACTTTCCAGAGAAAACTAATTGGGAAAATATAAGAATTAGCATAACAAGTAATCATAATCTGATTAAAGATTTTTTAGAAAGCCTTACTTGACTTCTGACACGGACAGAACCTTTTCCCAGATCGAGGACAATCTCCACAAGCACCTACATGGCAAACTTGCTCACACGTATGATTACCACATGGTAGTGTTTTCCCACATACCTAGAACAACATGCAATAAATGCTAAAGACTTAAAAGTTAACAAGACTTTGTATACAACATAATAATTTCTCAATCACAAATAAGCAACTTCTTTATATTCCTCATATTATTATGCTTTCTCTCTTACATTGGTATCATGAATGTACATAAACACACACACACACACGTTTCTTATGTACCAGAGTATATCTTTAAAATATAATAAAGGCAAAAAGAACATACAGTTTCATGTGGTCATCCACCAAAGATTTCCAATGGTACTAAAGCCATGCCAATTCTAAGACAAGCTACAAAATCAACCCTACTTCCTCAAGTAGATTAATTCAAGAAGAGGGAAAAGAAAAGGAGAAAAAGCTGGCAAGAAAGAGTACATATGTACTAAATCTGAAATTCAACAAGTTGCTGTTAATTTGAAAAGAAAAAATTCTCCTGGTAATTAAAATGATACTAAGTTGAAAAGTTTCCTAACACATGAATAAAATTCATCTGAGTTGCTGTTCTTCTCTTTTTATCCAACTAAACCTAACTAGCATTTCTAAATGTATATGCTTTGGTAGACTTTAACACCCACTCCTCAAAATGCATATACACTTACTTGATCACAGTGCCACAGTGGACTTGCACAGCTTCTTTCAGCTACTCGTTTGCCACAGACACACTTTTGTCTACTAACTCTTGGACAGGGTGGGCAACTTCCTAAAATCAAAATGATAAATAAGCATGGAACATCATAAAAGCAATGGAGACTGCTTTGACTTCTGCTTAAGGCTGGAACACTAAGACTTATGACCATTTACCTGCATGACAAGGATTTTCACATTTATGCTGTCCACAAAGCAATTTCCGTCCACATGGCAGCTGACAGGACCATTCCTTAACACTGCACCGGCGAGGGATAGGTTTTGCTTTCTTACAATAACAAGTAGTTGTGACCATCTTGGGACAAGGGGGGCAAGGACCTAGAATCCAATGAAAGGAAAAAAATCAGAAGTCAAAAATTAAAATTTTCAGTTCCTACACCTATCAGTAATTCCTAACACTTTTCTGATACTTTAAAAGGCAATCCCTTCAAATATTTCCTTATGTACACTTAAGCTCTGGGTTCAACTTTCACAATGATTTTTTTGCTTCAATGTAAGAAGAAATAACTACCCACAAACGACAAAAAATATAATATATAACTCACCTGGATGGCAGAGCAGTAAACACTTATGGCCACAAGAAGGTTTAAAATCTCTCTCACATACTTGGCCACATGAATGAGGCACAAGCCACGGATCTAAAGGTGGATCTTCCACTTTTCCACAATAGCAATAGTACCTACTAGGTGTGTCAGATCGTTTGTATTCAAACCTACATTTGGGACTACAAAGAATGAAATTCCTGAAGTTAATTTCATTTATAAAAGTGACATGAGATGGGATATAAATATACTTAACAATGGAGTATATACAATCAGTTTATGTAACCTCTGCTCCATCTCTATATTAGTAAGAAACAAGGTTTTACTAAAATCAACTTCAACCATCTAGAACAGCTCTGTCCAGTAATTTCCTGAGATGATGGAAGTGTTTTATACCTGTCATGTCCAACACAATAGCCATTAGCCACATATGGCTAATGAGCACTTGAAATGTGGCTAATAGATACAACTGAGAAAGAAATAATTTTTTATTTCATAATTTTTAAGAGTATAAACAACTGCATGTGGCTAGTTGCTACTGTATTAAACAACACATATCTAAAATATAGCTACACAAGAAAGCATCATTAGCTTTCTACTAACCACCTGAACTTTATTCTTGAGTTATTCATTCCAATTTTATAAGGCTCACTATTTTAAAAGTTTGGTTGGGTGGTCTACAAATAAGCAAACTATATTAGCAATAGCAAGCAGAAGAGAGGAATCAGGTTATAGGTAGGTAATATAGCAGCAAGAAACATGACAAAATCTAGAAGGGGAAAAATATTTGAAAATAAAAAATATTCATATTTAACATCTAATACAAAAATATATATATTTCAAATATGCCTAAGTCAAAGAAAAGTTCAAATACTGTTTCACATTCTCTGCTAAAACAGATTTTTACCCAGCAAGACTAAAATAAAGCAGTTTTGGTCCTAGAAGCCAAACTAAGATAATAAATGTAGAAAATTTAATGAGATTGGATAACCTGAAGCTTTGATAGATTTCGAGGATAAAACTAGGAAGCCAATGATCAAAATGTTAGATGACAGTCTTGTACAATGTAATACTAAAATATACAAACAGGAGCTCCTGAGAGAAGGTGCAGAATTTCAATGGATTCTAGTCGAAAAGAAATTAAAAGTTCTTTAAAAAGATAACTAAGTGCACCAGCCCCAAGCATCCAGTATCATGCAGAGAGATGGTACGGGGAGGGAGGAGGGAGCGGGGTTCAGGATGAGGAACACGTGTATACCTGTGGTGGATTCATGTTGATGCATGGCAAAACCAATACAATATTGTAAAGTAATTAACCTCCAATTAAAATAAATTTATTTATATTTAAAAAAAATAAAAATAAACCAGAATGGGAAAAAAAAAAGATAACTAAGGCATTGCTTTGTGGTTGGGGCAAGGTGGGGGGAAGAATCTAAATGATTTATTAGTTACCAAAAGGAACTAGTAGTTATACAAACTGGGGCAATGGGGGGAGCCATTAGTAGGTTTCATATCTTCACAAACCAAATGACTACTTGAAGGCCAAGCATGGACAATGAAATTGCGAATAATAAAGCAACTTAGAAGCTACAATTTTCATTTACTTACTACTAAACACTCCAACTAAATTAGAGAAAGTTACCAAGGCCAGGGATAATCTCTCTTTCCAAAATCATCATCCGTCAGAGAAGATACCAGAAACTGGCTGTCTTTAGCCCACTTCTGGATACAGGGCATGTGAAATATACAGAAACATCCTGAACAACTCCAAACCTAAGACAAAGGTATCAGAGATTAACAAACACAAAATGATTTTTCTTTGATAATTCCACAATACTTTAACATAAGTACCGTTTTCAAGAGCTAATTATAGGAAAAAACCTTCCTCTAGCATAATAGAAGAAATGTTCTTTTAAAAAATTAATTTACATGTAGAACACTTAAAAGAAAAATAATATTAACCGTTCAGATTCATTCAGCTAGAAACTACTGCCAACATTCTGAAAAATCTCTAATATTTTTGTATATATTTCATACTTTTTAAAAAATGAGGTCATACTGCACTTACTGATAAGTAACTATAGCCTTTTTTTTTAACATAGTATAAGCATTTACCCTTATCAAATATGTCCATACAACATGATATTTATAGCTGTATAGCAGGTATCACACTGACTTATATACTATAATTTAACAAATTATGGGTTGTTGTACATTTAGGTTTTTCTAATTGTAAATAACACCACAAAAGGAATCCTTAAACACAAGTATGTACATATAATCTCTGTTGCCCCATTGTTATAAAAAATCTATTAGTCTCGCAATTAATGCTAAATTCTAAAACTTGGGTGAACAAAAAACTTGAAAATATATATATAAATATCATAAGCCAGCAGAAGCACTGAAAAAAAGCTAACTTCTTAGTTTGAGTTCCCCAAAAAAAGCAGTGCCTAAGAAAAGAACTGTGATATAGAAGCAAAAGGTCAAGAGAGGGAAAAGGAAATGCAAATAAACTGCATATTACTCAGCTGATTACCACTAAGGGCCAAAGTTCAGTCCCATTCGGAATGCTCTGAAGAACCACATAAAACATGCCTAGGACAACTCCAGCCCTAACCACTAGCAAACAGGAAGCTGGGGCACTCATCCCCCAACTTCCTATGGTGGAATGTTGCCCCAGCGGGCATTAACTCTGCCCTGCTTCAGTACTTCCTGCTGCGTTAGTTCCCAAAGAGAAAGCAGTGAGGTTGGGAAAAAAAACCCACAGACAGCAAGTGTTTAATGCAGAGACTATTCCTCCACTGCAGCTGAATTCAGACTAAGCCAACCAGAAGCACCAAAGGTACCTGCAGCCGCTATGCTAACCTATCTGATATAGCTTAAATTTCTGGCTCATTCTACATGACCCATCCATTTCACATCTGACCACACTGCCCTTCTCTAGGCAATGGTGCTACAACAGCAGAGGATTAACTTGAAGTCTAAATGGTGAGTCTATCACACTCAGTCATCACTTCCCCTTAATTGCTTTATTAATGCTCTTTAAATTTACATATATATTAACTTCACCATTAGGCCATAGAATCTCTAAGTATATAAGTTATCTCTGAATCCATCTCTCCCCATTAACCCTAGCCACTTTCCAGAAGCACCTTCAACACAAGAGAAGCTCACTAATAAACCATAAATGTCACTGCTAGGTTTTACTTCCTTGAAGGCAGGGAACACAACTATATTTTTTAAAACCTGGTGAAAGTAATGAAATATAGTTTAACATTTCAGTACTTGTGAATCTCTGCAACGTACTGATGCTAAAAAGGCTTTATCAACATGACATATGCATTGAAACTGAAGATATTTGCTTCAGTTTTATAAATAGTGCTGAAAATATTCATTGCTCATTTAGAGGTATTTTTCTTTTAATCACAGATTCCCCAAAACTGAATATCAATTTATAAACAGAGTTCTCAAATGAAACATTTTTGAACAAAAATAAGCAAAAAGAGTAATAAATGATTGCAAATTATACAGGCAAAATAAGATATTTGAGGGTGATAACATTATTTTAGATAAGGACAAAAACTTACTGCTTGGTTTCTCTTCACTGAAGCAATACAAATTAAGCATGTCATAGCCCCGGCTTGAAAAGCTTCATTTACGTACTGTTTCGTTCGCTCTAATTCTCGTACATCTCCATCTTGAAATTTAAAAATTGAAAACTTAAGGTTAAGCAACATCTGAAAATAACACAAAGTCATCAACAGCACCACATTACGTGAGAACTGTCTGGTATTATCAATTGTTCAAACTACAGCTAAAAAAAGGAGAAGCTAAAGAAAAAAAGCAACCAGTGAACTGCCAAGAGGTCACAAAGTCCATGCATTCTATTTTGACCTTCTCTCAGAGTTTACCTGCTGTTACAGTCCTTAACAAATCTGGTGGGGGCAGAGGCTCAGGCAAAGGCAGCAAGATGCCAGGTAATAAGAGAAACCATACCTAAAGCGAGGTGAAAGGAATTGAAAAGCAGCCAGCAGAGCCACTGAGAATAAATATAAGCATATGTCCATCAATGTGTAAGTGCGTAAAAGTCTGTGTGTTATGAGTCTGTCTGTCTGACAAAAGCATGGTCTTAGTAAAAATCTGTCGAATGAAAAGATCTATACAGTACAATAACCTTGTTTCATTAAATTATGCTATTTCTGCTTAAAAAGGAAGCATGACTTAGGGAAAAAATTACTACACCGAATTTTCTTTAAGCAATCATTAAGCATTTACTTGGTAGACACTGCACTATTTGTATCTCAGTAAGATTAAATAAGATGTTTTTAATTTCATTTTACAGATGAGAAAACTGAAGCACATAACGTTTAAGTAACTTCGGTATGGCTCCAAAGTGAGCCCTCTTGACCACTATGCTATGCTGCAGCAAGGGTTTAATACAGGAAGGTCCAAGAAATAACAGCACAGTGAAAGGCAGAAAAACAACCCCAAAGCTCACATGACACCAAAAGGACAATAATCTGAGTCACTTTAGTGTAAGAAAAATAAACCTACAGGCCTTCAGTATAATAAAGATTATTCAATAGGGGTTAACCAAGTCTCCAAGGGAAAGTACACTACTAGCATAAACTATCATAAGTACAGAACTTGGCAATAAAACTGTACAAGCAAAATTTATGTCATCAAAAAGAAAAATAAAAAGGACACTTGGATAATTCTTTACTTTCTAAGACCATCTAAGTAAACACAAAAGTCACAAAATCTTGTTCTACCATACTATAAACACAAGTATAATTTAGGTTATTCAACAAAATATACATAAAATCACTCCCCAAACTATAAAATACTATAAAACTTACTAAAGACAATTGTTTTGAACAAACATCAAAGTTTGATTGAGAATCCTTAAAGGCAGACTTAATAACCATATTCTATGTATTTATTTTGCTCTTTGACATAGCTGGCTCTAACAAATGTAGAGCATTTTAAAATTTTATCTAATTTAACAGCTACCATGTAACATAGAAGATAAAAACAAGATGAACAGTCTAATCTTATATTTATAAAATTTATGTAAGACTTCTTTGAAAATTGTGTTAACACTTGGCTGCAGCAATAAAGTATACTGCCCAAGATGTCATGGTGGCTAGGATGGCATTTGAAGTCATGCATTTTAACAAGATCACTCTGGCAACTGAAGAAAAATGACTGTGAGGAGGCCAAGCCTGGAAACATGAAGTACCAGAGAGGAGGCAGTTTCACCAGATGAAGCAAAAAATGACCTTTAGTAAGTCAATGTGCCCAATCTCAGCTTTCTCATCTTTAAAACAGTAGTAATAATAATATCTACCCCACAGAGCTATTATGTGGATTTAAATAACTATCATTTAATAGCTATTAAACCTATTAAACAGCTCTAGGGGCCTGAATTAAGGTGATGACAGTATGGGGAAAGGTGGGGTGAATTTACGAAATTTAGGAAGTAAAAACTCAGCAGGACTTGGTGACAATGAGATTGTGTTGCTTTGAAAAGTCAATGTTCATGCCAAGATTCAGAAGGAAAAGACTGTTGTGTCTGAAGAGCTGTCTGACATAGGCTGAGGGGAAGAGTGGGAGCAAATAAAATATACTCATGTCATGTATATGCCAGCTCTGCTCCCAGATTTCTGCCTTAGGTGGGTGACTGGGAAAACTGTGGCACTACTAATTAATATAAAGAAAATAAAACAATAAATAAGTTATCTTTCAACATATGTTTATGTTTCCACAGGCCAGCAAGACAGCAATACCCAACAGGAAGCTGACCATTAAAGTCTGAAACTTGACATGAAAGTATAAAGGCTGTGCTCACGCAGAAAAAATGGAATTTCTTCGGTTAAGTTCTGTTGTTCGATTCACTAACGTGAGATGGGAACCATCTCATAACTCTGGCATTTACTGTACTAGTCAAGTTTCCTGACTTTGGTAGAGGCAAAGTACAGAACACAATGCAACGGATATAAAAATACTTATGGATTTGACACAATACAACATTAACACTTTGAGATGAAAGCTGGGTTAAAAATTAACAAAACTCATATATGATAAAAGTTTTCTAAACACTAGACAGAAATACTCAGTTATATCACTGGATTTCCTATTTAAAAATAACACCTGTACCTAGAATGGTTTAAGTGAGGTCTTCTCGAAGGAAACCTTAAGTTACTTTCTAAGAAGTCCTTTAAAAGCAAGAAACCTCAAGGTTCCTCTTTACCAACTTTTACCTGGCTGAGCCAGACTTCTTAGTCAAGCTTCCTCATCTTAATTCCTTGCCAGGTACAGTAAATTCCTTGGAAACCATTTTGATGATATGTACCCAGGCTCATGATGCTATCAATATACTCAGCAAACAACTAATGTGGATAATACATACAAGAATGCTTCCAGCAATGACTGTAAGTATAAAATGTGGAACGCGTAAGAGCACTTCACTGAAAATAATCTATTTCTACACTTAGTACCAAATCTTCACAGCAACATCACTTTGCCCCTTGCTCTCATAAACAAATGTGGCTAAGTAACCCAGATATATACAACATACAATGTGACTGTACACACTGAACCTGAGGAGACTAAGAGTTTTTTTAAAGCATAAACATCAGAAGTTGTAAGATATAAAATAAAGGAATAAAGTCAAGAAATGAAACTGACTCCAAGATACATTTAACATAATGAAAAAGAAAAAAATGAAGAATCAATTCAAAGGAGTATCAAAGTCTTCAAGTGCAATCAAACCATCATCAGAAACAATTGGACCCAACTCATCTCTCAAGGAAGATCCTCCATTCCCACTACCCAGGCATACTGAGATGCCAATGAAACACCAAAGAGAATTTCTAAGGCTATAAAAGACATTGCCATCCTATTACTGTGATAAAACATATAACTCAAATAGTAAACAGAGAAGGCAATGGCACCCCACTCCAGTACTCTTGCATGGAAAATCCCATGGACAGAGGAGCCTGGAAGGCTGCAGTCCATGGGGTCGCTGAGGGTCGGACACAACTGACTGACTTCACTTTCACTTTTCACTTTCATGCATTGGAGAAGGAAATGGCAACCCACTCCAGTGTTCTCGCCTGGAGAATCCCAGGGATGGGGGAGCCTGGTGGGCTGCCATCTATGGGGTCACACAGAGTTGAACACAACTGAAATGACTTAGCCGCAGAGGCAGCAAACAGTAAAAGGTTTAAAAATTCAACTCCACAGCACAAGAATGTTCATTCTTAAGATACAAAAAGTATCCCACACAGAGTAAAGGTGTTACAAAAAGTCAGGAATATATTTTTCATTTGATGTAAAAATATCAAAATTTAAAAGCTCATACAGTACCTGTCTGAGTAGTATAAGTTATAAATGTATTAGCAACTATTTTTCCTCTTTTTCCTTCAAAATCTTCATCCCCTTCTTCTTCAGATGAAGAGCTAAAGTGTTCTTCAACAATTTTTTTGGCTGCAGCCTGATTAGCCTTCTTGATTTCCTCAAATTTCTTTTGAGACATTAGCTCTGCTTAATAGAAAAAAAAATGTTTTTCATTTCTGCAAAACAATCTCACAAAAAGCAAGACATGAGATACCAACACATTATTAAAATACAGATTTAAAAGTCACCTTTGGTGCATTCTATTTTACTGTCATCTATGAAAAAAAGTATTTGCAAATTTCTTATCATATAGGTAAAGAGAATACCACAATATAAACTTTCACTTTTGTTAAATATTCTATTAAACGCAACAAACTGTTCTAGAGTGACTAACAAATCAATTTTTTAAATTATAAAAGCATGTTAAAGTATCAAAAAACTGGTGATCAACCTCAAGACAAGGACATTAACAAAATTAAAGTGAGATGTTTAAAAATAAATGGTAGGAAGGTTCAAGAGGGAAAGGATACACATAGTTGATTCACTTTGTTGTACAGCAGAAACTAACGCAACAATGCAAAGAAATTATACTCTAATAATAAAAAAAAGTTTTACATGAATGGTACACAGTGATTCTTAAGAGGTGGGAAACATACCTACGGGGAGCACATCAGAATCAGCAAAGCCAGGTGCTTTTTCAAATCATCTTCTTCCATACTATAAACCCAACATGGCCTGGTCCACCAAACACTTAGCACAAGCAATATTCACTGTATACCCACCATGTTTACAATTTGCTGCTTAGAAAGCGCAAGAACTTTTTTGTCTTTATTAGCATGTGGTCACAAAACACATTTACTGAACATTAATCCCACACAAGAAGTGACTGAACGTGGCTCAGACAGTAAAGAATCTGCCTGCAATGCGGGAGACCTGGGTTGGATCCCTGGGCCACAAGAAGATCCCCTGGGAGAGGGCATCGTAACCCATTCCAGTATTCTTGCCGGGAGGCTCCCCATGGCCAGAGGAGCCTATCGAGCTACAGTCCATGGGGTCGCAAAGAGTGAGACACGTCTGAGTGACTAAGCACAGGAATCCCACACAAACATGGGATCCCACTGCTAACATGGAAAATGTGCTTCTCACAACTTCATTCCAAAAAGAAATGTTAAGTAAGTTTTGAATTAGTTCCATTATTCTGTTTAGCAATGTCTGTACTTCTGACTTTGTTACTTGCTTAAATAATGCAAAGAAGAATTAGACTACTTCGTAGCACATTCCCAATGAGACTTCAAACTCCTCAAGACCAAGGACTATCAGAATTCTCTACAAGCATTAATAAACTCTTTGGACAGCAACCACAGTTCAAGAAAGGAGCCACAAACATACTGAATTGATCTTAATTCTTTAGTGTCTTAATTCATCAGCGCACTAAGAAATGCACTTTATGCTTGAAACTGATGAGTCACTATTCATACAAATTTATCTATTTTAGGTGGTGTATTTGTATTTAATGATGTTTTATCTTTATTTTCCTCATGAAATCCTTTCCTTTTCTTATTGCAGCTGGCTTGGCTGGGAACTCCTGGGTATTTCAAGTAAAACTGGAGGAAAATGTACAGAGCTTACATAGGAATCTTTGAGTGCTAGTAGAAAACTAATTGATATATGACTCAAAAGTTTTTTAAAGGTTGAAGCAGATATAATAAAAACATTCATAACCTGATCAACAGACCCAGATCAGATCATCTCAAAGACAGCTGACAAAGCAACTCCCATATATTATTTCTTACAGTCAAATCTCAATTATCCAGTTGAAGGATGCTTGCTTTTCTCTATCCACAAAATCCAAGGAAGTTCACCAAAACTGTTCACAAGTCTCCCTCTTGCATACCTCACTACCACCAATATCATACTCTAACTCACCACTATCATAAACTCAGAATATTACCTAACTTTTAAGTTAGATGAGGAGGGAAAACATTCAGAAGCTCAATTTGCTCCTCCACCTAAAAAAATATATTTTGAAAAATACAACAATAAAATGATTTCCAGGATTATTCCCTGACCCCCCTGCACTCTTTCACTACTGTGGAAAACTGAAAGCTGCATGTGTGCACTCCACCAAAACACTGCTTTGTTGTTCAGTCACTAAGCTCTTTGTGACCCCATGAACTGCAGCAAGCCGGGCTTCCCTGTCCACTATCTCTGAGAGTTAGCTCCAACTCCTGTCTCTTGCCTTGGGTGAAGGATATTGACAAGCTGAAGGAGGCCACACCAGATATATCCAGGAAAGGACATGAAATTTGTGACTACGAATTTGTGACCCCAGTAGAAAACAGTACCACAAAGTCAAGTGCGTACAGGACATAGATAATTAAAGTCACTAAACTAAGCAATCAAACAAAGATGGAAAATGACAATCAGCCCCAGAAGTTGGAGACAAAATCCGAAGGGGAAAGCCTAAATCCAATCTAAAAGGGGCTTCTGTAACTCGGCCCAGCCGACTGTTGCCACGCATAAAAGTACCAAAGCCACAGTGTTTTAGAAGAAAAGTTGCTAACCGGATTTTTATGAAATTTTAAAAAGAAAAACCAAAAAACTGCCGGCAATCAATTCAGATTTAACGCACTGTGTTAACCAAACTATATGCTAAATCAGACCGCTGGGCTACTATTTGCAACCTTAGGGATTCAATAGACAAGAGTGAAGGGAAGACTACGGGACAGAGAAATAACAAAGATTAATATCAATTAAACTGATGATGAATAAGGTGTGATGGGAATTGGCCTAGAATGAGCAGCTGCCCGAAAGCTTTGAGAAGTGAGGCCAATTATAAACTCCCGAAGGAGAAGGAAAGTAGTGAATGCGGAGGCAGCTCAGACTAGGAAGTGCCTTAGGAGGTGGGCATTCAGGTGAGCCCGAGAACAGGAGCCATTCTCACCACCGACCACGGAAGCCTGCGGCGCTTCAGACCCCGCGGGGCTGCGCCGCGCTGAGCTACCTGCAGCCGCAGGGGTGGCCGCTCCTCCGGGGCTGCGGCCAGGACCAGCAGCGCCCACCGATCCCTTCTCTCGCCCTCCTCCGACACCGCGGAGATGGACTCCATTTCCTGAGGAGGGGGCCGCAGTGGCTCGTCCTCGGGCTCGGCCTCGACCACCGGCCACCTGGCGCCAGGAAGCTTCCATCCCTGCAGAGGGGGAAAAAAAAAAAAGAGTGGAAGGAGCGTGAGGGCTGTGGTGCCGAGGAGTCTGGGGAAAAGGACAGTGAGGGAAACCGAGATGAGGGTGGAGTAAGGAGGGTCTCCGCCGGACGGGGGCCGGATTTGAAAAGGTCGCGGCCCTGTCTCTCCCAGAGGGCGAGCCCCCGCTACGCCCAGGCTTTGGAGATGGCTAGGAGAGGGAGAGAGCTAGGCAGAGAAATGGACTGCAGAGCAAGGCGCATACAGCCACGGAGAAAGAGTCGAGGGAGAAGGAAAGAGCCTCCTGGGCCTCAGAGTAGCGCAGTGATGGGAGAACAACCGACTGACCCGGCGTACCCCGCCGGGAAGCAACTGCAGTAGCAAACCCGAAGGAAAGCTACGTCTACTTACCGACGGCGCCCGCCTCAAGCGACTACAATTCCCAGAAGTCCAGGCCCACAGATCGCAGAACGCGTGGCATCACCGGCCGCTTCCACATCCGGGACCTTTTCTGTGTGTTGGCAAGTCCTCGGAACGCATGCGCCAACTGAATCGGGCCTTCGGAAACTACAGTTCCCGAAATGCTCTGGGGTTCGGGCTTCCCTTATAGCTCAGCTGGTCAAGAATCCGCCCGCAATGCGGGAGACCTGGGTTCGATCCCTGGGTTGGGAAGATCCCTTGGAGAAGGGAAAGGCTACCCACTCCAGTATTCTGGCCTAGAGAATTCTGTGGATTGTGTAGTCCATGGGGTCGCAAAGAGTCGGACACGACTGAGCGACTTTCACTTTCACTTCGGGCGGGCGGGGTGCAGAGAGAGCGAACTAGATGGGGAAGTGGGCGGGCCCTGAGGTGTTCAAGACACCGAACGTTGCTGCTTTTTCCTCGCAACTTCCCTGAACCTAGCTGGAGTCTGTGCCAGTGGTCGTAATTGACTGCCCACTGTCTTTGGTGCCAGGGAACTTTTCTCGCAGATGGGAAAAGGCATTTACGAGAAAAATACTTGAGGTCGGGGAAGAGGGAGGGAAAGCCGAGGGAGTGTTGCGGTAAAGTGGCTGGAGTGGAGAAAACACTTTTCTGAATTACTAAAGGGACGTAGAAGATAAATCTAACGGCATTAGTATCAAAGTCCTTTATAGTTTATAATATACTGTTTCTGAAGCAGGCCGATTTTTACTTTAACAACAAAAGGAAAAGTAGTTAAGAGCCAGGTCTGGTCCTGATTCTTCTGGCTCTGCTGTTTTCAATAATAGATAAAGAGAAGAGTGGGAGAAATTTTAAAAATTCAGGAGTCTGTCTGGGATTGAGAAATATATTAATTGCTGTTTGGGACTACACGGCCCTTTACAGCTCTTCAGCTTAATTAATAAATACCTAATATTAATATAGCATTTATTAAGTTCCAGGCACTCTGCAAAGTGTTTTACATATATATGTTTTAACAATGTGATACTCAATAATCCTATTTTTATCCCCATTTTACAGCTGAGAACACTGAGGGATAGAGAGGTTAAGTTCCTTGCCTTTGACATAACCTGGTGGTGTTTTCTATTCCATTTTGTAAATTAGAAAATAAAGACACAGAAAACTTTTTTATTAAATATCCTAGCAGAGCCAGGACTGCAGCTGAGCTGTGTGACTCCTGTACTATACTCTTAAAAACACCATACTACTTAATTACTGTGAAAAAGTAATGTTTACATAGAAATTCCCCTTATGTTTAGAGGCCCTAATCAGGCAAAAGGCTCACATATTCAGAGTTTTTCCCTTGCCATTTTTCCCTTGCCATTTTACAAAGATAATTGATAATCATAATAACTACGGTGGTGTCAAAAAGAATGTTATACGCTATGTGAATGAGCAAGCATTTATTATAATATTCTCGAAAAGCTTAGTGGAGAGCTGATGGATATTATAATGTGGAAGTATAGGTAAAAAGCACATTGCAAATCTACCATTTTCTGCTATTTTCACTTTGAAATTTCAGATAACATTTGAAAGAAACAAGTTCTATTTATCAAAGGGGAACATGAGAAATACATGAAGATGATAAATATTATATAGTTAAGATTATAAAAATTGATAAATATAATTGTATAGTTCTAATTAATCTTATTAAAAATACTACCCTTAAGAAAAGCTAAAAACAAAAGATTGGCCAACTACTGGCAACAATATGGAGCAATTGGAACTCTCATACATTTTGGTAGGAGTGGAAATTGGTTCAAACTCTTTAGAAAAATGTTGGGCTGTATCTATTAAAGCTAAACATGACTCACTACTAAAGCATGTTCCAAGGACCGAGTAATTCCACTTCTGAATATATACCTGAAAGACCTGAGTGCACAGCTTCACAAAAACTCATTTTATAGCAGCTTTACTCATAATAGTCAAAAACTAGGAACAACCCACATGTCTATCAACAGGATAGAAAAATTGTGGTATATTCATATAATAGAATGCTATGCCGAAAGAAATACTGATATGTGAAGCAAGATGAGTGAATCTCAAAGATATCATGTTGAACGAAAGAGGCCAGACACAACAGATGACTTACTTGTGAATCCAATTTCATGAAGTTCCTGAACAAGTAACAGAGGCCAGATTAGTGCCTACTTCTGGTAGGAGTAGGAGAATTTTAACTGGGACGAGGAATAAGGTATTCTCCTGAGTGGTGGGAAAATTCTATCTTAATCTGGGTAGTAGTTTTACTTGTGTGTACATATGTTAAAACTCAAAATATTATACAATTATGATTTGTGCAATTTACTATATGTATGCTGCTGCTGCTAAGTCACTTCAGTGGTGTTCGATTCTGTGCCACCCCATAGACGAAAGCCCACCTGGCTCCCCTGTCCCTGGGATTCTCCAGGCAAGAACACTGGAGGGGGCTGCCATTTCCTTCTCCAGTGCGTGAAAGTGAAAAGTGAAAGGGAAGTCGCTCAGTCATGTCTGACTCCTAGCGACCCCATGGACTGCAGCCTACCAGGCTCCTCCATCCATGGGATTTTCCAGGCAAGAGTACTGGAGTAGGGTGCCATTGCCTTCTCCAACTATATGTATGACACACCTCAATTTTTAAAGAATCCTAAAATAAAATATAGAAAAAATAGGATATCTGAATACCCCTATTGTCCAGTCATTTTAAAAATTATTTGTCCATTACTAACATGTCTCCCTGATATGGATTCGTTTTGCCAGTGTATCAGTATAGCTCCGTGAATACATTTATCTTTGACAAATACATCTAGACTCAGGTAAACACTTTGCCTGTTATCAATACATTGCCCCTCAGCTCCTATTCACCCTTTAGTATATGCTCTGTGACAGGACAGAACTTGAAGCATCTCCACAGAGATGTTAAGTTTTCTCGGCAGAGGGCACTGGAGAAGCATTGGAGGAAGCAAGACGCTGTCCTGTTATTTCCTGCTGCTGTATAGTAGGTCAGCCACCTTGCAGCATTTGCCTGGCCTGGAGATAATGTTCCAAAGCAGCCCTCTCAACGTGGAAACCGACCTTACGGTCTTCTGCTCACCACTGATCCCCCTGAGTCACCACTCTCTTTGCAGCTGACACCCTCCTTACACCTGCCACAGCGCCCCTGAGCCTTGGCTCCCATCCCCTCTGCAAACTCACCCCTCTGGTTTCTGATCACTGCACTCTGCAGGAGACTGCAGAACAGCTGTGGCCAGAACAAACCAGCAGGCTTCTCTGCTATCCAGTGGGCTAAACTACACCTTCTCCAGTCAGACTGAATCAACCTTGGGGAGGGAAACACTTCCAAGTTTGTCCTTCCTTGGGTATTCTCCCTCAGTCCTAGCATACCATACATAGTTTCCTTCTAGTCCTTCTTTTATCAGAGCTTAATAATTCTTTCTATTAAACTTAACCCACTGTGTGGTTTCTATTGTTGATTGGACCAAGACTGATACAAGCACTGAATACCTTTTACTTGACATATTGGATATGATCCAATCACATTGACAGCAAAAATAAATATAGTTAAGGAAATAAAGAGGGGAAGTGTTAAGAAAATAAAAGGTACAACATAAAGTGCAAAATATACCAGTTGAAATAAGTGAGACAGAAGTGCTATCCGTGGGACAGAAGAAAATTAGAAAATTGAATAATCAGGCTGATTTCTCTAGCCAGGTTAAACACAAATAACTTTCAAGGATAGATTCTTATTTTGCTTTACTTATTAATACTGAGAGAACTGAGTGATAAAAGTAGTATTGTATAATGCTAATTTCATTAAAATAGCATAATTTTTAAACTGGGTGATCAGTTTCTTTTTCTAGTAAAACCTTCAGAAACAAAAGTTAACCAAAATTTATTCATATTTCATCTAAACTATTTTCTAATATTCAGCTAAATAACCCATCCATCAATCAATAATTGAGTCTGGGGCTTCCCTGGTGGCTCAGTGGTAAAGAATCTGCCAGTCAACACAGAAGACACAGGTTCAATCCCTGGTATAGGAAGATGCCAAATGCTTCAACTAAGCCCATGGCCACAACTATTGTGTCTGTGCACTAGAGCCCAGGGAACCAAAACTACTGAGTCCACATGCCACAATCACTGAAGCTTACGTGTCCTAGAGCCTGTACTCCACAGCAAGAGAATCTACTGTAATGAGCAGCCCGTGCGCAGCAACTAGAGTAGCCCCTGCACAGCAACTAGAGTAGCCCCTGCTCAGCACAACTAGAGAAAAGCCCACACAGTAACCAAGAACCAGCAGAGCCAAAAATAAATAAATAATTTTTTTTAAAAACTGACTCTGGCAGTTATCCAATATTGCCAGGCATTACATATTTGTACTCAGAGATGGGAAGGGTTCATTGTAAATAAAGAACCAGAATAGGAACGAGAAGTTTCACTGAGATGCTGTGAACTGAGAAAAGTATTAAAGGCAGACTAAAATGTGGATGTAAGTGGTCAGTCAATTCAGTTGCTCAGTTGTGTCCAACACTTTGCAACCCCATGGACTGCAGCACGCTAGGCTTGCTGTCCATCACCAACTCCCCCAGAGCTTACTCAAACTCATGTCCATCGAGTCAGTGATGCCATCCAACCATCTCTTCCTCTGTTGTCCCCTTCTCCTCCTGCCTTCAATCTTTCCCAGCATCAGGGTCTTTTCCAAGGAGTTAGTTCTTCACATCAGGTGGACAAAGTTTTGGAAATTCAGCTTCAGCATCAATCCTTCCAATGAATATTCAGGACTGATTTCCTTTAGGATGGACTGCTTTGATACCTTCCTGCAGTCCAAGGGACTCTCAAGAGTCTTCTCCAACACCACAATTCAAAAGCATCAATTCTTTAGCATTCAGCTTTCTTTAGAGTCCAACTCTCACATCCATACCTGACTACTGGAAAAAACCATACCTTTGACTAAACGGACCTTTGTCAACAAAGTAATGTCTCTGCTTTTCAATATGCTGGCTAGGTTTGGCATAGCTTTTCTTCCAAGGAGCATGGGTCTTTTAATTTCATGGCTGCAGTCACCATCTGCAGTGATTTTGGAGCCCCCAAAAAATAAAGTCAGCCACCGTTTCCACTGTTTCTCCATCTAATTGCCATGAAGTGATAGGACCGGATGCCATGATCTTAGTTTTCTGAATGTTGAGCTTTAAGCCAACTTTTTTACTCTCCTCTTTCATTTTCATCAAGAGTCTCTTTAGGTCTTCTTCACTTTCTGCCATAAGGGTGGTGTAATCTGCATATCTGAGGTTACGGATATTTCTCCTGAGAATCTTGATTCCAGTTTGTGCTTCATCCAGTCTGGCATTTGGCATAATGTACTCTGCATGTAAGTTAAATAAGCAGGGTGACAATACGTGAGTCTGAGTGAACTCCGGGAGATGGTGGTGGACAGGGAGGCCTGGCGTGCTGTGATTCATGGGGTCGCAAAGAGCTGGACACTACTGAGCGACTGAACTGAACTGAACTGAACTGACGTACTCCTTTCCCAATTTGGAACCAGTCTGTTGTTCCATGTCCGGTTCTGACTGTTGCTCCTTGACCAGCATACAGATTTCTTAGGAGGCAGGTAGGGTGATCTGGTATTCCCATCTCTTTCAGAATTTTCCACAGTTTATTGTGATCCACACAGTCAGAGATTTTGGCATAGTCAATAAAGCAGTAGATATTTTTCTGGAATTCTCTTGCTTTTTGGATGATCCACCAGATGTTGGCGATTTGATCTCTAGTTCCTCTGCTGCCTTTTCTAATTCCAGTTTGAACCCCTGGAAATTCGTGGTTCACATACTGTTGAAGCCTGGCTTGGAGAATTTTGAGCTTTACTTTACTAGTGTGTGAGATGAGTGCAATTGTGTGGTAGTTTGAGCATTCTTTAGCATTGCCCTTCTTTGGAATTGGAATGAAAACAGACCTTTTCCAGTCCTGTGGCCATTGCTGAGTTTTCCAACTTTGCTGGCATATTGGGTGCAGCACTTTCACAGCATCATCTTTTAGGATTTGAAATAGATCAACTGTAATTCCATCACCTCCACTAGCTTTGTTCATTGTGATGCTTCCTAAGGCCCACTTGACTTCACATTCCAGGATGTCTGCCTCTAGGTGAGTGATCATAGCATCGTGGTTCTCTAGGTCATGAAGATCTTTTTGTATAGTTCTTCTGTGTATTCTTGCCACCTCTTCTTAATATCTTCTGCTTCTGTTAGGTCCATATCATTTCTGCCCATCTTTGCGTGAAATATTCCCTTCGTATCTCTAATTTTCTTGAAGAGATCTCTACTCTTTCCCATTCTATTGTTTTCCTTTATTTCTTTGCACTGATCACTGAGGAAGGCTTTCTTATCTCTCCTTGCTACTCTTTGGAACTCAATATTCAGATGGGTATATCTTTCCTTTGCCTTTAGCTTCTCTTCTTTTCTCAGCTATTTGTAAGTCCTCCTCAGACAACCATTTTTCCTTTTCTGCATTTCTTTTTCTTGGGGATGGTCTTGATCTGTCTCCTGTACAATGTCACAAACCTCCGTCCATAGTTCTTCAGGCACTCTGTCTATCAGATCTAATCCCTTGAATCTCTTGGTCACTTCCACTGTATAATTGCAAGGAATTTGACTTAAGTCATACCTGAATGGGTATCCCTTGTGGCTCAGAGGTTAAAGCATCTGCCTGCAATGTGGGAGACCTGGGTTCGATCCCTGGGTCAGGAAGATCCCCTGGAGAAGGAAATGGCACCCCACTCCAGTATTCTTGCCTGGAGAATCCCACAGACAGAGGAGCCTGGTGGGCTACAGTCCACGGGGTTGCAAAGAGTCGTACACAACTGAGCGACTTCATTTCACTTCACTTCATACCTGAATAGTCTAGTGGTTTTCCCTACTTTCTTCGATTTAAGTCTGAATTTTGCAATAAGGAATTCATGATTTGAGCCACAGTCAGCTCCTGGTCTTGTTTTTGTTGACTGTATCGAGTCTCTCCATCTTTGGCTGCAAAGAATAAAATCAATCTGATTTTGGTATTGACCATCTGATTCCATGTGTAGAGTCTTCTCTTGTGCTGTAAGTAAGAGGCACTGTATTTGGTAGGGACGGAATGAGCCAAGGTTTAGAAGTGAAAACAAACAAAGCACATGTTTGAACCAAACAAAAGAAAATTCTATTGAATCCCCAGGCAAAGGTGACTAATGGGGTTGGGGAACACTTTGAAACAGAAGTAGAAAATTTTGGTTTCAATGTTGACACTAAGTAGCCACTGTGAGGTTCAAGAGAAGGGAGATGACATTATAAAAGGGAGATTTTTCAGGAAAATGAATGTAGAAATAATAGAAAAATTTGAGCTAGGAAGAGCCTTGTAAAAGAATGGCTACATAGAATTAAATTGTACTTGTAGGATTCAATTTACAAATTCAGATGTGCAAATAATCACACTACAGTAATCATAATCTTTCAGTTACCTTAATTTGAACTCTTGAGTTATATCTCCCAGGATTGTTTGGAAAATGCATTTATTAATTCACTCAACAGACCCCTGTTATGCCTAGAAATTTTCTACATACTGGAAATAGAGCAGCACATGAAATAAAGTACCTGTCCTCATGGAACTTACATTTGAATGGGGAAAGCAGATAGCAAACAAATAAAATATAAATTAAGATATAATATGAAGCAGTGATCTGTGCGGGGAGATGCGGTGAAGAGGTTTTCAATTTAGACTGAGCAAAGAAAGTACTCTACCATGGTGACATTTGAGCAGAGATCTGAATGAAGGTGCAACACTCATTGGATACTGGGGAAAGAATTTTCCAGAAAGAAAAAAAGAAAACAAGGACCCAGAAATGGGGGCATACTTGGTATGTTTAAGGACCAACAAGGAGGCCAATATAACTAAAAGAGTTTGACCAGGCAGAGGAGCAGAAGGACACCAAATCAGAGAGATGATTGGAGCCATTTAATGTAGGGCTACGGTGAGGATTTTGGATTTAATTGTGAGCAAGCTGAGGCAAGGAAGTAACATGATCGGATTTTTGTAAGATCACAATGGCAGCTCTACCTCGAAATGGGCTATTGGGGAAAGGGGAGCAAGAGTTGCAATAGACACCTTTAATATGTTGTGTATAGTCCAAGTGAAGATGGTGGTTTGGATATGATGACTTATAGTGAGATACAGGATGTTTTGAAGGTTGAGCTGACAACACTCACTGACAAATTATGATAGCAGGTGTGAAATTAAGAGTCAAAAGTTTTTTATCCGAGGAACTGAGCCAATGGCAGTGCCCTCTTCTGAGATAGAGAATATTAGGGAAGGAACATATTTGGGAGAAAAAAAATCATGAGTTCTGCTTAGAACACATCAAGTCTTCACCAAAAGCTGGCTCTCACATTTCTCTCTACGTACAGCAACACGTTTGATACCAGATGTGTGGATTTTTCCACACAAAATAATTATTCAATTCTCAGTGGGTACCAACTGGGTGTCCTACATTTAATTCAGCTCTGACACAATTGCCTGGAGAGCTCAGATCTCACAGGTTAAGGGCTCAATCCCACAAGCCTGGCCCCCTCACTTCAGATGTCAGTCACTAGTCTTACGTTTGTCACTTATACTCCTGATCACCCAGCTGGAGTCCCACACTCCCCCTACCTGTGGACCACTTATTCACATGTGGCAACTCTATTACCCTTTTAGTCAATCTCTAGACCCCATCCACATCTAATAAAATACATTCTGTTCACTAAACAGAAATGCATACAGTATTCTAAGTTCAGATGCCCCATGATTTCCTACAAAGGCAAGAGCATGTTTCTTCTTAAAACTTCCTAATTAAATCCAGTCTTTTTTGATCTTTTTGTAATCTCCACTGAGAACATTACTAGCTGCAAATTCCTTATAGAAGCCTTCACCGCCTTTGATTGCTTAGAGCCAATTATTTTAAAATTATAATTTTCATTATCTTATCCCAAATATACTCACTCCAGTAGAACTTACCCCTACTGAAGCCCATCTACTGGTTTGAAGATGCTGTTTAATTAAACATCTTAAATGGCTCAGATGGTAAAGCATCTCTCTGCAGTGCAGGAGACCCGGGTTCAATCCCTGGGTTGGGAAGATCCCCTGGAGAAGGAAATGGCAACCCACTCTAGTACTCTTCCCTGGAGAATCTCATGGATGGAGGAGCCTAGTAGGCTACAGTCCATGGGGTCGTGAAGAGTCGGACAGGACTGAGTAACATTACTTTCACTTTCAAATGTGACCAGTCCCATCAGAGTCAATACCTAGGGAATCTATTTATCCTCACCATTTATTGTATGATATCTGTTCCAAGTCTACTTTAAAATTCAAAAAATAATTATGGTAATCATTGTTACAATAACTTTTTTTTAATGGCTAAAATTTTTATTTTTTTTTAATTTTATTTTTACTTTATTTTACTTTACAATACTGTATTGGTTTTGCCATACATTGACATGAATCCGCCACGGGTGTATATAAGCTCCCAATCCTGAACTTTTTAAAAGTTTAAATAAGTGATATCTACTGATCTCCTTTTGTTCACAAATTTATTTACAGCTCAAATAGATTATTCAGTTATGGCTTCCAGTTTGAGAGGCTCAAATAATTTGAAGAAAGTGATTATAACTGGGCTCAGGAAGCAAAGGCTCAATCTGCATTGCCCGTATCACAGTATACTACATTTGATGGCAAATAGGTATTTGAAATATGATTAATCTATATTATGTATTTGTATTTGTGTGTGTGTGTGTGTGATTTAGTTTTGGTTACTCTCTCTGAGCTTCAAAAAAGCTTTCTGGTTTGGCATGTGGGCCAGCGGAGCAGGGAAGCCTGGTGTGCTGCAGTCCATGGGGTTGCAGAGTCAGACATGACTCAGCGACTGAATAACAACAACCACTGGAGAAGGCTACCTCTCAAGGTAAAAGAAATAAGACTAGGTCAGTGACATTAAATCAAGAGATCTATATTAAAGAGTTTGGCACTAAAATTTCTTTTAAAAAGACATATCCATTATTTCAGTTCATTAATAAAACAACTCTCATTTTTCTACCACTGAGGAGTCTTGTCTCTCTTTAATCAATGGATTTCAAATGCCCAGTTCTTTTAGACATAAAAATAAAAGGAATATAACCAAGGTAAATTTCATGTTACTTTACTGTAGTATGCTTCTTTGGTAATTTTATATATTTTATGCTTTTTTAGGCATGTTGAAATTATATCAGAAATGGAACAATGGAAAAAACCATAAATGTAGATCTATTAATTATCCTTATTTTTAGCAAACTAAGGAACTAGGGAGAGAGGTTTATTACACTAAAAACTGAGTGGAAACAAATTACATTCCTATCCTGGAGTCCCTCTGGTAATGGTAGACAGATGTTCATCCTTCAACACTCTTTCTGCCACAATGAGGCCACTGGAGGATATCAGGGAGCACCATGGACTTGGGTGCCACCAGGATACCTGTGCTCCTCAGCATCATGAATCTTTGTGACAAACCCAGGAAACAGGCTTCCTGCTCTCCGAAGACCTAACTCAAGTAGCTTCTTGGACCAAGTCCAACTGGCCGAAGCTCAGCCTAGATGAAACAAAAAGGAACCTAACTGAAGAGAGGAGAAACTGGCAATCTGACAAGAAATGGAATATCAACTATTTTTAAGGGCCAACATTGTCAGGCTGGTGAGTAATTTTGTGGTAAATTGCTATTTTCAGAATCCCAAAGGAATGCATGGGTGAAAAATGCATTCTTTCACCTTGAACTCATCAGGAAACCAAGAGCCAGACGTGGAATGTAATTCTAGAAGGTATTGTCTCCAAGTGATTTAATATGCACTCTGACTAACTTCAAGTGGAAACACAGGTAATAGGCATGTAACCACCAAGTTGAGCCTCATAAAGCACTCAAGTTCGTCTGTGTAGAAAGCAATCAAGTACAATCTCATAGTGAAGTAAACACTGAGCCAAGGGTTAAAAGTCCAGGTTTTGCCACTAAACTAGCTGTGTGAATTTATACTTAACTCATCTTTTTTCTTCTAGTGAAATATTTCAAATATACCAAAAATTATAGAGAGAATATATGTCCATATTTGTATGTAGGTTTGTCAGATCTTAACATTTGGACTTATTTCCTTCATATTGTTTTAAAATATATAAAACATATAAATGAAGTCCTATGAATTTTCCAGTTTCTCTTCCATCCCATTTTCTCCATTCAACACAGAAGTAATCACTTTCCTGATTTCTGCTTATCCCCCTACCTGTTTTTAAACTGTTATATCACAGGTACACATCCATAAGTGCTACCTAGTACTTTGATGTATGTTTGTAAGTTTTGTATAGATAATAATTATATGTACATACAAGAGTCTGCACAAATGAAAGAGTTAAGAACAAACACAATGGAGCCTCAGGGCTTGGATTCAAATAGTGGTTGTGTAACTTTCTTCTGGGCATCAGGCAAAATAAGTAAACTCTCTGTGGCTCCATTTCTTCATCTGTTAAACAGGAGACATAAGAGAACCTAACTTCTAGGTTGTCCTGAGAATTAAATGAATTGACATCTGGAAAATACTTGGGACAGAACCTGGCACAAATTCAGAACTACATAAATGTTCGGTTCAGTTCAGTCGCTCAGTCATGTCCGACTTTTGCGAGCCCATGGACTGCAGCACGCCAGACCCCCCTATCCATCACCAACTCCCGGAGCCTACCCACACTCATGTCCATTGAGTTAGTGATGCCATATAACCATCTCATCCTCTGTCGTCCCCTTCTCTGCCTGCCCTCAATCTTTCCCAGCATCAGGGTCTTCTCAAATGAGTTAGTCCTTCACATCAGGTGGCCAAAATATTGGAATTTCAGCTTTAACATCAGTCCTTCCAATGAACACCCAGGACTGATCTCCTTTAGGACGGACAGGTTAGATCTCCTTGCAGTCCAAGAGACTCTCAAGAGTCTTCTTCAATACCACAGTTCAAAAGAATCAATTCTTTGGCGCTCAGCTTTCTTTAGAGTCCAACTCTCATGTCCATACATGACTACTGGAAAAACCATAGCCTTGACTAGATGGAGCTTTGTTGGCAAAGTAATGTCTCTGCTTTTTAATATGCTATCTAGGTTGGTCATAACTTTCCTTCCAAGGAGTAAGGGTCTTTTAATTTCATGGCTGCAGTCACCATCTGCAGTGATTTTGGAGCCCAGAAAAATAAAGTCTGACACTGTTTCCACTGTTTCCCCATCTATTTCCCATGAAGTGATGGGACCGGATGCCATGATCTTCATTTTCTGAATGTTGAGCTTTAAGCCAACTCTTTCGCTTTCCTCTTTCACTTTCATCAAGAGGCTTTTTAGATCCTCTTCACTTTCTGCCATAAGGGTGGTGTCATCTGCATATCTGAGGTTATTGATATTTCTCCCAGCAATCTTGATTCCAACTTGTGTTTCATCCAGCCCAGCATTTCTCATGATGTACTCTGCATATAAGTTAAATAAGCAGGGTGACAATATACAGCCTTGACATACTCCTTTTCCTACTTGGAACCAGTCTGTTGTTCCATGTCCAATTCTAACTGTTGCTTCCTGACCTGCATACAGGTTTCTCAAGAGACAGGTGAGGTGGTCTGGTATTCCCATCTCTTTCAGAATTTTCCACAGTTTATTGTGATCCACACAGTCAAAGGCTTTGACATAGTCAATAAAGCAGAAATAGATGTTTTTCTAGAACTCTCTTGCTTTTTCGATGATCCAGCGGATATTGGCAATTTGATCTCTGGTTCTTCTGCCTTTTCTAAAACCAGCTTGAACATCTGGAAGTTCACAGTTCATGTATTGCTGAAGCCTGGCTTGGAGAATTTTGAGCATTACATTACTAGCTTGTGAGATGAGTGCAATTGTTAGTATTCAAACATTTTATAGAATCCATTATATGAATATATTCCAATTTATAAGTCATCTCCTTTCCATGATCATTTAAGTTGTTTACTTTTCTTTACTACTACACCCTTCGACATGTCTCACTGTTGAAGAATGTGGCCAATATTTGTAGTGACTATAAACACCTGAGAATGAACTTTCTGGGTTTTAGGTTAACCCAACTTGGAGCTCTAGCATATATTAGCATATTGCTTTCCAACATATGGCAAAAATTTCCAGTCTCATTCAAAGTTCCCATTACTACATACTCATCAGTTTTACTGTCGTCTGATCATTATTTCTGTATTTTCAAAATGAGGAGGGATAAATAAGATGATCCCTAGAGTGTGCATTTTCTATGTTCTCTGATTCCCTTTTCTTGAATTTCCCACTTTCTCTCTTCACCTTGAAATAAACTAGTCCAGCAAATAGCAAACTGTTTCTTCTGAGTCTATAAGCCTAGTTTTTGTATTTTATATTCTGAATAGTCTATAAACTAGAACATCCAATAATACAATTTCAATAGTCATAAGGAAGAATATAATTTAACTGACAATGTCCCAGCCAGGCATACATACATCCAACACTATTAAAACATATCTGTGGTTTTCAAACATTTTAAAGCAGTGGACTTTTTAAAAAATAAAAATATAAAATGAAGCTCAATATAAATGCTGCTTGCTCCTTTTCTCCCCATTTTGCTTACCTTTAAAATGCATCTTACACATTGGTAAAATCTTCTTGCAATGAAATTATATTAGTGCCTAGATGAACTTCCTGAAAATAAGAAATATTAAAATGCTTCCATTTATGTTGTTATTTTACTCATTACATTTGTATATTATACTTTATTTGATCATGCTTTCATTTTGGACTAATATATAGTCTATACTAAAATCTTCTGGAAATATTCATGTCAGAGAAAGACTGCCTATTGTTACCATAGAGCTCTGATTTTACTACCTACAATTTCCATGAGAAAAAATAGCTTCAGCCTCTGAAGTTTATAATTATAGGCCGATATTGCCTCCTAATGGTAAGAAGCTTAATCACATCATATTTCAAGTTAGAAAAGTTGATTTTAAAAAATTCTGCAAAACCTTGAAGTAATCTCTTCCTATATCATATTATAATAGATTTTGGGAGGAAGGCAGAGTACTTACCAGACACATTGGCAAGCCTGGGTCATATTCTCTCTCATCTGCCATCTACAAGTCCCAGAATTCTCCCTCTCATTTCCTCTCAGATGCCATTACTAAATATCTTCCAACTTCAGCCAGCCTTCACTTGTCCTTACATCAAGCCTGTCGTAGTCTTAACATGTTAAGATCCTAGTCCCAGACAGCCATTGGAGTGCGGGATCAGGATGGAATGTGGATGGTCTCTGAATTGATAAAAGAGAGCTTCTGCTTTGACATCCACATGTACCCAAGTCAGCACACTTACCATCAGTCTCACCAAAGCCACATGTTCCCTGTCTTTTTTTTTTTTTTTTAATTTGCTCATGAAGCCAGCAGAGAAGGTAGTGGCAACCCACTCCAGTACTCTTGCCTGGAAAATCCCATGGAAGGAGGAGCCTGGTAGGCTGCAGTCCATGGGGTCGCTAAGAGTCGGACCCGACTGAGCATCTTCACTTTCACTCTTCACTTTCATACATTGGAGAAGGAAATGGCAACCCACTCCAGTGTTCTTGCCTGGAGAATCCCAGGGACGGGGGAGCCTCAGGGGCTGCTGTCTATGGGGTCACACAGAGTCAGACACGACTGAAGCGACTTAGCAGCAGCAGCAGCATGAAGCCAGAGCTCAGTTGTGAAGTAATGCTTCACACTCCAGGTGTCTAAAACTGGAGTCTTCACCACCTGGAAGAGTCATGAAAAAGGATTTGGCTAAACCCTCCTTAGCCCAGGGCTTTGTACCAAGAACCTGCTACCTATCTGATGTAAGCTGAGAGCTTGGGGTCAGAAGTCATCAAATCAAAGCCCTTGGATATGTCTCTAGCTCAGATCAGATTCAATGTGCCCTCCACTGGATGCTGTGGTTGGCGCTGCTTCTCCTTTGGGAGACAGCCCTAAGCCAGGTGTGTAACCCTCACTTATTCCCAGCAAATCTGCCTGCTATGAGGAGCCTTCAAGCCTGTTTACAGTGTTTTAGAGGTTTTTATAACAGACAAGAAAGAATACAAAGAAAAGAATAAAACACAGATGAAGGAAAAGGAATAATAAGAAAGAAAAGAGAGGACAGGAAGCACTTGTCTCAAGAAGAAGCCATACTTTTTTATTACTTATGATTCACCCATTCCAGTACTAACCACTTCCTCTGCAGTGAAGTATTTGCCTGTCGATATTAAAGATATAGGTAGGATGTTGAAGGGAAGTCTTCAAAAGCTTCAAGGCAAAGACATTTAATTCAACAAATATCCTATTGGTAGAGTAAGATAACTTCTACCATTGGCATACACTGATTGAGGTCCACAGAGATATCTGAAATGTCAAATTAACAAGTCATATTATTGTCATATGTTAAGTCATATTTAGTCATGTTAAGTCATATAAGAGTCGGACACGACTGAGCGACTTCCCTTTCACTTTTCACTTTCATGCATTGGAGAAGGAAATGGCAACCCACTCCAGTGTTCTTGCCTGGAGAATCCCAGGGACGAGGGAGCCTGGTGGGCTGCCGTCTATGGGGTCACACAGAGTCGGATACGACTGAAGTGACTGAGCAGCAGCAGCAGCAATCTGAAGTCAATCCCAGTGATCTGTGGTAAGAATTTATTGAGCCACACCTGAGTTTAGCAGTCGAGTTGTATAACTGATGGTCAGTGTCTTCTGCGAACACACCCTTGTCATATAATTCCCGTTTCTTTTCTAGACCCATCCTCCTATTAACTCCTTCATGGCTCTCTTCTCGTGCTTTAATGTATGAATTACCTAGGGGGTTGCTAAAATTTGGATTTTGATACAGCAGGTCTGGGGTAGGGCCTGCGATTCTGAATTGCTAAGAAGCTCCCATGATGCCCATGCTGGACTATAGTACTTCCAGGTCTCATTTTCTAACAATTTCCTTTGTTCGTCACCCAGCAAAAGTATTAGCTTTATCTCTTTTTCTTAATGCTGGTCAGTCAGAGAAAGGAGATAGTAGCCAACTTCTATCAAGCCTTAATAATCATAAATTTTAAAATTTATATAAAGATTCTTATAATATTATATGATTTTCAATTTCATGATTTTCAACTTCCCAGGTGGTTCAGTAGTAAAGATTCTGCTTGCAATGCAGGAGACGTGGGTTTGAACCCTAGGTCGGGAAGATCCCCTGGAGAAGGAAATGGCAACCCATTCCAGTATTCTTGCCTGGGAAATCCCATGGACACAGGGCCTAGTGGGCTATAGCCCATGGGGTTGCAAAAGAGTTAGACAAGACTGAGCAACTAAAACAACAACAACAACAACAAGGCTTACTCTATGGCTCAAGTACTAAAGCATCCATTTGCAATGCAGGAGATGCAGGTTCAATCCCTGGGTCCAGAAGTTCCCCTGGAGGAGGAAATGGCAAACCATTCCAGTATTCTTGCCTGCAAAATTCCATGGACAGAGGATCCTGGAGGACTATAGTGCATGGGGCCACAAGGAGCCAGACACAACTAAGCACAGCATAGTCATATGTGTGTGTGTATGTACAGAATGGATAGAGGAGTCTGGCGAACTTCAGCCCATGCAGCCGCAAAGAATCAGACATGACTGAGCATGCACACACCATGTGTGTATGTATGTGTGTGTGCACGTGTGTACATATATATACACACATACACACATATATAAATATTATTTGTCATGCTTATATCAGTAAGAAGTTTCTTTCAACCATTCTTCCCAAGCTCTAGAGTAAATGATTAAGGTCTTTAAAATGACTTGGAAGCTCTAAAATGTCCTAAACTCTCAACTAAATTATCAAATAAATAATATTCTCTATAGCTTTAGGATTTATCTCACTTTATTGCATTCTAATTCTTTTTAAATAGCATCCTGAACATGAGGTACATGATAATTTTCAGTTGCTCCTGAGCAATATAAATTGTCTGAAAGTGAGAGATGCTTGTTCACTTTTATAAACAGTGTTACATAAGAGGACCATATGTGAAAAAATTAGAAGATAAGAGATGCTGACAAGTTAATTGGTTCATATCTTCGCAGGTTATCCATTGTGAAAAATTCTAAGTGTGATGATTCTTTAACCACAGTACCTCACAAGTGAATATATGGCTTTGTGCCCTGCAACAAAGCACATTTTCCCTATGGAAAAATTCCCAGCTGAGTCATCCTTGTCTTCCAGCTTACAGGTACCTTCATCACATTACCAAAAGGACCCTGAGGAATGTCCTTATGAAAAACCAGCTTTTCAGTCCTGTGTAGAGTCTGTGGGCCCGCTTTCAGTTCCAGATCCTTCGATAGCTGAAAATTCTGTGTCAATAAGTGGTTTCAGGAATTTCTCAACCTTGGTTAGTCTCTGCTTCAGTTTCTGCTGCATTGACTCATACTCAGCCAGGATCCGAGCAAACCTTGTTTGCAGGAGGTCTACTGAGCTCTCCATTCGGGTGACCTTCTCTTCAAGATCTTTGGGATCACTTCCAGCATTCGCAATGTTTATGTCCAATAGACCATCTTTCATCAAGATTTGCTTCCCTTTCTCTTCTAGCATACCTTTGGCATCTGGGTACTCAGTTAGAGCTTCCATGAGGTCATCTTTTGAGAGACAGAATAGATCTGAGTAGCCAATGCTTTTAATATTGGCTGTTCTTCGATTGCCAGCTTTGCTACCTTTAATATTAAGGATACTGATTTCACCAAAGTAGCTGCCATCACTCAATACCACAAACTGAGTGATCCCATCATCAGCCACCACGGCCAGTTTGCCTTCCTTGATGATGTACATCTCTCGGCCAATATCCCCTTTCTTGCAAATGTAATCTCCAGGACTGTAGACTTGGGGTTGTAATTTCAAGACCAACTCCACCAACAGACCAGCTTCACAGTCTGCAAAAATGCGCACCTTTTTTAATGTGTCTAAGTGAACATTGATGGCGATCTCTGCTCTTAGTTTATCAGGCAGATACTTCAGGACTTCTCGCTCATCCACTGTTTTTTTGTTGGTCCACAGATAGTCGAACCATTTAATAACTCGCTTTTCCATATCTTTGCTTACATTTCGAAAATGCATGTATTGCTTGATCGCATCAATTCTTGCTTGAAATTCTGCCCTGGCTGCATTCATGTTGGAAATCATAGAACCTATGTTACCAACAATGGTGGCAAAAATTAACACTCCAATGAGGAAATCAGCCACCACAAAGAAATACTCAGAATCCCTCACGGGAGGCGGTGTTTCACCAATAGTGGTCAAAGTCAGTGTAGACCAGTAAAGACTGTACACATATTTTCTAGCCAAACGGCCAAAATCAGGATCATTAACGTCAGGATAGACCCATGTGTCATTTCCAAACCCAATAGCTTTGGAAATAGAGAAGTACACACACGCATTCCAATGGATGATGATGATGATGTACATGACCAGGTTAGAGATCCTGAAGATGTTTGGGTAGTTTGTCCGGGTTTCTGTTCTCTGGAAGAACTCAAACATTCGAGAGATCCTTAACAATCTGTTTAATCTAATTTCTGGATAATTCCAGCCAAACTTAATATACAGCAGATCAGTTGGGAGCACTGATAGAACATCAAGTTTAAATTGAAAGGTTGATTTATACTTCTCTATGAGTTTACGCTCTTCCTTCACCAGCAGTCCTTGTTCTAGGTAACCTAAAATAGAAAAAAAAAAATGTTTTTCCTTTTTATGCCATTGTGAATTTTTCTAAAGTAACTCTCAACCAACTTCATTGAGTTCAAAACAAGAGCTCATTTCAATAAATACGCTTTCAGTAATGTAATGAGATCAACATATGGCTGTGGAAACTGTTCTTTTGCAGAAATAAAAAAATCAAGCTTTATAAGTACAAAAGTGAGATTTTATATGCAATGTATATATCTGTCAGGTATATAGGCAAATTTCTCTAGGCTCAGTGTCTTGTCCAGGGTAAGCTATTCTTTTTATAAACAGTGTTCATACAAAGTCTTCTGCATGCTCTAGCACTGTGTTTAATTCCTCATGCCACTCTTTTGTCAGAATCCCAGCCTCACCCTTGAAGCTTGGGTACTTCCTTGCTGTTTGACTGTCCTACATAGTCTTGCCTTACCCCTTCAATGTGAAACATATCTCCTTTGAGGCTTCATTTTCATATCTCTTTCTTGCCCTTCCAGGCTAAATTAGACATCTGGGATCTTCCTTTCGTTTGAGCTGCTACCATGGGCCTTGTGTATTAAACCCAGAATTTCAATGCTCTGATATATTTCACTAGGGAAAATTTTATTTCTCTTCCTATTTTGGTTACCAGAGCTGTGCATAGAACAGAACTGAAATATTGTTTAAATGATACTAGAGAATGTCACTATTTTACATAAGGATTCTTAAAAGCCATTCCCTGCATACATAGGTTACCTTTGCATGTAGAGAATAGTATAGAAACAATAAGCTTATACCTATTTAACAAGAATACTTAAGTAAGAAGCTATAAGATCCTGCCCAGATTATCAGTCAATAATGTCCCCCCATGAACCATAAAGTTGAATTAAGGATGTATATCCTGTTTCTTATAATATTTCTAGGACAGCTCTGCTAAGTACAATGACCTTTTCCCCCATGTCTCTTCAAGGTACCTCTGTTAAGTAGCAATTACCCTTTCCTCACAGAGCTGCAGAATATTTCTGTTCTCTCTGTTCCTCCTGCCTTATATAAACCCAGTGAACAGGCTAATGGAGGAAAGCCATCAATCCACATCCAGAAGGTTGCTAGTAATGTCCTTCTGAATCAGTTGGAGTGGCCTAAGCCTGTGGGTTGGCCTTCCCTGGTGGCTCAGACAATAAAGAACCTTCTGCAATGCAGAAGACCCAGGTTCAATCCTTAAGTCAAGAAGATCCCCTGGAGAAGGGAATGAGAACACACTCCAATATTCTTGCCTGGAGGAGTCCATGGACAGAGGAACTTGGCAGGCTACAGTCCATGGGGTCGCAAAGAGTCAGACACAATTGAGCAACTAACACACACCGGCCTATGGGTGAGTATATGGTACTCTTGCTTTCAGTGGTGACTTTTCTTCTCAAACAACTCTTTGTTTTCTTTAAGAATACTTGAATTAATAAATTTCAGATTAAACATGGAGACAAAAGCACAAAGCTGCAAAATATCCAAAACTAAACATATTTACCTGTCCTTGTCCGTACAAACATATCAAGAAGATAGACTATATCTGATAAGTAATCAAAAACAAGCCAGTATTCTAGGTAATCAGACTGAAGTTCATCAAAACATGCTCTGTAAAAGAAAAACTTGTATAAATAAAATGAAGTGGGACCAATTTAAATAAATTTAAATAAAAGTCCTCTTTGTATAATTTTTATCATGATGAGAAATATAAGGTGAGGAGGGGTCCTTAGAATCCATTTACTCAACCATGGTTTTCCCAAATTTATTCCCAAATCTGAGAGTTAAATTTAGTTTTTTCACATTTCTGAATTTCAACATTCTTTCCATTATACCGGTCAGCTTTGTGACAATATTAAATGAAAATAAATCTCAAGCTAATGTCAAAATACTGATAATTTTTGGTGATACACATTGATAACCAGGTTCATACTGACTGTTTCTACCCAAAGTGCCTCAGGAAATCACACTTGGCCCTAGGTGACTGAGGTGTTCACTGTCTAAAAGACAAGGAATCATAGATACTACTTGAGAAACCCATCTTGCTCTATAAAACCTAGATCCTTGATCTTTTTCCAGTCTTGGCAACTTTCTTTTTCTTGCAGGCCAAAGAAAATAAAAAGTTTTTCCCCAAACTCTAATTAAATGATTGAGCAATTCAAAAGTTTAAAATTATGCCCCCATCCCAGTTCTGGATTTCCAAGGATATTGGAAACCAAAGAACTTTTGATCTTAGGAAAACACAGAGAATGATGTAACATCTAGAAAACTGGTGGTGGAGAAAGGTATGTCCTAAAGAGTTCTAAGCCAAACTGTTAAGTCAGTGAAATTGGAAACTAGAAGTGGGTTAAGATCCATAAAAATATATAGACACCTTGCAATAATCATGGTCCAGTTATACATAACAGGTAAGGTGATGCAGAACAGCCAGTTGTAATACGTATTTCCTGAGGGATCAATAACCACGACTTCCTTCTTCTCTCTACCAGCAATTAGAAATAAAGGGAAGGTTACCAAGAAACAAGATTTTTATTTCGCATATCAAATATGGTTACACCCATCACCCACAATTAATGATATAAAAACAAGATGGAGAATCTCACTCCACAGTGGGAAGACTAGTTTGACATAGTGCATTAATCATAAGAAAGTGGTTAGTGAGGGGTGGATAGTTAAATTATTAGTCTCACATTAGACCATACTTTAGACTTTATCCAAGCCCTTATTTAACTGTGATGCTGCAGACACTTCTATCACTCCAGCTACTGAGAAAGAACACGGCATAGATCATGCCAAACTCTGGATATTCCACAGATCCCTTTGGAGGGTTATGGGTGGTGGGAGAATGATGGTTTTGCCACTCCCCTTACCAGGTAATATAACAATCAGGGACCACATTGTGAGGGGGAACTCATGGCTTCTTTCTCATCTGTATGGAGATAAAAATATAACACAATCTAATAAAAAGTACTCATCCTTAAGTTTGCATGAAGAATTGAGAAGAAGTAGAGGATGAGAGAAAGAAGAAAGGAAGAAACTATACCATCAAATGACATTTTAAAAAACTTTCTGGTATCAAGCCTATTATTTTTAAGGATTTTTCCCTTTATACAACATCAACAAATTTCTAATAGGCACAAATAATTAAACCATTGTCTGATAGTGTTTTCTTTGAGTAAGCTAAAAGAACAAGTTTTTCTTTAATTATAAAGTAAAAAGATAGCTCAGAAAACATCACTCAATCTTATTCTTATGAAATTCTAACTCTTAAGCATGGCTTTTGTAATGAGACTACTTTACTTTAGATTATTTGCCATATAGTATGGATGACTCAAAAACGTTCATTATTAAATTTTTACTTCAAATAAAAAAAATGATGGTAAGAGCCTAGAAATGTAATTTTCTTTGGATCCTAAATATGTCCCAATAATAAGTTTATCTTCATCAGTGCTTGAGGAAGGAAATTAACTATGACACTGAAAGTTCTTATGAGAAAATTAAGATTAAGACTACCATTGCTAATTTTAAGGAGATAGGAAAAAAAATCAATTCATATTTGACAACAATTTATTTAGCCTTTACACAGGGCCTCTTTTCCTGTAAATTTCAGGGAAATTATCTCTGCATCCAAAACCTACCACAAATTTACTTCTAATCTCAATGCCATTAAAAATACTTACTCCTCTTTCTTATCTTTGCCTTTCTCCTCTTTCTTATCTTTGCCTTTCTCCTCTTTCTTTTTCTTGTCTTTGTCCTTTTCTTTCTTCTTTTTCTTTTCTGGGTCCCTTTTATTTTCATTTTTATCATCTGGCTTGCTGAAAAAGTGAGCAATATAATTGGTAAAATACAAAAATGTTATGGGCAGAAAAATGTGGGGTCGTTCAAGTCAAAGTCTCACCTCTTCTTTTCTTTTTTCTTTTTCTTCTTTTCTTTTGGTTCTCTATGGGAAAAAACAGTATTTGCATCACATAAACAAATCACATTCTGACTTCCATTCTTACTCACTTTTCTCTTCATTGGGCAAGAATTCTGAGCTTTGTGTTCAAAGACACACCCCTATGTTCAGAGACCAGAAATCTGGTCTCTTAGTGGAGGGTTCAACCAAAAATAGACACATACCCAGATAAGAAGCAAATAAAAATTTCCAGGAATTAGTGCATGTAGAAATTTGGAGAAAATGGAGGTGGATAAAGGCATAAACCCAGGGAGGGAAATTTACAAAATAACAGATGCAAGAGTGCACTTTCAAAGTCTCAATACATATCCAAAAAATGGTTACTTAAACTTTCAGCTTCTTGATGTCACTTAGATTTATACTTGAATAAGAACTTTGAGAAAATGTCATGATATTTCTCAATAGGGGTAATCCTGGCTGAAGCAATGTTTTATGAGCAGTCAAAAAGTTCTGTGGTAACAGAATTAAAATTCCAGTTCTTAGAATCATTCACTGGATTTGAGATCATCGTCTATGTACAGTTTCTTCTTGAGTGGAGAGTATGTGATTAGAGGCCTCTTTCTGCAGTTGGCTTTCTCTGTCAGCAGAAGAATGGATTCTGGAGTCAGTCAGAGCAAAAGTAATAGTAGGCTGTCACTGTTGGCTCAGATGTCTTGGGAAAATATATTATTCAGAGTTGAATGAACAAGCATCTCATTACTACTGGGGTAGTCAGAGAATGCTGTTAAAGAGAAGTAGGAATAAATGTAGGCATCCAGGTATAGGTAAGAGTTGTAGAGGCTGAGAAGAAGAGGAAGAATGCTAAAGGGAGGGAAACTTTCAGCTGCAAATATACAAATGCACTTCATCTGGGTAGGAATGGCCCAGTGGAAGTAAAAAACTGCTACCAAGGAGAAACAGGAGATAAAATTGACAAGGAGCTGGGGCTTGGCACCTAAGGTTGTCATGTACAAACAGGAACAGAATATAAAGTCAGATAAGATGGAATTTACAGCTATAGGAGTACATTGCTATGATACAGGATTTCACATCCTCACACAGACCCTGGGAGATGGTGCTGGCACCTTCTTGGATGGCATTTAAAAGTTCAGAAAAGGTGATGGCTCACACTAAGTGACATAAAGATTACAAAATGTCATGGCAGATGGTGGAAGAAGGTATCAGAAAGATTCAGAGAAGCAGCATGTTAAAATGAATACACTAAGTAAGGAAACTAGCCCACCAACTGATTGTGTTCCCTAAGAGGGCTGAGAGGATACAAAAATGATAAGGACTGTGCTGGTGAGAGGGGCACCAGCATCACTGAGCAGCTCTGTGGTGCTGTCCTCTGTTTACTTCAGCAAGCAGTGAGAGACACTGACCTGGGTATAGAATCAGATTCCCTGAGAGCAATAGGGATGAGAGGATCTAGAATCATAGAGATCAGCGGCAGTGCTTACCCATCAGAAAAGAAGTAGGGCTGATTGTTGTAATTAGCAGTTAAGTGCACGTAGTAGCCAGGGCCTTAACCCACAGAAAGCTATAGATGGGGTTAATAGGCTACTGTGTTCCTAGATAGGTGGGCATCCCATTGACTTGTTAGGGTACTGTTTAACATTTACAATAAAAAAACAAACCAGGAATGGATGATCAGGAGGTTGAGGGCAAGTTAGCCCAATAAAAAGTCACAACCCCTTGAACAGTTTCTAAACCTGAGTAAGCTTTCAAAAATGAAACCACTGACTGGAGGAAAAGCCAAGCTCCCATGAAGAAGGACTGCAACAGCAATGACAAGTATATACAGTAATGATTTCCCCAGTCTTTCCCCTAAAGAAAATCAATGGTCATTTACTTAGGTAATTGTACCCTAGTGGGGCTTCCCCGATGGCTCAGCAGTCAAGAATCTGCCTGCAATGCAGGAGTCATAGGAGACACAGGTCGGATCCCTGGGTCAGGAAGATCCCCTGGTGGAAAGCATGGTAACCCACTCCAGTATTCTTGCCTGGAGAATCACCATGGACAGAGGAGCCTGGTGGGCTACAGTCCATAGTGTTGCAGAGTCGGACATGACTGAAGTGACTTAGCATGCAGACACACACCCTAGGGGGAAAAAAGAATGCCTAGATACATTAAAAACCACTTGGCAGAGGACCCAAGTTTTGTTACTGAGACCCAGGAACTAAAGCATTATCATGCCCCCTCCATTAAAATGGGGGACATATGGTGGTTTGGTAGTAATTCGTGGGGCCTCCATTGGGTCTAAAGATGTCCCCTTGTGGTCATTTCTCCAGTTCAGTTCAGTTCAGTCGCTCAGTCAAGTCCAACTCTTTGCGATCCCATGGACTGCAGCACTCCAGGCTTCCCTGTCCATCACCAACTCCCAGAGCTTGCTCAAACTCAGGTCCATCGAGTCAGTGATGCCATCCAACCATTTCATCCTCTGTTGTCCCCTTCTCCTCCTTTGAAATCCATTGATTCTGTTTACAGGGAAGACTGGGGAAATCATTACTGAATATACTTGTCATAGTAGGTGTCATGTGTTTATGCTTTCTCCAGCTGCTCAAGTATAAACAGAATAAATCTATCTGGCCATTAGAAGAACCCTCATCTCCACTTTCAGCCATGAAATTAAAAGACCCTTGCTCCTTGGAAGAAAAGCAGTAACAAACCTAGACAGCATATTAAAAAAACAGAGACATTTCTTTGCCGATAAAGGTCCGTATAGTCAAAGGTATGGTTTTTCCAGTAGTCATGGATGGATGTGACAGCTGGACAATAAAAAAGGCTAAGCACCAAAGAATTAATGCCTTCGAACTGTGGTTCTGGAGAAGATTCTTGAGAGTCCCTTGGACTGCAAGGAGATCCAACCAGTCAATCCTAAAGGAAATCAATCCTGAATATTCAATGGAAGTACTGATGCTGAAACTGAAGCTCCAATACTTTGGCCACCTGATGTGAAAAGCTAACTCATTGGAAAAGACCCTGATGCTAGAAAAGATTGAGAATGGGAGGAGAAGGGGACAACAGAGGGTGAGATTGTTGGATGGCATCACTGACTCAAGAGACATGAGTTTGGGCAAATTCTGGGAGATGGTGAAGGGCAGGAAAGCCTGGCGTGGGCGTGCTGCAGTCTATGGGGTCACAAAGAATCAGACACGACTGAGCAACTGAACAACAACAACAACATCTCCACAAGTTTCTTGGCTTGTGGAATATGAGTTAATGTAGTGAGAAGGACCAAGTGGAAGCCATAAAGCTGTTTCCTACCTTCCGGCAAAAAACAAACAAACAATATTGCATCCTGGACAGGAAAGGAAATCCATCCTTAAAGACCTAATGCATGCGGGGGTGGTGTTTCCCCATCACATCCTCATTTAATTCAATGTCTGACCCCTACTACAACCAAATGGATCCTGCTGAACAGCAGCAGACTACTGCAAAATCAACCAAATAGTAGCTCCCATTGCAGCCACTGTGGTGACTGTGAAAAACAATACACTCACCCAATCTATACCAGATTCCTAAGATTTGGGGTCAGTGATATATTCGGGTGAATGTGTTATATTTAATCACTATCAGGGAAGACGGTCATAAACAGTCCATATCCACAAGGGATGGACGACAGTATGTCATCTACAGTATTTTCCAGGGCTATGTTAACTCTCCCACCTACTATCATGACATAATCTCAAGGGACCTGGGCCATCTGGACATTCCTCAGATTATCACATTGGTCCACTATATCTGTACCAATGACATCAGGTTAACTGGGACCTTAAGGAGGATTATCTAACCATAGGATAGACAACGAGTGCTGACCATGAGCTGGACTAATAAGTCCTAAAGTTGTATTGCAGTCTATCTTATGATAAAGTGGTATATTTGGGATTGAGCAGGTGGCTCAGCACCTTCTCCCCATGTCATCTACCACTGGTGTCTCAAAGCTACTCCTCCTGCCCTATCATGGCCATATATTTGCTTTGTATGAGCAGCTGATAAAGCATGATCTATGATGAGTCAGTTTGGCACTTTGGATTAAGCCAAAATGAGCTGTTGTCTACAGAAAAGCACTATGGAGAGGTAGCCTTAAAGACAGTGAGGTTAATCTTACCAATGGGACAGTGTCAAACACTGCATAGTCATCCACTCGGTAGGGAAAAAGAAATGGCTCAAATTAAGAATGTATAAGGATTCATGGACAGTCACAATGCATTGGCTGGTTGGTCAGGGACCTGATGAAAAAATATTGAAAGATCAGCAAAAATAATTCTGGAGAACAGGCAGACTAAATGGACTTCAGGGGCATGGGCACAAAGTTTTAAAATCTCTGTATCTCTTGTTAATGCCCATCAAATATCAGGTGCCATGAAAAAGGAAAATAAAAACAACCAAGTAGAGAAAACCTGCCTGCTGATAAAGCTACCCTCTGTCACTGGCATCCTCAGTGCTGACACAACATAGACATGAATGGAGCAACCATGGTGGCAGAGATGGAGATGATGTATGGGCCCAGCACAGAGGTCCCATTCACCCAGGTGATTTAACTGCTGCTACTACTCTTGCCTGGAAAATCTCATGGATGGTGGAGCCTAGTGGGCTGCAGTCCATGGGGTCGCTGAGTCAGACACCACTGAGCGACTTCACTTTCACTTTTCACTTTCATGCACTGGAGAAGGAAATGGCACCCCACTCCAGTGTTCTTGCCTGGAGAATCCCAGGGGCGGGGGAGCCTGGTGGGCTGCCGTGTATGGGGTTGCACAGAGTCGGACACAACTGAAGCGACTTAGCAGCAGCAGCAGCAATACTGTCTAACCTTCCAGTTACAAAGACTAACGCTATGACTCTAGCACAGCACCATTACTTGAGGAAAGCGGTCACTTGGTGGCAAGTTAATTACACCATAGAAAGGGTATCAAATAATTCTGACTTGAATCAATATATATTATGGATGCTGTGCTCAGTCGCTAAGTCATGTCTAACTCTTTTGCAGCTCCGTGGACTGTAGCCTGCTAGGCTCCTCTGTTTACGGAATTTTCCAGGCAAGAATACTGGAGTGGATTACTATTTCCTTCTTCAAGGGCTCTTCCCAACCCAGAGATCGAACACACACCTCTTGCATTTCCTGTACTGCAGGCAGATTCTTTACTGCTGAGACACCAGGGAGCCCTATAATATGGATACTAATTTGCTTTTTCGCTTCAGGGCTTTGACCAGTGCCACTGTCCCGTTTTGGTTACTGCCAGCTTATAGTTTCCCTCTCCCTTGGATGGCCTTGGCTGAAGGAAGCCACCATGCTCAAAATTATGCCACCCTTCCTGAGGCAGCAATCATCCAATGACCGTGCATGCGTACAAAGCCCAGTCCTATCACCTAACTATGGAACAATTCTGAAGGGCCATCACGGCATCACAGGGCACATCAACTCTATTTACGAAGCCCAGCTTCTCTCTCTACCCGGTCCTACTCCCTTAACTCCCTTTTATGTGTCATTTCTGAAAGCACTCCCAATAAACCTCCATATACAAGCCTCCATCCCAGAGACTGTCTCCTGGGAAACTTGATCTAAGACATATTGACTTAGAATGAAGACGATTAATAACGTTTCATTTCTTTGGTCAGCCACCCTAACCCTAACCACATGGAGGTGCAATTGCACATATGCTCTAGACAAGGGTTTCCTACATGTATTTAAATAAACACATACTACTTTTAACATGGCTAGGTCCATTTTTCAGAAGGAAATAACCAAATGACAAAACAAAAATATATCTTTGCAATTGTATTAGATAGAGTTTGCCAAATAAGTATTTGGAGTCTAACACATTCAGACGTTTTTATGCCTTTTACTGGTTTTCTTTAAAAACAAAGGTTTGGCTTTCTATTGCCAATATACTTACTGCTCCTTATTGCTGCTGTTGTTAACATTAAAAAGTGCAATGGCTCCAGGCAAGTATTGGTCCCTGGGAAATGAAAAAATACAGTGAAGACTTTGTAGTTACAATATATATACAATGTCCATGGTAAGCAAACAGTCTTAAAGAACAAATGCTTTCCAGTTTCTACCCATTACTAACTAGTGCCTAGGCAATTTTTGAAAATAGAGAGCTTCCATGAAGTGTGAGTTGCTGAATGTTAGTGCCGGGAATCAAAGCGATCAGTAAATGTGTATTCATCAGTGCTTACAATGGATCACATTACCATTCTCTACAACCTGAGTGAGCCAACTTGGATGCTGCTAACTCTCAGCAAGAGATCTAAGTCTTACTTAGACTGTCATGGAAGATAAGAGAAATGAAAACAACAGGAAAACTGAAGGTGGTCAGTGGGGAAAGAAAGAGGAGAGGGGAAAAAAGAGGGACAAAGCCAAAGAAAATGTAAATAAGCGTGATAGAATGGGAACCCCTCATCCACACCAATACTACACTTATTTTACACTCTCAGAGTCAACAGTTTGAGGTGGATTTGTTAAGTTTTCTCTTCTCGATACTCACCCTAATACTTGACTTCCCTGTAAGTAGGGTTGAAGGGGAGAGAGCATTTTAGAGAAAGACAGCTAATCCCTCTCACATACAATTGCTTGGAAGAAGCGTCAGAGAAGAGGAGGAAATCAGAGAGGACTCAGGTATGAGATTTCCTAAGGGATAGACACAGGTCTCAGAGAAACTGATTGGAAAGTCTGTTTATGACTTGGAGCCCCGTGAACATGAATTATCATCAGGCAGTGGCAGATTCCCAAGAGAAGAAAAAAGTAAGAAACAGAATGTACTTCAGAGTAGCTGGACAGCAGGAAGGTTTGCCAAGCTTATCAAGGTTGCCAAGCCCACCAAGTGGACGAATAGTGCCTTTCTTTCATCTAAATAATAGTTTAAAAACAAGTGTGGAGGGACCGATCACATTGCTCACCTCTGTGATGGTTGTCCGCTTCCGTGTGTATTACTTCTAAAGGAGTCCCTTGCATGGGGGTTCTCACTCTCTGATTCTTCAAATATAGAGGCACTGTCGTCATCATCATCAGAAAAGGAGCTATGGTCCAAAAGGTGGCAAAGATGAATTAGATCAATGTTTTGAACCATTATAGGGGAACGACATTTCTCACTAGAGGATCTCTTCTCTCTCAAACAAACACAGACAACAATGTGTAATAAGACTGAAATGCAAACTGTGCAGAAGTAGCAATTTACTCTCAAGAACAGAATTAGAGTAAGTATATGCACAATCCAGCAGAATACGTGTAATTAAGAAACTACTCTCTAGGACTCTCAAATTTGTATTGTTTGATGAACTGAGACGATAATGTTAGTATTTGTCAGATAGGAAGTATAATATCTATGTGTGCGTGTGTTCTCAGTCGCTCAGTTGTGTCTGACTCTTTGCTATGCCATGGACTACAGCCCACCAGGCTCCTCTGTCCATGGGGATTTTCCAGGCAAGATACTGGAGTGGGCAGCCTATCCCTTCTCCAGGGGATCTTCCCAACCCAAGAATCAAACCAGGGTCTCCTGAATTGCAGGCGGATTCTTTACCAGCTAAGCTACCAGGGAAGCCCCCTTTATATCTATGTGGTTAGTCGCTCAGTCATGTCCAACTCTTTGGGACCCCATGGACTGTAGTGTGCCAGGCTCCTCTGTCCATGAGGATTCTCCAGGCAAGAACACTGGAACGGATTGCCATGCCCTCCTCCAGGGGATCTTCCCAACCCAGGATCAAACCCAGGTCTCCCACATTGCAGGCAGATTCTTTACAGTCTGAGCCACCAGGGTAGCCCTTGATACCTATACTTTAGGTCAAATAATATAGGTTTTTAAATTAACTTGTAATAACATTTCATTTCACCAAAAATAAATTCAACTATATTTATACATGTTCGCTTCATTTATAGGGTGACCACTTTAAATCATACTCTTAAAACACATTAGCATTTCACACTATTCTTCTTCCCCATATTTCTCCATGGCACTGTTGTCCCTTTAGATATGAAATGTTTCATGAGGAAAGGTCCTGCCAGTGACAAAGGCAATATTTGGCAAAGGTGCTTCTAAAGAATGCCCACAATAGTATCTATGTTCATTTGTTAGACAAGTTAGGCTATCACAAAGTAGAAGCAAATTCACTAAATTAAATAAATTATGAAGTTCAAGGTTGGAAATTAAAACTTAAACTAAAAAATAAATAAATAAATAATAAAAAAAAATAAAACTTAAACTGCAGTTAAGCCCATTCAAACTTAAGAATGGTGGCTGCTTTTAAAAATATGTAGAAGACAGTGTGCATTTACCTGCATGCTCCATTTTCCATCCTTCTTATTTCCTTTTCAACATCTGGTCCAACCACATTGGGAATATTTACAAAAGAGCGCCGTGTATTAATAATCATTTTCTTCATGGTTAGTTTAATATCTGGGAGAAAAAAGTCTTGTTAGCAGGAAGACTTTTTATATACTTACAAATATAATCCAAAGTTTCACTCTATCATTCTTCCAAGACTGTATTAACAATCTTATTTCTAGTTATAGGTAGAAATTATTTTTAATAGAATATAGTAATGGTCTAATACTTTAATTACCACTAGAAAGGTTTTTGTGTATTTTTTTTAAATTCAAGAATGTACCAGAAGTGTAGAACTTCTTTTAATTTGGATTTACCCTAACTTTGAAATATTTAGACAATGTAAGTGTAGAACAAAATTATAGGGACTTCACATACACACCCAACAATGAAGTAAGAATAAAAAGTTATAAAATAAAATACCAAAATGGATGCATTCAGATGTAAATTTCTACAGGCATTCAGAAAAAAACAGTGAGTCTCAAGTGGGATTCAAACTTTGGAGTGAATAAAGATGAGACTGATCCACATTTTAGCAAGTTTCCTGTGTTATTCTGATACACATACCATTCAGCTTCTATACAACCAGTTAAGGCATCAGGAAAACACAAAGAACAAAGCAACCCAACCTTGTGGTGGCTGGAGCCCAGCTTTACACAAAGTGAATGGCCAACAGGCAGATCTGCTTTTGCCTTCTTTCCTGATGTTCTGCTAGCGCCCAGAGGTGCACGCATGCTCAGTTCTTTCAGCCATGACCGACTCTTTGTGACCTTACGGACTGTAGCCTGCCAGGCTCTTCTGTCCATGGGATTCTCCAGGCAAGAATACTGGAGTGGGTTGCCATGCCCTCCCTCCAGGGAATCTTCCCGACTCAAGGATCGAACTGGCATCTTTTATGTCTCCTACATTGGTAGGTGGTTCTTTAACCACTAGCTCCATGATGACACCCCTGCAATCCTGACTGACTCCAAGTTCCTTACTGGATCTCCAGTGAGCTGCAGTGACATGGCTGGAAACAAGTTCCTGCTGGGCCTGGACAGTGTGCCTGTGTGCAGGTACAACCACTGCTCTCCCACCATGGACATGGAGTCCCATGTTGAAGCTCTGCTGTCCCAAGGGCCCAGCTATATCCAGGATCCTCCCCTTACCCTTGCTGCTTGGTATTCACAGAGCCACCCTGTCAGGATTTCATCCCTAAGGATGTTTCCTTTAGAGTTGCATAGAGACAACATCTGATATCCAGAAAAATGAGCCTAGATGGGCACTAGGTATCCACACCAGCTCATCCCCAAGACCAAGACTCCCCACTAATAAAGTGCTGCTGCTGCTTGCTAGGTTGCTTCAGTCGTGTCCGACACTGTGTGACCCCAGAGACAGCAGCCCATCAGGCTCCCCCATCCCTGGGATTCTCCAGACAAGAACACTGGAGTGGGTTGCCATTTCCTTCTCCAATGCATGAAAGTGAAAAGTGAAAGAGAAGTCACTGAGTCGTGTCCAACTCTCAGCGACTCCATGGACTGCAGCCTACCAGGCTCCTCCGTCTCTGGGCTTTAAAGTGCTAGATATCAGTAAAAAAAAGGAAACTGTGGATTTTAAAAAATGTTGCTATTTCAATAAACAAAGAATGCTGCCCACCATTCCAGTAAACAACACGTGCATGTTGCTCGCCATCAAGCCATCAAGTCATCAATTCATTGGGGCAACTAGAGCAGGTGCACCCTGAGAGGATTCAGAATGGAGAAAACAGGCCACTACTACTACTGCTGCTAAGTCACTTCAGTTGTGTCCAACTCTGTGTGACCCCAGAGTCGGCAGCCCACCAGGCTCCCCAGTCCCTGGGATTCTCCAGGCAAGAACACTGGAGTAGGGTGCCATTTCCTTTTCCAATGCAGGAAAGTGAAAAGTGAAAGTGAAGTCGCTCAGTAGTGTCCAACCCTCAGCGACCCCATGGACTGCAGCCCACCAGGCTCCTCCGTCCGTGGGACTTCCCTGGCAAGAGTACTGGAGTGGGGTGAAACAGGCCACTGGCCTTAGGTAATTAAGATGCATAGCAAAGGAGTAATTTCAGTGAGCCCAGACTCTTGACACTTCCCATACATTGAAAAGCACTAAAATCATTATCTTAGGAAGTCTGTTTTTTGTGATTAGCAGTAATCTTTTGGTGGTCAACAACATGATTTGCTTTCTTTTTTTTTTTTTTTTTCCAGCAAAAACTCATATATATATCCTTGTTCCCTCCCTACCTCTTTGGATCAGTCCCTCATAGCTTTCTGCAAGGTTGCCTCTCAGACTATAGTTCTCAGTAATGTCCCCAAATAAAATACAATTCTCAGCTTTTAAGCTGTATGTTTATTCCAGTCGACAAAACAAAAACCCAGTATCTGTTCATGGGCTCTAAGAACACCAGTTCTTGTACTGAATACCACTTGCTGTGGTCCTGCTGATAAAGACCCAAAGAAGGCCAACCTGGTGAGAGGATGACTGGAATGCTAGACAACTTCAACAGATCCCAAACTTCCATCTTATGCTCTGTGGCTGGCCATCCAGCCATCCCTCTCCTCCCACAACACCCTCCTCCCCACTTCCCTGCACTGGCAGGTTTTTATTATATAGATTAGGAATTTTTCCTTTGTTATTCTTCCACCACTGATCTCCGGGTTTTGTTGGGAAACTTGCCTTTGTTATGAATAAAATAGAAAAGCAAAAACTAAAAAAAAGACACCATTTCATGTGAGAAAATGTATAAAATACCCTTCAATCTTTAAAATGTTACATCTTCAAGTGACGATGGCAATAAATAATGTTCTTTATTTCACCTTACTATTCATACAACTAATGAAAATAACTAGTGGTCAGGAGTCAGAAAATAGTAAACAGGATTTTTGTGATGCTTGTTAATAAAAGTGTGCATATTTATTTAAGTATAAAGCAATTTTTAAAGAAACAACCACTTTGAGAACTATCTCACTGACTCCTTTTCAGCATTAACATGGATATTCTGGTTATATTTATAGCATGCTGGCTTCCTATTGTCATCCATGACCACTCTTTCTGGGAGATCCTATACCTTATAATTAGCAAAAGGAGAATATATGATTGTTTCATCCATCTCAACATAGGAAAAACTATGTGAGTAAAAAAGATTAAATAAGGACAAATAATATTATCCAATATGTCAGAATGAACCAAACCTGGACTTTGCTTGCACCTGAAGAACAAAGAATCACTTCCCTTCTCCCATAATTTCTTGTTGGCCTAAGTGTTCTATATAGGAAAAACTTTTTTATATCACACAATCACTTTTTAATACATCTTCACTCTAGCAATAAAGAAAAATATAGAAATAGAAAAATAAAATACACAAAATTCCACTCTAGACCTTATAATTATTTATCAACACATTTTCTCCACTGTTTCTATGGTTTCCTTTTTCACATTTAAATTTTAATCTATCAAATTTATTTTGGTGTAAGGTGTGAGGTAGGGTTTTAACTTTACATTTTCTAAATGGCTAGTCAATAGTCTCAGTTCAGTTCAGTTCAGTCGCTCAGTGGTGTCCGACTCTTTGTGACCCCATGAATCGCAGCACGCCAGGCCTCCCTGTCCATCACCAACTCCTGGAGTTCACTCAGACTCACGTCCATCGAGTCAGTGATGCCATCCAGCCATCTCATCCTCTGTCGTCCCCTTCTCCTCCTGCCCCGCAATCCCTCCCAGCATCAGAGTCTTTTCCAATGAGTCAATAGTCTAAATAGCACTAAATCAATAATCAATAGTCCATCTTTTCCCTTTTAGCTTGAAATGTCATTGTTCAAAATTTGTTTTATCAACCATAAAGATTTTTGGTGGAGTTTGCATTAAAATTATAGAAAAAGTTAGAAAATTATTTTTCTTTATGTTTTTGAAGAAGTTTCTATGTACAGATTCTATATTTTTATTAATTTCTAGATATTTTGCATTTTTGCTTCTATCAAGACAGTCAAGATATTTTCTCCTTGCTTTTCCCTTTTCTCATTGCTTCTGCTGTATCATAAAAAAATATTTATTTACTTATTTATTTTCAACCAGCCAACCTAACTGACCTTTACAGTTAAACTTAAATAATTAAAAATATTTCTAATAGTTTTTATGCTAAACAATTTCTGCTTTCAGTAATGAAATCAGAACTTACACAAATTATTCTTTGTCTTTTTCATGAGGTATTTAGCTTTTTGATGTCTAGTTACCTTGACTAAAAATTCCAGAACATAACAAGTAACAGTCTTGATATTCTGATATTATAAGAGACACCTAGTATGGTTCTTGGCTTTATGAAAATGTTTTATAGGTTCACTCTTAAGCATATCACTGACTGTTAGCTTAAGAGAAATGTTTGATACATGGTAGCAAAATCTCCATTTATTCATATTTCATTAATTTTTAATAATTAGAAGTTGGAATGAATGTTGATTTTTGTTAAGGCTCCCTTGCTTTTATAGAAATAATAATATTTTTCCCTTCAATTTTCCCTATTAATGTACTGAACTATAATAATAAATTATTTTAATAGTTATGGAATAAAATCTCCTTGACTACGGTAAGTTACTCTTTTCATATGTATTGAATTTTAGCTGCTAATATTTTATTTTGAAATTTTATATTAAAGTATTTACGTATTAAAGGCAAAATTTGTAGTTTGAGAAAGGGTTTTTAATGTCAGCAATAGTTGATTTTTTCCATATACTTTTCAAATTATTTTGGTATCATAGGATGATTAGTAAGACATCTGAACAAAAAACAAAAAATTCTTTTAGAGAATTAATTCCTTTGTTGGTTTTCAAACATGAATCTTTGCATCAAAATGAAACAACTGTTTTTACAAAGTTTCAGCTTTCATTTTTGAATAAATAACAAAATTTTCTCACTTAAGCAAGGCAATAAAAAAATTTCACAAAGAAATCAACACAACATTGTAGAACAATTATCCTCCAATTAAAATACAAGACTAAAACAAAAACTTCACTTAGATAAAGCAAAGTAAATGACTGAGAAACCTGATGAATCATTCGGGCAAAATTAACTTGGAATATAAATTATGAATGCCCAGGAAGCAGTCTGACTTGGGTTCAAAATCTACCTCTACCATTTATTAGTTGAATGAACACAAGTGAGATTTTTAACCTTATTCAGCCTTGGTTTTACATCTGCAAAATCAGAATAGTATCATTTTTATATCAAATATCAGAAAGATACCCTGTGTACTTACACACATGAACATAATTAACTATGGAGCAGAGGTTCTCTAAATTTAGAAAGAATGATACCTGTAAATTTTGTGTAAAATACAGATTCCCAGGTCCTGTTCTCAGAGTATGAATGCCATGGGGTACAGGAATCTACAATTCTGTCAAGCACCTTAAGTAATTCTATTTCAAGCCGTTCCTAAATTACACTTAAAGAAACACTACTCTATGCTATTGGCCCTACACTAACCCAATAATATTTGTATTTCTGAATACAGCAGTGGGAGAGATAAAATAATGGTCAAGAAAGACTTCAAGTCTGATCTTATTAGCTCTCTGACAGTTCAGATCTGCAAATCTGAAACATTTAGGATCAATTCTCAAAGACAAAACTCAGAAACAACTAATATAAGAAAAAGTCAACTTCATAACTTAAATGAAAAATATAAATTTAAATTTTAAAAACAAGGAAACTCTCTCTGTTAATAGAAAAAAGTGAGAAAACAATCTGATCATTTCAACAGATGTAGAAAAATCATTTGACAAAATTTAATAACTATTCACAATAAAAACTTTTAGCAAACCAGGAATGAAAGGAATTTCTTCAACCTGATTTTTAAAAAAGTACAAAAACCCTATAACTAGTATCATACGTAATGATGAAAACACTGAAGATATTCCCCCTAAAGCCAAGAACAAGGCAAAGATATTCTAGTGGTATCCAAATTGTACTGGATGTCCTAGCTCTTGCAGAAAGACAGAAAAAGGGAAGAAGCAGCAGAAGAAAGGGGAAAAAAAGCAAGGTTCTATATTGGAAAGGTTTTATATTAGATAAAAATGAAACTATGTTTTCAGAAATGATAGATGATAGATATCCTTATTTTCAGACAGGAAATGGTAGTATCTGTAAACAACACTAAAGAATCTATAGAAAAATATTAAAACAAATAAGTGAACTTAGCAAGGTCACAGAACAAAAAGTCAATGTAAAAAAGTTAATTTTATTGCTGTATATTAGCAATGAATAATATGAAAATGAAACTTACATTCCAGGAAATGAATTTTATATGTTCAATTCAAAACATAAATACTATGTGCAAAATTCTCTGTCAGCTGCTTTGAGAAAGAAGGCCAGATATGACTACAACCCTAAAGAGATCGCAACTAATAATGGGAAAAAAGATAAGAGCACCACATTGAACAAAATGTTTGGGACCCATAAAAGAAACCAAATAAGTGTTAATAATTATTTCTCACTCTTTCAATTTCTAAGGTTATTTTCTCTTTGTTTCAAAGTTAGTGGCCATTTTAATAGTGTTATATCTGAGAAAAAAACTGATAGCTGGAAATGGGGAAATTTGAGCACAGAGTCACTGACAGAAGGAAGACTGTGGAGATACACAAAGAAAATATCGTGGAAAGATATATCCACATGTTTGGATGGCATTACTGATTCAATGGACCTGAGTTTGAGCAAACTCCAGGAGATGGTGAAGGACACGGGCATGCTGATGAACATGATTAAAAAAAAAAATACAAAAACCCTATAACTGACATCATACCTAATGATGAAAACACTGAAGATATTCCTCCTAAAGCCAAGAACAAGGTAAAGATATTCCAGCGGTATCCAAATTTTCCTGGAGGTCCTAGCTCTTGCAGTAAGACAGAAAAAGAGAAGAAGGAGAAGAAAGGGACCTTCTTTGGGTCACAAAGAGTCAGCCACCACTGAGCTACTGAACAACAACAATCCACGAGCCAAGGAATAGCTGCAGGTAACAGAAGCTAGAAGAGAGGTATGGAACAGACTCTTCCCTTGTGCCTTCAGAGGGAGCATGGCCCAACTAATACCTTGATGTGGTTCTTCTGGCTTCTAGAACTGAGACAATAGATCTCTGTTTTTTAAAGCCGCCATGTTTAGGTAAGTTGATTATAGCAGTGCTAGGAAACTAATACATGGTGAAAGGGGATTCGAGGAGTCAAACAGTTGCTATCCAGCACACAGAGGTAGGTCAGGCAGGGGGTGCAGTGGGAGCCAAGAGAGGATGTACCCAAATCCTCTGCAGGGAGCTTGAGATAAAACTTCCTAAGAAGACAAGGCTAAAGAGACCTTGTACACAGAGCAGGCACCCACCAAGCCTATTACAACATGGAACAAGATTGTAGGTAGGAGCAGCAAGTACAGAAAAGCAAGCATGTGAGACAGCAGGATGCCTTCAGGGAGGCACAGCAGATCAAATCATGCAGAATACGGTTCTGTGAGTAAATGACAAGAAAAAAAGGGAAGAGGGAGGCAGGAGTTAATTCATTACCTGCACTGAATGCTGTGTTAACAAGGATGAGGAGTCACTGGAGGATGCTAATAGGGCCATGATCAGTTTTCCAACTGGGTGAGGCGACAGGAAGAAGCTGGGGTAGAAATCTACGGAAGGATTACAGTTATCACTGGGTCCCAGCAACAGTGCGCAGGGTGCTGTGATGTCTCACCACACCTAGTCGTTCAGGAAGAAAAGACCCCAAAAGGTATCCGGAATGATCTGAGACTGGTGTCCGCAACTGGGGTGGAGGGACAAGAGGTAAGGAGGCTGTGAGAGAGAAAACATCACAGAGCTTCAGCTGAAGGAGCAGAGGATGATGGGAATGGACAATTTGTTAGGAAATTAAAGGTTAAAGGGACAAATGTCTCAGTAAGGCTGAACAACAGGTTTAGAGAGTAAGAGCAGGAAGCAGAGGGGGCTGTGGTCAGGAAATAAGACGCCGCACTGAAATTTACAACTGTGGAAGTGAAGCAGCTATGAGCTAAGGATTCAGGTGACCACAGTGGAGAGGTGGAAGAAAAGGGAAGGAAAGACCTTGTGAAGCTAGGAACTCAGATGTCTCGAATGCATATTTCGTAGGTGTGGAAGCTGCCCAGAATGACAGGGAGACACAACAGGAAAGCAACATCTGAACAGTAAGTGCCAAATTATTTAATGAAAGTGGAGCAGCAACAGGGGGTCAGAAAATGCTCAAGATATGTCCCAGTGGAAAAAGAAAAGGGTGTCGTGAAGGATTTAGAAGAGGCAGTTGAAAGGTAAGAAAATGGCAGCCTCTCTCTAAGAGGATCAGGTGCATCTAGCCTGGGCATCATCAGAATCTGCCCAAATTCTAATCATTTTTTTTAGACATGAAATGAAGCATTTCTGATTGCCTTTGGGAGAACATCTCTGTGAAATATTCATGACTCCTTGCCATTGGGTGTGACAAAGGCAGGCAGGATGAGAACAGGCAAGTGAGAAAGAACTATATGTTGTCCATTCTCTGCATCAGTCTACCTCTACCAGCCTCTGTATGTACTTGGGGACCACAGAGAAAGAGACAAAGGTGAGAGAAGGATTTATTAAACGCCTGCTACAGGTCAGGCGTTACATCAGTTTAGCATATTTAATCCACATAAGAATCTGAGTCACAGCTTTATCTTCTCCATTTCACAGGGGAGGATATGAAGCTCAGAGAGGTTAAAAGATTTGTTCATGTGACTTTTATTGTACTGCCAGTATGCACACACAAGCTATAAAGCTCAAGCTCTTTCTGGCACAGCTCAGGAAAGGCATGATATGGGAACTTAGTCACCAATGGCCCCAAGTGACACCTGTCTGTCCCTGCTTTATGCCTATCAGTGTTGTCTTCTCCAAGCAAGTATACATTTTGGATTCAGTCAGTTATTTACACGGAAAAGGCAATGGCACCCCACTCCAGCACTCCTGCCTGGAAAATCCCATGAACGAAAAAAAAAAAAGAAAATCCCATGAAGAGAGGAGCCTAGTGGGCCACTGTCCATGGGAAACGACTGAGTGACTTCACTTTCACTTTTCACTTTCATGCATTGGAGAAGGAAATGGCAACCCACTCCAGTGTTCTTGCCTGGAGAATCCCAGGGATGGGGGAGCCTGCTGGGCTGCCGTCTATGGGGTCGCACAGAGTCAGACACGACTGAAGCGACTTAGCAGCAGCAGCAGCAGCAGTTATTTACAAGGCAGTGAGATAGACTTAAAACACATGTCTTAAAACACTGACTTCAGCAAAATGGCAGCCTTGGGGGTTCTAACTTCCAAAGATGTCCTTTAGGAGCCAAGCTACCACCAAAAAATATACTTTAAAAAAAAAAAAAACAGTTGATTTGGTAAATAAATATAGCTTTAAACTAAGTTCCTACCTCTTATCAGATAGCATCGACCCCATAGATGGCAGCCCACCAGGCTCCCCCGTCCCTGGGATTCTCCAGGCAAGAACACTGGAGTGGGTTGCCATTTCCTTCTCCAATGTATGAAAGTGAAAAGTGAGTGTAGTTGCTCAGTCGAGTCCGACTCTTAGCGACCCCATGGACTACAGCCTACCTGGCTCCTCCGTCCATGGGATTTTCCAGGCAAGAGTACTGGAGTGGGGTGCCATTGCCTTCTCCACCCTAAACCCTTACTGTGTAGATATTCTAAATCCACTTAGGATAAATACCAGACAGGATTTTCTATAATTTCACCAGACTGAATTCTTTAAGAGAAGGGCTTGTTTTTGTTTGTGTTTCATTCATATATATCCTTGGAGAAGGCAATGGCAATGGCATATAATGGATATAATCCTTAGTATTAAGAATAGCACTTCAAACTCTGCAAGTACCCAATGATGTTTGTGGAAAGAATGAATGAGCAAATGAATCAATGCAGGTCAGAGGAAGCAGGGGTGAAAGCGATGAAGAAACGAAACCAAATCTTGTTTGCTCCTGTTCCAACCTCTTTACTAAAGTCTCATTCCCCACCTCCTCTGTTTATCACTTTCTCCCAACTCTGGTGTAGCGCATCAGGACTGTAAGGACAACTGAATCTGAAGATCCTGTAGCCACTAGCAATGTGGCATGGATGTGGATCTCCTTTTTTCACCAAATCAGCAATAGGCTTCCCAGGTGGCATTGGTAGTAAAGAACACGTCTGCCAATATAGGAGACATAAGAGATTCGGCTTCCATCCCTGAGTCTGAAAGATCCCCTGGAGGAGGGCATGGCCATCCACTCTGGTATTCTTCCCTGGAGAATCCCATGGACAGCGGAGCCTGGGCTACAGTCCGTAGGGTCACGAAGAGTCAGACATGACTGAAGCAACTTTGCATGCACTCAAGAAGCTCTAGACCTCCAAAACACCAGTGCTCTGTCTGCTCCAGTAATTTTTTCCACTGTGTCTTTCCATTTATACTAGTAATATCACATATTACATAGAAATCTGTAGCATGCACAGTCTTGCATTCAACATCCTGCGCTGCTGAGAAACAAAGGGACTCATACTTTCACCCATTTTCTTGCATAATATTCTGCCTTCACTTCTATGCAGCTATCTCCAGATTTCACATAAATAGCCCTGACCATCTTTCTTGGCTTCAATACTGCATTTCATTCTTTAATTCATTTCAAATATTTTGAATACCTCCTATTAGCCAATCTCTTCTCATTTGTTCTCTGCAGTAGCCACTTCAGAGCCCTGCGTCCAATGTGTTCAAAAGTGGACTTTCACTTCTTTCCCTGTCAAACCAGCTCTTCTTCCTGACTTGCCTATTTCTGGTCATAGAATCACTGTTCTTTCATGCACTTAATTCTCTGAGAACTTGGGAGTTCATTGTCTTTGACTCTTTCCTTCCCCCACCCCCGCCCAGTCACTCTGTCAAGTCTTACATATCCTATCTTACAACTGCTCTTGCCCACACTCCCACTTTTTCATTCTAATTATCACTAGGGGTTTGTCAGGTGCTTCTTGCCACTTATCTTTGACTAAGTCTTTTAGCTGATTTATTTATCCCCAGCCTCACTCTCCCCCCAGTTCCTCCTTCAAAGTACTCCCAAATTACTCCCAAATTAATCTCCTTAAGGAGCATATACATAGCATATTCTTGTTCTAGAATCTTCAAGATTTCACCATTGTCTACTGAATTATTACCCTTTCTTCTGCAACTAAGTCCCAATTTCCCTCCCTCCCTCTCAATTTCTTTCTCCCTTTTTATTACTTCAAAAAAGACAGGATAAAAACTATATAGTTATTAAAAAGGACAGAATACTTCTAGATGAACAGGTATTGTAAATTCTTAAAGATATAGTATATTACCATATGTCATAAAAGATATATATATATACACATACATATATATATATATATATTCATGTGTGTATATGCATGTGTGTGGAGAAAGAGAAAGGAAGATGCAACAAGAAAGTGGTAACAGTTATTACCTGCCTCTGAAAAAAGAAAACCATGGATGAGAATGGGCAATAACCATCTAAAGGGGACTATTGCATTTTCTGAATATTGTACAATGTACATTAATAAATTTAAAGATATGAATAATGACCCTCATTTCAGAATGCAAAACAATGTAAAATTATGTTACCCATAGTTCTACCACCAGGAATTAACAAAGTTAACTTTTGTCTTTTGTCAAACTCACTTTCCACATTTGATGGCTTTGAAAATAAAATTTTATACCTGGGTGGGAAGGAGTTTCAAGAGGGAGTCACATATACTTATGCTTATATGTTATATACTTATAACATATATGTTATACATATAACAATGCTTCACATTGTTGTAAGGCTGAAACCAACACAACATTGTAAAGCAATTATCTTCCAATTAAAAATAAAATTAAACTTTATATCCAAACTTTAGGTCCTTTTACCAAGCTGCCACCACCAAGTTCCAACCTTGTCTTCCCTCTACCCCCTACCCAGAAGCAACCACCACGGTAAGTTTGGTGTGTATTTTTCCAGCTCATTCCATAGTTTTCAGTTCAGTTGAGTTCAGTCACTCAGTCATGTCCGACTCTTTGAGACCCCATGAGTCACAGCTCGCCATGCCTCCCTGTCCATCACCAACTCATGTCCATCGAGTCAGTGATGCCATCCAGCCATCTCATCCTCTGTCGTCCCCTTCTCCTGCCCCCTATCCCTCCCAGTATGAGAGTCTTTTCTAATGAGTCAACTCTTCGCATGAAGTGGCCAAAGTATTGGAGTTTCAGCTTCAGCATCAGTCCTTCCAATGAACACTAGGACTGATCTCCTTTAGAATGGACTGGTTGGATCTCCTTGCAGTCCAAGGGACTCTCAAGAGTTTTCTCCAACACCACAGTTCAAAAGCATCAATTCTTCATTTTACGTAGATATATAAGCATCCATAACCAAAGCATAGTTTGAGACATGTTAAGTGTATAATTTTGTTTGTTAATACTGTAACCTATATAGATTATATTTTGTTCCTTTTTTATGTTTGTACCTCTTCTTTCTGTTAATGAAAAATTGGTTCTTTCCAGTTTTTTGCTATTATGAACAATGCTACTATAAAAATCCTTTGCATGTTTCCTTAGACTCCTGTGCAAGAGTAGTCCTTATGTCTACATCCAGAAGTAGAATGGCTGGTTCTACTTTCAGCTTATGAGATCAGCCAAATTTCTGCTCAAGGTTGTCTATCATTTTACATTCTGTGAATCCTATACAGGTATATCATTTCCTCCACACCAGACCAACCTTCATATTGTCAGATTTTAGGGTGTTTTTTTCTGAATTTAATGAGACAAATTTGTTTGCACTATGGTTTTTTATTTGCCTTTACTGAAGAAGTTGGACAAACTCTCATGAGTCTATTAATCATTCGGATTTATTAGAAGTTTATATTCTTGGTACATTTTTCAGTTGGGTTCATTTCATTCATGTTTCATTCAAAACATGCCTGCTAGGTGTTAGGCATTATTATTATCCTCCAAGTGAATATGTACCCCTGGTCCTCTATTAACTTCGCTTTAATTTTACCTTTCTGATTAAGCATAATATTATAAAGCATAAAATTCCAAAATTAGTGCTCTACTAATGCCACTCATTAAAAAGTAGAGACATTACTTTCCCGACAAAGCTCTGTCTAGTCAAAGCTATGGTTTTTCCAGTAGTCATGTATGGATGTGAGAGTTGGACCATAAAGAAATCTGAGCACTGAAGAACTGATGCTTTTGAACTGTGGTGTTGGAGAAGACTCTTGAGAGTCCCTTGGACTGCAAGAAAATCCAACCAGTCCATCCTAAAGGAAATCAGTCTTGAATATTCATTGGAAGAACTGATGCTGAAGCTGAAACTCCAATACTTTGGCCACCTGATGCAAATAACTGACTCCTTGGAAAAGACCTGATGCTGGGAAAGATTGAAGACAGGAAGAGAAGGGGACGACAGAGGATGAGATAGTTGGATGGCATCATAGACTCGATGGACATGAGTTGGTGATGGACAGGGAGGCATGGCGAGCTGTGATTCATGGGGTCTCAAAGAGTCAGAGCAAGGTCCAGAGTTGGTGATGGACAAGGAAGACTGGCATGCTGCATTCCATGGGGTCACAAAGAGTTGGACATAACTGAGTGACTGAAATGAACTGAATTGAATGCCATTCATGAGGCTTCCCTGTAAAGAATTCACCTGCAATGCAGGAGATCCTGATTCGATTCCTAGACCAGGAGGATCCCCTAGAGAAGGGATAGGCTACCCACTCCAGTATTCATGGGCTTCCCTGGTGGCTCAGATGGTAAAGAATCCACCTGCAATGCGAGAGACCTGGGTTTGATCCCTGGGCTGGGAAGATCCCCTAGAGGAGGGCATGGCAACCCACTCCAGTATTCTTGCCTGGAAAATCCCCATGGACAGGCCTGGTGGGCTACAGTCCAGGGGATATCAAAGAGTCAGACACAACTGAGCAACTAAGCACAGCACAGAACAGCAATGCTATTCATATACTTTACTAACATGTAAATCCCTTAAATTATTTAGCAAGAAATATTTGTTTACCAGTGTGTGGCTTACTAAGCAATCTAACTCCTTTAATCTCATTTAATTATCATCACAACTATGTTTTGACCATATTATGCCACCCGAGCAGTGAACTACTTCTGGATAAAACTGAAAACTGAACAATCCACTTTCTAAGTCTGGCAGAGCATGCAGACTTTAAAGCATCATCTTTAAACAAAGACAGTTGCATATTATGCAGCTCAGAGCACCCACACTGTTTACTTATTTGTTGTTCATTTGCTCAGTCATGTCTGACTCATTGAGACTTCATGAACTGCAGCATGTCAGACTTCCCTGTGCTTCACCATCTCCTGGAGTTTCCTCAAACTCATGTCCATTGAGTGGGTAATGCTATCCAACCATCTCATCTTTTGTCACCTCCTTCTTCTCCTGCCTTCAATCTTTCCCAGCATCAGGGTCTTTTCCAATGAGTCAGCTCTTTGCATCAGGTAGGAGCTTCAGCTTTCAGTTCAGTTCAGTCACTCAGTCATGTCTGACTGTTTGTGAACCCATGGACTGCAGTACACCAGGCTTCCCTGTCTATCACCAACTCCCGCTTTAGCATTAGCCAAAGACCATTCAACTTGTATGAGGATTCCTATATGTTGGTGCTTTCTGGAGTAGAATTCTTTGTGAATGTCCCAAAAAAACTGAGAAAATGATGTATTTGGTATTCATCTATTATTTGTATGTATGAATGAATACAAAGAAGGCAGAGTGCCGAGGAACTAATACCTTCAAACTGTGGTGCTGGAGAAGACTCTTGAGAGTCCCTTGGACAGCAAGGAGCAAACCTGTCAATCTTAAGAGAATTTAACCATGAATATTTGTTCAAAGAGCTGATGCTGAAGCTGAAGCTCCAATATTTTGGTCATCTGATGCAAATAGCCAACTCACTGGAGAAGTCTCTGATGCTCGGAAAGATTGAGGGCAAAAGGAGAAGAGGGCATCAGGGTGAGATGGCTAGATGGCATTTCTGATGCAATTTACATGAACCTGGGCAAACTTTGGGAGATGGTGAGGGACAGGGAGGCCTGGCACACTGCATTCCATGGGGTCGTAAAGAGTTGGATACGACTGGGAGACTGAATAACAACAACAACATTATTTGTTATATTGACACTAAGTAAATAGGTACCTTTTTAAAGAGAAATGCTTTCTTCTTCATTAGTGCAAAGATATTCTAAAGAATGTACTCTAATCTGTCAATGCAACCAGTAAAATTCAAGCCTCAAAAAAAAGTGCAGAACAACATGCAGTAAACTATAAACAATAGTTACCTCTGGAGACTAGATCTTTGCATTATTTGAACTTTATACAATGTGCACATATTAACTTTATAATAAAAGGATAAATTTCAATATATTTTCTCAAAAGAATATTACTAAACAACTTGTAGAAATGTTCATGATATAGTGTTAAACAGAAAAAGCAGATTGTTAAACACTATGGTATCATCCTGTTTTATTAAAAATGTTACATATGTGCATGGAAAGGATAAATACTTTAATATTATACATTTTAAGTTTTTAGTGGTAGGATCATCAGTATATGGCTTTTTCTTTGTATTCTGTAATTTTGCCTAATTTATTTTCTTAATGAGAATAAAAAGGCAGTATTTATAAATGAGATTTTGGTTAGTAGCAAAAATAATTTATGTCAGCAGTTTTGGTTTAAAATAATGTTTTCCAGTCCTTTCCCAATGTCAGTATCCTATTGCAGAGCCTAGGTTATTTCTAAATATCTAACAATGCTCCCAGAGTTGTGTAACCATCCAGAACAGGCTTTGCCAGCTCTGCAGTAGAGAAGCAGCCAGTGCCTGAAAACAACCATCTACTGCTTGGCAAAGCTTAGGTTCTAGCCCCAGCTCTGCACCAAATTGCCAGTGAGAACTTGGCAGAGATCTTTCTGAGCTTCGTTTCCCCTTCCATAGAGTGGAGATAGATGCTAAAACCTGTCCTGGCTACTATAGTGATTCTCTATGGGGAGTTAATGAAAAATACACACAAAATAATATTGAAGGCTGTGAAGATTTACACAAATTCAAGTTGATGATCGGAGAAGGCAATGGCAACCCACCCCAGTACTCTTGCCTGGAGAATCCCATGCACGGAGGGGCCTGGTGGGCTGCAGTTCATGGGGTCGCGAACAGTTGGACACAACTGAGCAACTTCACTTTCACTTTTCACTTTCATACATTAAGAAGTAAATGGCAACCCACTCCAGTGTTCTTGCCCGGAGAATCCCAGGGACGGGGGAGCCTAGTGGGCTGCCGTCTATGGGGTCGCACAGAGTTGGACACAACTGAAGCAACTTAGCAGCAGCAGCAGCAGCAAGTTGATGATGTAATTATATAACTACCAAGCGCAGAAAGAGAGAACTATCAATTTTCTTTCTTTTTTTGTGTGTGCTTAATACATATTTATTGGATGCATAAGTTAACAACTCAATAAATGCCATGATACATGCAGTTAGATAGATCTGAACTTGGTTTCACCCGAGCTTGGAAGCATCTCTGCCCTCTCCCACCTTGGCTTTCTTGATTTTCCTTGCCACACCGTAAAAGCCCACACCCCATGGCAAGGAGTAGAGGTGTTCTCAGAAGAGGTGAAGGGAGCCCCTAAGAGAGCTAACATGCTTAAAGTAATCTTTCTTGAACCCTTCCCTCCTTGAACTATCACTTTGAGAACTCAATTTTGTCAGAGCAACTGTTTAATAATTATCTTTAGAGGATCATAAGCTAACTGTAATTCTCATGAAGACTAAAACAGAACCGAACAAAACTGTTGCTATGTGTGCCCGTAGCAAACAAACACAAGGAACGATTGTTAAAACGACTGTTATCAACTTACAGAGAAAATACAACACTTTTTCAGGAACCAACAATTTCACCATAGAGGTCATTAATATCCTGTCATTATCATCACCTTTACAATTCACAGAAAATTTGCAAAGGGTCCATCATAAAGTAAAATCTCAATTAATCAAAAGGCAGTTAATAAACCATCAAATAACCAAATATATTCTCCAGACTTATTTTTTCAGTCAAACATTTTACAAGAAAACAGTGATATAAATGCCAGGAAAATAAAAGTCCTAAGAGCAAAACTGCTACTCCATTCCCAATGATCAGAACTAAGAATACTTTTTAAATAAACTTAAAGTATCAGTTCAGTTCAGTTAAGTCACTCAGTCGTGTCCAACTCTTTGCGACCCCATGAATCGCAGCACACCAGGCCTCCCTGTCCATCACAAACTCCCGGAGTTCACTCAAACTCACGTCCATCGAGTCCGTGATGCCATCCAGCCATCTCATCCTCTGCCGTCCCCTTCTCCTCCTGCCCCCAATCCCTCCCAGCATCAGAGTCTTTTCCAATGAGTCAACTCTTTGCATGAGGTGGCCAAAGTACTGAGTTTCAGCTTTAGCATCCTTCCTTCCAAAGAAATCCCAGGGCCGATCTCCTTCAGAATGGACTGGTTGGATCTCCTTGCAGTCCAAGGGACTCTCAAGAGTCTTCTCCAACACCACAGTTCAAAAGCATCAATTCTTCATCGCTCAGCCTTCTTCACAGTCCAACTCTCACATCCATACATGACCACTGGAAAAACCATAGCCTTGACTAGACAGACCTTAGTCAGCAAAGTAATGTCTCTGCTTTTCAATATGCTATCTAGGTTGGTCATAACTTTTCTTCCAAGGGGTAAGCATCTTTTAATTTCATGGCTGCAATCACCATCTGCAGTGATTTTGGAGCCCCCAAAAATGAAGTCTGACACTGTTTCCACTGTTTTCCCATCTATTTCCCATGAAGTGATGGGACCAGATGCCATGATCTTCGTTTTCTGAATGTTGAGCTTTAAGCCAACTTTTTCACTCTTCTCTTTCACTTAAAGTATAGATTATAACAATAAAGTCATATATATTAAAACCCTGGAGCACCACAAGACCCTACATCATCAAAGAAAATTTTCTCTAGAAGCAATGTGTTATACTGATCAAGGGTAAGAATGAAGACTTTCTGCAATGGTTGGAAGCCTTAATGCGTTATCCTCCCCCTTTTCCCCACTCAGTCAGCAGTATTCTGAATTCTAACACTTGACCATAAAAATTAATAAATTATGATTACCTGTAGGTTTCCTTGACCTTTATCTTAGGATACCTCACTCAAATATTTGTTTCTCAGGAACTGCAGTCTGATGAGAATGGAATTTCTCAGAAAATGGATGCTGATGAGAACCCTTTGGGGAGTCTAAATTAGGGTTTCATCTTCCATAAAATCTATTATGATTTCACCATCTATTACATATATTGACTATATTTTAAACCATTATATTAGCCATAAGCATTTATTTCCTTGTACATACATCTATGTTTGCATATAACTCTTCCACTTTACCAATTCTTCTCTAAGCTTCTTTAAAGCAGAGCACTTTCTCTGCTCTTTACATCCTTGGGAGAAAGCAAATACAAAATTTGACAGAAACAATAGTGAGTAAACGTACAAAGAAGCAACTAAGTATTTCTAACCCAGCACTTGAGGTGCCCTGGATTCTAATTACACAGGAATTTTGTCAGTCACAATGTCTATTTGAAATTTAGGATAATTTTTTTCCCTGCTTTTCTTACAAATCTATGTCTTATACCCAAAAGAACACATTAAAACTACTGATATTTTTACTTTAAACAATTTGAATATAACATAATCTAATCTTACTTAATATTTTTGTTTCTCAGCCCTTGTTGAGCGTGTGCTATGTGCCATACAGCTTGCTGCAGTGTGAAGGCAAGGAAGAAAAGAGGAAGGATGAAATGTTAAGACAGGCCTCCAGCCCGAAAGAAGTTAATAAGAGAGCCCTGTAAGTAACAAAAATCCAACACGACAATTTTGTGTGTATAAAGGCCAACTCTGTGGAGTCAGGAGATTCATGAAAGCTCTCCAAAGCAGGGAATATGTGACTGGGTTTTGAAGGATGAGTAGGAGTTTACTAAGGTAGTAGTGGAAATGAGCACTCCTGGCAGAAGAAACACCATCTGAAGAAGCTAAGGAATAAAGAAAAGAGCAAATATTTCTAATGACTAGGATTAGGATGCCTGGGTGCTTGTGGCTTCCCCTCAGCACTCATATAATGTGGAACACTTTTCGTGAGTGCCCTGACCCATTATTGTATTATGATCCAGTTATCAGTGTCTGTCCCACCAGACTTGAGATCAGGTACCAATGAGCTCCTGAGTGCTGAAGAATTGATGCTTTTGAACTGTGGTATTGGAGAAGACTCTTGAGAGTCCTTTGGACTGCAAGGAGAGCCAACCAGTCCATTCTGAAGGAGATCAGTCCTGGGTGTTCTTTGAAAGGAATGATGCTAAAGCTGAAACTCCAGTACTTTGGCCACCTCATGCGAAGAGTGGACTCACTGGAAAAGACTCTCATACTGGGAGGGATTGGGGTCAGGAGGAGAAGGGGACAACAGAGGATGAGATGGCTGGATGGCATCACCAATTCGATGGACGTGAGTTTGAATGAACTCCGGGAGTTTGTGATGGACAGGATGGCCAGGTGTGCTGCAATTCGTGGGGTTGCAAAGAGTTGGACACAACTGAGCGACTGAACTCAACTGAACTGAGCAACTTACATAATGCCTGGCTCATAAAAACCTTCCAAAAAAGCTTTGCTTTGCTTTTGATATTATTTTATTGCACAAACACTACTCTCAAAACTTAAACATCTACATTATATCATCATTTTAATGATCACATTTAAATACTATTTCTATAACAGTACAATGTATACATTTCTTAATCCCAATTGCCTTTAGAACAATTTTATCAATTCCCAAGAAAACATTGTGCTTTGAAAAGAGATTTCATTAGATTTATGGATTAATTTTGAGAGAATCAACATACTTAATATATTAAAATTTTTAATTACCTGACAAGGGACATCTCTTCATTTATTGATGGCTTTTAAAGTCTACTATATAAGTATATGTTTTAAGTCTTTATAATTTTCATTAAACAAGCTATGCATATTTCTAGTAATATACTCTATGTATTTAAATTTGTATTTGTAAATAAGATTTTTTTAACATATTGTCTCACCAGTTACTACTGATTTATAGGAGAGCTGTCAATTTATATATTTATTTTGTAGCCTATCATCTTATTGAACTTTAGCTTTAATAGTTTTAAATTGACCCATTTGCATTTTCTAGGTAGACGATACCCACAAGTAATGATAATTTTATCTCTTCAAAATGTATATCTTGTTTATTTTTCTCATTTCATTATGTTGAGTACAAGTTATAGAACACTGCTAAATAACAGATACTATATCCTGCTTCTGTTTCAGTTCCTAGAATTTCTCCTATTTTTCTCACTGGTTCCAGATAAATTTTCTTTATTGTGCTAAGGAAGTTTTCTTATATAAGTAATTTCCTCTTTTTTTCCAGAATATATGTTAAACTTCACCAGTTACCTTTCATCAGCTAAAGCTAAGTTGATTTGTAACTGGGAACATTTGTAACATTTGAGAACTATTACATGTAATTATAAGCACTTGCTTCACACTCTAGAGTATCTATATTACCATAATTCAAAATCTTGGCATAATGGTTGTCTGCTGATGGGACGGTACATGCTATTTTTCCTTTGAGGGAATGTAGGAAAGTGCCAGCTGTTTGATTAGTGCCATAGCCAAAACTTAAAATATGACAGCCTAAGTTCCCATGCACTCTTACATCAGGTGACGGGCTCTGGCACTATGTGGATTTATCCCGCTGAACTACTGATGGGGACAGAGTAGGAAACAAAGCAAAGTTTCTATCTAAGACAATCACTGGCACATAATAGGTACCAAATAAGTCTTTATTGAATAATAAATAAAAATATCTAGGGTACAGTAGCTTTTTTGGAGGTAGTTCTGGACTCCTTTTTAAAATCATGTCCATAAGTTTTAGTCAACTTAAGTTTTACTTTTCAATTTAAATTTAGGCATTTGTTAATATAGAAAATAATTTATTTTATCCAGACTTTTAAGTTTTTAGCACTATTAATTTCATAGCTTAAAAAATTACCTCCATGTAAAAGAGAAAGATCTATAATAGTGTCTTGCTATTATCTTCAAAGAGTTATTTGATATTTCTCCCCCTTCCCACCTTTTTTTTTTTCATTTCTAAGGGGTAGGGTCCTTAATTTAAACTTATTAATTTTTAACTTTATATTTGACTGTGACTAGAAAATGTATACTTTTTTGCTAATTGAGATTATTTTTGTGATCAATATGTACCAATATTCCAAGAGTAGAGGAAAGAGGGTATATTCTCTATGCAATGGTCCCCAACCTTTTTGGCACTAGGGACCAATTTCATGGAAGACAATTTTCCCAAGGACCAGGGTTGAGGGGGGTGGTTTGGTAATGATTCAAGGGCATTACATTTACTGTACAGTTTATTTCTATTGTTATTACATCTGCTTCACCCCAGGTCATCAAGCATTAGATCCTGGAGGTTGGGGACCCCTGTGCTATGGGATATAAAGTATAATCAATAATTATTAGGTCTTTTATTTACAGTTAACACCATGATGCTTAACCACCACCATCCCCATTCTCTTTTATCCACCTGCTTCATCTAACAAAACCGTAAGTAACATTTATAGAAAGAACAGTAAGTGAAAGAATAAATATAGTGGAACAAATTGACTGAGGGATATATAAACAGAAAAGGTCAAGGAGTGAAAAGATATGTCTTTAACAGTAGGAACATTTTAAAAGTTCAGTTTAATAAAGTCTAACTTTCTGATACAGAATGAAAGCACAAATATTTAAAATCCTGTAATCTTAGAGGGATTGGGGGCAGGAGGAGAAGGGGACAACAGAGGATGAGATGGCTGGATGGCATCACCGACTTGATGGACGTGAGTCTGAGTGAACTCCGGGAGTTGGTGATAGACAAGGAGGCCTGGTGTGCTGCGATTCATGGGGTTGCGAAGAGTAGGACACGACTGAGCGACTGAACTGAACTGAACTGAACTGACTGAATCTTGGCACAATAAACATGATAAAGAGTAGTTTTAAGTTTATAAAAATAAAGTGAAAAAAGAAAGTGTCAGTCACTCAGTAGTTCCTGACTCTTGGTGACCCTGTGGACTGAACCCCTCCAGGCTTCTCTGTCCATGGAATTCTCCAGGCAAGAATACTAGAGTGAGTAGCCATTCCCTTCTACAGGGCATCTTCCTGACTCAGGGATCAAACCCAAGTCTCCTGCCTTACAGGCAGATTCTTTAGATTCTTTACCTTTTGAGCCACCAGGGAGGCCAGGAAAATAAAACTATCAAATAAGTGACAAGTTTTTAAAAGTCTGATTAAATTATACATGCCTATCATGGAGAAATAAAAGAAAGCAAGATAATTTAAATTCTCTTTAGACCACTTATCTCTAAAAGGAAGTGTGCAGGTTGCTATAATGTTTATAAAGTAACTAACATTTTAAAAGTTCTTAAATGTCTCCAATGAGTTGGAGCTCATATTTTCAGGGAGTTTTATTAAGATTTATATGAATTTGACAGTGTTCCATCTTCAAATATCTTAAAAAGAAAGAAAACCTAGTATATGATACTTCCTTTGAGGAAAGACACATCTGAGCAAAGGTATTGTTTTGACTTCTAAAAATGAACTTGAAGGTAAACAACAAGAACCTACTGTATAGCACAGGGAACTTTACTCAATATCTTTTAATAACCCAAATGGAACAGAATCTGAAAAAGAATACATATATATGTAACATATATATACACAGATATTCATGTTTTATATATATATATATAACTGAATCATTTTGTTGTACACTAGTAACTAAGACAACATTGTAAATCAACTATACCTACATTTGTAAAAAATGAACTTGAAACTTGCAAAAAGGCAGTATTTACTATGCTATGATATTCAGATTAGCAGGACCATATTGCCAGACTTTATTTAGTGTTATTTTTAACTAAAATTGTATCTTTAACTAAATTGTGTTTAGTAGACTATTCATTTATCTGTCAAAAATACTGAGAAATCAATAAAAATAAAACCATCATTGTAGCTAGAAAGCATATACCATGGAAAACAAAGCAAATGCTGATGCATTAATAAATCGAAACAGAGGTATAAACATATGTGAAAATATAATTTTAATTACCACTGAGTTCTTACCTTTGGTTGCTTAAGCACTATATCTGTGTCTTCAAGAAACAGAAGTCAGTGGTGTATCCAAAGCAAACAGGGATATAGCGTAAATCTGGACATTGTCAAAATCCAGGTCCTAATTTTTAAAAGAAATAAATACACTGATCTTTTTCCTTTCTTTAAACATGCACGAACAGCTAGTTTTCTTAATCATTCCCAAGGAAAGAAACAGTTCTGTGGCATTGACAAAGGAGGATTTTCATGAGCCAGTATTGGATTTGCGGATTTATATACTGATGAAAATAACAGCAAAGCACCATTATCCTTTGCTAGAGCCCAGGCTTATTAATATGTGACAGATTTAGGAACAAAAGGGGTTTTCTCATACTATACCTCTTAACAAATTTGCAATTAAACTTAACCCAAGGTAATACTGGCTAATGAATTTTATTAAAGTTCTATTTTCAATTCATCCAGCATTACAATCTGGATAGAATTATAGGCTTTTACAAATTATGACTAAAATTTTAAATATAGTGCCATCATAATAAAACTGTTAAAATATAAATAAGGTGTACTTATTTATTCATTGACCCATTTAATGTGTATTTTGTGGAAGAGCTGCATGTCTGAAACCTATCTAGTCAGAAATAAAATTGGATGAGTCTGAGCGTCCCTGAAAGAATAAGGCATACTTTAGGTGTAGCAATAAGATATGCCAGTTAGTGTCCAAATATTATTCTAATGGCCAAACAGTAAATTTTCCTCAGAGTTTTTAAGGCAATATTTGATAGTTTTCATACTCACTAAGGGCTTCCCAGGTTGCTCAGCTAGTAAAGAATCTGTCTGCAATGCAGGAGTCCGTGGTTCAATTCCTGGGTTAGGAAGATCTCCTGGAGAAGGGAATGGCTATCCACTCCATATTCTGGCCTGGAGAATTCCATGGACTGTATAGTCCATGGGATCACAAAGAGTTGGACATAACTAAGCAACTTTCACTTAACTTCACATACTCACAAAACTTTTTTTCTGATTTATTACTGTAGACTTTCTTAATATGCTTAGTTAGAGATCTCTTCTTGGAAGTAAGGATTTTTCAGAAAATTATACTTGTCTAAAAATAAAGAACCTTTTGTTCTTAAATTCAATGTTCACTTTACTTCCGTCTCTCTTACAGGAACTATGGCTACCTTTAGGTTGGGGTGGTGTCTGTGACACGATGTAAGTTTACACTCAGAGGTTTTGGAGTCACAGGCCTGGTTTGAACCTCAGCTCCAAGTTCACCAGCTCTGAGACTAGAGCATGATAGTGAACCCTCTGGGCCTCAGTTTCAGTTTCCATGAAATGGACATGATAATACCTTGCAGATCTGAGGATTAAGACGAAATATAGTAATATGAAGAGTTTATTACACTTCCTAAAGCATGGTAAACACTTGATAAGTGACTATTAAACATTTTTAAAGATAAAAAGCAGAGTTAAACTTTATTTTACAATAATTGGTCTACTATCAGAAATGTGTATGCTTTCTTTTAAAAGTTGAAAATATATTTTCTTGAAAATTCCCTGGCTGTCCAGTGGTTAGGACTCCACACTTCTAGTGCCAGGAGCCCAGATTCCATCCCTGGTCAGGGCACTAAGATCCTACAAGTCAAGTGGCATGGCCAAAAAGAAGTAAAAAAAAAAAAATTTGCAGCTCAGGAAATATCTTATAGTTATTTGAGCAATATTTTTCTAATCTTACCTCATACACCAAGTGAAAGTCACGCCAGAGCTTTGTGACTGACCCCATGGACTATACAGTTCATGTAACTGTCCAGGCCAGAATACTGGAGTGGATAGGCTTTCCCTTCTCCAGAGGATCTTCCCAACCCAGAGATCGAACCCAGGTCTTCCACACTGCAGGCAGATTCTTTACCAGCTGAGCCATAAGAGAAGCCCCAAAATACTGGAATGGGTAGCCTATCCCTTCTCCAGCGGATCTTCCCAACCCAAGAATCAAACTGGGGTCTCCTGCATTGCAGGCAGATTCTTTACCAATGAGCTATGAGGGAAGCCCAAAGATGTAACTAAAACAAATATACCTAAAAATAAAATGAGATGACAAGATTAGGAACTTGTTCCCTCATAGTGCCATTCATTTTCCCCTGGATTGCTTGTTAATCGAAATACTCTTAGAATGATTCAATGAATTAAATAGGAAAGTTGAGGCAATAATTCTGATACCTTTCTTCCTCCTGTCAACTCAACCCCTGGTTGGCATAAAACTTCACAGAACTTGCCATTATAAAATAGCTATTCCCCAATGAATCACACACACACACACACACACACACACACACACACACACATAAGAAGCTCTCATTTATTCTATCTTCCCTTGCTAGCTTACACTGCCTTTGTGCACCTTCCCTATTCCAAAACTATAATTAAAGATGAAGTGAATATTTTTGATTCTTGAGATGACACTTACTAGTTGTGCAGTCTTGAGAAAATGACTTAATCTTTCTGAGCCTCAATTTCTTTATCTGTAAAATGGAAATATAATACCTCCCTCAGTACATTTTTGTGAGAAAAATGGAGCAAGATTACAGCATTTGATACACTCATGGTGTATATAAGATGACACTTAATAATGCACTCTCTCCCCTTTCACTTTCCTCTAAACTGGATCTTTGCAACACATTGCTTAGGCCTTACCTGTATTCAACATGTTGCAACTGGACTTTTGATAGCCAGGTACGTGTGGCTATTAAATAACTAATAGGTAAAGATATAGAGCTATTTTTTATACCTTGTTTCTAAACAATTTATTACATAATTCTAGCAGAGTGTGACCAAGTAATTCTCTTTAGTTTTTTAAAATGAAAATCTGTGTTTTCTGTGTGTACAGTACTTAACAATGTGAAATAATAGTCCTTCATAAAGGCATAGAATTCATTCAACATGTAATTCCCGAGCACCACACTATGCTGGGTGCTATTCTAAGGTCTGGAAGCACACCCACAAGCCTTTTCCTTAGAGATTATCCACAAGAAGGAAACAGGCAAAGCAAGAGGTGCTTACCAAAGAGTGTGACAGAGGGCTAAGGAAGCACACAAAAGAAGCCCTAAGATTTGGAGAGGAAAAGAGTTGGTCAAGAAAACTTCTGGGGGAAAATTATCTCTGCTGAAATTGAAGATAAGTAGGAATGTTGTTTTTATATATACAACACACATACTAGGATACTTTTCTGATTTACCCAAATTTAAAAGGGTAAAAGTATGTTTCATCTTGTTTCATTTTGTTTTCCCCTCCAAAGTACAATTAACTTGACCCAGTCTGCCAATGGATTTCTTTTCCTGGGACCTGCAGTAACCTTGACTGATGGAAAGAACATAGCCAGACTGGATTATCTGTTTAGTAGGCTACTTTTAGTCTGGTTCCCAGCCTTGCTTTGTCAGCTCCCTCTAAATCTTTATAATCCTATTTAAACTGCCTCTAACTGTAGATGCTCATTTGTGTGACATTGATTCTTTTTGCATTTTCATTTCAAAAAATTGTGTGATGTAAAGGATTCTGGTGCTTGGCCCTAAATTATTAAATATTTGACAGTATGTCTTCCAGCACACCAAGACCTGCAGTCAGAATGGTCAATGATGTTTTCTCAGCACTTATAACCATAATAATTAAATCTTGTGTAAAGTAAAAGTCACTCAGTAGTGTCTGACTCTTTGAGACCCCATGGACTATACACTCCATGGAATTCTCCTGGCCAGAATACTGGATTGGGTAGCCTTTCCATTCTCTAGGGGATCTTCCCAACCCAGGAATCAAACCCAGGTTTCCTGCATTGCAGGCAGATTCTTCACCAGCTGAGCTGCATTGTTTAATGTCTGTCTCCCCTATAAAAACTGTAAACTCCACAAAGGACTATGTCTGTGTTATTCACGACTGTATCTTTAGTGTTTAGCTTAATACCATGCATAATCATTCATTTAACAGATATTCAGTGCCAGGCTCCCTTCTAAGCACTAAGAAGTTTAATAGTAATCGAAACTAAGTTCCCACCCTCATAGAGGATACATTCTAATGGGATAGGATAGCACAAGACAATAAACTAAGCAGTAAACACAGAAGTCAGACAGTGATTAATAATAATATGATAAAATAAGGCAGGGGGAGAGAAAATGATTTGGGGGTAAGGCAGGACAGTTTCAGATGGGGTATTCAGGGAAGACCTCACCTAGCTGAGACCTCAATATAGGCACAGAGCTAGTCATGCCTAGTTCTGGGGGTGCAGATCCTGCCTGGCAAGAAAACAGGTGCAAAGCTCAAAAACAGGACTTCCTTAGAGTATTTAAAGAACATCAAAGAGGTCAGGTGGCTAGGCTAGAGGAAGCAAAGACAGGAGGGGAAGGAGTTAAGGTCTTAGAGGACAGATCATGTGAGGAACAGTTAGAGGCTATGACAGCAATTCAGTGAGAGATGGCAGTGGTTCAGACCAGGATGGCAGCTGTGGAGATGATGAAAAGGGGATGTATTTTTAAGACACAGACAATAAGATTTGCTGATTGACTACATGGAGGCAGGGGTGGGGGGTGGTGGGAGTGAAAGAATGAAGTCAAGGTGGACTTTAGACTTTTTGACCTATGAAACCAAAGAATAGGCTGTAATTTAATGAAGGCATCAAGAAGAACAGGATGGGGATAGAGAGAGATTGGGGGTTCTGTTTGGAAAATAAGGAGTTAGTGCATATCAGTGCCTCAGTAATATTCTTTGAAATAGATGAATGAAAAACTTATGTATTTTCTTTTATTATTCAGGATTTCAGCAAGAGAAAGTAGAGGCTGTACAGTTTTGAGAGTAGCAATACTGATAAACAGTAGAACTGCCTTCCACTGCCCTTTGAACCCAAAAGTTCTTAAATCCCATTAGCATAATTTGGGGGTCCAGGACCCCATGATACTATAACATGATGTGGTATATACATGAAAATTTGTTCTTTTCTGAAATGATCCATGATTTTCATCAATTTACCACTCCCAAATAGCTAGTATGTATCCATATTAATATGACACATTTATTAAATATCTTTTTACTCTTCTTCATTCAGTAAACTCAGAGTCCAAACTACATAAAATGTGCAGGATTGACAAAATGCTAGTGTCTTTATTCAGTTAAGAAAAAGTGGGGAGTGTTACATGCCAGGCACTGGGATAGGGAGTGTGCATGTCACTCCCTATGAGAGGCAATCTGGCTTAACAGTCAGGAATATCAGCTTTGGACATTAGATACACTTTGGTTCAAAATCCAGTTCTTCTACTTGTTAACTGTGTTACTGAGGGCAAGTTATAAAACTTCTCTATTTCATATCATATACTATCACTTATATGTGGAATCTGAAAAAGTGACATAATGAATTTACATACTACTATATATAAAATAGCTAAGCAGTAAAGACGTACTGTATAGCATGGAGAACTATAATATAATAACCTATAATGGAAAATAATCTGAAAAAGAATATATGTATAACTGAATCATTCTGCTGTACACTTCAGTCAGTTCAGTTCAGTCACTCAACTGTATCCAAATCTTTACAACCCCATGTAATGCAGCATGCCAGGCCTCCCTGTCCATCACCAACTCTTGGAGCCTACTCAAACTCGTCCATTGAGTCCGTGATGCCATTCAACCATCTCATCCTCTGTCGTCCCCTTCTCCTCCTGCCATCAATCTTTCCCAGAATAAGGGTCTTTTCAAATGAATCAATTCTTTGCATCAGGTGGTCAAAATATTGGAATTTCAGCTTCAGCATCAGTCCTTCCAATGAATATTCAGGACTGATTTCCTTTAGGATGGACTGGTTGGATCTCCTTGCAGTCCAAGGGACTCTCAAGAGTCTTCTCTAACACCACAGTTCAAAAGCATCAATTCTTCAGCGCTCAGCTTTCTTCACAGTCCAACTCTCACATCCATACATGACTACTGAAAAAACCATAGCTTTGACGAGACGGACCTTTGTTGGCAAAGTAATGTCTCTGCTTTTCAATATGCTATCTAGGTTGCTCATAACTTTTCTTCCAAGGGGTAAGCATCTTTTAATTTCATGGCTGCAGTCACCATCTGCAGTGATTTTGGAGCCCCCCAAAATAAAATCTGTCACTGTTTCCACTGTTTCCCCATCTATTTACCGTGAAGTGATGGGACCAGATGCTATGATCTTAGGTTTTTGAATGTTGTTTTAAGTTTTAAGGCATTTAAAACTTAACATTTAAGTTTTAAGCTTTTTCACTCTCCTCTTTCACTTTCATCAAGAGGCTCTAGTTCTTCTTCACTTTCTGCCATAAGTGTGGTATCATCTGAGACACACAGTAAATTAACTATACTTCAATTTTTAAAATACTTTTAAGTCTTCTCTATTTCTTAGTTAAAAGATATATCTAACATAGTAAGTAAACTTTCTTCCACAAATGAGGTGTTCAATATATGGCTATGTGTGCAGGCTCAGTCACTCAGTCCTGTCCAACTCTTTGTGACACCACGGACTGCAGCCTGCCAGGCTCCTCTGTCCATGGGATTTTCCAGACAACAACACTGAAATGGGTTGTCATTTCCTACTCCAGAGAATCTTCCCAACCTAGGGATCGAATCTGAATCTCCTGAGTCTCCTACACTGGCAGGTGGATGCTTTACCACTGAGTCACCTGGGAAGCCCTCAATACGTGGTGAGATTTCTGCTAATGAGCAAACTAACTCCTTAATTATAATCTAGGTTTTCAGGTAGATTTGTTTATAGGGAGAGCACACACTAATTACCGATCATAAGCATCCAACCTGTAAAACCAGACCTACTGAATGAATAAAATAGGATTATAGAGCCTACAGAATCACAGCCCTACCCATAAGAAGTGTACATACCTAAGTAACTATTGTGCTATTGTAACTAAAATTACACAACTCTTCATAAACTATCATGTAATTTAAAGGAAAACGTTTATTATTACTGAATTTAACTGATCTTAAAAAACTGGTAGAATTTTGATTAATTCTCATATATCTAAAAGAAGCTGAGTAATAAAATTTTAGCACCTGATGTTAACAGTTGCTTAGAATACCGAACAGACTTTGGAGTCTAACTAATGTAGAGTTGCACACTGGTTCTGCCAATTAGCAAGTGTTTGTTTTTATCAGTATAGTTGATAGTTGAAGGGATCCTTTTTATCACTTAATGGCAATTAGAGATATTCTACACAAAACTCTTCCAACAGGTATAGCATACATTAGAACCTCAATTATGACAACTATTAAGATATTATTTACTAAAAGGTCCTGGAGTTCACTATTAACTAATAATTACTGTTAGAGTATCAAATTTCTGGTTGTGTGTGGGGTGTGTGTGTGAATGGGGTACCATTTCCTACTCAAGGGGATCTTCCCCACCCAGGGATAAAAGCCGTGTCTCTCGCATCTCCTGCATTGGTAGGCAGATTCTTTACCACTAACAGCACCTGGGAAGCCCACAAAATTTCTAGTTAAACAACATAATTAAATATAGAAGGGCTCCAAAGGATTCAGAGTAGGTAAGGAACCTATCACGGAGGAGAGAGGGTTGTGTATTATTGATAGCAGTGCCAAGTTAAATAGACTTGAGTCATCATAGATTATTTTATCAATTTCTATGTGGAGAAACTTTGTACTGTTTGCTTGTCAATACAAGTCATAAAATGATGCTTAGATTCAGAAATAAATCATGAATTTTAAATATCATGTTCAAGGACTTCCCTGGTAGTCCAGGGAACCAGGTTCCGTCCTTGGTCAGGGAACTAAGATCCCACATGCCTGGGAACAGCTAAGCCCGTGCACCACAACTGCTGAACCCAAATGCCTCAGCTACTGAAGCCTGCGTGCTTGGAGCCCATGCTCCGCAACAAGAGAAGCCACCACAATAAGTAGCCCCCACTCTCCACAACTAGAGAAAGACCCCAGCAGCAATGAAGATCCAGTGCAGCCAAAGATAAATAAATTAATAATAAAAATTTTATTTAAAAAAGCAGAAAAATGTGATCTATAATCAGGAGGAAAATCCCTCAATAGTTGCAGATCTAGATTTATATATCATCTCAAATATACATTTTTCATTTTTTAAAAAAATATCCAATTAGCAAATGGGTTAAGAGCACAGACTCTGAGGCCTCAGGTAGCATCCCAGCTCCACCACTTACTAGCTATATGTTCACAGCCAAGTTTTTGCCTCCCTTTTGTTATCTGTAGGTGAGGATTAAGAATAGTTTCTATCTATTATGATAATTTAAAAAGCAAATATTCATAAAGATCTCAGAATATTTGTCCATATAAATGCTACATATGTGTCAGTTAACTAAGTAATAAATAAATAGTACTTTAGATCCCTGTTGACTATCATCACCAATCTTTGATAAGGTAAAATTTTCAACTCTAAGGTATAAACAAAACGTTTAAATAGAAATCTAAGCTTTACAGTAATCCAAGTTTGGCATAAATCTCCTTTCCTTCCAACTTTCACCTCCCCATGCTATTCCTTCTCCACCAAGGCAATCACATGTGAAAGTGTGTACCTTGTATTGTTTTGTTCGCTGATCTTAACTCTTCACTCAGCCTAAGAACAAGAAAAGCAAGATCAAGCCTCTGCTATGCAACTCCTAGGTAACAAAGTTAACAGCACTGCTCATGATTACCTACAGCAAAGGCAAGATAGGCAGACAAGAGTATTTCCTTCCCTGCCGAAGCCCCAGAGCACAAAGGCACCCCATTCCTGTGGTGAGAGTTTTACCAGGAATTATACCCATATCGTGCTGCATAATGACCTGCTACCAAGCCTTCCAATGAATAGCTGGTTAAATTACTTAATCTCATTCTTTTCTTCTGATCTCTCCTCGGTAAACTAGGAGTTAACAGACTATGCTGTGGGCTATAACGAGTTAACACACATAAAATGCCTACATATGTATGGTAAAGTAAGACTATCATAAACGTTCAGTTCAGCTCATTCGCTCAGTCGTGTCCGACTCTTTGCAACCCCATGAGTCGCAGCACGCCAGGCCTCCCTGTCCATCACCAACTCCCGGAGTTCACTCAAACTCACGTCCATCAAGTCAGTGATGCCATCCAGCCATTTCATCCTCTGTCGTCCCCTTCTCCTCCTGCCACCAATCCCTCCCAGCATCAGAGTCTTTTCCAATGAGTCTACTCTTCACATGAGGTGGCCAAAGTATTGGAGTTTCAGCTTTAGCATCAGTCTTTCAAATGAAAACCCAGGACTAACCTCCTTCAGAATGGACTGGTTGGATCTCCTTGCAGTCCAAGGGACTCTCAAGAGTCTTCTCCAACACCACAGTCCAAAAAGCATCAATTCTTCGGTGTTCAGCTTTCTTTAGAGTCCAACTCTCACATCCATACATGACCACTGGGAAAACCATAGCCTTGACTAGACGGACCTTTGTTGGCAAAGTAATGTCTCTGCTTTTGAATATGCTATCTAGGTTGGTCATAACTTTCCTTCCAAGGAGTAAGCATCTTTTAATTTCATGGCTGCAATCACCATCTGCAGTGATTTTGGAGCCCCAAAAAATAAAGTCATAAACGTTAGCTATTACTGTTTTGTAGGAATTAGTCGTTTGAGTGTTGCCTTTCTTTTAGGGTTTAGGGCAATAACTATATGACTTAGGAAAGGGAGAGATGGAAGGTGGGAGTTTGAGCCTAGTTCAGTTCAGTTCAGTTCAGTTCATTTCAGTTCAGCTGCTCAGTCGTGTCCGACTCTTTGCAGCCCCATGAATCGCAGCACGCCAGGCCTCCCTGTCCATCACCATCTCCCAGAGTTCACTCAGACTTGCGTCCATCGAGTCAGTAATGCCATCCAGCCATCTCATCCTCTGTCGTCCCCTTCTCCTCCTGCCCCCAATCCCTCCCAGCATCAGAGTCTTTTCCAATGAGTCAACTCTTTGCATGAGGTGGCCAAAGTACTGGAGTTTCAGCTTTAGCTTCATTCCTTCCAAAGAAATCCCAGGACTGATCTCCTTCAGAATGGACTAGTTGGATCTCCTTGCAGTCCAAGGGACTCTCAAGAGTCTTCTCCAACACCACAGTTCAAACGCATCAATTCTTCGGCGCTCAGCCTTCTTCACAGTCCAACTCTCACATCCATACATGACCACAGGAAAAACCATAGCCTTGACTAGACGGACCTTAGTCGGCAAAGTAATATCTCTGCTTTTGAATATGCTATCTAGGTTGGTCATAACTTGGACTTAGGGAAAAGCTGATAATAATACAAAACAACAAACTCTCTTCTCAAGCCGCCAGAATAAACTTTACTTGGTAATCAGAGCAGAATCCCAGGGGCCACAGCTTCCCTGCAACGCCGCGAACACCCAAAGCAGGGCCCTCAGAATCCCCCGGCAGAGGGCATTTCGACCAGGGAGGAGCCTGAAGGGGGCCTCAGCACAGACTTTTACGTCACAAAATTCCCCGGGAGTTGACCTAGCGACTTCCACGCTCCGAGAGACGCTTTACCCCGCGAAGGGTGCCTGTGCTTCTGCTCTGCTTGGGTCCAGCAGCGGTCCCCAGGGGGCGTCCTCGCACCCACCACCGGTACCTGCGCGGGCGGATTGCAGCCTCCGCCCGCTCTGTGGGAATCAGCACCCAACCCCGCGGCTCGGGGGCGTGGCTCTAGCGGAGGCCCCACCCCGCCGTCCCCATTGGCTGAGGCTGCCGGGGGCCGGGGTCTGCGCGCCGCAGTCCGAGACCCCAAGGCTCCGCCCCAACGCGGTTACATGGGGAGCTGGAGAAAACCCGGTGCTTAAGGAGCAAGCTTCTGTGCCTGGGAAGCCCCGTCGGGGGCCATGGGTGGACAGGTGAGGCTGCCGCCCGGAGAGCCCTGCCGAGAAGGTGAGTGTCTGCTCCGGGCCGGAGGACTTGGCGTCCGGGTGGCGATGAGACCCGGCGGGAGGTCGCGGGTACGTGTGGAGTCTAGAAAGGGAAACGCCGACTCTTAACGTACTCATTCATACATTTATTCATTCACTCAGCTCGTCAACAGATATTTATTGGTACCAACAATATGCCAGACTCTATGGGAATGCCTGAGTCGAACAAGATATACGTGGCTTCCCACTCCCACTCCAGAAGACAGGTCCACGTAAATTATGGAGAGTTGAGTGTCTTGACGGGGTGTTCAGGGTGTTGTGGGAAGACTCCCAAGTTTCATCCGAGAAAGACGCTTCCACTGACTCAGACTCACTTCCAAAGTCCGTGGTCGACGTCATCCCGTGGGCAGAGGGCGCGGCCGTGGACCCGGCGGGCGTCCAGTCGCGCACAGCTATGGCTTGGCGAAGCTCAAGAACAGTAGAGGGTCAGGCGCCCTGAACACCCTCGGGGGAGGAGGCTGGACAAGGCTGGGCTGCCCACCTCTCTCCTCTTTCTTTGAGAGGTGAAGACGCCTCCAACCTCAGTAGCCTCGCGTCTGACTCGCTGCAGAGTCACTTGGCTGCTTAAGCCGAGACTGGAACTGGGCGCAATCATTTGTTGGTTTCTCACTGCTTTGTGGCCTAGGTTTCTGCCCCCACCCTCTTCGGGTAAAGTCTTAGGGCGCCGCCCCTTGCCCTTTGCTCCTGAGCTTTCTACAACTTCAGTACCGATGGCGCATGTAACTCGGGATGAAACTAAGGACCTGGGGACCAGGCAGGCGGGGAGGGGGCGCGGGCGGACAGTTTGTATCAGGAGAAATCACAGTTTTCAGTTTGTACAAAGTCCAGAGGAAGGCTGATTTCTGATTTACCCAGTAAGGATGTAAAGAGGGAGGGGACAATGAGAAGCGTGGCAAGAACTCTACCTTCCCAAAATTGCGGGCAAATCCCCCCGAGTTTCTCTTTCCTTGGCTCTCCCAGCTTATTCCTTGATGTGGAGAAGTATTGTTTGTTTTGTTTTTAAGCCAGAACGCAGTGAACGAGTCAGAACGATGCCAGGAAGAGAAAGAACGAACACAGAGTAAAATGCCTGAACAATTCACAAACTATTAGAAAGTTGTAGTTTTAAAAGTGGTTTTGAAGGCAGTATTCCTAGATCGTCAGTCTTTGTCTAAAGAATTCCTAAACCAGTAAGTCAGACTGTTACTAACACATCCACCCTTGTTTACCCAAGGATCTATAAGGAGGATGTGTGAATTACCCTGCTTGTTTGAACTTTGGGATGATTTTCCTGCTTTGCTCATATATTTAGTTCCAACAAGAAATGTTCAAGTTCCATGTTTAATCACTGTTTTTTAGTCATTAAGTTCTGTAAGACTCTGTGACTCCACGGACTGTAGCCACCAGTCTCCTCTGTCCATGGAATTCTCCAGGCAAGAATACTGGAATGGGTTGCCATTTCCTTCTCCAAAGGATCTTCCCAATCGAGGGATGGAACTCAAGTCTCCTGCTTTGGCAGGTTGATTCTTTACCTCTGAACCACCAAGGAAGCCCTCCATGTTTAATACCAAGGGTTAACTGTGGTAATTAATTATGTGGGACTCTGGGGGCATCACAAACTCAATGGACATGAGTTTGAGCAACCTCGGGGAGATGGTGAAGGACAGGGAACCTTGGCGTGCTGCAGTCCATGAGGTTGCAAAGAGTTGGACACATGACTAAGCACACGACTGAGAGACTGAACAACAGCTGGGGGAAAAGACTTGAGAGAAATCAGAATGGTTATCAGTGAAACTTCCCTGGTGACTCAGTGGTGAAGAATCTGCCTGCAATGCAGGAAATGCAGATGACTCCAGTTCGATCCCTGGATCAGGAAGATCGCCTGGAGGAGGGAATGGCAACCCACTCCAGTCCTTTTGCCTGGAGAATCCCACGGACAGAGAGAGGATCCTGGTGGGCTGCAGTCCCTGGAGTTGCAAAGAATCAGACATGACTGAAGCAACTGAGCACACAGGCAGTCTTCTCAGCTATGACACCCTCCTTAAGTCTTTCTTCATCTGTAAATTGAGAATAATTCCTACAGTTTAGAGTTTGAGGAGTAGATGCAGGTGGGATTACATATGAAGCAAACACTTCAGAGTCTGACCTGACATGGAATAAAGGATCCATTTTTCATTTGTTCATTTATTCAAATGACATTGACCTAGGTCCCATGTGTCAAACGTTGACCTAGGTTCTATTAATAGAACAGAGAAATTTGCAAGACAGTCTGGGCCTAGAGGCCCAAATAATTGAATAAGTCTTCATAATTAGGAATCAAACCAAGTACAAAATTATTTGAGACTTCATTTTTTTGTAGGTGCCCATCTGCATTCTCTGGCCTCTTGGATGCAATGGTATATGTTAATGATTCTGAGATTTTACTCTTAAAAAAACCATATCATAAACATTTCTCAAAATTCCACCAAATGAATATAACTTTTATTAGCAGCGCAAACTGTATTTTCTATATAAAATATAGCTTCTTTTATATTACACTAAAATAGATTTTCTCCAGATTTCTACAAAAAAGTTAAAAGCATAATTTTTTTTTCCAAGTTTAAGTGCTCTAAGTGTGGAAATTTAAGTGCTCTAAGCTAGTAAAAATCTTCACTAAAGGTTGTTCAGAAAATAATATGTTATTAATTGCAGCAGTTTATGTAGGAAATTTCATGGTCAACAGTCCTCATAGAGTATTTGGCTTCCAAAAATACTGATAGTGGGATGATCTTGTTTAGAGATACAAATTTTTAACTTAAAAAAAAAAACAACAGTATCTGCTCAATTTTATTTGGATTAATTGAAATAATGGGCTTTTTACCCAGTCCTATCATAGTTTATTTCCAAACTTCCAGTTTATAGCAAAATTATTTCTCATTCTGCTCCAAATTTTCTCTCCATTTCTGCTCCAAATTATTTCTCATTCCTATTCTACCCTCCTTATTATTGTCTTTTTGTTAGATTTCTCAATAAAATTGTCAGTTTTCATGAGAACAGAGACCTGTTTACCTGTCTTGTTGATCACTGTCTCCCACATTCCTAGAACAGGCTGGGCACACAGAAAGTATAATAAGAATTTAAGTGTTGATGAATGGTTACCTAACATGGTGCCTTGTATGGTAGTTTGGGCTTCCTGGGTGGCGCTAATGGTAAAGAACCTGCCTGCTAATGCAGGAGACACAGGAGATGTGGGTTCAGTCCCTGAGTCTGGAAGATCCCTTGGAGAAGGAAATGGCAATCCACTCTAGTATTCTTGACTGAAGAATCCCATGGACAGAGGAGCTTGGCTGGCTACAGTTCTTAGGGTCACAAAGAGTTGGACACAACTGAAGTGACTTAGCACACACATGGTAGTTTGTTGAATAAATGAAATAGATCTGTGGATATACAGTGTTGTTACAAAGCCATAATTAAGCTGTAAGAAGACATCTGTTTGGTTGGCAGTGTTAAATTGTACAGTGGAAAGTGAGAAATTAGGTTGGAAAGGCAGAGAAGGTCTTTCTAAGGAGGTGAGAGTTGAGCGAAGAGGAGTTAGCCATACCAGCCACTACTAGGACTAAGTAACAAGTGAAGGCTACTTACTTAAAAGCTTCTAAGATGAGAAGAAATTAAGCCTATTAAAGAAAGAAGGGAGAAAATTAGGAAATGAGGTTACAGAGATACATGGAGGCAGGATTCTATAGGCCATTTTAGACTGTGGTGGGGATTTTGGATTTTTTCTGAATGGAAAGGGAAGCCATTGTAGAATTTTGGAAGAAGAAGTGACACAAAAGGATGGACTTAACAAAAGGCTTATTTCACCTGAGCCTATGTCTTACTACTCTTTGGCCTCATCTCATATTATCTCTCTTCTCTCATCAGCCAACCTGGCTAGTAAACTTCCTTTTACTCTCCTCAAGTAAATTCCCACATCTGGGTGTTTGCATTTACTTTTAGCAGAGAGGTTTTTCTATTCAATGCTCTCTCTTAAAAATACTCCTTTATGCTGCTTTTACTCCTTTCCATGGCAGTCAACATATTCTGTAGTTTTTAGTTCACTTGTTTATTTTCCCAGGAATTTTACTTTACTCACAGTTGTAACCCCAGCTTCTAGAAAATGCCTGACAGATGGTAGATACTCAATAAAAATATATTGAATCAGAGAATGAAAAGTGTTGTTTCAGGGAATGAGTGAGAGAGTAATGCAACGTAATGTCAGAGGTGAGCAAGCTTCAGAACATATAAAGCTCTTTAAAAATTAGAAATTTAAATTTTGTTATAACTGCCATGAAAAATCATGGGGAATTAAGCAGGGGAGTGATGTAATCTGATTCACACTGGCTAATATTTGGGGAATAAATTGTAGGAGACAGAAGAGATCTCATTCATTCTTTCCTTCGCTGATATAAACAGGCAAGTGTGTCAGTCAGCTAGGGGCTTCCCTGGTGGTTCAGCAGTAAAGAATCTGGCTGCAAGGCAGGAGATGTGGGTTTGATCCCTGGGTCCGGAAGATCCCCTGGAGAAGGAAGTGGTAACCCACTCCAGTATTCTTGCCTGGGAAATCCCATGGACAGAGGAGCCTGGCTGGCTACAGTCCATGGGGTTGCAAGAGTCAGACACAACTTAGCGATTAAACCACCAAACCACCACCATCAGTCAGCTATTGCTGTATTACACACAACCCAAACTCTAGGATGCTCAGGCTTCGGTTGTTGCAGCTCCCAGGCTCTAGAGTACAAGATCAATAGTTGTGGTACACAGGCTTAGTTGCTCCAAGGTATGTGGGATCTTCCAGGAACAGGGATCCTCCTGTGTCTCCTACATTGGCAGGCAGATTCTTTACCACTGAGCCACCAGGGGAGCCCCAACTTATTCTTTATAGACAAATAAGGCTTGAAAAAGCTATTCAAACCATTTCATCTTTGTATAAACAACAATCAATTTTAACTGACTTTATTTGTACTTTTTGTTCTTATGTTTCTGAAATAGAATAGTAGTCTGGGAATTGGATTATTTGGCCCCGATTTTGGCTGTTACGTGGCTTTGCCAAGTCACTTAATATATTGGCATCAGTTTCTTTAAGATATCTTCCAGATACACGTGCCTATGAATTTAGAGCTGGTCCATCAACGATATTTATGAACTACCAGAATTATAAGTAAGTTACTCTGGAAACCAAGATAGCTTATTATCAAACCCAAAGGTACTGAAGGGATCTTTGGACTCATTGAGTCAAACTCCCTCATTTGAGAGATGAAGAAACTGAAGTCAAGAGTAATGATTCAACTTTCCCAAGATTATAGACAATTAGTAATGGAGTTTAACATGGGAAAAGGCATATAATCCTATAGAAAATTTGACTTTGTTGTTAAATTTTTTAAGTGTGTGTAAGAAGACATTCACATCTGTACCTAGAAGATACATCTTAAGTTGAATCATATGAAACCGCTATTTTCTGTTGGGTCAAAAACTGTCAAATATCATCAACTTCATTTGGTTTAACATAATTGAGAACGTTAGCAGCACTGTTTGTAAAAACAAAAACACAGCAAATTACCCAAATGTCCGCAAACTATAAAATAGAAAAACTACTGGTGAGATAGTCATAAAGTGGAATTCTATAGACCAGTAGGGAAAAAAGGAAACCTTACAGTCAGAGCATCAAGAATGATAAACCTCAAAAGCAAGCCAATCACCAAAGAATGCATACTATATGATTACATTTTTAGAAAGTGCAAAAAGAAGAAAATAAAACAACTTATTATTTAAAGATAATCTTATAGGGGAAATTTCTTTCTTTCTTTCTTTTTTTTGGCCATTCCCCATGGCATGTAGGATCTTAGTTCCCTGAGCAGGGATTGAACCCATGTCCCTTGCAGTGGAACCTCCAAGTCTTAACCAGTGGATTAGCAGGGAAGTCCCAGGAAATCATTTTTTTTGAAGCAAGGACTATTAGAAAATCAGATTAGTTGTTACCTTGAGGGGTAATGTTTTATTTCTTAAATTAGGGGGTTGATACGTTGGTGTATATTATTTTTTCTTTATAACTGACACATATTTCCTAAATGTTATTCAATATTTAAAACAATATAACATTAAAGAAATGATACATGCTCTTTGCTGACAGGAGTATAAATTGGTTTAGATACTTGATAGGGCTATTGGCAGTGTCTATTAAAATGAAAAAGAAGGAATGTAATAGATTTTCTGTGTTAGATAAAGTTTGGATTAAACTCCTGGAGAATTATTTTGCTTACTATAATCTTAAGAAGCTACCTCAATTTTGAGATCTCTAATTGCTCTGAAACCCTCCAGTGTCCCTGCCCACATATTCTGCTTCCTCCATCCCTCCCCTCCTGCCCTACAGCACTCCATACCCACCTACCCACCAGTCACTCCCTCATTCGTTCATATCTGCCGTGGCCTCCCTCTTTCATATGCTCCCCAAACATAAAACAATTTAAGTTCTAAGGTCAGTAACTAGACAAGATTTTATTATTTTTCCTGCCATAAAACATGCAACATTAATGTTCATTTACAATGAGAACTTACAAAAGGCAACAAAGATTATTTGCGCTCCCTTATCATCCTCTGCCCCACGCCCCCTAAAATGTTGGAAACATTTTGCTGTGTAAACAGTTCAGAAAGAGTATTGTTTCACTGGAATGAGATCCACCCACACTGTTTCCAGAGATAAAGTTTTGGAATGGTTATGTTAACTACATAGTAAATGATACTAATGCAGCCATAGAATTTTCTGTCCAGTTCAGTCAGATATTTTCACAAAAATTCATGTAATCAAAATTCTTACTACTAAAAGTTACTTTGGTAGTAATTGGGGGTTAGATGAGATGAACAGTGTTCAGGACTAGATTGCTTGCGGCTAGCTTATGTGAAAATTTGCAGCAGTCCTTACTAAAACAACCAGCCTGAAAAATTCCTCAGTTACAGTAAACTATCCCTGAAGTAATATAATTCTCCTTGGAATAGTTAGAAGTTTTGTCTCAGAATTTATCCTGTATCTCTGAATCAAAGTTGGTTCATTTTCAAATTACAGAGATAAATGAAAGAATAACCATGAAAAAACTGAATTCAGTTATTTTACCTTTTGCTAGACTTGAACTTAATAGTTGTTTCTCAGCTGTACGTGTGGCAAAATTCACATAACTCGTACTGCTTCTCGGGCTTCCCAGGTGGTGCTAGTGGTAATGAACCTGCCTGCCAGTGTATGAGACAAAAGATGTGCAGGTTTGATCTGTGGGTTGGGAAGCCACTACAGGAGGGCATGGCAACCCACTCCAGTATTCTTGCCTGGAGAATCCCATGGACAGAGGAGCCTGGTGGGTTACAGTCTAGACAGTTGCAAAGAGCTGGACATGACTGAAGCAACTTAGCACGCACGCACGCATACTGCTTTGCCCCAGAGGCACAGATCCCACTATTAAAGTTTTGTTTCCAAGACAACATTTAGTCAAACTATCTTTTGTTGTTTACGTGCTTTCTTAAGATTTTTGAGATGTAAAGCTGACTTTATTTCACTGAATTCTAAAATTTGTTTTTGCGCATTTTTGTTCAGGGTAAGTCACGCTAGGAAAATATGTCTTTTAAATGGGAAAAAAAGTTGAGAAGATAGAAAACCTAGTCACAGGGTCACTGTGTTGGCAGCTTTTCAAATGGAGAATAGATTATAAAAATCTCTTGAACAGTATAAAATGTTTTCATTCTGTGTTTTAGTATTTAGCTCCTCCCCGCCCCCCCCCAAAAAAGGCAGTTATAATAATGGGTCTGGTTCAGTGATTTACATGCTTATTTGAATCCTCTTCAAGGGAAAGAAAAAAAAAGGCCAACTGATATTTTATTCATTTTTCTATTAGAGTCTATTTTATTAAGGAGGGAAGTGAATTAGACTTGAAAAATTATTCTCTATGGGGAAAGTGGTCTAGAAAACTAGACCCACTTTTAAACACATTTTCTGAAATGCACATCAAGTGGGTTAGCTCAGTTTCTTGTAACGTGGTGATTTCTAGTCTGGTGGGGTTGCTGTGCTCTGTCCTACTTTCGGGCATTATACACACACTGATGCTTTCTGGGAAACACACTGATGGAGAGAAGTGGATGTGCCGGGGAGGGGGCTGTAATGAACTACTGAACCCAAGCCAGTGCACACAGCTCCTTGATGCTCCAGCAGAGAACCAAGTTTTGCTAGACTTTCCATTCAATAAGAGGAATCCAGACTTTGATGTGAAGTTTGTCATGCTTAGATGATGACAGCTAAAGCACTTTGCAAACACTGTGAAGAACTTGTATGTGTCAGCCCAGCAGAATGTGTCTGCCAGCCCGGGGATCACGTGCTGCAGACTGCCCATCACGTGCTGCAGACTGCCCATCAGGCAGTAAAAAAGTGTGTTAGTAGAGAAAGAAAGTTTCTATTTCTTGGATAAAGAAAGAAAATGTTAATGCATCTCCCTTTTGTCGGTTGACATCTCCCTCTTTCCCTTTTTCCAGGCTATGTGCTGTCCCTGAGCTGCCCAAATGCCTCCCAGGCTTGGTGTGAGATCACACGTGTGTCACAGCTGCTGGCTTCTTCTGTCCTCTACAGGGACCTGAATTCCAGCATAACCAACCTGAGCGTTTCTACAAATACAGAGAACAAATACAGCCTTTATATAGGCCTGGTACTGGCAATAAGTTCCAGTATTTTTATTGGCTCCAGTTTCATCTTGAAAAAAAAGGGCCTCTTGCAACTGGCCAAAAAGGGTGTCACTAGAGCTGGTAAGAGACAAATGCAGCTAACGAATTCAAGTTTCTAATTGCAGAGATAATCCTATTGTAAGACCGCAGTGCTATGAGAATTTCAGAGAATTTCCCTGTCTCTGTCTTAGCCCCTATCTCTGTTCTCAGCAGTTTCCAGGATTGAACCAGTTGTGTCTCCTTTAGGGTGAGACTAAAACTCAAGAGGTTTAGCGTGTGGAAAGAGTTTTTCTTTCATAACCTTGTTGTTGTTCAGTCGCTAAGTCATGTCTGACTCTGCGACCCTCTGGACTGCAGCATGCCAGGCTTCCCTGTCCTTCACTGTCTCCAGGAGTTTGCTCAAACTCACATCCATTGAGTCAGTGATGCCATTCAACTATCTCATCCTCTGTTACCTCCTTCTCCTCCTTAGTCTGAGATTTCAGGATTTAAAGTCAGATCAGGCTAAACACATTAGGGGGTTTTCTTTGCAGAGTAAAATCCAAACATCTTTGTACAATCTCTGACCTCACCTCCTGCCTAAAGTGTCCCACGCTACCTCTCTAGCTTCATCTTCTGCTACCCTCCCTGCCACCTGCTTTTCTCTGGCTCTTGGAATTTACCGAGTTCTTTCCCACCTCAAGAGACAGGGGTTCAATCCTTGGGTCGGGAAGATCCCCTGGAGTAGGAAATGGCAACCCACCCCAGTATTCTTGCCTGGAGAATCCCATGGACCGAGGAGCCTGGTGGGCTACAGTCCATGGGGACAGCAAAGAATCAGAAATGACTGAGAGCAGCATGGCTGGGACAGCTTCCCACCTCAAGGTCTTTTCCTTTGCCTTCAACTCTCTTCTCCCTGCCTGTCGCTTGGTGACTCATCCTTCAGACTTCAACTAAACTATAACCACTCCAGAATGGCCTTCTTGACCATCCTCTTTGGGAAGGTCTCACTCACCTCCACCCCTGCTATTATTGCACTAAGGGTTTCCTTCACTGTCCCTGGAATAATTTGTCATTGTACAGTTATTGTTTATTTGCTTGTTGTCAACAGGCTCATTTATCAATAGTTGATTCACAAAAGCAGGAACCTTCCCTAGCATAGAGGTTGGCAACCAATAAGTATTGTCAGGTCAATAAATGGATCGCAGTAGAATTAGGTTACTATTTGCAGTGACGTTTCAGAAGCTGTTAGCTCTACTTGACTGTCCTTCATTAGCCATGAATTTTCTATTCATTCTTAATCAAGAATAATGTCTTTAAAAAGCTAAATATTGTTCTAAGATCCATGGAGGATAATAAATGGTTATGAATTACACAAACAAGTTTACAGAAGAGTACTATTGAGGGGACACTGATTAAAATAGTTTAGCATTTAAAAAGATAGACAAAATAAAAGATAATTGAAAAATCGAGTAAGTCCATGCAGCAGCGTATTACACAATTTTTAAAGTGACATTTCACTCCACTAGAGAAAGGATGAATTATTCAATCGAAAATATAGAGACAACTGGCAAAAACTACAGGAGAAAAATGTAAGAGCTCTACTTTATACCATTTTTCACAATAGATTTCACATAGTTTAAGTTAAATTTAAAATAATTTTTTTAATCCTAAAAGAAAGTCTTCCTAAGCATAAAGATAAAGGAGGAAACAATTCTGTATGAAGAAAGAGATTATCTGGAAAGACAAAAAAAAAAAAATCCTACTTGAAAACACCTTTAACTGAAACTGAAAAGGAAATGACATGTAGGGGAGAAAATTTCAAAATATATGACAAAGGGTGGTTAGGATCCACAATATATAAAGAGTGACTATAGTTGATAATCCCAGGAAAAGGAAATGGCAACCCATTCCAGTATTCTTGCCTGGAGAATCCCAAGGACAGAGGACCCTGGCAGGCTACAGTCCATGGGGTCTCAAAACAGTCAGACGTGACTTAGGTGTGACTAAACAACAATAGTTGATAAGAAAAAGATTAGTACCTAACAGAAAAAGACAAAGCACATAAACAAGGAACTCACAGAATAAGAACTGTAAGTGGCCAATAAACATACTTAAGTAAATGTTAATTCACTAGTATCCAAAGAGATATCAACTATGTAACAATGGGCTCCAGAGTTGTTGCCTACTATTTTAACAAGATTTGGTTTTTCTTTAAAAAATAATGCCCTATGCTGCTAAGGGAATTTGAGAAATAAATAGCTTTCTCAAACATTGCTGGAAGCAATATAAATGGGTACAAATTTTCCTGAGAGAAATTTGGGAAAGTTTAAAATGTTACCATCTTAAAATCTAATAATTCTACTTCTGGGAATTTATCTTAAGAAGTGAATGAAACTACATTAATCAAAACAGCATCATATTGGCACAAAAGCAGACCTATAGATCAATGGAACAGAGATAACCCACACATCTACAGTCAATTATTCTATTATAAAGCAAGCAAGAATATATAATGGAGAAAAGACAGTTTTTTCAATATGTGGTGTTGGGATAACTGGACAGCTACATGTAAATCAAGGAAATTAGAACATTCCCTCCCACCATATACAAAAATAAACTCAAAATGGTTTAACGATCTAAATATAAGATGTGACACCATAAAACTCCTAGAGGAGAACATAGGCAAAACATTCTTGGACATAAATCATAGCAATATTTTTATATCAGTCTCCCAAGGCAAAAAAATAAAAGCAAAACTAAACAAATAGGACCTAATCAAACTTAAAGCTTTTGCACAGTAAAGAAAACCATCAACAACAAAAAAAAGACAACCTATGTAATAGGAGAAAGTATTTGCAAACAGTGCGACCAGCAAGGAGTTAACATCCAAAATATACAAATGGCTCATACAACTCAATGTCAAAACAAACAACCCAACCAAAAACTGGCAGAACACTTGCATAGACATTTTCCCAAAGAAGACATTCATATAACCTATAGACACATGACAAGATGTTCAGTATCACTAATTATCAGAGAAATGCAAATCAAAACTATAGAGGGGTATTATTATCCCACCCTGGTCAGAATGGCCATCATTAAAAAGTCCACAGACAAATGACTGGAGACGGTTAGGAGAAAAGGGAACCGTCCCATACTGTTGGTGGGAAGGTAAATTGGTACAGCCACTATGGAAAACAACTGGAGGTTTCTTGGAACACTAAAATTAGAGTTACCATATGATCCAGCAGTCCCATTCCTGGGCATATATTCAAAAAGACAAAAACTCTAATTTGAAAAGACATACCCCAGTGTTCAAAGCAGCACTAATTACAAAAGCCAAAGCATGTAGAAAACCCAAGTGCCCATGAACAGATGATTGGCTTAAGAAGATGGGATATATAAATATAATGAAATATTACCCAATCATAAAAGTGAATTAAATCTTGCCACTTACACCAACACAGATGCACCTAGAGAATGTAATACTAAGTCAAACAGAGAAAGACAAATATATATTACTTGTATGTGGAATCTACAAAATAATGCAAATGAATATTTATATATATAAAAGAGAACCAGACTCACAGACATAGAAAACAAACTTATGGTTACCAAAGGGAAGGGGATAAATTACGATAAATTAGAAGTATGATATTAAGAGATACAAACTAGTGTACCTAAAATAGATGAGCAACAAATATTTACTGTATAGCATATAGAACTACATTCAATATCATGTAATAACCTATAATGGAAATTAATCTGAAATATATATATAACTGAATCACTTTGCTGTACACCTGGAACACAAAATTATAAATCAAGTATATTTCAATGTCTCAAAAAAAGAATTAAACACATCTAATATAAGCATTATGGCCTATAAAGTAAAAAAGTTTTAAAAAAGAAAAATGAGTGAATAAGAATTCAACCTAGATTTACATCCCTGGATGTTTATAATATTTAAGGCTTTTATTTAATGATAAGAAAAAAACTAGAAACTATATGTTTGAGTGTCTATATGGTCTCATAAAGGTTAATAATAATATACCAGACTTTAGAATGCTCAATTATTAATTAAGGGCTGAGAAAGTATTTCTGATACTAAGTTTTTTTAAAACAGCATAGAAATCATATTTTAATATTCCAATTCAGTTATTTGCAAATTTTGTAAGGAAAAAATCATAAATAAGTGGTTAATTCATGTGGTTAAGGTAAAACATTACAAGAGTGGGAAGATAATTCCCTGAGTATCTTAGGAAAGGTTTTTGTCCTTTTCAGTAGACTAGACACAAATAGATTCAAGGGATTAGATCTGATAGACAAAGTGCCTGAAGAACTATGTACAGAAGTTCATAACATTGTACAGGAGGTGGTGATCAAAACCAACCCCAAGAAAAAGAAATGCAAACAGATGAAATGGCAAATTAGCTGAGAAAAGAAGAGAACTGAAAGGCAAAGGAGAAAAAGAAAGATATATCCATCTGAATGCAGTTCCAAAGAATAGCAAGGAGAGATAAGAAAACCTTCCTAAGTGAACAGTGCAAAGAAATAGAGGAAAACAATAGGATGGGAAAGACTAGAGATCTCTTCAAGAAAATTAGAGATACCAAGGGAACATTTCATGCAAAGATGGGCACAAAAAAGGACAGGAATGATATGGACCTAACAGAAGCATAAGATATTAAGAAGAGGTGGCAAGAATACACAGAAGAATTATACAAAGAAAGAGCTTAATGACCCAGATAACCAGGATGGTGTGATCACTCACCTGGAGCCACACATCCTGGAATGTGAAGTCAAGTGGGTCTAAGGAAGCATCACTACGAACAAAGCTAGTGGAGGTGATGGAATTCCACCTGAGCTATTTCAAATCCTAAAAGATAATGCTGTGAAAGTGCTGTACTCAGTATCCTAGCAAATATGGAAAACTCAGCAGTGGCCACAGGACTGGAAAAGGTCAGTTTTCATTCCAATTCCAAAGAAGGGCAATGCCAAAGAATGTTCAAACTACCACACAATTGCACTAATTTCACCTGCTAGCAAAGTAATCCTCAAAATTCGCCAAACCAGGCCTACGGTACATGAACAGAGAAAGTTCAGATGTTCAAACTGGATTTAGAAAAGGCAGAGGAACCACGGATCAAATTGCCAGCATCCGCTGGATCATAGAAAAAGCAAGAGAATTCCAGAAAAACATCTACTTCTGCTTCATTGACTACGCTAAAGCCTTTGACTGTGTGGATCACAACAAACTGTGGAAAATTCTTAAAAAGATGGGAATACCAGACCACCTTACCTGCCTCCTGAGAAACCTGTGTGCAGGTCAAGAAGCAACAGTTAGAACTGGACATGAAACAACAGACTGGTTCCAAATTGGGAAAGAAGTATGTCAAGTGTGTATATTGTCACCCTGCTAATTTAACTTATATGCAGAGTACATCATGCCAGGCTGGATGAAGCACAAGCTGGAATCAAGATTGCCAGGAAATATTAATAACTTCAGATATGCAGATGACACCACCTTTATGGCACAAAGCGAAGAGGAACTAAAGAATCTCTTGCTGAAAATGAAAGAGGAGAGTGAAAAAGCTGGCTTGAAATTCAACATTCAGAAAATGAAGATCATGGCATCTGGTCCCATCACTTCGTAGCAAATAGATGGGGAAACAATGGAAACAGTGACAGACTTTATTTTCTTGATTTTCTCCAAAATCACTGCAGATGGTGACTGTAGCCATGAAATTAAAAGATGCCTGCTCCTTGGAAGAAAAGCTGTGACAAACCTAGACAGCATGTTAAAAAGCAGAGACATTACTTTGCCAACAAAGGTCCGTCTAGTCAAAACCATGGTTCTTCCAGTAGTCATGTATGGATTTGAGAGTTGGACCATAAAGAAGGCTGAACACCAAAAAATTGATGCTTTTGAGCTTTGGTGTTGTTGAAAACTCTTGAGAGTCCCTTGGACTGCAAGGAGATCCAACCAGTCCATCCTAAAGGAAATCAGTACTGAATATTCATTAGGATTGATGTTGAAGCCCCAATACTTTGGCCACCTGATGCAAAGAACTGACTCATTGCAAAGAAAAGACCCTGATGCTGGGAAAGATTGAAGGTAGGAGGAAAAGGGGATGATAGAGGATGAGATGGTTGGATGGCATCACCAACTCAACAGACATGAGTTTGTGCAAGCTCCGGGAGTTGGTGATGGACAGGGAAGCCTGGCATGCTGCTGTCCATGGGGTCACAAAGTGTCAGACACAACTGAGCGACTGAAGGACAACTGACACAAATTCAGTTTCGTGGTGCCAAAAGGTAGAGAATAAGTAGAGTCCAGCTGGCTAATGCTGGTTATTCTCTCATTGACTATCCAAAATTTCAAAAGTTCTTATGTCAACCATCTTCTTTCCTTTAATGTCTTCATTTGGTACCAATCTAATTTAATATTTACAGGGTTCTGTCTTTAACTGTGGCCAAAATAAAGCATTTAGGGCTTATAATTCTCTCTATTCCCTCATAGCTCAGTTGGTAAAGAATCTGCCTGCAAAGCAAGAGAGCTGGGTTCGATTCCTGGGTCAGGAAAATCCCCTGGAGAAGGAAATGGCAACCCACTCCAGTATTCTTGCCTGGAGAATCCGATGGACAGAGGAGCCTGGCAGGCTACAGTCCATCGGGTCGCAAGAGTCAGACATGGCTTAGCGACTAAAGAGAGAGAGAGAGAGATCTACACCTCTGAATGGCATAAATAGTTTAGACAAAAAATGTCACCTTCCATATCAGTAAACAAAGGATACTGCTGACATCAAGGCATTAGTGACTGCCCCCACCAGCAGACAGTGCAGCCTGAGGGGATTCAAGATGGAGAGCACTCGATACTGGCCCTAAATAGTTAAGGTGCATACCAAAGGAATGATTCCAGTGAGCCAGACTCCTACATCTTCCCATACAAATAAAAGTGCTAAATTCATTTTTTTTAATTAACAGTAATCTTTTGATGTTCCAACTATCTGGTTTCCCCCCCCACCCCCCCACCCCCGCAAAACTCCTATATATCCTGGTTCTTCCCTTTCCTATTCAGAGCAGGCCCTCAGAATTATCTGAGAGGCTGCCTCCCAGACTTAAGCCCTCAGCAAATCCACCAAATAGAACATAATTCTCAGTTTTTAGGTTTGCATTTTTTTTTTGAGTTGACAATAATAAACCTCATGACTAATTTTCCTGCAAATGAAGAAAACTTATTTTCTGTAGAAATCAAAGGCAACATAAAGAAAACTTTAGGAGATCTCTAGAAATGACTGAGTAAGTAAGCTAAAAGATGAGATATACTGAGTAGGCCTTAAGTCTTGCTTTTTCCAACCATATTCCGGTACCTTTTATGGAAGTTAATTCCCCAAACCCTCTTCTTCCACTTTAGAACTTAATTTCTATTTTCATCATTTTCCTAGGACAAGGTGGACATTCTTACCTCAAGGAATGGCTCTGGTGGGCAGGATTACTCTCAAGTGAGTCCATAATGCCAAGAATGGTGTTTGCTTGCAAAATGATGAATAAATTACATGCAGTTGTTCAAATTGATCAGTTTATCCAGCTGGTAAGGCTGGCATATAAGTCTGGAAGTTTTTGTGTGGGCATAATGTCTTATATGTAAAGTAAGTCCTATGAATTTAGAATTAATTTTTATTCTGTCTTCCTCCCACCCTCATGTTCTCAATACTGTCTTGGAATGCCAGGAAAAAACTTATCATCTGAAATCTTATGTTTTATCACAAACTTCTCCTTCTCTTGTATTTTATTCCCCATAATAATTGATGAAAATGCTTCCCTGCTACATTTCCCCAGCTCCTAATTCTATATGTGACTATTCTAGCTGCATAGAGTAGCTAACTTTCCTAGCCAGGACCAAAACGTGGATAAATGAAAGTCCCCTTGGGCTGCTTGGTTCTGAATAAACAGAGAGGAGATGAAGATTGTCAGCATTCTCCCTCCTCCTAGACTTGCCCAGAGGATTAAATGAGACTCTGTATGAGGTGAAAGCACTTTTATTAATGTGATGTCTAGAGAGAAGGCAGTGTTATCTCTCAAGCACTTTCACAGATTTATATCTCCCTGCTAACTCCTCTGAACTTTCTCAAATTCCAAGCCTTAAACTTCCAGAGAAAGGACCTCATAAATTGTAGTTTCACACACTTGCCAGCCATCTCCCTCTGCAGCCTTTAAACTTCCATCAGTTTTCCTGCACCAAGTAAAACATTTCAGTATTTTTGAGATTCTCTTAATTGGATAACTTTTTTTTTTTTTTTTAACAAATGGTGGTATCTAAAAGGCTTGTTACCTCAAAACTGGGTTTCGCCTCTTGGTGGGTGTCAAAAGACACAACCAAACCAAAGATAAGAAGAAAAAAGGATTTGTTACTTGGAGCAGGTAAGAATTCTGGGGATCTTTCCCAAAGCGCTGTCTGCCCAAACAGCAAATTGGGAAAGTTTCAAGCTCAAAGTATGTGCATACTAATGGAGGGCTTGAGCAGAGAATCCAACATAGAAATGGGATGAAGGTTGATAAATTCCAAGCTAAGGCTTCTATCTAGTTTATAGAAGTCATGAGGGTTGGGCAAGTTCAACATCATTCCTTAGGTTCAAATGGATCTAGTGGTGGAGGGGATTTAAATTCTGCAAAATAGCTCAAGAAAGTACTTTAGGCTAACCTTTCCACTGAACCAGAATTGGGAGTCTTTACAACCAATTTATCATCTTTACTGTTGTTACTTTTCTTGCCTGATAACAGTTTGTCCTTTTGTTCCTTTAAGATCGTTAATTACTGAGGCCTGTTCAAGGGCAAGCACTGTGGCCAGGCTTAGAGCACACAATAGCTTAGGCCTAAGATGGCTTCTCTTACATCAATAAGCTGTATCTCATTCTTTTCCTTTGGGAAACCCATACCCTATCCGCTTACAAGATGAATAAAAATAATTTCAATTTTTTCAATTTTTAAGGTGTTTTCACATTTGTTTTCTTACTTCATTTGAGTAACTGTTGTCAGGGACCCTACTGGGAAGATTCCAAATAAATACTTGGATGATTCTCTTCCTTTACTCTCTCTCTTTCTCGTATCTTCCCACCCTCTACCTATGCAATAGAAAGTAGAAGAATATTATATGGCTACATTTGTAATTATATTCTCACCATGCACATGGTTTCTACAAGTATTGAAGAGAGAAAAGCATTGTCTTCAACGTTAGAGATTTTTACCTAGAGACAAACACATAGTACTTCGTGAAGTCAGTATTTTCCTGGAAAGCTATCATGATAAAAATATAAATAATGAGATAGTCAAGAAAGCTTATGTTGATGAAAAATTAACTGGTCAGTCTAAAAAAGAAATGGAAAATTTTGTTCAAGCCAAATTGAGAATTATAACCTGAGAACAGCCTGTCAGCAAACTATTCTGCCCATTAGAGATCAAAGCACAGTTGTATAAGTTTTTCAAGACAGGACGCTGTACATTAAATGCTGTATAATGTACACTTTACAGAATCCAGAGATGCATGTACAAAGAAGGTAGTGAGCCCTTCAAGATTAAGGAAGAAGGATATCTGCTAAGGAGGTCTGGTTAATGCACAAGACACACTAAACGGGAGAGGGGAGGCCCAAATGGGGAAAAAAATTATGCTTACATTTTTCTCATCTTGCCATAAAATATGAATTTTATTTCATTGCTTATGATTCCAAGAAAACCACCATTGTTGCTGTTATGCACAGTCTCCTAATTGTTCCATTCTGTATGTTTCTATTTCTTTTACGATGTTTTAAAGCTGATTACTCTTGCAGATCTGGCTGGGGATGGGGTAGGGGCTGGGAGTGGAGCGGATAGCAGCCAGGGGGAAAAAGAAAAAGTGTACTGGTGTCTTTTATCTGTTCCAGAAGCTCTCTCAACAAGAAGTATGTGCTTGGCATAGTTGCGGTGTGAAATACTACATTCTGTGGGCAAGCATTCAGTGGTGACCCAGGAGAATAATCTGCCCTCAATACAAGAACCCAACTCTTAGAGGGATTTTCCATTGCTCTCAAAGTTAATTGCATCCCCCTATCTCATGGAAGTCTGGAGTTGCTCAGATAAGAAAAGGCCTTCAGGAGCACATTATTAGGACTTGAGCTAAGATATTGTTACTTGCTCGTAGATCCCCTGCAGTCCAGGGCTGGCTGACTACACAGGCCTGTGGGTATCTCTGCCTATCCCCTGACTGGACTGTACACCTCTAGAAAGTGTTCTAATTTTACAAGTTGCTTCATTGTTAATTTGCCCAACAGTAGGTATTCTTGGGCAAACAATAATTCTCTGCTCACTTCAAAGCCTACCTCTACCAGATTTCAGCAGAGTGACCAACTATGTTTCTGGTACTAAAGTAACTAAAATCTTTATTGAAGGTCTTTTAAAATAGATATTTCCCTGTCACCACTTTTTGTGTTAGTGAGTTTGCATCATCAGGTAGTTACGGTTTATCTGCAACCTTTTAATACCAAACTTTGCCCACCTTCCCTAAAAGAAGTTAAATTATTCCTTTTCATTAGATATGAGCGTCTTCAGGATAAAAGACTACTGTTTTGCCTGTGTCCGTTGTTGAATACATGTGCCTGTCATTTATATTAATGCTGCTGCTTGCTTTCCAGTGGGAGCAGGAGAGGTGGTGAATTTTGCAGCTTATGCTTTCGCTCCTGCCACTCTGGTCACCTCACTGGGCGCTCTGAGTGTTCTTGTAAGGTATGTGAGCAGTAAGGAACTTGGCTTCTGCAGAGATTTTAATACCATGATTCACATAATCCACAAGAAATAGATTACTAAGCATATCATCGAAGCAAAATTTTGAAAATCACAAAAATAATTTAAGAAGATTCCACAATAAATAGCAGTAGAAATAAGAAATGGAGTGTCTTCCTGCCAAACTTAAGGTAATTGTGTGTTTTCTTTGTGATGATTCAGTGAGGCCAAGCAGTTTTTCCCCTCTCGCCTGAACAAATTGCCACAACCCTCTTTATGCTTTCTCTTGTCATAATGGTTAATGACCATAGTTATCAGAGGACTTTAAAAAGCATGATATTTTGGTTAAATTTCAGCTCTTTACTAAAACTCTTGCATTGATGCTGAATTACTTCTGTTTGGAGACATGTTAGTTTCTTTTAGTCCTGCAAGCAGGAGTCATTTTCCTGTCAGTAGAAAGTGGATCTAATATATCTGAGTTGATCGTTATGATGATCCCAAATGAATGTGTCCCATGAGCCCATGAACTGTTTTATTTTGTAACTAAGCAACTATTGTGTTTGTTGTCTTTTCCTTTTATCTCCATTATTAACCTCTAGAAGAAGGTTTATGACTAGGCCTACCCACTGGTGGGAGTGCCAGGGCATAAGGAGAAGGGACCACAGCCGACCTAGTGGTTGAACAGCAGGAAGGCATAATCTGTGTCCGTCGTGGCGCCAGTCTAGAACTTCTGGGCCATAGCAACCAAAGCAGTGGGAGCATTGGATAGGTGAAAGGGTCAGGGCAATAGCAGCTGGTAAGGAAACATTTTAGTCTTTTGACAAGCCATTTGGTTGTACTTGTGTGTACCAGCTAAATACTGGCCCTGAAGAGCAGAGTTAATTCTTCTTTAGGCTTACATCTTTCTTTGAAGCTTTCATGAGCATGCATGTTCTAAATGTATCACGCCAGTAAGATGCAAAAATATCTTCTACTTAGACTTTACAGAAGAAGATGGGGAAAATGAAATCAGATTGAGTGGGACCTCTTAGAAGGTCATGGGAAATTTTCAGGTGTACAGAATGCCTATTATGACGTTTTAGATATAAAAGCAATTAAGCAGATTTGATTAATTGTCTTTTCTGAGTTTTAAAGCTAATCAGAGTACAGATGTAGAAAATAAACTTACAGTTACCAGAAGGTGAAGGGAGAGGAAGGGATAAATTGGAAGACTGGAATTGACATATATATACTATATATAAAATAGACAACTAATAAGAACCTACTGTATAGCACAGGGAACTCTACTCAATACTCTGTAATGGCCTATATGGGAAAAGAATCTAAAAAAGAGTGGACATATGCATATGTATAGGTGATTCACTTTGCTGTATTCCTGAAACTAACAGAACATTGTAAATCAGCTATACTCCCATGAAATTTTTTTAAAATAGCAAACTACCAATGATTTTTTAAATGTTAATCTTAAAGTTTGACAAATGGTAGAAATTTTTCTAAATACAAATTTAGTAATATATAACAAACTTCACACACACATAAATAAAGCAAGCAAGCTAAGTGGGGTTTTCAGTGTCACGTAGCATATTCCAAGCAGTTGACTGAGATACAGACCGGTTCACACCACAGCCTGACAACTGAGCTGCTGGGGAATCCCAAGATAATTGAATAAGAGTGATTTTTTTTTCCTTCTTCCCACAGTGCAATATTGTCTTCCTACTTTTTAAATGAGCAGTTGAACATTCATGGGAAAATAGGCTGCATATTAAGTATATTGGGATCAACTGTGATGGTTATCCATGCCCCACAAGAAGAGAAAGTTGCTACTCTGCATGAAATGGAAATGAAATTGAGAGACCCAGGTCTGTAATTCAACTGAAAGAGACACTCAAATTCTGCTCCACTTTCTCTCATCACATGAGTTTGTAATAATATTATAATATGCTTCCTGCAAGCCTGTCTGTGGGTTGAGATATACTACAAGCCTTCTGAGTAGTACAAGCCTTCTGAAAAGGTGCCACAACTTATTTTTGTGTCCGTGCTTCACTTCCAGAGAATGAAGGGAAGAGATGGGAATTGGAGAGGGGAAAGGCATATATTCCAACCCAAACTTTGACATCTTCCTCATTCTGAAAATAAAGTCAATCGGGCAATACCTGCTATACCTTATAGTGTTGTCTGTGAGGTTCAAATATGTCTGTGAAAGTCCGCTGTGAGATATCAAAAGCCATGCAGTAACATGTTGTTGCTGTTCCTGTTTTTAATTTAATCATGGTTCTCTTTCTAAAACACTTATGCTCCTAAACTCATGACTAACAAGATTTCACAAAGACCTGACCCTCTTGGCATTTTCTAAAGTCTAATTCTTTTCTCCTTCTAACAGGATTTATCTGCTTTGCTGTGATCATAACTGTGATCTCCTTGGTACTAATTTTGATTGTGGCGCCCAAGAAAGGACAGGCCAATATATTGGTCTACATATCAATCTGTTCATTGATTGGAGCATTTTCAGTTTCCTCTGTCAAGGGCCTGGGAATTGCCATTAAAGAACTACTGGAATGGAAGCCCGTTTATAAGCATCCCCTGGTCTTTGTTTTGTTGGCTGTACTTGTGCTTTCAGTGATGACACAGATCAACTATCTCAACAAAGCACTGGACACTTTTAATACATCTCTTGTGACTCCCATTTATTACGTGTTGTTCACATCCATGGTGGTGACTTGCTCCGCCATCTTATTCCAAGAATGGTATGGCATGAATGCTGGAGATGTCATTGGGACTTTGAGTGGGTTCTTCACCATCATCAATGGCATCTTCCTTCTACATGCTTTTAAAAACATTGACATTACCTGGAGTGACCTGACATCCACTACTCAGAAAGAAGTCCTCTCTGCAAATGGCAGTGAAGACAAATATGTCTTACTAGAGAACACAGACTGTTCAGTCCCAGGATTGGATGATGACATTACCTTGTATAGCAGGACTGGTCAAAATCCCTAGAAGCCTGGACTTTAACCAGCAGGAGACACTTGGAGAGGAGAAGGAATACCTGATTCTTGAAAGAAATATTAGGAAAGCTGGCATTTTTAAAGTTCTAACTCATAATGTACACATGAGGCCAAATAAAAATGCCTGCACTTTTGGCCGTCAAGTTTGAAAAATCAAACTTTTGGTCCGGAAGACTTCTGATTTTCATTTCTGCAAACTTGAAACACTCCCGAAGCATGAAAGAAGTCAAAGAATTAGATAACTCTCAGAATAATCTCTTTCTTCTGGTCACAGTGTATGTGACTCTGCCAGGTGGCTCTTCGTTTCTTTGGCTGCTATTCTCAGTCTCTCAGTAATTCATAGGTAAACTCAACTGTGTACTGATAAGCAGAATATCAGTCATCACTCTCTAATGAGTCATAGTTTCAAATTATTAAGACTGAGAAGCGAGATCACTGATGCTTCCCCTCGCTCTACAACTTCCTTCTTTCTAAACTAAAGAGCTAAAGGGAAGAGTGTTAAAGAACATGCACATGTTGGAAATCTGCTCGGTGGTATGCTAGACTGCAAGACACATGTGCCCACGAAGGGCTTATAACTCGTAATTTATTGATATATCACAGAGATTTATTAACAATTAAAATGGGAAAATGGAAGAGAGAAATACTTAATACCTTAGGTAAATGAAACTATTTTTCCTTTTCACAAAAACAAATGCATATTATGTTCATGGGTTCTTTTAATTCAGACCTGAACAATATAGGGCACAACTGAGTTTCTGAAGAAGTACAAGTGATTTCGGCTTTGGAGTTCTTTATATTAATTTTGTTTTTTAGTTTTGTTATTATTATCCCAAGTGTCATCTTTCTTTTTGATGTAGAGACTTTCAAAGAGTAATTGCTACATTATTTTGGCATTATATTGTACACTTCAGTTTTTCTCAAAGGTTTAATCCCCAAAGGGTGGGTTTTCCACAAACTAGAAACAAATAGAAAAATTTTTAGGAAAGACCTGAATGAGTTATCATAATTGTCCTCTTGAAATCTGGCACTTTCACCTTTATTAAGGAAATTTTAATTGGTTACTAACCTTTAAAAAATATACATATCCTACCACGGAGAAGGAAATGGCAACCCACTCCAGTGTTCTTGCCTGGAGAATCCCAGGGACAGGGGAGCCTGATGGGCTGCCGTCTATGGGGTCGCACAGAGTCGGACACGACTGAAGTGACTTAGCAGCAGCAGCAGCAGCAGGAATGATTTAGGAGAAGGCAGTGGCACCCCATTCCAGTACTCTTGCCTGGAAAATCCCATGGATGGAGGAGCCTGGTGGGCTGCAGTCCATGGGGTCGCTAAGAGTCTGACATGACTGAGCGACTTCACTTTCACTTTTCTCTTTCATGCATTGCAGAAGGAAATGGCAACCCACTCCAGTGTTTTTTGCCTGGAGAATCCCAGGGACGGGGGAGCCTGGTGGCTACTGTCTATGGGGTTGCACAGAGTCAGACACGACTGAAGTGACTTATCAGCAGCATCCTATCACAATAAGTGGTAGATTGTCTTTTTCTGTTGAATTTCATCCTGGCCATGCTTTCCATACATTTTATTGTAATTATCTGGGGAGAATAGGAAGGTGGGTTAACTTCTTAGAAAACAAAATACAAAGACCTCAGGGTAAAATACTAAGACCTTAGTACAGGGAAATATATTTTCATGTTTAAAGCCTGCATAAAATTTTCCTATCTCCAAGTGCATGGGAGAAGTAACAATTTTGGTGGTCTTTACTGTTTATGGGTAGATTACTCATCACTCATTTATTTAATGGAAAAGAAATTAGCTATATTATTTCTAGACTGAAGTTATTTCTCTCAAAAAAATCCTAACCCCAAAATTATGACATAAAAAAAACAAAAACCCTTCAGCTTGACTGGATTTTTCTTCTCTAATGTCAAATGTTATTAGTTTTATTTGTTTGTAATCTAGCTCAAGTCTGTCCTGGGTAATAGTAGTAGATTCTTTTCTTCAGAATTCCATTAAAGTGACTTGAGCATTTCCACAGTTTCGTGATGACCTGAGATGATTGCAAAGTTCCAAAGTGCTGGTATAGTCTCTTTGGCATAGGGCTGCGCTAGTGGTAAAGAACCAGCCTGCTAATGCAGGAGACATGAGAAACACAGGTTCAGTCCCTGGGTTGGGAAGATCCCCTGCAGAAGGGCATGGCAACCCACTCCAGTGTCCTTGCCTGGAGAATCCTATGGACAGAAGGGCCTGGCAGTCTACAGTCCACGGGGTTGCAAAGAGCTGGACATGACTGAAGTGACTTAGCACACACGCAGTGTTGAGTGCAATTCAGTGCCTTCCAAATATTTGAAAATTGATAATCCATGGAAGATTCATGGGTTGATACCTCAGGTCAAATATATGTTTACTCTGTTGATTGCTGTTTCATCTAAATTGTATATCAGATTCATAAGTTATAACCACAAGCTTGTATTCATAGAAAACGTGGTTTCTAAAAAGGTAGTGGTTAAAAGTTGTAGAAATTCATTTAAGTTTTTCTTTTTTTCTGTTGAAAACTGTTGCTTTCTCCAGGACACCTTCTTAGTGAGCAAATTCATAGCATCCAACCTGACTCCAAGGTAGTCCTCCATTTAACTGAATCTTGGTTTCAGGTATTTCCTCAAGGTCACCTGTTACAAAGCTTTGCCCTTGGTATATTGTGCCCAGCTTGAAGGTTCCTGGAATACAAGAAACCATGTGTACCCTGGGATGGATAATGAACTGGTGTTGACACATATGCCCAGGAGAAAGTCTCAGAAAAATCTAATGAGTTGAAATATATTGAGAAACAATGAAACATTTGAAAAACTCTAAAAATCTCTGGTGGGCATATGCATTGAAAAACCAAAATTTTGCAAATCCAAAACCCAGAATACTTTTTCCCAAATAGGAAGATGTTGTCTAAGGAGGAATAAAATGCTGGATCCCTATATTCAGACTAACTGTATTAGTCTTCACTGGTACTTTCAAATGTATATATTTTAATATATATATACTTTATCTCAGATACCTTAAGATTTATTATGTGAAAATCTGTACATGTATCATTAAGGAACACAAAGCTGTCTTCACACAGCCAAAAGGAAAGCCTTTCCTAATTCTGTAAACATAATAGTTTCATTTTATTTTCTAACTTAAAATTTTATTCTTAGATCAATGGTTAATTATTTTATTTTTAGTTCAGATTTCCAAATGTTCATAAAAGCCTCTAGATTTGGCAGCATGCAATTAACATTTTTAAGGGTATGAAATCAAATATATGTATATGGAAAACACTCACATTTATCCCTGACATTGAGGCATTCAATACAGTTCAGGTCTCTGAAACATTTGAATTCTCATAGTCTTAATATTAGACTGATAAGGACCATTAGTCAGTTTTCATAAATTGTTTTTTGTTCTCAGTTTGTCACTTTAGTTCATTTTTAATAATTCAACTGGAAATGAATTCTATTAGTATATTATCAACAATACAAAATGTCAGACAAAAATATTTTTCTTAATAAAACCAAACTAAATACAGTTTTCACATCCCAATAAAGCTTTGTAGAAAATAACATATCAATATATATGAAATATTTTCAAATATTTAAAAAATTGTGATCATGAAATTTTCTATTTTTCTAATGTTTATAAATACTGTGCATTTTATAAAGTTTACAACTTTTAATGTTTCTCTATATCTTTTCATTTGTAATAAAATAATGTGGCTTACTTATCCTTGTTGGAATTCCATTTTGAGTTTCTTGAAGTTTATGTCATGGCAAAATTAAAAAGAAAAGTTTAAGGTTTAAAAGGCTTTGTGCTTAATGCTTTGTCATTTTCCTTGAAATTAAGGTCTATGTTTTAGAAAAAGGCTCTGCACAAAGCCATCTCCTGTATAACTAACTGATCTGGCACCTGAACAAAAAGTAGAAGAAACTGTCTTATCTTTTGATAATTTTGTTAAACAGTCAGTGTAATGGTATCTCCTCTCAGTTCAGAAATTTAAAATAAAAATGAGAAAGAGAAAAATATATATAACAATGTCTGGTAGCACTGCATTACATTAAAATGTATATTCTCAAACCTTCTTTCTGGCCCCAGGGGAACTTGACCACATGCGTTTATCCACTTTATCAATATTGACCATATCACCATGACTTTATCAACTTTCCTTATTTTAATTTGAATTCATGTTTAAGAACAGCTCTCTCAGTTGTTTCTAAGGAAATGAATTGTCTAGGGTACAAAAGCCTCTTTCTTACCTGTGTCTGTTTTTTAAATGAACAGAAATAATTTGCAGTTCCCTAAATCACATTGCTACTTAGGGCCAGAATGAGGACCAAAACCCAAGCTCCCCAAACTCCCCACTCCACAGTATAGAGGGCCACTCCTTAGGCACATCTAAGAAGGCCTTGGTGGAACACATCTCCCCAGAGTCAGAATGAACGACAGCTGCCCACAGCAAGCCATGTTAGCGTAGACCAAACATTACAGTACCCTGGCTGCAGTGTACAGGAAGCCTCTAAGAGGTAAGCTTAGGTTACAAAGAGTCTTAAATTTTATCTACAACAATGAACAATACATGTTTCCCAACTGAGAATTTGTTTGCCAAAAAACAAGCAGAAAAAGCTTTTTGAGAGAGCTGACCACCTGAGACACCTTTTCCCACTTCAGTTACAAATCATGAAAAATCTTTCTTCTTGAAGGAAAACTGAGTCTCCGTTAATGCCTTTAATATAGGAGAAAACCTCTGAGTTCTAAAGCACTTTTGTGTTTCATATGGAGAACTCCCCCTGTGGCTGGGAATAGAGCTGGCAGGAATCAGTAGGCCAAGCTTCACTAACCTCAAGCTTGTCCAGTGGTCAGGAGACAAGGCCTCACACCAGTTTTCTGCACTGGGGTGCTTTTAAGACCATGCAGACCTGCCTCACACAGGCACATGTAGGCCCGAGCAACTACCTGACTGGGGCAGGGGGCGGGGCTGGAGGGAGAGGTGTGTGGTGCAGAAGGGATGACAGATGGAGGTAAAAGCCCTGAATACCATATTCCCAGAATTCCCTCCCACACCCTGCTTTCTGTGATCCAGCCAGAAATTCCTGACTGCCAGCATGAAACTCAATCTGTTCCCACAGCTTGTGACACTATTTAGAACAGCCAAGACATGGAAGCAACCTAAGTATCCATCAACAGAACATGTGGTATGTATACACAATGGAATAGTACTCAGCCATAAAAACCAGTGAAATAATGCCATTTACAGCAACATGGATGGATCTGCTTCCCTCATAGCTCGAAGATCCCCTGGGGGAGGGACAGACTACCCACTCCAGTATTCTTGGGCTTCCCTTGTGTGGCTCAGCTGGTTAAGAATCCACCCACGATGCAGGAGACCTCAGTTCGATCCCTGGATTGGGAAGATCCCCTGGAAAAGGGAAAGGGTACTCACTCCAGTATTCTGGCCTGGAGAATTTCATGGACTACAATCCGTAGGGTCACAAAGAGTCAGACACAACTGAGCAACTTTCACACTTTCAGAGATTATGATATTAAATAGGTCAGAGAAAGATAGACATCATATGATATCTCTTACTTGTGGCATCTTTTAAAAAAATGATACAAATGAACTTATTTACAAAACAGAAACAGACTCACTGACTTAGATAACGAATTTATGGTTACCAAAAGTGAAGTTGGGGAAGGTGCTGCTAAGTCGCTTCAGTCGTGTCTGACTCTGTGTGACCTCATAGACAGCAGCCCACCAGGCTCCCCCGTCCCTGGGATTCTCCAGGCAAGAACACTGGAGTGGGTTGCCATTTCCTTCTCCAATGCATGAAAGTGAAAAGTGAAAAGTGAAAGTGAAAGTGAAGTCGTGTCCGACTCCAAGCGACCCATGGACTACAGCCTACCAGGCTCTTCTGTCCATGGGATTTTCCAGACAAGAGTACTGGAGTGGGGTACCATTGAGGGAGGGATAAATTAGGAGATTGGGATTAAAACATATGCAAAATACTGTATATAAAATATATAATAACCAACAAGGACCTACTGTATTAGTGCATCAAATTCTGCTCAATGTTATGTGGCAGCCTGGATGGGAGGGGAGTTGGGGGGAGTATGAATACATGTATATGTATGGCTGGTTTTTTTTTTTTTTTTTTGCTATTTACCTGAAAATGTTACAATGTTGTTAATCATCTATAACCCAATACAAAATAAAAAGTTTTTTTTTAAAAAGAATACATATATAAAACTGAATCACTTTGCTGTACACCTGAAACTAATACAATATTGTATATCAACTATATTCCAATAATTTTTTAAAAGAAAACTAGGTACAATAAAAGTATTATTCTTAAAAAAGCTTGTGGATTGCATTGTGAATGCCTTCTATAGACTCACCAACCATGGAAACCAAATACAGGGCCTGACTATTTAGCATCTATGAATCAAGTCTCTAGATCTTCCCTGGAATGGATCTGGGTAAAGTATATGGCTCCTCCTTGAGTTAATTGTGCACAACAAACATTCAGAAAATAAACTCAAAAACATCCCAATGAAATTGTTTCATAGACCAAGAAGGGACAAACTAGCTCTCCAACTCAGAAAGTCTCCTTGTTTTTCAATTAGCTTTTGCCTTTGTTTTCACTATAAACATTTCATCATTTCACTAGAAGAGTTTAAATAAAGTTTATTTGAATAAAGGAGTTCACACTTCTCCCAACCCAGGTAATGGTAAGGCTAGGTTATAATGGACAAGCCTTGCAGGAAACAGAAATTTAATTATTATGGATAGAATGTGGTTTTATTTACCCTTGTTATCTTACTTGAACTTAATTCCTTCTGAGTAATCTTGCATGCACAGAAAAAAAGGGCAAGGCTTTGAGAGAATGGGATCACAGGATCGCAGGGTGTAAACTTAAGGAAGGCAGTGATTCAGTCTTTTTAACAAGTACTGAGACAGACTTTCTGCAAAGGTAGGCTGTTGGATTGAGTTCACCTGGGCAAGAAGGAGGGTCAACATTGGAGACGCCACAGTGTGGTTTCACTGTGAGAACCAAACTGGTTTAGGTCAGGTGGACTTAAGGAATTCAATGTAATTCAGGTTACAGGCAGCATTTCCACTTCTTATGGGAGGTGCCTGCTGATAGGAGATTACCCTGCTGCCCGAGGAAAAATAAAAGGCATGGAGGAACTGGTCAAACAAGATCAAGTGTTATATTATTTGTTTTGCTTCATGGTGTGGCATAGCTGGGGCTGGAAGAAGCAGGTCCCCGCCAGCGACATGGGCATGTGATCTTACCTTCACAACATTGGGATAATTTACAGTCCAGCCGAGTGAAGATTAAACCCTTCTGACAAACTCATCTGTGTGTCCAGTGTCTCTGAAAGACCATGACTTCAGAATCATCAATGAGACTTAAAAGGCTGAGCTCTAAAACCTGTAGCTGAACAGAAACGTCCAATCAGGTTCCCAGGCAGACAAGAAAACGAGGCTTAATTTCAGAGTCAGAAACTCACCTGACTTTCACTTCCCCCAATCAACCAGCAGATTCCACAAAACAACAAACCCCTTCCTAAAATACATGAATTTCCGGCTCTTTTCCTGAGATATCATGGAATTCTGTATGCAGAGTACCCCCCACCCCTCCTCCATGAGATATAAACAGTAACTCCTCAGGACTTATCCAGTGGTTAAGACTTTACCTTCCAATGCAGGGGATGTGAGTTCAATCCCTGGTCCAGGACCTAAGATCCCATGTGCCTTTTGCCCAAAAATCCCCAAATGCAAACAATATTGTAACAAATTCAATTAAGACTTTAAAAATGGTCCACATTAAAAAAAAAATCTTAAAAATAATTTTAAAATGAGTACATCCTTTGTAGGTTCTCAGCATCTTTAATATCTTCCCAAGAAACCTGGGAGCACTGCCATCCAGAGAGGAGAAACTGCAGACTCCCTGCCTCTGGATTTCTGGCTCTTTGTTAAAAAAAAAAAAAAAGTCATTGTATTCCTTTAGCCCTCCTTGGCTTTGATGTCCTGGCTGTGCTGGTGGCTAAAGGCAGGCTAACTAAAGCATCTGATGCCTTATTAAGGGCCCGCCCTGTTGAACAGCTGTTAGTCATCAGGCATCACTGAGATATCTTTCTCCTTTTGTTCCACCTTTTAAAAAATCTTCACAAGAAGTCTTGACCCAGAGAAAACATAAAGTATTTTATTTCACGCAATGATTTTTGACCCTGACTGCACATTACTTTCACCTGAGAAGGCTGTTTTACCTTCCCAAGCCCAGGCCCCACCCCAAACCAATCAAAGAGAACATGTGAGGGTGGGGGTACAGTTAAGCTATTTTGTTAGAAGTTCCCCCGGTGATTTTAATACGCAGCCAGGCTTGAGAACCACAGATCTAATCTAAGACCCCACCTATCCAAGTCACATCCCCATGGTAAAGCTGTTTTTTTTTTAAGTGCTAAAATATAGCATGTGTATTCTGTGGCTATGGTTGTTTTCAATTTCTTCACATCCCCATGGTAAAGCTGTTTTTTTTTTAAGTGCTAAAATATAGCATGTGTATTCTGTGGCTATGGTTGTTTTCAATTTCTTAGATTTCAATAATCTTTGAAGTGAGCTACATAATTGGGACCTAAGTAGAAGCATATAGTAAGATAGCTGCCAATAGAAGAATCAGTAGACACGTATCATTTAGGAATAGGCTTGGCTTCCGGTAATTAAATGACTAATATTGGCTTAAAGAAATAGGGATTCAATTGTTTCATAGAACAAGAAGCCTAGAAGTAGACAATGCAGAGCTGCCACAAAGGAGAGATTCATGCCCTTTGTATCTCTCTGCTCCATAGACAAGGCTGCCATTTAATAACAACAAACACCACCGAGCTGAATTTGAACTTCACACACACAATACCTCAAATAGTATAAGAATGTCCCTACAATCTTTGGAACACACTGTTATAAAGAGTTTAACTGATGACAATTTTCAAGCCCCATCACTGCCTTCTTCCCTTCTGCCCACGCCCAAGCAAGCTGATAGGAACGGCTGCTCTTTCATAGCAGCGGAAGTTCAAACTACACCAGCCCAGCCCCTTCCTCTCTGCCCCACCCTCCCTCACCACAAAACCCCAAGGGAACCGCTCCTCCCTGCGCTCTCAAGTCAACTTTTGGGTCTGCTGGGGAGCGTGTTCACGGGTGTCCACAGAAACCCTCACTCTGAGTCATAAACCTTTCACACTCTCAATGTGTGTATGAAAACAGCAGTGTCAACATCTGAACCAAGTCTGGGATAGGGGTTCATCCATCTCTGAGGGTGACCGCAACAGAAGAGACTACAACATACTAAACTGTTGGGAACCCCTTGGCGGTCCAGTGGTTGAATCCACGCTTTCAGTGTCCATCCCTGGTCTGGGAACTAAGGTCCCTGCAAGCCATGCATGACGTAGCCAAAAAAAGAAAAAAAAAGTCAGTTATCCCAAATTCAAATTTAACTGGTCCTTCTATGTTTAATCCGAGAATCCCATCCACGGTACCTATACCTACTATACCTCCAGGTCTCAAGGCTGTGCTCCAAGTAGGAAGAAGCAAAAGTTTTCCTTCTGGTGAGATTGGTTTGTTCCTTTGGGAAGGGAAGCTATCCTTGGGTGCTTCTGGCTGCATCTCTGTTATGTAGAACTTTCTCATGTAGGTAAGCTTGTCATGGGGCTTTAAGAATGTATCTGCCAATGCAGAAGATGTGGGTTCAGTCCCTGGGTTGGGAAGATCCCCTGGAGAAAGAAATGGCAACCCACTCCAGCATTCTTGCCTGGAGAATTCCATGGACAGAAGAGCCTGGTGGGCTACCAGGACTCATAAGAGCCTTATGAGTCCATGGAGTCATAAGAGAGTCAGACATGACTTAGCAACTAAACCAACAAGCTTGCCACAAGACAGCCTTAAAAATTGAATTTTTAAACCTTTCATAACAGGAATAATAAAGGGTTTTACCTGACTTTTGGAAGATAAAACCCCAACAACTACCAGGAAATATGTAATAGGCATAATAACTTTGAAACACGTCACTCACTCACAAGGTGATTTCCCTCTCTCTGAATCCAGTTAGTTTGTGAGGGTGGGAAGGCAAATACCCTCTGGGAAGAAGGATATGGTCTAAAGACCTGCACCATTGACATCAGCTGGGAGCTTTTTAGTAACTAAGACTCTGAGGCCCCACTTCAGACCTTTGAATCAGAACCTGCATTTTAACAAAGGCTGCAGGTGATTGTACATATATTAGCATTTGAGAGTAACTGACCTGGAAGAACAAGGGTTGTCACATTTGACTCCTATTGGAATAATCCAAAGAACTTAAAAAGTCCTGTGCTAGTGATTCTGATTTCATTGCTGCAGGATGTAGCCAGAGCATGAAATCTCCCCAGATGGTTCTAATAAGCAGTGAAGACTGAGAGCCACTGGGCTAACCACCATGGTTCTCAGCCCTGCATGAGAGTCACTTGGGGCACTTTGTTGTAAAACCAATGCCTGGGTCCCCTCAAAGCAGTTAAATAAGATATTTTTGAAGAGCTCTTGGATCATTCTAATGTGTGAGGACCAGGGCAAGAAAATAAAAATCTCATATTCTTTGGGAGAATGATGTTAGATGGGCTGAAGATACCACCGAGGAAGGGGAAGCCAGGTGGACACTGCCAAGGGCCATGAGGGGCTTTTGCTGTGATTCATATTTCAGACTCCTGGAGGGGGTTCCCTCACAAACAGTCCATGCCCAAGTCTGGCAAGCAGCCATAGTAAGATAAACTCTGCCGCACAACAAGGTCAGGCAGGGTGATAAGGGGGAGGGGTGGGAGTGCACAGTTGCACGGTTTCAACTTTCTGAGCTGTTCTACCCTGAGTGGTATGAACAAGACCGAGAAGTTCCCACACACACTCAAGATGGGACTCAGGAACTCAATGAACTGAGAGCAGAAGCACTGTCATGGTGCCCATTGTTCAGGAGCCAAGGTGACTGGCAGCCTCTGCTACAACACAGCCCAGGCCGAGGGGCAAACGGAACTCAGAGCAGAGCCTAAGAGGGGCCCACAGTGCCAGCAAGAGCTGGGATGAGGTTTCAGGAGCCAGAAAGAGCTTCTGTATCCTGAGCTAGTCAAGAGAGGCCAACCTATGGTCTGCAAAGGCCAGTAGGACAAGCAGCAACCAGGCTGATAAGCAGTGTTGCTGAGACCAGAGGTGCCAGGGGACACTGCTCCAATCCAGGCAGCCCTCCCATTCACGTCAGCACCTCAGTCACCTCGCCAAGGCTGATAGTCGTGGTCTCCATCAGCAGGGCTGGACTGATTACTGGCAGTCACCATCCATTCTGATTGGTGTCTGCCTGTGACAAATCAGTTGGTAAATATTTTGAATATCACCCCCTGGATAAAGTCACCCTCTCTCTTCTCTGCCCAGATGCTACCTTGGCAGAAACAGAAGGAAAGGCAAAATCTGAGAGACAACCCACTTCACCCACAGAGAATATTTTCATTTTTGCCCTGGACTAAAGTCACAAGATTAAGCTAAATTTTCCCAGCACTCTAAGCAGGTAGGGGAACCTGAGGAAAACAGGATAATTTCAGATAAAATAAAATAGATGCAGGCTGCTGGTACATCTGGTAGGAGTGTGAAGAAACTTCTATCCTTGTGTAGACACAAGCATAATCTACTTCCTCTATTAAATATTGATGTATCTATATGAATTTATATTTCTCTATAGATTTATTTGGGAATCTTTTTTCTGTTAATCTGATGTCAATCCCTAACAAAACATAATTTTCTCTATGTAAACAGGGAAAAGGAGATATAGAAAATTTATGGGTAAGTCAAATTGTTCTGGAAAAAGTAAGAATTCTACTAAAAAGAGCGATGAACACCTGAGATTATACACTAGAATCAGAAGGAAAAATGGCCCACTATTGTGTGGCAAAGCAATGGATTGTCCAAGAATCCCAAGAGGAGAGCTGCTTACCAGACTGGATCCCCACCTCTGGAAGATGAAGCCTCCGGATAATTCCACCACTTGTATTTCATTGGGTTATTCCATGAGTGTTTAGCTTAACTCCATGTTGGGCCCTACCTATTTAAGGACCTGGGGATATAGCAGTGAACAAAAGAGACAAAAACGCCTGACCTCACGCATGTTACAGTTTCAGGGATAATGAGACAGACAATAGACCAAATAAATAAGTAGAAATATATGATTTTCTGTATAGTGTTAAGAGCTATAGATAAAAAATTATATGGAAAAAGGAGACAGGGAATGTCCATGGTGGGGTTATCGTTTTAAATAGGATGATTCAAGAAAGCGTAACGGAGAGGGTGACTTTTGAGCAACAGTCTTGAGGAGATGAGGAGGCAAGCCATGTTGCTATCAAGGAGAAGCACTCCTGGCAAAAGGCAGGCAGATGCAAGAGCCCTGAGGTGAGGAGGTGCCTGGAATGTTCGAGGGACAGTGTGGGTTAACAGGGGAGGAGCAGGAGATGAGGTCAATGAGTGGATGCGCACAAGTGACAGAAGGAAACCACTCTGGTCCAAGCCGATTCTTCACCTGCATTTTCAGCTTTCCCAGACAGCTTATCATACAGGAAGTCACCAACCCACCACTACCAGCACTAAAAGAAGGCACCTATATTTCTTAAGATGCTCATTTACTGCTAAAGCTTTCTCTTTAGTTGTGAGAAAAATTACCCCAGACCACTTCAAAACATTAAAGTGCTGGAGAAAAACAAACCTGGCCAACTGGCACTTAATACTGACAAAGTCCCCCAGTTTATCAATCAGGCTTGAGCTAATCTGCTTTAAGGAAATAGGGATCATAGCTGAACAGCTCCAAGTTGTTACTAGTGAAGATGCTGGACCACTTGTTAAATGGCCAAGAAAGCAAGAGACTCACAGGGAAGAGAACGGTGGATGTTTTTTGATTATCCTTCCTGCATCTGTTACTCACTCCTCCGCTGCCCTCCCCAGAGCTCTCAGTTTCTATTTCCAAGTGCGAGTGTGCTCAGCTGTGTCCAGCTCTTTTTGTGACCCTATGGGTTGTAGCCTGCCAAGCTCCTCTGTCCAGGGGATTCTCCAGGCAAGAACACTGGACTGGGTTGCCAAGACCCCCCTCCAGGGGATCTTCCCGACCCAGAGATCAAACTCCTGTCTCTTATGTTTCCTGCACTGGCAGGCGGGGTCTTTACCACTAGGTGCCATCTAGAAAGCCCCTCCCATTGTTAAACCTTATGGTAATGACTCCCGCTTTCTGCAGCACCCTTTCCCCTATGCAGCTTCCCCTTTCTGAAGCACTGAGGATGACGAAGATCAATTTCCAATCATTCCTGCAAATGGTATGTGAAAAATTAAGGTTTAATGGTGATTACTGGTTATTTCATTTTGAATCTAAAACCCTAGACTTCAGAAATAATGGAACTTGATGTAACATTTGAATATCTTGCTTTTGCCACCTTTTGTTCTTATGGAAAAAGCAAGTTATCTTCTAGAAGGTGCCAGAGGTACTTTCTATGACAAAATGAGGCTTCCTCAATTATCCAATTTCACAGGTACCAAGGGTGAAATCTCAGAACTGAGATGCAGGTTCTGAATTGTCCTGGACAATGGATCTCACTAGAAACAGAAACTTCACCAGGTCCTGTTCAAAGGACTTTCTCCTGTAACAGTGTTCAATACTGGAGCACAGGAAACTGTGCTGAAATAATCAAATCTGTTCAAAAATAGTTTATTAAATAACATAAGGAAGATTATGAAGGACAGTTCCAGAATGACCACTCATGTGGCTTGTAAAGGTGCATTTTTCATAGAGATCTGTACAGCTCAAAAGCATGACATCCTGCAGGGGAGGCTCCTTTATTCCAGGATTTGGCAGAATTTATTTTCATCTTCTATGCATGCGCCACCAAAGTAAAAAAAAAAAAGTCACTCCTCTTCAGTAAAGCAGTGTCCTCAGTAAAGGATGAGATTTTCATGTAACCTTGGGGGCTCTCAGGGCGCTTCTCATGAAGAGCAGTCACTATAAAGACCACCATGGAGCATTTTTTCATTCTTCATGCATGAGACATAAAGAATATTACAGAAAAATCCAAGTTTAGAAGTCACTTTCAAACATATATGTAGAAAAGTTATTGTCAGAATACTCCCAAGCTTTAACAAATTGGAAAAGCCTGTGATCTTTGCACTGTTTCTCAGAGTTAGTGGCCCTAAAGGGTGATATTCACCATCAGTGACTTCACCCAGGGTTTCCTTTCATGACGGTCCTGCAGGATGATCCTCTGGGTTGGCAGTCCCTTGAGGTCACCAGGTTTCTGCAATCTCTGTAAGAACCTGTAGCAGCTCAGCAAACGTCGGGCGGCCTTTAGGTTTCTGGAAAAGGGAATTGGAGGCGGTCAACTTAGCTTAAGATTCACATAAAGACCAGCTTTGGAACTTGCTGGCAGGACCCAGATCCAGTCTGGTTCACCACGAACAGAAGAGACAGATATCTTGGCTGATAGACAGGGCATGAACAGTAGCTGAGCGAGGCAGGGGTGTGAAAATATAAAGGAAGAGATCGCTGCAAAAATAAAATGGCTAGAGCTGCAAACACTCACGTGGCTATTTAAATTAACTGGAATTAGATACATCTTAAAATACAGTTCTCAGTCACCCTAGCTACTTTTCAATTCTTTGATAGCCAGGTATCACCTGACCTATTGGACAATGCGGATAGCATATTTCCATCACCACAGAACGCTCCATAGATCTGCCCTAGAGATCTATTTGGATGACTTGATATGCATGGAATAAAGGAAGAGCTGGGAGAGAGGGGCCTCTAGAGTCCCAAGTCCCCAAGCTCAGCCCGTTATTCACTATACCTAACCCCCTGTAGAAAGATAGATTTTAGTCAGAAAGCAAAAGGCATATTTCCATGAGGGCCTTTTCAGGTCTTGAAGCACTGATTGTGCTGTCTTAAGGCTCAGTCAATAAATTCCCAGCCATGAAGATTAGAGCCTTTTTTCTATTTCACAGTGAGAGGTGGTTTGACTTTGACTCCACGAGGAAGCTCCATGGCATCTTTGAAATCCATGGGAAATAGAAACATTCATGGTAGTAGAGGTCCCTGGCAACAGGGTTAGTAGGGAGACACCACCCCTAGTGGCTTGTAAACAGATGACATCAATAAAAGTACAGAGTAGGAGACAACCTAAATGTGCATCAATGCAGGAATGGATAAAGAAGATGAAGTACATACATACAACGGAATACTACTCAGCCATAAAAAAGAGAAAGCAATACCATGTGCAGCAACACGGGTAGACCTAGAGATTACCATACTGAGTGAAGTCAGTCAGAAAGAGAAAGACAAATACCATATGATTTTACTTATACGTGGATAAACTATGAAACAAATGAACTTATCTACAAAAAAGAAACAGACTCACAGACATAGAGAACAGATTTTTGGTTGCCAAAGGTGAGAGGGAGTGGAGGAGGGATGGATTGGGAGTTTGGGATTAGCAGGTGCAAACTATTATATATAGAATGGATAAACAACAAGGTCCTACTGTATACACAGGGAACTATATTCAATGTCCTGTGATAAACCATAACAGAGAAGAATAAGAAGAATGTATATATATATATGTATAACTGAATCACTTTGCTGTACAACAGCTATTAATATACAACACTGTAAGCCAACTATAATAAACTACATTTTTTAAATAGAGTAAATAAAATATAACAATTAAAGGACAGAATAGGAGAATATGTGAGCACATGTGAGAGTCTTCCTTGAGACTTCAAGAATAAATAGAGGAGCTTGTTGCTGGTGCTGAGGTTGTGCCAGTAGCGGAGCCAATGAAACAAGTATGCTGCTGCTGCTAAGTCGCTTCAGTCATGTCCGATGACTCTGTGCGACCCCATAGACGGCAGCCCACCAGGCTCCGCCATCCCTGGGATTCTCCAGGCAAGAACACTGGAGTGGGTTGCCATTTCCTTCTCCAATGCATGAAAGTGAAAAGTGAAAGTGAAGTCACTCAGTCGTGTCCGACTCCTTGCGACCCCATGGACTGCAGCCTACCAGGCTCCTCTGTCCATGGGATTTTCCAGGCAAGAGTACTGGGGTGGGTTGCCATTGCCTTCTCCAGAAACAAGTATAACCATGCTAATATAATCATGTTTGAGTCTAGAGATGCTTAAGCACCTTGTTTACTTGGTCCTCAGCATCTTATTTACTCCTTTCTCTGTCTCCTCTCCACAGATATGTAAAATCTCAATAAGTATTATATTGTATATGCATGTACAAGTATATTGCTTTAGACATGTACATTCCTGAGCTATTTACATTATTATTGCAAAGATGCTCTTCAGACATCTGTTTGCTACTAACAGCTTACTTAATATTTTTTTTATGTCTTTCAAGAGCACTTGCAGAGCAGTTAATCATATGTAAAGTATTTTCATACACTGGGGATCTTTATAAAATTAATACTTCTCTGGAATGGAAACAACCATGTTACTTTTGAAATACTGAATTTTTTTAGTGTTTGTGAATTGGAAGTCGAGTGATTTCTTTTTTGGCCAGGAGGAAATCCTCATCCAGCTGTAGCTATTCTGGGCTGAAACTGTCAACTGAAAAGAGAGAAGAGCTGTCAAAGTCACAGAGGAGTCTGATGATGGGGAGGGGTGTGTTGAGTTGTCCCCAGAAAAGACAGAGGTGGGATGTAAACTCTTCTGGTCTTATTTTTAACGTTGGCATTTCAAGTAAAACAGAAACTGGCCTCCTGTGAGAGAGTTTTCTAAGTACAAGTTCCTGGCACACTTCCTGCCTTCATTCCTATTCTTGTTTAATCTATCAGGAGTCTCAAATGCCACAGGAGAGATGAAACCCATTACTCTTAGCCTTGGAAAAGCAAGACGAATTATAGTAGAGTGAAGTTAATAAAAACACCATCCTTCTCTTTCAATGTGAAAATTGAACAAGTCTGATTCTACCCTTAGTTTCCACCCAGAAGTTCTTAAAAGGAGTAAAACCTCTCATCACGGAGGCTTTAATAACATCGAGAGTTTCTGTAGGAAACAATTTTGGAAAGATAAAACTTAGAAAAGGTACTGAATTCCTCAGCTGAAAGGCCATTGTTAAAATGCGTTAATGATTTTTGTTGTGGAAGTACTTCTGGCTCTCAGGGATCATTACCAAGAAATAGAAACCATTTCCTGCCATGACAGAGTCCTGGCGTAACATGGGTGATAATCAATCTGCTCTCAGATGCAGGAACTGCCAATCTTTGTAGGAAAGTAAGGGCACTCACCTCATGCCAGCAGCTATACATGACTTCATATATGGACATTGGTGCCAGGTGAGGTCGGTACAGCCTGAAGCCTTTAGAAATAGATTCCACGACTTGCAAATTTGACCTATTCTCAAAAGGCATTTTTCCTTCTGAGAAAACTTCCCACATCAAAACTCCTGAAAATAAAACACATAAAAATAAGAGGTTAGAGAGAGATGGTTACTTGGAACTGAATGAGCTGTTTCCAATTACAAGGCATTATTTCCATCCTGCAGCCATGGAGTTACAATCATCCAGAATGACTGCAGTTCTATCCAGGAAGCAGATCCTGTGCATCTTAGGTTTTGAACTGAATATATTCCAAGGGAAAACAATTCCTTCCTCTTCTGTTGGTCCTGACTGCCTCCTTATTGGAAGAAAAGGCTGGCAGCATCTTTAATTCAAAGTACCATTCATGTCTCCACACCCTGACATCAATGAAACTTTCTACCATTCCATAGCAAATGACAATATTGTGTAATTCCCTGCTGCCTGCTAAGGCCAGGAAAACTCCTGACCAGGAGGCATGCATTTCCCTCTTTCCACTGAAAGATTGCTGAGTAGAGTCCTGGAAAATCTGGCAGGGGTTCTGTTTATATAAGCAGGTGTTCAAAACTCATGGATGATTGATGAAGCTCCTTCAAGTCTCTCAATTTCAGTTCATTTAATTATTCACTTATTCTACAAATATGTATTATGTATTGATCAGACTCCACCCTTATGTTCAGTTCAGTTCAGTCACTCAGTCGTGTCCGACTCTTTGCGACCCCATCAATCGCAGCACGCCAGGCTTCCCTGTCCATCACCATCTCCCAGAGTTCACTCAGACTCACGTCCATCGAGTCTGTGATGCCATCCAGCCATCTCATCCTCTGTCGTCCCCTTCTCCTCCTGCCACCAATCCCTCCCAGCATCAGAGTCTTTTCCAATGAGTCAACTCTTCGCATGAGGTGGCCAAAGGACTGGAGTTTCAGCTTTAGCATCATTCCTTCCAAAGAAATCCCAGGGCTGATCTCCTTCAGAATGGACTGGTTGGATCTCCTTGCAGTCCAAGGGACTCTCAAGAGTCTTCTCCAACACCACAGTTCAAACGCATCAATTCTTCGGCGCTCAGCCTTCTTTACAGTCCAACTTTCACACCCATACATGACCACTGGAAAAACCATAGCCTTGACTAGACGGACCTCAGTCGGCAAAGTAATGTCTCTGCTTTTGAATATACTATCTAGGTTGGTCATAACTTTTCTTCCAAGGAGTAAGCGTCTTTTAATTTCATGGCTGCAGTCACCATCTGCAGTGATTTTGGAGCCCCAAAAAATAAAGTCTGACACTGTTTCCACTGTTTCCCCATCTATTTCCCATGAAGTGATGGGACCAGATGCCATGATCTTCGTTTTCTGAATGTTGAGCTTTATGTTAGAGCCACAGAATTAAGATTGAAACCTGTCCAAGTTCTTAAGAATTTAAGACGCTCACTGTCCAGTGAGGAAGAAAGACAGATGGTCAAGTAAAACTCAAGGGTTTCTAATTGTTCTACAACCACCATTGATGAAATCCTTATGTTGCTATCATTGGTCTCACAACTCAACTGCTCTCCAGCAGAGCTTAAAATGTCACCAGCCAAGACTATCACATGTCAGTGGAGAGCTAATGAGATCAATACAAGCTAAATCTTATTGTGGGCAATAACATTCACACCCTTTGAGGGTACAGATGTCTCAAAACCTAAGAAGACACCCAGGAAGCCCAGGTGAAAGAGAATAGATAGATCACTTATTGCCATTTTCTGCAAGTCAACTCAAAGAACAAATTCCATCAGACATGGATCCACAGTATCTCTTTTTCACTGAAGAACATTACCCAATATAAATAGCTATCGATAGACCCCAAGGAAGCCTATGTCTAATTTCACAAAATATGGGAATAATAATGTAAACGAGATGGCATCACTGATAGTCAAGCAATGAAGGTTATTAATTACACTCAAGATTAAATGACACTGTAAGATCAGTTTTCCTTGAAAGTCTTTGTGGTGTGGGAAGGTTGGCTGAATTTGTTTTCTAAATCAGTAGACCCTGTAACGGTTTTACAGCAAGTGCTCAGTTGGAAAGGAAAAGACCCCAAAGGCAAGTTTATATAAGAAGCTTGCCAGTTGCCAAAGACAATCTGATGTGTTAGAACACCTGAGACAGAAACCACAGTTATAAGAAGACTTTTAGCTAGATAATATCAAGAAATCAAAGTTAAAAGAGCAATCTCTATTTTATTCAATAAAGCTCCAACAAATGAACATCAAATTCACTCACCGAATGACCAGACGTCAGATTTGCTGCTATATCTGTTGAAATGAAAAACTTCAGGAGGGGACCACTTGACTGGGAACTTGGCTCCAGAAGAACTGACATATTCATCATCCAAAACGTACCTACAGCCATCAGAGTTCAGAGCACATTGTGTTAATCACCCCTAAGTTCTGTGTACTTCTAATCCTTTTGGTTAACTCTGATTTCTAAAATGCAAAGTCTTTTACCACAGAAAGGCTCAGGATACCTTCTCTTCTTGCTATCAAGGTGGGAAAGTAACCCTGAAACAGTTTCCTCCTTAAACCAAACCTCCATTGTGTTTATTATATTTGAATCTCAGAAAACCATAGCAATTCTTCAGTTTAAAACAGGCCTGTGGTTTAATAATGCCAGGCATGAAGGAATCTTGCAGACAGAAATTCAGGATGAGTCAGCAACCACCTGTGTCAAGAGTCAGACAAGGACAAAACAGGAAGATGGTGGCTGCAGGGAAGCCAGTTTCAGTGGGCAGCAACAGGGACCAGTCAGGCCATCTCTAGTATGTGGCCCCATGAGACAGAAGGAGTTTGGATTTTGACCCTGAAGAGAGCCAGGGAGAAACCCTGAAATCACTAGGATTAAATTTCTAGCAACCTGAAGGAAAGCAGACTCAAAATATAAATTGCATTGAGTTGTTGAAAATAAGGTTTTGCAACCTTATTTTCACACCCTTGCTGACTGTCAGCTACTACAATTGATAAGAGAAATGCAGGAAAAGGACAGCAAAATCAAAGCTGAGCAAACAAATTTTTTGTTCTATTTCAGAAATATATAAGGAAAACTTTTCTCTTAACCTTCTCCATATGATACGTAGACTATGAAGTTCTTTTTATTTTTAAGGGATGACATACTTTTATTAATAATGTCCTGACAGATCAGAAGACTAGCCCACAGTCTCCGTTTCCCTTATAGCTAAATTGGTACATGTCCTAAAGCTCAAAGTGGGTCAGCAGGACGTCCAACCACACCAACACTTCCTTCAGGGAAGAAAGAGCAAAGCCAATAACACCTTCAGTCTGTCTGTAGAATGTAAGATTCCCTACTATGAGGAAACAAAGAAAGAAAGTGCATCGTGTACCTTGTCATTCCAAAGTCCGAAATTTTTACTATACATGTAGAACTGACCAAACAGTTCCTTGCTGCCTATAGAAAGAAGAAAAGAATCCAGGTTTGAATACAAAGTTTTTTCTTTCCAGAGTTTGTACTCTTTTCCTTATTTGGTTTGTGGCTCAGCACTACCTCTGAGTGAACAACCATGTTGCTTCATGGTGATAACTGTTGAAGCTACAGAGGATTTAATGTATCTGCCCTTGTGAGATGGATTTTAGTGATTTTTTTTTAAGAAATGATAAAAAAAGAAAATTTTTAACTAACTTTTTTCCTTTTTAAAATGTGTAATCTTTCTCAAGAAGTATCCTTGACAAGTATCAGGATAAACTCAACCTAAGAGGTAAAAAACTATGAATCTTAATAGAAAAAACAGTGTGTATTTAAAACTTTACCTTTATAAATAAAAAGAGGAAAGTCCAATCTGCATGAAAAATAAAAGATCATTATATATCTTTGGGATAATCATTATATAAAATTACTTACAGAAATTAAGAAATTGTATTTAAAATTTATATTTCATTGAATGTAACATCATGGGGTCACAAAGAGTCGGACACAACTGAGCGACTGAACTGAACAGTTTACAATTTATATTTTCTTATTTATTAAACCACAGTGAACTAAATATAGTAGTATATAATGCAGAAACTATTTGATGCCAAGACAATCTATTTTCAGTCAGCTTAATCAGGAAAACCATTGACTTGATTTTTTAGCCTCATGTAGGTCAAAGGTTTGACAGAATTTTTCTCTTTTGAGCTAATTTGTGGTTCAGTTAGTTCAAAAACAAAAGAAAAAACTTGAAATGGAGAGCCAGCAGGGGCCAGTCTGGAAGATGTTGACAAGTGCCAGCAATGATCTCAAAGTCAAACCACAAGGCAAGCCCTCAACAGAGAACACACACATTGTTAGCTAATAGATCTTAGTGGCATATAGGTGGAGAAAACGGGACACAAAAGACAGTGATCAAGGAAGGAACCAAGACTAGGCAGGTCTGCAAGAAGACAGCTGGAGCAAATGGAATTACCTTAACTGTCACCTGACTGAATTTTGAATTCTAATCTTCATGGGGAGGACAAACCAGAGACTAGGAAGGTGAGTTAGGTGGAACTGATACCATATCCATCCAATAAAATGTGTGCTCAATGGCAACTCAGGCCAGACACTGGGGAATGCATCATGAGGCGTGTAAAACAATGGTGGAGCTTTTCTACGTGCCAGGCACTGCTTTAAGTGCTTACACATATTAATTCACGTAATCCTCCCAGTAAGCCCATAGGAAGGAGGTGCTATAATTAACACCACTTGACTAGTTAACTAACTTACTTAAAGTCACATGTCTAGTAAGAAACAAAGGTGAGATTTCAACTAGCTGAGGCAGGGTATGCCATCTTGACTGCATAACAAACTTATCAGGGAAATTTTCCAAAAGACTTGGTCACTAGATTTTACCCCCAAAGATTCTGATTTCGTTGGTTGGTGGTATGGGCTCGGTACTGTGATGGTTTAAAGCCCCCAGATGATTCTAATGCCCAGCTAAGTTTGAGAGCCATTGCTCAGCAACTTGCACTCTCATGACAATGAACTGCAGCTCAGAAGTCTACACCTTGATGTCAAGGAGTCTGGAGTCTAATATTTGTGTAAACAATGTAAACAATTATTAAAGGAGGTAGTAAATAATAAATGTCAATGGGAGCTCTAAATCATGTGTAGGACAAGCAATGGTGTGCTGGGGCTAATGAAATTATGACCCCTTTCTTGCCCCAAAATAGTCCAGCCTGAATGACAGATATTATGGTCATCCTAGTCATGGCTGATGGAAGTTCAGGATTACCTGTAAGTGTCAGTAACAGGGACTTCTCATAAATTCTCAAATTTTCATTGGATTTAATTTGGAAACTTAGAAACGAGACATGAAAGGACATAGAAGGAATAGTACGAATATCATGAATAAATACGGAGCAGATCGAAAATGTTTTTCAAGGGGAGGTAGCAAGGCAGGGAAGCAGAGCTATTTGCTTCTGAGGTAAAACAAGCTTTGATCTTTTTTGTTTGGAGGGTTGTTCTGAGTGATACAGAACAGAATGGTTTAACATTTCGAGTCCCTCTCAATAATGCCAGTAGTGCTTTTATGCTGCTGTAAGAACCAAACCATCTCCACTCGGAGGGAGTTTCACCCCCTGTGTGAGACCCACTGGGGCTGGTGCTTCAGCATGGTCCTCCAGCACCTGGCAGAGAGCTTGTCATATATAGGCACTTAATATGTATTTGATTATTGGCTGAAAGAAAGAAAGATGGCAGTAAGAGAAGGAAAAAGAAAGGGGGAGAGAGGAAGGGAACGTAGTTTAGTTGATTTGTTGGTGAATAACTAGTTCAAGGCATATGTAGGGTAACATCTTACTTGGTTACAGCATCAGTAGGCAATAGAACATAAATCTACATTTCTCAACAAATTACACAAATAGAAAAATGTTTTAAAATTAAGCCAGAGGATGCATTATTCAAAGTATTTGAAAGTCCTAACTTATCATGTCCCTCACAAAATAGCAAATTTGCTCTGTACTTACTAAATCCCTATGGATAAAGCAGTTTCTCTCCAGATATTCCATTCCTTCGCAGATGTCTTGGCACACACTCAGTAGCATCTCCTTGCTAAGCTTTCCTTTTCTCTCTCTCAGATAGTTAAGCAGGCAGCCATTTTCCATAAACTCTGTCACAATATAAAGGGGCTTCTGCTGTATACACACTCCATAAAGCTGAACCAGCTTCGAATGAGATAACTTCCTGTTGAAGAAAGCATAGACCCATGAGCAAAATCACTTTTGTGTTTTCAAGTGTTTGAACTCAACGGGTGATACTTACCATTTCCATATAATGTTCATCATCAAGCTATGACTGAAACTAACCAACCACAGAGCAAGTAGGACAGTTTCCTTTCCATTTTATGTGCTAAGAGAGTGGGGTCAAGAGGTTATGCGGTACTACTTCCTAAGTTGTGGTACATACAGGATAGTCCATATTCTATTTTTCTTTTTTCCATTTTGTAAGCCTTTTGTTTCCTCTTTACTGCTACTCCTTGCCCAGTTCCTGGTCCTCGAGTTTCAACCTCCCCAATCACAGCTGTCTAGACAAAAAATTCGGGACAGACAGAGGGAAGAAAGAGCAATTGATGTGAATTTTTAATAGAAAATTAAATTATAACTAATAAATGCATTTAAAGGAAATTTTTAGATTAAGTTGAAGACTGAAAAACATTTACTGACATGAAACTCTTCTATGTATTTAGTAACCACACACATACACACAGACACACCCATATCATAATTTTATGTCTCTTAAAAGGGTGATGGCTGTGACACCTCATAGAAAGGAGCTTTGAACTGTTGGATAACTTAAAATTTCACTTTAGAGAATTAAAACATTTGTGCTCAGCTGCTTGAACTTTTCTTTCCTCTCTTTTTCTCTTTTCACATACACATACACAGTGTCCTTGAATATCACCTACTAAAATACACTAAAATAAAGTTTTTAAGAAATGATACAAATGAGGGCTTCCCTGGTGGCTCAGTGGTAAAGAATCCACCTGCCAATGCAAGAGATGCAGGTTTGATCCCTGATCTGGGAAGATGCCACATGCCATGGAGCAACTAAGCCTGTGCGCTACAGCTATTGCGCCTTTGTTCTAGAGCCTGGGAGCCACAACTTCTGAAGCCTGCATACCCTAGAGCCTGTGCTCCGCACGGGAGATGCCCCTGCAGTGAAAATCACTCGCACTGCAGCTAGAGAGCAGCCCCGGCTCACCGTTACTGGAGAAAAGCCCGAGCGGCAACAATGGCCCAGCACAGCCAAAAATAAAATACACTTTAAAAAATTTTGTTTAAAGAAATGAAATGATACAAATGAACTTGTTTACAAAACAAAAACAGATTCACAGACTTAGAGAATGAACTTATGGTTACCAGCTGGGAAAGATGGGGAGAAGGGATAGTTAGGGAGTTTGGATCCACAGGTACACACTGCTATGTCTAAAATGGATAACCAACAAGGACCTACTGTATAGCACTGATGACTCTCCTCAATGTTATGTGGCAACCTGGATTGGAGCGGAGTTTGAGGGAGAATGGATATATGTAAATATATGACTAAGTCCCTTTGCTGGTCACCTGAAACTATCATAACATTATTAATCGGCTATGGTCTAATATAAAATAAAAAGTTTAAAAAAGAGAAAAACTTTTTAGTTATTTATTTTTCAAAAATTTATTGTTTCTTTTGTACTGTAATAGTCAGTCCCTAAAGCCCTTTTATGCCAACTTGAATATGGAATAGAATATTCAAATTAATGTTTGTAATTTTAGGAGGTGTATAATAAACTAACATTTTGTTAGTCAAAAGTACATTGAAATGTTACTTCTTTCCATTCATAAAGATAATACAAGATCAATGAATCAGGGATATTAATTATATTAAAATAACATGTATGAGTGATTGATACATTCCCATATAATGAGCAAACAGAAACACTCCAGTTAGTAGGGGAGAAAGATATTCAAGCACCTATACATGATTTTAATTTATAGATATAGGTATTATATGGTGGCATTAGTGGTAAAGAATCTGCCTGCCAGTGCAGGAGACACAAGAGATGGGTTCCATCTCTGGGAAGATTCCCTGGAGTGGGAAATGGCAACACACTGCGGTTATTCTTGCCTGGGAATCCCATGGATAGAGAAGCCTGGCAGACTACAGTATATGGGATCGCAAGCATCAGACACAACTGAGCGACTGAGCACACACACACACGTACATATTATATGTGTAGATTTTGTCTGATTTACGTTTCTAATTCATGAAGTGTATTTTCACTTAGGGGATGCAGCTTACATGTGTGCAGAATAATGGCAGGAAGGCAATTCTTGAGATGGAAAACTAATTTTCCACGAGAAAGCTGCCAAATTGATACTCACATGTAAGCATTTGAGAATTAGAACATTACACTGTATTTGCTCAGTAAGATCACTAGCAAAAGTTTATCAGAAAAACAGAAATAACCTTTATCAGATAACCTTTATCAGAAATAAAGCAAGAACAAATAAATAAACCCTCACTTGTATGGTTCAGTCTAACAAATAAGACAAATATTTTTCAAGGGCACAGAAAGATGCAAACAGAAAAAGAACACTGTTGTTTGCTGTAACCTTAGGACCCATTAATACACATCCCTTTCTCATCTTAGAAAAATGCATATGATTCATTGTAGAACAAACATGTCATATTTATGTAAATTTGTTACTTAAATATTTTCAAACTCTGTAGTCTTCTTCTCTTCTAATTGTTCTTTTTTCCCATGTGATCAGATCAAGTTTCAGAGTTTTTACTGTCATCTGTGGTGACCAGGCTGACCTCTCTCCTGAACTCTAGACTCGTGCATTTGACCCTTGGTCATACTTGGCTACCCAATAGGTCTCTCAAATTCAACATGTCCAAAGCAGAATTACTCATTTTTCCTCTAAAACTATTCCTCAGCAGGTCTCTTCCCTTTCAGTAAATGGTGCCATTCTCTGCCTAATAGTGCACCCAAGACCTTGGTTTTCACTTTTTGGTCCCCCAGTCTCCTTCAGTGATTTGCCACAACTAATTTATCAGCAAGTCCTGATAATTTTATCTCAAAAATGTATCCTGAAACTATTCTCTTCTTTCCATCTCTGCTATCACCCCTTTCACCATCTTCTCCCACCTGCTTTATCGAAAGGGCTCCTAAAAATGTATGAGATTTGAAATAAAAGTGAAATATTTTTTCCCAATATATTTAAACATCTCAAATTATGTTTAAACATCTCAGAAGAAGGATTTAAATTCTAATTCCTTGTTTCTGATAGAGATTCTGGGTGAGATTTTGCAGGTGACGAAATTGAAGCTTAGAAAAATGAAATAACTCAAGCCACACAGAAGTCAAATAGTTCACCCAGGTCCCACAACTAGCTTGGGCAGAGTTGTGACACAAATCCACTTGTGACTGATTCCAAAATCCATGTTCTTTCCATGACATCTGTATGTTGTGCCTACTTGTCTGGGTTTTGTATATACTTACATCATCACTTTAGCCTCTTCAATGAAATCCTCTTCAGACATGAAGCCTTCATTGATGGCCTTGATGGCTACCTGGACATGTGCTCGCCACTGGCCTAAATAGACCACCCCAAACTGACCACTTCCAATCTGCTTCACAAAAGCCAACTCAGATGGATCTATCTCCCACTTTTCTGGAAAAGTAAAATATCCATGTTGCAAGTAAGGAAAAGTTAAATTTTAGAGCTAGAAAAGATCTAGGAATTATCTCAACCTATTTTATTTTTCAGAGAGGTCAAAAACATTTACAAATGAGTAGAAAGGGCCTGTTACCATTTTTAATACTATCATTGTGGCTTAAAAGTGTAATTCCAGAATTCAAGTTTAAATGGAATAATTTCTAAAGGAATTTTGTATGCTGAGCTGTGCCATAGAAACACATTTTCATAAAATAAGTAAAAATAAACAGATACAATTCTCACTTACTTAGAGAGAAATTATGGGTATCAAAACAGGCTTTTTCTTTCCTGAGAGACCCAGAAGGAAACACAGCTCTGTGTCTTTCTAAACTAAACTTGCCAAAACCAGATGTGGGACCTAAATATGTACGTCCCCAGACTTTTTTTCTTCTGATAAGTAAACTTGTGAGGTAGATAAAACCTGGGCTCCCCCCACCCCCATCCCAGTTTCTTTTACAGTTCCTCTGCCACTCCCACCCCTAAAGGGCTTTTTTGCCCTTTCTCTTTTGCAAAAAGTCTAATCAATTCATCTAATAAATATTTTCAATATTAAGATTCTAACCTATATCTAAGTGTACGTTTGAAATGAGAATTGCATTAGTGAATATGTCTCATCCTATAGAAGCAAATCAGTGGGGGCGGGGGTACTATTTTTAAAATAATACTTTGGAAAACTCTGAGAATCAAATCTTAACTTTTTAGTATCCCCTTTTATATAGCAATGCCACCATCTGCTGGAACTTTAAGACAATGCATTTAAAAGAATTGAAGGGAATTCTCTGGCTCTCCAGTGGTTAGGATTTCATGCTTTCACTGTCCAGTGCCCAGGTTCAATTTCTGGAAAGGGAATTAAGATCTCACAAGCTGTGAAGCATGTTCTCCCCTACCCCTAAAAAAAAAAGAATTATTAGGACTAATGGACCCTTGTATCGGGCTAAGTAACATAGGAGAATATATTCATGACCTTGGGACTGGCATAGATTTATTCAACAGAATATAACCATAGAAGAAAATATTGATAGATTATACTTCATAAAATCTTATTTATCAAATACAGCCCACTAAGAAAATGAAAAGGTAAGCCACAGATTGGGGGAAGATATTTCTCAAAATATATAACCAACCTAAGAATTCCTTTGCAAAATAAGAATAAATCAACTAGGAAAAGGCATATAATCCTATTTTTAAGTGTCAAATAAAAACTTGAGTAGAGTTTTCTCTCACAAAAGAGAATACCCAAAATGGCAACTGAACCTATGAAAAGTTAATCAGGGAAATTGCATATTTAAACCAAAATGAGATATGCACACACATATCACGCTAAAATGTGAACCAAAACCAAGTCAGAACAAACAAAACCCACAAGAATATGAAACACTGGCAAGGACAAAGATGCGGAGCAGCTGAAACTCACATATGCCATTGACTGAAATATAATTTGGGATAAGCTCTTTGGAAAACTGACTCCCAGTAAGTCTACTTCTAAGTATACATCCAACATTGTCTGGCCATAAATGTGATTAAACTTTATCAAAAGACATGCAAGAATGTTCGTAATAATATTATTTAGAAAAGCCAAAAATTGGTTACAACCCACATGGCTATATAAAGAAAAATGGGCAAACCCACTGCAATATAGTCAGAAAACAGCAGTGCAGCGCCACACAGATGAGCCAACCACATCCGACACCACGAGTGAACTCACTCCTGGACCGGTGGGAGAAAGGAGCCAGACATGGATGCACGGTGTTGAACTTTGTTTATATAAAGTAATCAAAATGAGACAAACAAAATCAGACTCTAGATTTATGAACTATATACTGTTAAGGATATTTAAACATTGAAAAGTTTATTTTTTTAATGAATGAAGACCATATTTAACTTAGATAAACTGCTAATGATAGAATTTTAAAACATGTAGTATTTATGGGGTAGAGAAATAATCTAAGCACACATAATACTCTGGAATCACCTTTCCATCCCAATTCAGAGACTGAGTCCTGGGTACCTGCTACACAACAATTGTGTGTGTGTGTGTGTTTTAAGCATATTCTTAGTCCCCACAGTGAGATAAATTTAAGGAAATAAAATGTCACCAAATTAGAAAGAAAGATTCTTTGGCTCTTATTTATTCTCATAGATTCGTAACTACCACATTCACTAGAAAATAGTTCAAATCAAACTTCACCCAAGTTCTATTTGAAAAGGTGAAAAGGACAGATTTCACAGTTCGTTTTAGTAGGTCCCATTGGGAAGGAGTCATTTCCCAGTCACCCACATAACCAGAGAGCAATAACCCAATCATTCAAATAAAAAGAATTGGAATTTATCAAAGAGGTTCCAAATAATGTATAATGAAATTTAAAACAAAAGTGAAACATTTCCCCCCAAAGTTTAAATGCCCTTATGAGATGCATTTAAATGCATTTAAATCTCAGAAAGGAGATTTAAACGTTGAGGAGAAAACATATATCAAGACAGACATCTCGAAAGAGCTGAGAATTCAAAGAACATAGAACTTGGGATAGACTCTTTACTTGATTTGATTTTTACTTGAGCATACGTGCATACTTTACCATAACTAAAACCAGCTGTGGCTGGCAAACAACTGCCCGTCAGACCAACTGGGTAACGGAGACGGGACATGAGTCCTGGGGAGAGAAAGAAACCAGCATTTCAGTTCTGGTTCCTGGTACAAGAGAAAAAGCCAAATATACCAGAAGATGGAACCATTCCCTAAACAGATCAGCCAGAGAAAGTATTCTACATTTAGTCTGTTTGGTTATTTTTCCTATTTGAAAAAGACTTTTCATAATATAGTATATGCTCATTGAACACAAGTTAAAGAATCCAAGAAAAAACAAAAATGAAAAGGTCCCTTACAAAATCTTAGTATCCAGAGATACTTTGTTATCATTTTTGTGACCATCTTTGCAAAAATCTCTATATGTGTATTTGAACATATATACACATCTGTATGTTTCATGGAAATGTCAGTGTTTTGCTATAAGCTTCTTACACTCAACATATAATCAATATACATCAATGACTATAAATTGACCTTAAAATTATTCCCAAGATTTCACTATAGAAAAATATGCTGTATGCTGGAGGGAGTGAGATGAGGGTAAGAGCATGGCAAGCAAAAGGATGAGATTGAGATAGTTCATGTTTGGTGACTTTGATGTTCTTTTAATTTTTTAAAACAGAATATAGTTGATGTACAATATTATATAAGTTACAGCTGTACAATAAGGTGTTTCATAATTTTTTAAGGTTATACTCCATTTATAGTTATAAAATATTGGCTGTAACTCTCTATGTTGTATAATATATCCTTGTAGCTTATTTTATACATAGTTTGTATCGCTTAGATTTCAATTTTCTTAGTGAAGTAGAGAGGCAATTTGCTGATAAGTTAAGTCGCTCAGTCATGTCTGACTCTTTGCGACCCCATGGACTGTAGCCCACCAGGCTCCTCCGTCCATGGGATTCTCCAGGCAAGAATACTGGAGTGGGTTGCCATTTCCTTCTCCAGGGGATCTTCCCAACCCAGAGATCGAACCCAGGTCTCCTGTATTAGAGGCAGACGCTTTAACCTCTGAGCCACCAATTTGCTGATGGGCAGTGGATAATACTGGAAAGAGGGTTTGAGGAGAATGGTAGAAATTTGAACAGAAGAAAGGATGCTTACTAGTGACTCTGAAGACCTAGTTGGGGTTAGAGTCCTCATCGAGTTGGGACTCCATAACACATGATCCAAATAAAAAAACACAAGAGGAATTGCTTTAACACCCTAACACTTCCCTCTGAATTCAAAGTTTTTGCTTGCCAAACATTTCTGTTTTGTGAATGACTACCAATAGTTTAGTGACAGTGTATCTCTCTGATAGAAACAAAAAAAGCCTGTCGCTCTCTGCACTGTCCTTACTTCTGGTAAGGAAATGGATTGTTATGAGCTAAACTGACCAGAAGTCAAAAAGTAGACGGGCTAGTCATGGGTTTCAAGCCTCTTCTAAAATGGTCTCTCCAATAATCTAATTTGCTTCTGGAAAAGACAGTAGTCATTAAACACAGAGTGTGGAGCCAGTGGGTTGAATGGCTCCAGTGGCTTCATAGATTTCTGTGGTTTCAAATCTTGGCTCAAATACCTATTAATGGTGTGACCTTGAGCACAACGTATGCCTGAGTTTCCTCATCTGGGAGATGGAGATGTCAGCAGTATCAACCTCATTGGATTTTTCTGAGGATTAAATAAATAAATAGACATAAATAGGGTCTAGCCCAAAGTAAGTCTTCAGTAAATACTAGTTGCTTCTGGATCCCATGCCTTTCCTCTTATCATTTTTCTTCCTCTTTGTCTTATCTCTTTTCTACTTTCTTTTCTAACAGCAGCCATAGTTATAAGTTTTCAACTCCTGTCTTTCATCTTCTTATTGTTTGATCTAGCTTTAATTTTAAAAGTTATCTGTATGGTATTTCATACACTGTAAGAATAATTTATGTATATGTATATTGTAATAAAAAAAAAAACCTAGGGCAAGCTATAAAGCAGAAAATAAAAGTTTTCCTTACCCTCAGTCTCCTTCCCCAGAGGTAAACATTAACAGTTTATAGTCTGTTATCATCTTATTAGTTTAAAAATTATTATCTAAACTTTAACAGAATTTTCCTAGGCACACATGTCTCTGTGAATGTGTATTACTCTACAAAAGTGAGGCTATAAATATACTGTTTTGCACTTTTTTTTCCTTTGTAAACAATTGATCACTAACAACTTTTTAGGTTAGCACATCCTGATCTGCCTCAGTACTTTTTTTAACCTCACCACCACAGACACTCAGTTTCTTAAATTTCTTCTTTGAAGGAAGAGGAAAGAAGAGAGTGAGGAAGAAAACTCAGACCATATCTGATTCTAAGGGTTTCTATCTCTGGCCACAAATACGTCCTCACTGGCGTCACTCAAACACGTTGCCACTTCCTCTCTGACCAAAGGCCCAGTGACCACCAGGAGTATCCAGGTGGACTCAGCCCATAAGTGTATAAAATTTCCATGGATTTATTCCTGATATAAAAAACCAGTGTAATGGAAAAGTGACTGCTTTCCAAAAGGGATTCTTTTTGTCAACACAACTTTTCATGAGAAAAATCTTAAAAAGTACTGCGCATCAAGAAATCAAAACAATATGAAAGTTGTGCTGGGTTCCAAATTCTATAATGTTGAGGTAAAGAGATTCCTCTTGGACTCAGAGTAGTCCAGAATAGACTGAATGAGGACTGAAGGTCAGAGCTGTGATTGTAATTGTGATGGAACTTTCTGGAATCTTACATCTTTCCACAGATGATAGGTTCTCAAAAGTAGCCATCATTGCAAATAACAGCAAGAGGAGGGGGTTAAATATGCCTCTGGTATGGTATACTTAAGTCAGATTATAACTGTGAAAGACTGTGCCTGCTCTCCAAACAGGAAATACAGAGAATGAGACATTTAAGGGTAATTTTCTACTGTAACTGTCTAGAGAGCAAATTTTTTATAGGGGCCAAGGGAAAAAAAGCATGATTCTTTAAGACATTTGAAATTTTATTACATTTAGCACCATGTAAATTTCAAGAACAAATGTATAGTGACTAAATGGCCTTTTGAATCTTTGTATCTTTTTTCTAAACTGGCAGAAATGTGAAAAATCAACCTACTTCCTTGCCCCTCTGACTAGAAAAACAAAAAAACATCTCCTCCTCTCCTGAGGAGGAGAACTACTCATAAGACAGGTTGTATTTCAAGCTCTTAAACATTTCTAGAGGGATATTTGCTCCTGTTAAATGTCTGACCAAAGACACATAACCTACTTGGGGCCTGGCTCCCCAACTCTGCCAGCCTGAATTTTCCAACTTACCGGCTGCATTGTGCTGGTGATACCATATCAACTCAGGGATTGATTGAAACAGGTGTCTTTCAGCCACATACCACTGTCCTGAGTCATTCCTTTTAATTTGATAATGCTTGATGGTAGCCTCCATATCTCTATAACCAATAAAATGTGAGTTCATAAACAAGCAAAAGATCACTTTGAAACCAAGTCAATCATTAAGCAACACGACTCGACTTCAAAACCTTGTATCCTCACTACACACTGAAAAGTAGATAGGATTACAATAAATAGGTGCCTCACCATTGCTGGGAAAATTCCACAGCTAGTATTAGGGTCTTAGATAAAATATAACTTCAGCCAAAGATGTCTAGGCGACAAGTCTAGTGTCCAAAAATGTACAGCTCGTAACGGATACTTAGAAGTATCTACTGAATCAGGTATCAGTCCAATGAATAAGCAAATGCACCGTGAGACATGTGAGACAAAGAAAGGAGGAAAACCACCAGCGGGTGTCTTGATGAGCAGGTTTGTTATGGGCAAATGGGACTTAATCCCTTCAGGAAGCCATGAGAGAAATGTGGAACATACCCTTAGTCACTTCCAGCCCACCCCCGGGGGACCACGAGAACCCATAGGCAAAGAACATTCTCAGGAAGAAAGAAACAGGAAGCTTTCTGCATTCAAGAGAGCTCTCTGTAGGTAAACCCTGGGGTTAACCAAGGGATATGAGGAAAGCATCAGCAGTGTGTGCTACAACTAATCAAATCTCCTCACTTGATAATTGAGAAAAGGAGATGAGAGTGCAAGTAACTTATATTTAATATCACACACAGAGCTTCTTAGGGGATAAAATTGGAACCAATTAGTTGTCCCAACATCCAGGCCAGCAATTTTCTATGTTAGGCTCTCACTTCCATTCTCTATGAGATGGTAACTCCTTAACAATGACTATCCTAGTGACTATTATTTCTAAAGTGACCAAAATCACAATTGCTTACCTTTTATCTCTTATAAACACAGAAATGGTGTAGGATCCCAAATGTCTTGAATCTCTGACAATAAATGCACCTTCTTTAGACTGCAAAACAATTCATTCATTGTACATGTTTATTCCTTATTTGGAAGAAACACAAATATCTCCATAATGAAAACTAAAGCTATACTGACTTACTATAGAAGGATGATATTGTTTTTATAAGTACACACAATCTTATCTCTTAAATTCTTACAGATTTAGATGTCATACCTATAAAATAAAATAAAATTGGGATAAGAATCTGCAATGTGTGAGCATTTTAAAACTTCGCTCATGAGTTTTCTAACACTGTATTTGATAACCTTGTACCCCATCATTTAGTTATTTTTGTATACTGATTAAGTAATAGATAAAAGAGCTGATGAATAAGAAGAAGTCTGAGACAGATGGACAGGATTTTTCTTTACAGGCAAAGAAACAATATGGCAAGGGCGGAGGGGTGAGGGAGGCAGGGAGAAATACATCTGGGAAGCTGAGGAATGGGGAAAAAAGACCAGTTTATGACACAGATGGAAAGAGAATAGACTTGGAGAAGTCTTGAGAGAAGAGCAAGGAGAAGCATTTTGTTTGCTCTCAGGATACAGGCTTCCCAGGTGGCAGTAGTAGTAAAGAATCCGCCTGGCGATGCAGGAGACACAAGAGATGCAGATTCGATCCCTGGGTCAGGAAGATCCTCTGGAAACGGGCATGGCAACCCACTCCAATATTCTTGCCTGGAAAACCCTATGGACAAAGGAGCCTGGTGGGCTAGAGTCCATGGGGTTGCAGAGTTGTACACGGGTGAAATGACTTAGCATGCATGCATGCAGGGATATAGGAGACACAGAGGGAGACATGGCAAGAGGGAAGAATATTATATAGTAAGGTTGATGTTTGCATTATCAGTTGGATTCCCAATGACATTCTTTGGGCTTCCCTGGTGGCTTAGATGGTAAAGAATCTGCCTGCAATGTGAGAGACCTGGGTTCAATCCCTGGGTCAGGAAGATTCCCTGGAGAAGGGAATGGCAACCCATTCCAGTATTCTTGCCTGGAAAATCCCATGGACAGAGGAGTCTGGCAGGCTATGGTCCATGGGGTCACAAAGAGTCAGGCAGGACTTAGCAACTAACACTTTTGACATTCTTTGAAAGTGCTTTTAAATAAACTTGAAGGTTGGACTGCTTGGTTTGGTTTGTTTGATAGCATTTTCTAAAAAAATCTTTACCTCTATTAAGTTTGCTTACGTTCATGCAGAGGAAAATATCTCAGGTCTTGTCAAACTCATGAACATTTACACTTATGAAGAGAATTGCACAACCCTAACAGCATGATGTGACCCCTCAAGAGGAACGTAATACATTGTCTCCTCCTTCCAGATGCTTACCAAGAGACAAGCCTTTTCTGGTCAGAGTTTTTAACCAGTGGTACAGTAGAGAGCCCAGAAATAAACCCATGCTTATATGGTCAAATAATCTGTGACCCAAAAAAGGGCAAGAATACACAATGGGGGAAAGACAGCCTTTGCAATAAACTGCAATGGGAAAACTGGACAGCCACATGCAAAGGAATCAAACTGGGCTATTTTCTCCCACAATGTACCAAAATAAACTCAAAGTGGATTAAAGACTTAAATGTAAGACCTGAAACCATCAAAGTCCTAGAAAAGAACATGGGCAGTATGCTTTCTGACATTGGTCTTAGCAACATTTTTTTGGATTTGTCTTTTCAAAAAGAAGACAAGGAAAAATGGAAACAAAGCAAAGGAAACAAGCAAAAATGAACAAGACTACATTAAACTAAAAAGCTTCTATATAGAGAAAGAAACAATCAACAATATGAAAAGGCAACTTACTGAATGGGAATAGATATTTACAAAAGATATATCTGATTAGGGGTTAGTACTTAAAACATACAAAGAACTCATACAACTCAACATCAAAAAATAGACAATTCTGTTTAAAAATGGGCAGAGGACCTGAATAGACATTTTTCCAAAGAAGACATCTAGATGGCAAACAGACCTATGAAAAGATGATCAGCACCACTAATTATCAGGGAAATGCAAATCAAATCCACCTTGAGATATCACCTCACACCTGTTAGAAAGGCTGTCATCAAAGAGACAAGTGTTGCCAAGGATGTGGAGAAAAGAGAACCCTTGTGCACTCTTTGTGGGATTACAAATTGATGCAGCCACTATGGAAAATAGCCTGAAGATTCCTCAAATAGAACTACCACATGGTCCAGCAATTCTACTTCTGGGTATTCACCCAAAGAAAACAAAAACATTAATTTGAAAAAACACATGTTCATAGCATTATTTACAACAGTCAAGATATGGAAGCAACCTAACTATCCATCGATAGATGAATGGATAAAGATGTGGTGTACATATACAATGGAATATTACCTAGCCATGAAAAATAATGAAACCTTGCCATTTGTGACAATATGGACAGACCTAGAAGGTATAATGCTAAGTGAAATAAACCAGACCAAGAAGGACAAATACCATATGATCTCACCTATATGTGTAATTTAAAAAGCAAAGCAAACAAAACAAAAACAGACTCATAGATACAGAGAACAAATGGGTGGTTGCCCAACAGGAGGGGGTGGTAGGGAGCATGAACTAGGTGAAGGGGATTGAATTACAAACCTCCTGTTAGAAAATAAATAAGCCACAGGGATGTAATATACAACATAAGAAATATGGTCAATAATATTGTAGTAATTTTGTATGGGGACTGCTGCTGCTGCTGCTAAGTTGCTTCAGTCATGTCCAACTCTGTGTGACCCTAGAGATGGCAGCCCACCAGGCCTCCCCGTCCCTGGGATTCTCCAGGCAAGAACACTGAAGTGGGTTGCCATTTCCTTCTCCAATGCATGAAAGTGAAAAGTGAAAGTGAAGTCACTCAGTCATTTCCAACTCTTGGCGACCCCGTGGACTGCAGCCTACCAGGCTCCTCCATCCATGGGATTTTCCAGGCAAGAGTACTGGAGTGGGTTGCTATTCCCTTCTCCGGTATGGGGACAGAATGTGATTAGATTTACGGTGATCATTTCATAATATATGCAAATATCAAATCACTAGGCAGTACATACACCTGAAACTAATAAAATATGTTTACCATGTAACAATATGTTGACATGAAACATGTCAACCATGTTTCAATAAAAAAGGAAATTCAAGTACAAATGAAAAAATCTAGAATATGGACACACTACTTATTAGGACCTCTGCTATATAGTTCAGGCAATACTCAGAAATAAATTCACAGTCTTATTATACCAATAAATGAGAAAAATACAAAATAAACATATCCAACTCAAGAAGTTAGGTTAAGAATTATAAAATAAACTCAGGTAAAGTAGAAGAAAAGAATTAATAAAGGCAAAAGCAGAAAATAATAAATTATAAAAACAAAAATATAATATAGATAGATAGTAATTACATTCAAAGTCTGGTTGTCTAGGAAAAGACAATAAAATAGGTAACCTACTAGCTAACCTAATTAAAAAATAGTGGAGGAAATCTATTAAAAATGTCACAAGGATTCAGAAAAAAAAAATCTTCTTGGCTCTATATATTTGAAAACTTGAATAAAATGGACAAGTAGCTAGCAAAACATAAAATTTGTCAAAATTGATTCCAGAAAAGCTAGAAATCTTAATAGACCTAATAAATTGAAAAGCAGATAAGGTTTTAAAACAGCTTCAACATTAAAAAGCACTACATTGCACTGTGATGTTACTAAATCTTAAAAAAAAAAAAAGATAGATCAATTAAATAATTCCAGAGCATATGAAAAGAAATAATAGGCTCAATAAAAAAGTAGGCTCAATATCCATACCATAACATAGCAAAGATTGTGCACAAAAGGGAAAATTACCAACCAGTCTTCACTCGTATCAATGCAAAAACCCTAACTAAATATTAACAAACCAAATCCAGTAGCACAACAAAAGAATAATACACCATAACCAAGAGGGATTACATACAGGAATATAAAAGTAATGTAACATTAAGAATTTTATTAATATGAGTCAACATTTAATAGATCTGAGAAGAAAAATCTCATTTAAATTTCCATAGATGTTGAAGAAGCACTTAATTTCAATTTCTATTATCAAGTTTTTTTTTTTCTTTATAAAATGGGAATATATGTATATTCTTTAACACAATAGCCCTTATTTACTTTGGTCCCAAGTCCAGCATCATGCTTTATGTGGAAATCATTCTAACTAAAATTAGGAAAAAAGAAATGCCCACTGTCAGCAGTGGTATTTAAAACTGTTCTAAGAAACTAGCCAGTGCCATTAAATGAGGCAGAAATTAGAACCCTGAATTAAAATTGTAAAAGAGGGTTGAAATAATCTGTTTGCTACTGCTAAGATTATGTACCTAAACCTAACAGCATCCACTGAAAAACTACTACAATAAAATATTTGAGCCACACTCGCCTTCTGTGATGGCCCATACTCTGTCTGTGGAGCACGTCCCTCTCTAAATAAATCCACTTCTTATCTATCAAAAAGAAACTTTGAATTCATAAAAGTCATCAGTTACAAAAGTAATTCATAGAAATCAAGAGATTTCAAAAGTAAAAATAAAAAGATATGCCCATTTATAATAGAATCAAAAAGATAAATTATTTTAATATAAATTTAAAAATACATATGCAAGAGTTAAATGAAGAAAACCTTAAAATTCTCCTGAAAAATACAAAAGCATTTGCTTTTTCTAATTAGGTCTTTCATCCATCTAATATCAATTTTTGCTTGAGGTTTGGGTCTAATTTTGATTTTTTTCTATGTGAATAATTAATACATATGTCCTGGAACAAACTGGTCCCCAAAACACACTGATTTGTAATGCATAAATAATTTTCCCTAAATTAATCTGTAAATTTAACGCAAACAACAGGAAGGTTTCTTAAACAAGGCAAAGTAATTTTGAAGTTCATACAGACAAACATATATTTTCAGAAAGTTTCTTAAAAAGAGAGACTAGCCAGAGAAACTGTCATTGTTTAAAACAGTAAAATGTACTTTGCTGTACAGCAGAAACTAACACAACTTTGTAAAGCAACTATACTCTAATAAAAATTTTAAAAATAAGTAAGTTAAAAAAATTGACAACTATATCAATATCTCCAATGTTAAGATAACTGGGTGCCAACTAGTGCTTGATTTCTGCAGCTACTAACCTTACATATTCAAAACTGCTACTATTAATAAAGCCCAGGTTTTAAAAACTGCATTTTGAAAATGACTTTTTTTGTTGATATGTTTATAGTGGCAGAAGAAGATCATGAAAAGATGCATATGATATCTACATTAGTATGAAAATAGCCACATGCCCCTTAAATATGAAAAACAGACCAATCATTTTTCACTGCAAATGCAGATTTCTGCTTCCCTTAAATTTCACCAAAATCTCAAGGGAACATCTCTGTAACTGGAATGTACAAAAACTCACTATATGGTAAACAGGCTAGTCAAAACTAAGGCTTAATTATAATCCACGATGAGTGTACAGCAAATGGTTTGTTCAAAACTTCCATTTACTTACTCAAAGTGGTCAAAGTGGAGAAGGCAGTAATGTATATTTTTCTCTTTCTTAAAAGGGTAGATGTGGTCTTTGCCAGACCATTTTATGAAACTTTTACTAACCTTCAAGAAACAAATAACATCTATCTGATATAAACAATTTCAGAGATTAGAAAAAGAGATTAAAAACCCCATATTCCAACTCATTTTACAATGCTAGGATAACATTTATACCAAAACCAGACAAAGAGAACAGAAAATTAGAAGCCAGGCTTACTTTGAACTTAACAGGAAAAATGCTAAATTGAGGAAAGCCAAACTAGCAATATATATTTTACATGACTCATAACCAAATAAAATTTACACCAGGCATAATTTTAAAAATAAAAATTGGAAAATATGTAAATTATACAAATATTTTAAGATATATAGGAAAGATATGTATGTATTTAAAACATCATACATACATTCTTCAGACAGACTAAAGACCTAAATGTGAAAGCACGTCTTTAAAACATTCAATGAAAAATGTAAAATTCCTTTATTATCTCAGAAGGGAGAGGAATCTCTTATAGTAAATAAAACAAAACAAAAAGCAGATATCATAAAGGAAAATATTGAGAGATTTGACATTAACGTTTTAAAATTTTTGTATACAACAATAGTCTAAAGTTTACAAAAAGCCAGAAATCCAAAAAATATCATTGTAACACATAATACCAAAAGATTGGTATTCAGAATATATATTTCTTAAGTACGATACATATTGATCAGTATAAAAAAAACCAAACACATTATAGAAAAATGAGACAAGGATATTAACAGGCATGTAACAGCAGAGGCAGCACAACTGGTCAAAGACACATGGAAAGTTACTTCAACTGAACTGTTTACCAAAGAAATGTACATTTTAAAATACAGAATTTTTCACTGAATGAACTGGGGGGAGAATGTGAAACTACCCACTGTTAGTAAGAATATGAGTGAGTGTTAATCACTCCGTCATGTCTGACTCTGCAACCCCATGGGTTGTAGCCTGCCAGGCTCCTCTGCCCATGGGATTTCCCAGGCAGAATACTGGAACAAGTTGCCATGCCTTCCTCCAGAGGATCTTCCCAACCCAGGGATCGAACCTAGGTCTCCTGCATTACAGGCAGATCCCTTTCCATCTGAGCCATGAGAAAAGCCCGTGTAGGAAATCAGCTTTTTCACTCCCTGTGAGAGTATAAATTGATCTAAGTACCTGAATCCTGATTTGAATACACAGTATCTAGTAATGTTAAATCTGCACATATCCTCTGACCAGATGATTCCATTTTGGAGTGTAATTCAAAGAACCCCTTGCCCTTGTATACAAGATGACATGCACAAGGATGTTCTTTGCAGCACTGTTTGTAAGAGCAAAAAATTAGAAATGATTAGAATGTTTACAGTAAAATTGATACATTTTATATACTCATAATAAAATAGTACATAATAGTTGAAGGTATGTGTTGATCCATGTGTATGCCTATGAATTAAATGGAAAATATAATGTTTGGTTAAAAAATCAACATATATGTGCTCTCCTTGACCTCAAATATTAAAACACATAAAATAGCACTATAGGTTTTTTATACACATACATGTGATAAAAGTATAAACCCATGGACAAAATGGGAACATGCTCCTCTATTGTGGTTGCCTCTGAGAAGTGAGGACCAAAAAGATAAGGGAGAGGGTGGGCCTCAACAGCTACTGTAATGTCTTATTTTATTAAAGAACATTATGATCAGTGCTACTATTTGTGAAATCTGGGTTGTGGGTATGGAGGTTTTGCTACAAAATGCTCCATTCTACTCTTGGTAGGGAGGTCAGATTCTCACCCTGTTCTGGCTTCCTCTCAGATGCAGAACCTCATGTAGAACCCGCCCAGCCCAGTGATTCAGGCCATATTGCCTGTGACAAGCTTGCTTTCCGTGGACCGAATTGTCCACCTCCTTTCTCCAGTTTTGCCTGCTTATCACTACATCTTCCTTGTCTGTTCTGAACCAACTAATATATAATGTCACCATGCCAGGCAGATATCACATTTGCTGCCATGCTCCCTTTTCTTGTAGCCAATGAGACCGGGCCAGACCTCCAACCTCCATCCCCACCAGCTCCTGAAAGGTCTGTGTTCCTCGTACTCAGCCTATCCCCCAAATACTAACTGGATCTTCCCTGTGTCATAGGTCATTACTGGCACTGAGTTTTGAGTTACAGAACTGATTTTTTTCTCACTCATATTACTAGATTTCCTCAGCATCTGACATCAGGTCATAATGACATGCATACTTCTCAGCTACTTTCTAGTTTTGATTATGCATTTACCCACAGCTGATACTTACCGTCAGTTGGAAATTTAAACTATACTCAGTTTTGTTTTGTTTTGACCTAAATGAGCAGTTTTGATCTAAGTTTGCTGCTCCACTCTTCCTTTTGTTCCCAAAGAATGAAAGTGCAGCTGCATGTATTTTTCTGCATCTATGCTTTTTACGAGTCTAAGCTAAGCTCAGGACAGAGAATCTATTGGACTGACATTGATGCAAAGGTATACAGGCAATTCAAATAGAGACCCTTCTGGCAGAATGCACTTTGGAGTGAATGAAGCAGTTTTGGTATGTTAGAGATGAAATCATTTCAGGAGAAAGATATGTGAAATTGTGGTGAAAATCAATGGAAAACATGATTTGATACAAATTAATCTAGTTTATAATTTAATAGAAAATGTAGTACCAGTGAAGTTGTAATAATATTTTAGAACTAAAAAAATCAGGAAGTAATAAAACATTTTTAGCTGAGTATTTATAATTCACCTCTCTCAGAAATTTTGAAACTATCCACAGAATTATTCATGGATAAATTACCTCTTGTCTCAAAAGATGTTCTGCCTGATTTCTAGTGATATTCCTATGGTACCACCTGTAAGAGCAATAAAAATAATTTTTTAATGTTATATATCATTTATTTCCAGAAAAAAACCCTGTTCCATTTCCTTCATTTTAAAAAACACACTCCAGAACTAATTTTATAAAGGGACTGATTAATTCACATAAACAATAATGTACTATAATAAATCAAGTGATTTATTTAACAGTTATATTAATTACAAGCCAGTATCTCATTTTTTCTACCATATTTCAATTCAACTTTCTGAAACACACTTGGTTTAACACACTTAATTTTGAGTGGTTTAACTTCCTGAAAATTTCCATGAAATGTATGTGGTTAAAAAGTCATCATCTGCGATAAACACTTTCCTGAGGTTTGGTTAAACCCAACTAAAACATACGCATTTCTTTCCGCTCAGGAATATCTTATTTGCCTGCTTTTACATGTGCTGTTACCTTTCCAAACTTAAAACTCACACTGACTTATCTGATTCTCCTAAATAGGTTGTTGTTGCTGTTTAGTTGCTAAGTCATGTCCAACTCTTTTGCGACCCCATGGACTGTAGCTCACCAGACTACTCTGTCCTTGGGATTTCCCAGGCAAGAATACTGGAGTGGGTTGCCATTTCTCTCTCCCAGGGATCTTCCCCAGTCAGGGGTTGACTCATGTCTGCTGCATTGTCAGGCAAATTCTTTACCACCGAGCCACCTGGGAAGCTCCAAAGTATGTCACCTTGTAGTAGTCAGTAATTTAATAGAGTAAATGGAACAACCAGTATACTAATCACCCCACCCCACACCCTCCTGGGCCTCATATTCTCCTCATTCTTCCTTCACTCACTAAACTTCCATCACATTGGATTTCTTTCCCGGATGAAATTCACCAAGCCCTTTTCTGCCTCCAGCCTTCCTGTTGTCTCTGCATGAAACACGTCATTAAATGACCTTAAAATATCAGACGTTCACACAGTAATCATAATTAATGAACACTGTAATTTAAACATATGGTTTTGGGACTTCCCTGGAAGTTCAGTGGTTAGAACTTCATCTTCTAATACAAAGGGTGTGTGGGTTTGATCCTTGATCTGGGAGCTAAGATCTCACATACCTCAGGGCCAAAAGACCAAAAACAAAACAGAAGCAATATTATAACAAATTCAGTAAAGATTTTTTTAAATGGTCCACATAAAAATCTTTAATAAAAAATTGTTTTTATTTTTTTTTTAATAAATAAACATATGGTGTGATGAGATAGCACCTAAGCAGTAAGCAAATGTTGTACAGGAAAGAGAGAGGAAGTGACAATAGAACAGTGGAAAAGAGAAGAAAAATGGAAACACTTTCATTCCAAAACAAGCCTTTAAAAAGAAGTTAATCTAATATTACCAGAAATACTATTTTTGTGGACAGCGGAAGAAAGGGTGTGGGTATAACCAGGCATTAAGTCAGGTAGGGGAGCCAGTGGTGGCTGAATGAGACTCATACCTGCTTGGGACAATGGAACCTGTCTCCGCATGTGGACTTCCCCTAACCTTCTGTAGTAGAAAGCTGCCACTAACTAGCGTGGCCAGGTGTTTAAAATATTAATATTAACGTGCTTAAATTGAAAACAGTCTTTTAAAAGGATGAACCATAGAGAACAGGGGATGATTACAGATGATTCTAGTCAAAGTCATGTAACTACCTATTGCTAATGGGAACAAGAGTAACTGTGAATTTAAACTGTGCCTATCATTCAATACTTGTTAATGAATATTATTATTGTGGGAGGGAATTTCAAGATGAGTCTGAGACCTCTTGCTGTAGAAAGAAGAAATTTTTCAAAATAAATGAGGCAGAGTTAAATTTACAGGGGACCAATTTAAAGAGGCCCCCATACTGGCTAAGTTATGAAGTATGGGTGCTAAAAAGAGACTAATGATTATAGCTCACTGAAATAGACTGAAGTTGTGAAAAGAGAAGACAGCATGCTGCTTAGTCACTTCAGTCGTGTCCAACTCTTCACGATCCCATGGACTGCAGCCTACCAGGCTCCCCTGTCCATGGGATTTTCCAGGCAAGCGTACTGGAGTGGGGTGCCATCGCCTTCTCCAGAAGACAGCATAATAACACTCAAAAAGGGAGGAATTAACATAAACTGATTTTTTTTTCTAAATAATGTTTCTTTACCTGCTATCATGTTGGTATTAATTTCATTGCTTTGTAATTATTTATTATAGTGATAAATAAAATATATTAATTGTGTTTAAATATAAATTAAAAATCCATCCGTGTGGAAGTCATTCTCAGAATGACTTCAAAAAAGTAACAAAAGAACCAGATAGAAGTATATGATGAATTTAAGATCGGTTAAAATAAGGCAGAATTCCATCTGCATTACAGTAATGATAAATAAAAGGCAGAAAAAGAATAAATGTAATTTAGAGGAGGTTGAGGCATGGTATTTTAGAATTTCAACTATTTAAATCAGATGATAAAAGGTAGAAGAGTTTTTTGTTTTGTGTTTTTCAAATAGGTAAGGCTGCAACTTCTTTATTGAGACAACACTGACTATAAAATTAATATTGAATGATGTCATTAGAAGCCCCAATACACAGGACTGGAGTGGGGATTCTATTAATACATTTTTTAAAATCTACTACATCTAACTGTGGTTGAGTACAATCATCACATATGGAACATATATGTACGCCTCCCATGTGCCAGTCTCAGATTTTTAATCAGTAAAGAATAGTATTGTGGCTTTGAGTTTTAGACCTGGAAACCCTATTAGATCTGAGAAAATTAATTTGCTTCACTGGTGACTTTCTGGAGAAGGAAATGGCAACTCACTCCAGTACTCTTGCCTAGAGAATCCTGTGGACAGAGGAGCCTGGAGGGCGGCTGTCCATGGGGTTGCACAGAGTCGGACATGACTGAAGCGACTTAGTATGCATGCATGCATTGGAGAAGGAAATGGCAACCCACTCTAGTATTCTTGCCTGGAGAATCCCAGGGACAGAGGAGCCTGGTTGGCTGCTGTCTATGGGGTTGCACAGAGTCGGACATGACTGAAGCGACTTAGCAGCAGCAGGTGACTTTCTGACCCTGAGAAGATTAAGCATTTAGTGTAGAGAAAATGAGATAAGTCAGACTATACATCCATAGCTCAGAATAATCAATGTTTGCTACTTAAAATAGCAAAAATTTTAAGAGAATCTGGCATATCAGGTTTTTTGTCTTTGCTTTAAGATTTATAACTAATTTTCAACTTGTTTACCAGCTGAGCCACAAGGGAAGCTTCTGATAGCTCAGTTGGCAAAGAATTCGCCTGCAATGCAGGAGACACCAGTTCAATTCCTGGGTGGGGAAGATCTGCTGGAAAAGGGATGGGCTACCCACTCCAGTATTCTTGGGCTTCCCTGAGACCTGGGTTTGATCCCTGGGTTGGGAAGATCCTTCGGAGTAAGGGAAGGCTACCCACTCCAGTATTCTGGCCTAGAGAATTCTATGGACTGTAAAGAGTTGGACACAACTTTCACTTCACACTTCAACTTGATATTTGAAGTTTGAGAATAATTAATTTTTAAAATGATATTCACATGGTTAAAAGAACTCAATTCACATTATGCTTAATTAAACATTTATGTTTAATTTATTACATTTCCAGGATCATGTAAGGACTTATAAGGGGCTATTACAATTGCAAATTTGACCTGTCAGGCATGTCCTTTATAAAGAAAACTGAATTTATTCAATTTATTTATGCAAGTTAAATGTTTCAGGAAACTTAATTAACTGAGTTTATAAATAGGATGGATTGTTTAAGGATATTTTTATGTCAAGTATGAATTTAGGTAATTGTTCTTGTTTTTTAGATTTATAAATAGTATATCAAGATTTAAAAGTTCAATTTGAAGGGTTACTGAAAACAAAGTTTTTTCATTGCATTGTTGATAATTTGAATATTAATTTCAAACCAAAGTAGCCATAAACATTTCTCTGTATAAAGGATCCCCAGAGATGTCAGAAGCCCACAGGGACAGGATTCCTTCTTCCATCGGCCCCTTAACTCTCTCCTTTCTCCTTTAGGCCTCAAGTCACGTCCTCAGAAAGGTCTTCCCCACTCAACATGCTCATTTAAATTATATTCCCTCCCCTCGTTTCTTTCCTGTGCCCCATACTATTCCTTCATAACACCACAATTTAAAATGATGTGTCTATTTGTGAATTCAGGGTTGCTTAATGTCTATTTCCTTCTGAAGCTGTAAGTTTCATTAAAACCAGGACTCCTTCTGTGTATTCTGTATTGTGCTTCCACTGCTTACAACAGCTAACATCTAATATTATCCTAAGTACATAATGATAAAGATCAAACAAATTAAGTGGAGGACTGAAGTAACTCTGAATGTAGTGTATCAGTTATACTAAGCAAGGTGGACAAAGCTGTAAATGTCTTTCTTGTTTCACAGTCCAAGGAAATTGTCGTAACTTCTAGAATGTATTGAAAAGCTACTATGTACCAAATGAGACAGGCATTATTGTCCCCAGCGTTAAGATCATTCAGAGGTTTAAAGACATTAGGTAACTTTGCTCAGAGCTGAACCATTAGTCAAGAGTGATGCCAGGATTTGAACCCAGATTTCTCTGATTTATAAGCCCATACTGCTGCACTTCAACATGGGACAGTAATTTCTGTATAGTCAGTAGAATGGTGCTTGGTGCATAGTAAGTGGTTGATCAATTTTAGTGATTTATATTGATGATCTATATTTTAATAACCTTCTTAAAACCATAATAAAATTAAAAATTGGTCTTTTCATAATTAGAGTCATTTATAAAAGAAGGCTTACAGAGACATAAATCCAGGCTAAGGAAATGAGATGATTATCTAACTTCAGAGAGGCTTAATTTGTGATCCAGTATCTGCAGTATAAACAAGTTGTTAAAGCCAGACGCTCAGCCTGGTCTAAACAGGGGAAGCAACAAGCACATCAATTCATAACAGAAGGAAGTAAACTAGCCCCGCTGATTACTGAGCATTCACTTGCTAACCACCAGGCACTGTGTTAGGTACCTTCACACAGGTCTCCTTTAATTTCCAGGAAAATCCAAACTGAAGTTAGAATATGGTGATAAAATCATCTTATTTTTCTGGTTTTTCTTAGCAGGAGATTTTCAAACAAAATTTTCCCTGACCCGGCCTTCAAAGAGTTCAAAGAGACCTGTTTGTGCTGAGCAGCTTCAGCTGGGGCTAGTGGTGAGTTCCTCTCCCCTGACCACTCCCCACCCCCCAACTCCATGCATGGGGCATGCCTGAGCAATTGTAGAGAGTTGTGGGGCTATTTGCTAAGGAAGGTGGGGTCAGCCACCTGGGTGCTTTGAGTGGAGAAGGAATTTCAGGGCAGAGCTAAATGACACAGATCAAGAGAGGAGTTATGACAAGCTAAGCAAAGGAGAGGAAGAGAGACAAGACACCGTGATGGAGCTGAGGACAGAGACTTGAGAAGGAGAATGGAAACAGCCAGCAGAAAGGTCTGGTAAGGTTATGGGTGTTTTCGGTGACGGATGTGCTGAGTCTGGAGTTTCCCAGGTGGCACTAGTGGTAAAGAACCTGCCTGCCAATGCAGGAGATGTAATAGACACAGGTTCTATCCCTGGGCTGGGAAGATCCCCTGGAGGAGGGCATGGCAACCCACTACAGTATTCTTGCCTACAGAATCCCATGGACAGAGGAGCTTGGTGGGCTAAAGTTCATAGGGTCGCACAGAGTCAGACATGACTGAAGCAACTTGGCAGGCAGGCAGGCATGCTGAGTCTGGCCTACAAATGGGATTCAATGAGCAGCAAGGCAGTCCAAGGCTGAGTTCTCTTTCAATTTGCCTGGTTCTCAGGGAAGTACCTGTTCTAATGCCTCAATTCACATCACCTAATACAACCTACTGGAACATATGCTAATTGCAAAACCAGTATCTAAGTCGGGGGAGGGCACTCAAGCGCTCAAACTGCAAACCTAAATTTATAAAAGACTAGGAAATCAACCCTGAATACTCTTTGGAAGGACTGATGCCAAAGCTGAAACTCCAATACTTTGGCCACCTGATGCGAACAGCTGATTCATTGGAAAAGCCCGTGATGCTGGGAAAGATTGAAAGCAGGAGGAGAAGGAGGCGACAGAGGATGAAATGGTTGGATGGCATCACCAATTCAATGGACATGAACTTGGGCAAAGTCCAGGAGATGGTGAGGGACAGGGAAGCCTGCCAAGCTGCAATCCCAGGGCTCCCAAAGAGTCAGACATGACTTGGTAACTGTACAACAAGGACCACTCCTAGCTCTGTCACTCTCTATCTGTACATTAATATCTCAACTTTATTTTCTGATCTGCAGATTGAGGGGTTAAATAGTGATTGCTAATGTTTCTATCTTCTAAATCCATTAATATAGTGTAACAAGAATGCATTTCTAAGCAAAACTCTAGTGAACATATAAAAAGTTCTTCTGAACTATATACAGCATTAGCCTATTTCTCATCTTCAGTGATTTCTAAACACTTCAAAACATGAGTCAAACTATAGTAATATGTCTGTATATTAAGTCTAATTTAATTAATGAACAATTGATGTCATTTTTCATTTATTTTTGCTCTTAGTTCCCCAACCAAGGATGGAACCCATGCCTCCTGCAGTGGAAGTATAGAGTCTTAACCACTGGACCACCAGGAAGTCCTCATTTTTAAAATAATAACTTTTCCACTTAGGACTTGCAGTAAAACAAGTGCAAGATGAGTGTTTGGCTTCTTGTAGTCACTGTTAAAATTTCCTTTAACTGGCCAAACAAAACCAAAAAAAGTAATTTTAAGAAAAAGAAGTTTCTGAATCAGCCATTATTAAGATTAAAAATCTCTTAAGCTAAAGCTTCCAAATGTGTTACTTTCTTTTCCCTTTTCAGACCCAAAACAGTATATATACTAATAAGTTACCCAAATGTACCTGATTTTTATAGATTAACCACGGGACATATTTTGGAGGACACTTACTCATATATTTCTAAATTAGTTGGTTTGTTTTCGGTCACATAGTTGCTTGGAATTAAGCCTTCATTCCTACAAACACAAAGCAAAAGTCAAAATTTTGGCACATCTGTGGCATTATTGTGGCAAAGATCCCTTTAAAAAACCTCAAGGATGCAGAGGAAAATCAAATTCCCTTGACTAATTAAATTGTTGAGAGAAGAAAAAAGTTTTTTCATTTCAACATTCAACTAAAATCTTTGCACAACAAATACTAAGTTTCTGATGTTTAACATTAGTAGTTTAAGATGTTTTCTGACACAGATATCTTTGCAAATAGGAAAAGGGCTGCTTAACATAATCACTGGGACACCATAGTGACTAAATTAAAAACATACCAATTGGAAAGATATTGACTTAATTCTTTTTAATTGCTGCAGAGCATCCCACAGAATAGATATTCTAGTTTAGCCATGCTCTATTACGACAAAGCTGTAAAGAAATACTTGAATATGCCTTCTTGTGTACAAGTAAGAGTATTTCTCTAAGACAGATACAAAGTGGGGAAATTGCTGGGTTGCTGATTAAGCGCATCTTTTCAGTAGATACAGCAAATCCCTGTCAAAGGGCAACAATTTTCACACTTATCAGCAGCGGAGGAGTTTCTCTTTTCCTATAACTTCACCAACAAAATCTGAAATTTAAAATTATGAAAGATCTCCAAGACATATTATTGAGGAATACAAGCAAGTTGCAGAGCAATGCATAAAGTATAGTCAGATTTAAATAAATTAAATCTAAAAACTCATGCTTGAGATTTTTTTAAAAAAACTAATTAATTAATTAATTAATTAAATCTTCAGACAATACCATATTTTTAATACATCCAAGAAAGTGCATTGAAAGTGATCTGGACAGGAAGATCATTGAAGTGAATCACTAAATGAATAATGGTGCTTACTTTTGGGAAAGAGTCTGGCTTTGGAGGTGTGGCAAAGCAGAATTTGGGCGCTATTTATCATGTTTGAATATTATTTTTTTTAAACCTATATTCACTTATTAACTTTGAAGTTAAAAATTGGTGCTGTTTCTGTTTAAGTCTGAGTCAGGACAACACACCGCCTGCAAGGACAGTTACTGATACAGCCCTGAACCTACTAACTTACAGGGTCACTGGAACATCATTCGTCTTTACCCACTGAAAAGTCGCCAGCATATGTTGAGTCTTAATTAAGAACTGGTAAAAGAGCCAAATCATTAAGAAAACATAAAGAAAGAGATTTGTATGTACTTCTAATGCTTAGATACTTATAACCTCAAAATCTTGACAAGGCCAAGAATTCTCTCCCAGAAAGTAGACATACTCCTCAGAATTCTTTTCTACCCAGGACTCCAGTCTAGAATTAACAATCTATTGCAACCGGTACAAAGAAGTATTTTTGCGTCCCAGGGCCTTTTTTTCTAATTTCATTCAGAAACTACTGCAATGTTTACTTCCAAAACTAGTCATTGTAGAAATATGAAAATGAGTAAGACACTGTTTCTGTTTCTATCTTAGAGCTTAATAGGAAAAAAAATTCAAATTGCAAAAACAAAGCATAAATTAGAATAAAAACTTGTATGGTAGAAACTAGTATTCTTATTTACAAATAAAATTCATTAAAAACAGAACTATCATATGATCCACCAATTCCACCTCTGGGTATTTATCTGAAGAAAATGAAAACACTAACTTAAAAAGATACATGCACCCCCATGTTCACTGTAACACTATTTATAATAGCCAAGATATGGAGACAACCAAGCATCCACTGACAGATGAATTGATAAAGAAAATGTGGTATATATGAAATATTATTCACCCATAAAAAGAATAAAATTTTTGTCATTTGCAACAACATAGATGGACCTTGACAGCACTATACTAAGTGAAATAAAGACAAAAACCATGTGGTCTCACTTACATGTGAAACCTTTAAAAAAAAAAATGAAAAATTGAAACAAAACAAGCTCAAAGTACAAAGAATACACTGGTGGCTGCCAGAGGCAAGGGTGGTTGTAGGGAGATAAAATGGGTGAAGGGGATCAAAAGGTATAAACTTCCAGTTACAAAATAAATGAGGCTTGGGATATGATGTGTAGAATCGTGACGAGTTAATAGTACCGTATTGCATGTTTTAATTCCACAGTGATAACAGAAAGACTTCTGTAAGATTTCAATACATTTAGACCATGAAATTTTTGCACCTGGTCTTATGTCCCTGAATATGTTCCAGTGTCTCCTAGTTTATTGTCTATCAATTCAGTTCAGTTCAGCAGCTCAGTCATGTCTGACTCTTTGCAACCCCATGGACTGCAGCACGCCAGGTTTCCCTGTCCATCACCAACTCCCGGAGCTTGCTCAAACTCATGTCGATCAATCAAGTCAGTGATGCCATCCAACCATCTCATCCTCTGTCGTCCCCTTCTCCTCCCGCCTTCAATCTTTCCCAGCATCAGGGTCTTTTCCAATGAGTCAGTTCTTCGAATCAGGTGGCCAAAGTATTGGAGTTTCAGCTTCAGCATTAGTCCTTCCAATGAATATTCAGGACTAATCTCCTTTAGGATTGACTAGATGGATCTCCTTGCAGTCCAAGGGACTCTCAAGAGTCTTCTCCAACACCACAGTTCAAAAGCATCAATTCTTCAGCACTCAGCTTTCTTTAGAGTCCAACTCTCACATCCATATATAGCTCCTGAAAAAACCATAGCTTTGACTAGGCAGATCTTTGTTGGCAAAGTAACGTCTCTGCTTTTTAATAAGCTGTCTAGGTTGGTCATTGCTTTTCTTCCAAGGAGCAAGTGTCTTTTAATCTCATGGCAGAAGTCACCATCTGCAGTGATTTTGGAACCCCAAAAAATAGTCTCTCACTGTTTTCCATTATTTCCCCATCTATTGGCAATGAAGTGATAGGACCGGATGCCATGATCTTCATTTCTGAATGTTGAGTTTTAAGCCACCTCTTTCACTCTCCTCTTTCACTTTCATCAAGAGGCATTTTAGTTCTTTTTATTGTCTATAGGAACTTGAATAGAATTTGTATCCTACTGTTGTGTGAAAGTTGTATAAATTTATATTAAGTTGAATTGATTCATAGTGCTTTTCAGGTCTACTATATCCCCCTACTTCTCTGTATATTCATTCTATTAATTTTTGAGAGTTTGATATTGAAACTCTAAACATCTTAATTTACCTACCTAAAAACAATTATATATAATAGAACTATATGTAACTTTGTTCTATATTTTCCATGTCTCCTGTAAATATGTTACCTTATTTTCATAATTTAAAAAAGTTAAAAAGCATTAAAAGTGAAAAATAGTACCATACTGGATGTCTGAAAGTTGCTAAGACAGTAAATCATAAAAGTTCCCATCACAAGGAAAAAAAAATTGTAACTATGTACATTGCCGAATGTTAACTAGACTTGTAGTGATTATTTCACAATAAATATAAAGAGCAAATCATTATCTTGTACACCTGCAACTAATATAGTGTTCTATGTCAATTACAGAGACTTCCCTGGTGGCTATATCTGAGAAGAAAGAAAGGAAGGGGAAAAGGAGGAAGGAAGGGAAGGAGGGAGGGAAGGGAAACAGAGAGGATAAGTACTTTGCCCAAAAACACACAGCAGTGTGTGGCTACATCAGGATATAAAGCCACACGTGCCTAGTTTGGAGAGTCTGCCTGAAATCACAGGATTATAATGCCCATTCATACAGACGGAGAGATGTGGGAATAGCTTCTGTTTCATTTACAAGGGAGAGTTATAAACCTTGAGAAAATAAACAGAGTCTATTTCTCTAATAAACTAAACGGAGTCTATTTCACACTTTGGAAGACTTTAGGGACTTAAAGAGGAAATATTTGGTAAAGACAAACCACCAGTCTTACCCTAAGCGGTCTCTTGCCTTCCACCAGTGAGGATCATACTTCTCCAAGATAAGGTATTCCTCTGCTCTCTTTAAGGCTAAATCATAGGGCTCTCTGGGCAGGAAATCGTACAGTGCCTTAACGTGGATCTTCTCTTCAGAAACTTCAGAGGGTGGGAGGGGAGGCAGTGGCTTGCGTTTTGATGGTTGCCCATGGCCCCTGTTGGACTGTAAAACACTAAAGAGTGAGTCGTGGTACTATTGTTTAAGTGATCTGAGCTAAAAAAGAATAAGGGTAGAGAGTATCTGCCTGCCGCCTTGTTTCTCCCAGCTAGCTGCAGTAAAGCAGAAGCCCAGATGGTATAAACGTAGGAAATGACTACAAAACAATTTTCTGATCCAGCAACACACTCATCATTTTGTAAATTCTCGAGATCACAAATTCTCTTGCCAGCATGGCACTGAATATTTTTCATGTCACAATTCTTAAAATTTTATTTCCTCCTTAATAATTTCACTTTAAGGATTTTTCTCCTTTGGAAAAAGGAGGAAGAAAAAAAAAAACCAGCTTTTCCCTTTAATATGCTGTAAGCTTATGTGTGGGCTTATCAACTTCCCAAGAAAACTTATTTTCTAACACTGAACTGAAAACTGATCCTGGCCTCAAAATGGATAGCCAGAAGGCATTTTTTCCCCAATTTCAAATTCTGCCAAAATATTGCAGAATAGGCCATTTTAACTGGTCTTTTTTTCTTTCCCTTTCTTCTAGGCTGTTGATTCACTAAAAGTTTATTGAAAACTTATTATGTGCCAAGCATGACATTAGGTTCTGGGCAGGGTAGCAAACGGTACCTCACGAAGCACAGACCCTAAAAATGCCACCTTCCTCTACCCCTTCTCCCCCTTAAAATGATACTCACTTGCTTCTTACTTGGCAAGTCACTGAACCATGGTCTGCGACGCTGTGTGTATTTTTCTGAAAGTTCTTCATCTTTGCTAAGGCTTATTTGTGTCCTCACTTGCCTGATATTGAAAAATAATCATGTTAGAAAGGATTATTTTACTCTTAGCTATAAATCCACTAGAACTATAAACAAGCTAGTAGTAAAGTCTCCTTCCTATTTTTTATTTAGAAGACTTCCTAACTCCTTGGGCAAGGCACTCTGGGACCTCTCAGAACTTTATTTTACTTTTTTAAATCTAGGACTAGAGACACTAAGAGCATATAGAGTTGTTATGAATAATAAAATTGAGAAAATACATGTCACATGGGCAACATAGAGTCTGGTGACTATTAAGGGCATACAATTACCATCACGATAATGAAGACCATACTCTTGTGTCAGGCACAGTGTTTTACATTTCACATGCATCGCCTCATTTGAAAGTATCTATTGTTAAAAAGTAGACGTGGTGTAGCGATTAAGAACATGAGTTTGGATCCCAGATCTACCATTTTTATAGTGTGGCCTTGGGTAATGTAACCTCCCCAGGCCTGCATTTCTTCATCTGTATAATGGGGATTGTAAAAACAAATAAAAAGGGTGGTTTTGAGAGTTACTAAGAGCTAAAAAACGTAAACTTTTTAACACAGTCTGACATATAGACTCCCATTAAATGCTGGCTGTTACTATTATCATGGCACCCTGGATTTTTATCTTTATGCATCATTTACTGGGCACCAAAGCATAAAACACATTGGTAGTTTCAGGGAGAATCTCAAATAAGACAGGATTTTTGCCCTTAAAAGGTAAAAATTACAGAGTGAGACACAGACACATAAATAGCATGCATGAAACAAATATTAAATACAGAACCAGGCCGAATGCAATTAAGTCCAAGAGGATGGAGAAAGACCATGGACTTGACATGTGACCTATCGCTAGCTTTAAATGAATGGCCATTCAATAGGGAGAAAATGGGAGGAGTTTCCCAGGCAGATGAACAGCAGATTCAAAGAAACAGGGAGATTCCACCTAAGAAGTTGCCCTCGGACTTACCGCTTCTGCACGGAACAGCAACAGCAGCAGCAGAAAATCGACTGGATGGTATTATCTGAAAAGCAGATCATTTTCAACTGTTAGAAAGCTATGAGTCCATGATATTGGAAAGAGGAGGCTGCTGGCGCTATTCCAAAAGAGGAAATCTCCAAGGACATGGGTAATAGAATCCTATTAATACAGCACATGCCAACCTATACCTGCCCTTCTTCACTAGTAAAAGGTGACAGATTGTCACTAACACGAAAATAAGTTACTGGCACCCTAGCCACTGTGGTTTCCCTTCTCAGGCTCTTGTCTCTGGTTCTGGTTTCATGCATTTCCTCAGTCAGTGAATGATAAATGACCAGTGTATTCACTTCACCTTGATCAGGGCTGATGTCGGCTGACAAATGTACCAAAGAATATGATTCCAAAAACAACGTTCTCCTAGAGAATCTACTAGCAGGGATTTAAAATTAGGTCCATTACGTTTCTTCAAATATATTTTAAAATACATTTATATAAAGTAATATGAATATACTAGATATATTTATAATATGTAATATACTACATAATAATATAACAGCATGTTTATTCTATTTTTATATTTTGTGTATAAAAATACACTTACCTTTTTGGATCTCAAACTTTCTATGGATTAGGTTCAAACAAACTGAATATTTAAAGAAAATACTAACTACTTAGTAAATCTGGGTCATTCTTACACTTCTTTTGTCAAG